>NC_080066.1:55315427-55915427 GCF_949987535.1 Balaenoptera acutorostrata | reverse complement strand
CTTCTGAAGATCAAACCTTGACTTTCTATCATTGCAACATTAGCTCTTTAGTCTTTCTTCCTTATCAGGACACTTTGTTGGCTTCCCACAGGAAGTACCGAGGAATTTGAAAGGCCCTGTCCTTTCCAGAAGAAGGTTTCCAAAAGCTAATTCGCTGTGCGGTCACTGAGGTGGGCAGTGCACGCTGACAGTGAGCTGGACGGGCCCCAGTGTGACAGCAGCTGCCAGGAGACCGGTGGTCCTACACTGGCCCTGGGGACAGGCAGGAGGCAGGGATGGCCGGGCCGGAGGAGGCGGGGCGTGACACTGTCTGGGTTGTTTATCTTCACTACATTCCATTTACAGAACTCATCAAAAATAAAGTCAGTTTCCATCTGCTTTGAAATCTTAAAATATTAGCTTGCCCACTCCAGCAGAGCATGTATTAAAAACAGTAACTTTGATGGAGACATTTGAGCCCAAAGGAGACCCCCGCACAGGCCCCTGGAAACACACAGCAATGGATGAGGAGACCTCGGTGACCGACCATCCTGGCGGGAGGACCCGTCCCAGCCATGGAAAGCAAAGGGAGCGGCAGCAGAGCAGCTCCAGGATGCCTGAAAGAGAAAGGCCCTGCAGCTCACAGGAACTCCTAAAGCAGCAGGACCCTTAAAACCCAGACTCAGGAGTCACGTGTAGAAGAACAGCATCACAGAACCCCTTCATCACCTCGACAGACAGACAAAAATTCCTCACTGAAGCCCCACAGTCCAGTTGACTGTTCCAGCAGGAGCTCCAGCACTGAGTGTGGACCCTACACCAACCCTGCAACAGCCCTGCCTGGCCTGCGTTACTCTTATTTTTATTATATGTATATCATATACGTTATATAGTAACATATACTGTATAACTTATATATACTATATTACATATTACATGTGTATGTCTATACATATATAATAGATACATTACCTATAGCATACATATTAGATATAAGCTGCCCTCCTTTTCTCAGCAACTGTATTTGGACATAAGGTCTTTAAAGAGGTGACTGAGTCAAAATGAGGTCATAGGGTGGGGCCCTGATCCTTATAAGGAGAGGGAGAGACACCAGGGATGTGTATGCACAGAGGAAGACCATGTGAGGACACAGGGAGAAGACGGCCATCAGCAAGCCAAGGAGAGAGGCCCCCAGAGACACCAGTCCTGTCAATGCCTTGATCTTGGACATCCCGCCTCCAGACTGTGAGACAGTAAACTTCTGTTGTTTAAGCCGCCCAGTCTGTGGTGCTGTCACAGCAGCCTGAGCAGACTAGCACCCAATAACTTCAATTTCCATGACTCCTGCTGGAAGGAGCGGCTCCCAGCCTGCAGGGATGGGAAGGGGGAGAGCAGCAGAGGACCAGGTGACAGAGGGCATCACACCAGGAGACTCTTCCACAGGCTTGTGTCCCACATGGCCCCGTGTCTGTGCACTGGAAATGCACCGCAGAGAAAAGATGTAAGTCCCACTGACACCATACGGCAACACTGGCCTCCTAAGAACACTGATTTTAGAAGCAGCAGGTAAACAATTTAGGACCGGCTTCTATTTCCTCAGGTCACGGTGGATGCAGTCTAGGGTGGACAGGACACATGACCCCTCCTCTCCACAGGAAAAGTCTCAGGAGTGTATGCCACCTGTGGCCTCCCTGCAAACTCCAGAATTCTAACCTCCACCAGGCAGGTGCCTGCACTCCTCCAGGGACCAGGGGATCCACCTGAGATGCAAGGTTTAAAATCACCCAGTCCTCAACACTATGCATTTGTTTCCAGCAATTTTAGGAAGTGGCCCTGTGTAGTTTGCCCCCGAGATATTCCTTCTAAGCACAGGTGCTGCCCCATGTGGTGGCAGGATCCTGAGACATCCCCTAGATCCCCAGCCCTGGTGTGCAAGCCCCTGCCAGCGCCCCACCCCCGGCCCCCAAGTAAGGTGGGGGCTGTGAATGTGGGAGGAGTCACTCCTGCAGGTGTAATGAAGGTGACCCGTCAGTGGGCTACGAGCTAACCATCAGGTGGGCCTGATGGAGCCACAGGAGCCCTGTAAACTGGGCCTAAACCAGAGACAGTAAGTCAGACACGAAAGTGTAGAGAGCAATGGAAGGGCCTCATGACCAGGGCCAGGAGCTGAGAGTGGCCCTGGCCGTCAGCCAGCAAGAGCACGGGGCCCCAGGCCTACCAGCACCGGAGCTGAATTCCACCAAGAACCTGAACGAGCCTGGAGGAGGATGAGACCACAGCCAGGCCAACACCTGGACTGCAGCGGGTAACACCCAGGGCAGAGCACCCAGCCAACCCGCGCCTGCACGCCTGCTCCCGGAAGCTGTGACAGCACACATCTGAGTTGTCTCCAGCTGCTGAGTTTATAGTAACTCATCACACAGCAGTAGAAAACTAATACGCACAATTCCCTTCTTCTGCACAGAAGCAGGAGTCAGAGGCGGCTCAGTCCTCTCAGGGCACAGCAACTGGAAAACTCCCACTCAGCTTTAGAATATGCACACCGAGAAAAGACTACCTCATAGGAAAAGAACGCAGAGCAAGACTGGTTAAAATCCAAACACACTTCCCTCTCCTCACAAAGTGGGAGCCCAACAGAAGGTATGCATAACATATTAAAATGTGGGGAAACCTGAAAACGTGTAGTCTTGAAATATGGGCCACATCATACATATTACAAGCATGGAGCATGGACCCTCCACGAGAATGACAACCGCCCTTGCAAGCAGCCATCACCGAGTACCCTGCTCAGGTGTCCTGAGGGGTCTGCCCCAGAGTGTCAATCCAAGAGTTCAGGGTCATTGGTGGAAAAAAGTGTGATTCTTCTGAGATGGGGGTGGGGATGGGGGAGGGGTCCAAGCTGAAAGGGGTCCTGATAAAAATGCCTTCTGTTCGAAAGAACCCTTAGAAGGCCACAGGCAAAAACATGTCTTTTCTAGGGAAGCACTGCCACTGGTTTTTCTGCACCAAACCCCTCACCTCTTGGCCTGTTGTTTGCTCAACTGTAAAGCCAGAGTGTTAAATAGATAATTTCCAAGATCTGTTCTTAGGCCAAAAGAGGCTTCTAATGATTAGCTTTCCTCTTCTGGGAAAATCAATTAACACCATTTATAATTAGTCCTGCTGAGCTTTGAAGTTCTTATCTGAGCCTTTTTTGTGCAAAACAGCACAATGTGGGGGGTGAAGGAATAAGGAAATATTAGAGTGACTAGTGACAAATTTTATTTAAAGACAAGCAGAAAACAGAATTTTAAGATCCCTTAATTCATCATTTTTGGTCAGTTATTTAGGCTGACAAACTATTTATTTGTACTAGTTATGTTTTTAAAGTTACTAAGTAAACAATTCCAATAAGAGGAGGTAGCTGGATTACAGAATTTACAGGAATTATTTTAAGCAGTTGAAAGCAGGTTTTTGCCTGAAGTTACTTTCATGTAGCTCTTCATGAATGCAGGGTTCAAGGACTCCTGCTCAGAAATGTTCTGTTAATGATTTATTTTTTGAAATGCATCAGAATTCCCACCAGTTCAGCCTCACTCATGATCCCTCTCCAGTGTTGAAACTGTCTCTGCAATGGCTAAGGGTTTTCAACAATGTATTTATAAATCTCTCCAATTGTATTGGGGGGGAAAACAAATCTGACTCCATATTGGATCTGTTTCTTTAACTTCTGTATTCTATTGCTTTTGCTTTAAGTTAATCACTAAAGGGACATTGCCTATAAGCTTAAATTATACATAATGGCCCATCTCTGGGAACCCTGCCTCCCAGGTACTGAGCCTTAAGCTAAAATACCTTTGTTTAACTCACAGGAAACATCCTGACCAGGCCCACCTGTGAATGACTACAGGGAGGAGAAATTAACACATCCCCTCTGGAGGCTGACCAGAACCAGGAAATGTTTGACTCTTCTTCCCCTTTTAGTATAAAAGAAGTCTGAATTTTAACTCAGGCAAGATGGTTCTTTGGGGCAGGAGTCCACCACCTTCTTGTTCTGCTGGCTTTCCAAATAACGTCACTATTCCTTGCCCCAGCAGCTCATCTCTCAATTTACTGGCCTGTCCGGTAGTGCAGCGAGCATTATGAGCTTGGACTCGGTAACATGATGTGGCCAAGGAATAAAACCGAACAAACTGATAAAGTTTAAAAAGAAAAAGGCACTTGCAGAATTGAGGGAATTTTACTTTCATCTTCAATGCGTTGTTTTCAAAGAAATTTTCATTTAGGTTATTGGATTACCATTTTCCCAAACAGCAAAAGAAAATTTTTTTAAGGTGACAACAGATTCCAAATTTGAGAAACCATTTAACATCCCTGGTGACCCACTGCCCCTCCTTGTACAAGGACAGTCCCAACAATAATTGGGCTGTCACTGTCCCTGATCTCCAACCTGGTTTATGGATTCATGAACGTAAGAGTCCCCCCGCCTGAAGGAAGGAGGGAGAGGAAGATGCACGCCCATTTTTGACTCCACCCACAGCAGGTGACTCCTCCCTTGTAATGTGACACGACCATTCCAGTTTAGTGACCAGGAGGCAGGCTGCCCACAGTTCTAAATGTGTCCATGAAATGCCCATGTCACATGTATGGAACCAGCGTCCCAGGGAATCTTGCTGTTGGAGACGCTTGCCTCTTCCATTTCTCAGTAATTTAGGAAATGAATGAGAAGATTGAAATGCTTATAACTTGGATACACATTTGATTTTCTGGCCCTTACATTATCTAACAACTTTACGTGGCCATATTTTACCATATACTTTCTCATGTTCCAAAAATGCTCCCTTTAATTCAATTGCATATAAGTTTCACAACCACACACGGGAACTCCCCAAAGCCCTCCCACCATTCACCATGCCCACACCCTGCTCAGGTGCGGGCAATGCGTGTGCAGGGGTAAACAAGGCACATCTCACTCACCTCCCTTGATTTTTCCCTCCCTTAAACTTGTCTCTCCCCCAACAAGACCAACAAAGGAGTGTGTCTTGGGTTTGGATGGGCAGGAAAGAATGAGAAAGAGAAAGAAGAGATGGAGGGTTTTTAAGGTTTGAGCAAATCCACTTGAAAACAAGGCATTAAAGATGAAAGTACAATTCCCTCACTTGTGTTTTAAGTACAATTCAGGGCTGAGAAGAACACTTGTTTTGATTAGGCAGTCAGGGAGTGCCTCCTGGAAGAGGGGGCATCTGACTTCAGCTCCTGAAGGATGAAAAAAATCTTAGCCTAACCCATACCCCACCCACCCCAAGCAGACTACTTATACTAAAGAGTGGAATTTAGGGAGAGGCTAAAAGGGCAATGCCCAAACCAAAGCTAAGGGAGGGCACAGCAAAAGAAATCAGGAGACTCAGACACAGAAACAGTAAAGAAAGACCAGGCATGGGAGTTCGACTGTACAATCAATGTGACTGGACTCCATGAATGATTAGATGAGTCAGGCACGGGGTGCCCAGGTCTCCAGCCCTGGTGGCTGGAATTTGGGAGCCACTGACCTCACCCAGGAGTGGGTGTGCTGTGGGATGGAACAGAGTCCAGTTGTGAGCAATGCTGAGTCCAAGATGCTGGTGGGCGTATGGGGTGGGAGATGCTTCAAAGACCAAGGTAGATAAAGACAGGCACTCAGGGTTCACGCATGGAGGTGACAGGATGCCCACCACGGGCACTGTCATGGTGATTACCAGGGAGAGAGCTGGCTAGAAGGAAACAGCGTGAGCTCAGACGGAGGCAACGAGGGAGGGAATGCCGAGGAGGGGAAGCCGGCGGGGGTGGCTGGGCAGGCAGGCGGGGCAAAGAGTGGGGGCTGGGAGCCCAGGATGAAGATGTGCCCAAGGTCTCGTGGTGCCCGCTCATCGCCACGGGCAGGAGTCCAGGGGCCACACTTTCCACTGCCAAGTGATCACATCTGGACAAACAGTCATGGAATGTGTGCTCACAGTCACTGTATTTTTATTTCCTTTTGTGGGGCCTCAACCTTCAGTGGCACAAACCTGAATACGGCACACCTGTTACGATCAAAGGTCACTTTTCCAAACACTCCTGGCCCTTCTTCCTCCCCCTCCAGACCTGTTTTCCACTCAAGCACATTTCCTGCCTGGCTAAGGGAGAGTTCAGTCTCTTGAAAGACGGGGAAATGTTTTCCAGGAGTGGGCCACCTGCACAAGGTTCACGAATGCTTAACGGCTTGGGACAAGGCTTTCAGCCAACGCCAGCTGGAGGCTGACACCAAATCCCTGTCAGCGCCCACACATCAGCATCATCTTAATAACCAGAGCAACAGAACAATAGGTACGTACCCCCGCTAAGTGCAGCCCTCACATGGAGCAGGCAGCATGCAGAGTGCTTACACACAGTCCTCACACTACATTCTCACTTACGGATGGACAGACTGACCTGTCCAAAGTCACACCCAGAAAGGGGCACAGCGAGGACCAAATCTGTCTGACTCCGGGGCCCATGAAGCCCTGGGGGAGGTCTGGTTTTGAAAGTATTATACATTTTACATTTAATCTGTGGTTTGTAATTAAAGCAAGAGCTGAGATTTTGTTTTCTTAACTTAGAAAGACAGTGCGATTGTTCAGAACAGTTAAGTGAATGGGGTACCTGTATGGGCAGCGCTGAATGTAGAATCAGAGAAAATACGACCGCGTGGTTAGCAACATTCCATACAATGTCTCTGACGTGGAACAACTATCCCTGTAAAGAGAGAGCTCTTTCCAAACATCAAATTGCTTCAGGTCTACCTGTCAGTTTATCACATCTTCTGTTGGTAAAACAGCCCCTGGATAAGAAAGGCAAGCTCCAACTAAAGTCGTGCTTCATTTACTAAACAGAAAAAAAGGTGGCCAGAAATATCGGGATGCATGCAGGTGAATGCATGTTCTTTCCTCCAAATGGTTCAAGATCGAGGTAGGGTCAAACGTAAAGTATCTAGAAAGATCCACAGAACACATTTTTAAGAAAAAGAGAAGCCCAGAGAACTCACGAAACACGCAAACCAACTAGACTCAGGCCTCCCAAGCATGGCCTGAGTGAAGTACTCCTTTGGCCCTCGAAGGGGAGAGCTGCTCAACACTTTTTAAAGCTTTTTTAAGCAAACAGAACAAATGAGAAAACAGGATGCAGTGAGGCAAGCCCTAAATGGGAGTGTGGCAGCAAGAGATCCAAGAATCTCGTGGAATAATCATCGTGCCAAGGCCTGATGCCTTAGGGATGAGAAAACCCTTCATGGATCCATTATTCAGATCACGGACAAACGAAGGAGTGTGTGGGGATGAAGAGAGAGAGAGACAAAGATGGACAATTTTCACAGCACTTTAAAAAGACCCATCAAGACTCTGAAACTACTCCAAATGTAATATGCACTCATTATGAGACACGCCTGGGACCTGGGACCCTTTGCTGCAGTGCTGCAATGCTTGCACCTGGACAAACCTCTCCTCTAGCTACAAAATACAAAGAAACTATAACGAACTAAAAATAACTGCATGCATGTACAGTTGTGGCAAATTCTGGACAACAAGATACAAAGAGACCAAAAAACCCAACTGCCACTTCTGAAGAGCCAGGAACAAAAACGGGGTGGAGAGCAAAAGCAGGGTACTGCACATGCCCCCTGCACACAACACCACCAAAGGGGTGGGCAAACCACCTAAGCCACCGCTCCGGCCCAACCCCTGGACACACCCTTACCTTCACCCAATATAAGGAACCAGCTCACACCCCCTCAGGGAGGGAGCAAGCAAGCGATCCTGTTGTTTGTTTTCGCTCCCCCCTGCTGCAGCAGGGGCCCCAAAAAAGCCTTGCCTGAATTTCTTGTCTGGCCTCTGATCAATTTCTATTGATTAGGGAGGCCAAGAACCCTGGTCCGCAGCAATTACACAACAGGCAGAGAAGGGAAAAGTCCAGAATGAGAGAGATAACGGCTTTAAAGCAGGGTTTCTCAGCCTCAGCGCCACTGACATTTGGGGCCAGATCGTTCTTTTTGCAGAGGGCTATCTGCACTGTGGGACTTGGGCAGCACCAAGCCCCCACCCAAGAGGGGCAGCAGCCCCTCCCCACAAATCCTACCAGCCAAGTTCCTCCTGGGGGCAAAGTCGCTCCAGGTGGAGGACCACCACTTCATAGCACCCAGGATGGACATTCAGGAAGGTGGGTTATTAAGTAAACCTTTACAGAACCAACATATTTTAAAAATTATGTGGGTGAGAACTCAGCACTAAAACAGAAATGGCAAAATCTGCAGCAGACACCCGACCCAAATCTGTTGCATAATGTCCAGAATGTGTCTCCTTTCCACCCTAAACTGAAACAGCTGCTCCTTCGGTGAGACATGCTAATGGATTCGGAATCTCATACTAAATAAACATCAGAGGATGCTGGCGGAACTCACCCTGGATTACGGGGCCTCTGTCTTCTTTAGAATGAAGATTGGATGCTGACTTTCCCAGCCCCGACTGGACTATGCTGGGACCACACAATTATTCACTACAATGCCACAATGCATACCCAGAAGAAAGGAATTTTCCCCAGGAGCTGTACTAGCTTGTGATAGCAAAATGATACCTAAAAGAACATGACCAATTAGAAACCTCTTGGTGAGTTATAAAACTTTTGTTTTTGGACAAATCATTTCTACAGCAATCTTTTCTGAGTTTCATGGGACAGTCTCAAAATAGCTCACCAGACATCAGGATGCGGGATCAGACTCTATCCCAATAATAATACTGCCCATTTGTAAAGCATGTAAAACACTTCGGGGGCACTTTTAGAGTTTTCAAGGTAATTTCTTCTACATTCACTGGTTGGTGTGACATTCTCATGAAACAGGCAGGATGACTCACATTTTTCAGGCAATGCCTTAAAGCTGGGAGGGATCTGGTGTTTTTAACAATTTTTCCTAAGAGGCTGCAACAATACATACTTCTCCATTGGTACCTAAGAGTACCCGCCACCCTGTTTCTGCAAACAGTAAGTGCTTCTTTCTTTTCTCTCCTTGCCACCTGATAGGCAGACAGGACACCTTACCTTTTTACTGCTCCTGCCTGACTCCCAGGCCATTTAACCTGTTCTTCTGGGAATAAACTGCCTATTTTCCCACCGTTTTTCCTATCGTATTGTTTGCTTCCTTCTTGACAACTTAATTTGTGAGAGCTTTTATATTAAAAATATTAATCTTTTTTATTTTACCTTGAAAATATTTTTCTCTAAAGAATTACGTTTTTTAATGTTTGCTTATAGTATATTTTTGTCATATAACAGTTTTAAATTTTTATATAGTTAAATATGTGTGAGTTTTCTAGGCCTGGCTAAGAAAGTCCCCTGTGCCCCTAGACTGGACGTTTACTTTTTTGTTTTTTGTTGGGGAGTGCAGCATTCTTTTCTTCTTTAGTATTCAAGTGTTCAAATGAACTGATATTCATTTTTATATAGTACAACCTGAGGGTCCAAGGCTGTTTCCTCCAGACAGCCAATTGTATAAACACTGTTTATTAAATAATCCTTTTCCCAAGGAACTTAAGCACCCACTCTAAAATTCTCACATATAATATCATGTATTTGGGGTTTATCATATCTTTCTCCATGTCCACACTCTGACACTGGGATCCACTGCACAGTGTGCTGGATCAGCCCCACCACTGGGAGCTCCCAACCCCAGGTGGAGGCAGCCCCATGGCAGGGCCTCGGCTGGCACTCTGGGTGACACTGGGTGCTTCCTGCTGCCACCTCTGCACCCCTGCGAGTCACAGTCAACTTCATGCTGCAGCCCTGGTTCCACTAACTGTACGAAAAGTCCCTCCTGTTTGATCTTTTTAAAAATGTCTTGGCTATATTGGGGCATTATAAACTCTAAGGCCATTTTATTCAATTCCAAGAGAACCTTGCAGGCAGAACCACACAGCACACATGCACCCTCTTCTTGGAGAACTCACTCTCCCACCCACAGCCACAGGAAGCCTCCTGCTGGCTTACATCCTTCAAAGAGATACTGCAGTTATCTTCATGCAGGCTTTGAGCCCTTCTTGTTCAATTCACTCCTCTGGGTGCTCACTGCTCCCTGAGTTAGTGTGAGTCATTCTTTATGGTCCCAAGCCTTCCTCAGCAGCTGTTTCTCTGGGCATGAGTTCCCTCTGCTCAAACCATTTTCCTTTCCCTGGCGGCCAGGCCCCTTTGAAGGAATGGTTACTATTCTTGGTTAGCATGTTTGGGCTCTGCTCTGCTTTCTAAAATGATGGCAGGTGCCCGCCTTGCGGAAAGTGAAGCGGCCCCCAAGAGACCAGTGAGCATGAAGTTCACCCAGGCTCCCGCTGGCAGCCTCTCCCAGCCTCAGGGGCAAATGAAAAGCACCCTGGAGGCCACAGCGTCAGGTCACCCTTGCATGCACCAATGGCCACCTTCCCCACTGAAGGCCCACAGCCCTCTGCAGGCCCAGGCTTTCTCCAAGACACTCTCCTTTGTGGCACCCACCCCAGTGCTGTTCTCCGAGTGCCTGTGGCCTATGCAGGAGCCTGAGCCAGTGCTCTGCACGGACCCAGTTGGACCAAGGTCGGTCCAGATGCACAGAGACCTGTGGCCACTGCTCCAGTATGTAGGTTGGAGAGGAGAAAGGTTCAGGCCCCCATTTCCCCAGAGCCCCCTGCTTCCTCTGAATCTGAATTTTGAAAGTGAGAAGGCTTCATTGATGACAAGGTCCCTCCCTCTCATTTGACATTCTGAGGGGACTAAGGGCCAGAGAAGTAGACAGATTTTTCCCACTCGGTGGGGGTGATGGTCTGCTCCCACTGCACTGCCGGTAGTCTTCCCGAGACTCATTGAAAAGCACTGACCTTTGGGTCACTCTCTGACTAATACCACGCTGGGTTCCCCCCGGCCAAGCAGAATGAGGAATCACGCAAGCAACCTAGTCTCTATATAAAGTTCTCTAAAAAAATCACTGCAATAACATTTCTCCATAATTGATTTATTGCAAATGTCCCTCAGTCATGACAAGCACGGTGAACGACCTCAAACAAGCCCTGTCCTTCAGAAGATTCAGCCCCTGGAACGGAAGGGATGTTAAAATATGGATCAAACTATGCTCTGGCAACATGATTTCTTTTGAAGCAGTTTGTGCGGGGACGTAAGACACCTCTGGAATTCACAGCTTGGGAGTCCAATCCCAATTTTCTCCAGTAAAGCAGTTAACGGCAACAGTACCTCAGGAAATTGATTTCACCCAATAATTTTCTGAGAACGATCAACAATGCTGGAATTCAGAATTGACTTAATCCCCTCTTTGGGTAAAGACATGGCGAGTTCGGCCATGCTGCTGATGGTCCCCTTCTCCTTGTGCCACGGCTGCCAGACCCCACAGGCTACCGCAGAGTCACTGTCACCAGTCATGTTTGCAGTGCCCTGTGAGGGGGTGCCACTCCCACTTTAAGGAGGAAGATGCTGAGGACCAGAGGGGGTTAAACCTATGCCCTGACTCACGGCTGGAAGAGAGGAGAGTTGCTCCAAAAACACGCATAGAAGGAAGGCCTGAAACTAAAGTAACCCATGCTTTCCAATTTTAGATTATTGGGGGCAAAAATGCTAAGAAATGGGAATTGCTAAATTATAGATGTTCTTGCCTATCTTTATTTAGAAAACAAAATTTCTTTTTCTTCTTGGGGGAATCAAGCAGGTTACAGTAAGTTACATTCAAAGAATCTTTTGTCGCTACACAAATGTGCAAAGTTAAGAAGCACACCCCTTCGGAGGAACTGAATCAGCCAGGGGTTCCCACCATCCCAGCACCAAATCGCCGTCATACTGCTGAGCCCACCTCATGAGGCCTGGGTGCCACAGACGTGACTGTCACACAGGCCCCACTGCGGCAAGGCCTGCCGACTGGTCACCTCTGGGCCAATTCTAAACCCGTAACAATGACGACTTTGGGATTTCAACATAGCTTCTTGAGATGGGGGAGAGACAGACCCTTCCCTCAATCCACTTCAGTGATTTGGGGTTGAAAGGGCTTGTAAATAGGAACAAACATTTTTTTTAATGTTTTTGGATTTCTGCTTATGCCTCTAACAATCTAAATACCATTGAATTTGATTCCTGATTTTGGTTTTAGCAATATGTTATTATCTTTACCACTATTAATAGTAATACTTATTTTCCCAAAGACTGCCAGGTAGGTACCAGCACTAAAATTACTGCCTGGAAATATTTCTTGAGACATTTTATTCCTTAACGGAAGGAGTGTGTCATGAAATCCGCTGGGAAAAATCTGACCTGTGAAAAGGGTTTGTTTCGCAGCCAAAGCACAGGCGCTGAGTGTCACAGTCTCTCACCCACACAGCCACGGCTCTGTCATGACCCTGTGCGCACACACAGCCAGGGCCAGCACATGGGGGTTCCCACAGCAGGGTGCTGGCCAGGGAGCTTTTGTTCCTGCACAAGCTGAGTCTGGCCGACATCAGAGAGCACTCACCCTTCTTCAGACCACTCCGGTTCTTTCCACTGGGGATGTGTCCCTGTGGCGAGGCAGGCATCCTGGGCATGGCTGCAGCCACACGTGACCTGGACAGGTGTCCTCTGCCTGGAACTTGCCTGCTGCCCCCTGGGATGGGCCAACTGGGCCTCAAGACAATGCCCCCTGGGTGGAAATGGCAGCAGCAGTAATTCAAACTCGCCTTGGAAAGGCCTCTCACTCCTTCAGTGGCTCTTGAAACTTTAGTAACTTGGAAATGTTATCTTTCAGAAAAGAATTCACAAAACACACACCTGTGTATATTAGGCTCCTCAGTGGCACAAGGAATCCCCCTGCTGCCAGGAAAGCTGGGACAGGCACCCCCAGGCCCAGGAGACACCTCTGAGCAGGTCACTGTCATGAAGAGGGGCCGACCCGCCGCCCGCGTCTGTGGACATCCCGCAGCAAAGCCAAGGGCACAAGGAGGGCAGCACAGAACAACAAGAAGATTCCAATCAGCAGGAGAAAAAAGGCTTTTTTACTTCCTGCAATATGTGATTCCAGTCTGGTGAGACAGCTTCCAGGTCTCCTGGGCCACAGGGGCTGGATGACAAACACCTAACAAGAGAACAGTCTCCAGATCATGGTGACAAAACCCGATTCAGCTGCTCTGGCTACCACCCGCGCTGGACACGCCCATAAAGGGCTTTCATCTGGACCCCCCAACAATGCAAACTGAGTCTAGTGTAGCGTAGAAGGTGTGTCAGGCAGCCCACTCTGGAACATTCAGGAGGCTTCCTACCCATCCTAATAAAATTCACTTTATTTCAAATACCAATACATGGTTAACTATTTTAACATCTATTTCTCACCTTATTTAATTTTTTATTTTTCAGTTTTATTTTATTCCTAGTATTTCAACAACAGCAGAGCCTATGTGCTTTTACAGAAATAAAGTCCACACATTTAATCTAACGCCAGTATTTGAATAACTTTAGTGACAGCACTATCCTCATTCTGTCCCCCTTACGGAGGAGAGTTCGGGGCGTCATTCTGGGTGAAAGGAAAATGTATCTCCTCTTAGGTAACTAACTTGAACAAAAGAAAACTCTTGTGAGTGACAGCCTCCCCTCAGCTGGGGAAGGCAGTCCAGTGTGTGCCACGACCCCAGGGGGACAGAGATGCTTTGGGGAACCGGCCACATGTACTGCCCTCACACTGTCCTACACACTGGGATTTGAGGTCCCTCAGCCAGCAGCTCCCCAGACCCTGGGTTCAACCCCAGGGTCAGCACTTCCGAGCTGTGCTGCCAGGCGTGTGTCTGAGCCTGTGTCCCCATCTGCAGAGTGGGGATAACGGTGACAATGCTTGTACCATGGGGGTAGGGAATGGGTGCAGAGATGAGCTTGGCTGTGTACTCAGGGTTGCTGTGACGGGGTCTTGGGTGAGTCTCTGGGGGAAGGTGTCACTACGGAGCTTCGGAATGCTGACTCGTACTCACCTCCCAGGCAGCCAACACCTCTCACCCTTAGTTCCCCATTCATCAGGCCTCAATGTGCTCATTTTGAAAATGGTTCAACCTGGCATAGAACAGCTTGCTTTTAAGGAAATCACACCTTTCCGTTCTATAAAGCACCTTGCCCCTACCCCTTCTGCACCTACTGCTCACCAGGCTACTGTCCTTTTGCACCACCAAGTGGGAGGGGCACCTCGGACCCCCATGGGGCCCCCTCCTTACTAATCTCTGAACCCGACATGCCTGACAGAGCAGAGGCCACATGGCAGTATATCTCCGTTACTGGCCAGCAGTACCACTTGCCTTGGGCCAAAGGCTGAGAATCTCCCTGTGTTCCAAAGGGAAGGATCTCATGCACATTTTTTATACCAACACAGGGAACACGTGCTCCACATGATGGGGGGGCACGTGGTCGACTCAGGCTAGTACCACACACAAAGCCATCTTTGTTCACCAGGGAGACTTTAAAAATTATTTTCCTGTTTCAAGTCAGTAAAATGTTGCTTTTGGGCCAAGACTTACTTGGGAACTCTCCAACTGGACGCTTGTCTTCTGAGAACAGAACAGAAATTGGGCAAAGTGCACCACGGAGACGTTGCATATGCCTGTCTCTGCAGTACAGACCATGTTGTTTCAACATCGCAACACAGAGCTGGGCTTTCCTCCTTGAAAACTAAAACCACCAGGCTGGGAAATATGGAGGCAGCTTCTCTCAGACCCACAGGCCTCCCTCACTGAAGCTGGGGCCACGTGGATGCACTGAATCAGAGCCTGGGACTATGGACCAGTTCCCTCTGGCAGCAGTAACAGATTACCACAAGCGAAGTGGCTTAAAGCCACACAAATGTATCATGTTATAGTCCTGGAGGTCAGAATCCCAACATTGGCCTCACTGAGCTAAAATCGAGGTGTCGGCAGGGTCGCATCCCTTTCTGGGGGCTCCGGGGCAAACCCGTCTCCCTGACTTTTCCAGTTTCCAAGGCCACCCCCCTCCTCCACCTGCAAGGCCAACATGGCGTCAGGCCTCTCTCACTGAGCTCCATCTCTCTGGCTCTCTCCTGATTTTTTTCTTCCACCTTAGGATCCCTGGGATTATAATGGGCCCACCCAGAAAAGCCAAGATAATCTCTTTATCTTAAGGTCATCTGATGAACCACCTTAACTGTGCTTTGCCATGAAAATATTCACAGGTTCTGAGGATTAGGAGGTGGACGTCTTTGGGGGACCATTATGCTGCCTAAAACAAATCATGAGCAGAAGTCAGGTAAAAGTGAATTTTATATGTGAGGAGGGTGTGGCCAATATTCAGTGGGATGTGTCCTGAAGTCAGCTCCCACCTGGGGCCCTCACAGCCAAGGGACCCTTGTGAGGGGGGACGATTCCTGAAACAAGGCAAGGCCCGGCCACAGGGACACATCCCCCTCTGACCCTGGACACAGCAGCCTAGGGTCTGAGGGGAGACAATGGTTCATGGGAAGGTGGTCAGGTTGTGACTCTGTGGCCTGTGCTGGGCCCCCACTTACCATCCCTCAGGCACATCTGCCATGCAGTCCCCTAGGACCCCTGGATTACTCGTGACCCGCTGGGCACCTTCTTCCTTTCATTCACTCACTCATTCATTCATCCAGTGTCTGTTGGTTCTGCTGGGCTACGTGCTAAGGGACGAGGCACGACGGGGAGCAAGAGGACCTCTGATGCCCTCATGCCCTCTGGGCACCTGCAAGTTTCCTCTCTGCTTCTCAGACACAAGGACTGCATCACTAGAGCAACTCACCCACCGTGTAGAGTTCTTTAAAGAGAGTGACGGAACCTACACAAGCAGCCCGAGCTGCTCTGCCTTAGTTAGTCCGTGGGAACCAGGGTTTAGCCACGATGCAGCTGCCATTCTAACCCCTGGCGGGTAAAGTCCAGTCCCCATTCCCAAGGGCCCTTGTCACTAGCATCTGTTCCATAAGGATGTGACCCTCAGGTTCCGAAGTGCTGCCATCCTGCTTGTAAGGCCAAGATAGCCCACAGTGGACACACCAGCAGCACCTGCTAAACCCAACAGTCAATTCGGAAAGCCCAAGAATGAACCTCACTCAGTCTGGACCAAGCTGGGCAATTCCCAAATCTCCATAGGCCTTGGCTTCTGCGAGCGTAGACTGGGAGCCACAGATCTGCCAGACGTGGGCTTGAGTACGCCTTAGTACCACCCACACTGCTGCTCTGTCTGCACACTGCCCTGCCACAAGATGTGTGCGAGTGGGAGGCGTGTGTGTGTGGTGTATGCACGTGAGTGTGTGCGGTGTGTCTGTAGGTATGGGGGTTGCACACACGTACACATGGATGGGTACACACAGATATACACATCAAGGACAACTGACACGCGTGGAAGTCAAGTAGAAACAGCCTGAGATCTACAAAGATAGAGGTGTTCAATCAGCCTCTGGCATCCACTTTGTGTGTGCCTGGATAAGCCACCTAACTACTAGGAACGTGAACGTAAGTCATCTTGTCTGGAGAACGTGGCTAATGACACAGACGAGTCACCTCTCAGAACTGTCCTTGGGAATCAAACCAATGTCTTCCAGCACGCACTTTTGAATATTAAATATATAGAGTCAAATAAATGTTTGTTAAACAGCTGAATGAATAATATATGTGGTATTTCCTTTAGAAGTATAAAATATTATAAAAATATCAGGAATTTTAAGTATTGGCTTTTTAGATTTGCTCAAATTGTAATACATCCTGGGTTTGGAAAACAGAAAGGTGGGAATGGAGGAAAAGTAAAAACCCTCTTGCAAAATCTTGTAAGGCACATGCAGCAGGTGTGGCAAGCTAATGGTGATGCGGGAGAAGGTTCTGAGAGAACCAGCCTCCACATCTACACACAGGCCCACAGGACCCTGCTGGATACCCGCTCAGCGATGCTTCTCCAGCTAGTTTAGAATGACTGGTTGAGTCCCTAGGAGCCACAGTGTATATGGAATCCACCAGGCCCAGCACACACTGGCCTCAGGGCCTCCGCTTCACCACCTTGAGTTCCTCTTGCTGTACAAGGGTCCGGATCCAGGAAAAGAGATGTTGCCTCATTAAGAAACAGAAAGTCTTTTATCATAATCAATGTTTCAATAGTAGCATTCACCAAAAAGTGGGCCCACCCCCTGCATCACACTTAATACATATTTTTGTGCTATGTTCGAGTTCGAACAACTGGCTATTTACAGATTTTGACTGGGAAAATATCGCATGAACATATAAGAAAGTTCCAGATAGAAGTCCAAGTCTTGTAGCTCAACACCCGTGGGTTGTGTCCACTCTAGCACCTCCTGGGCCCACAGGTTGGAGGCTTATGTGTCCCTTCTAGGGGCAGAACACAAGGAAATTCTAAATCCATGGGTTAAAAAAGTAAGGCTGGACTATTTTCCTTCCCAAAACTCACCTAGCTCTAGGAATTGGCAAACATTTCATAATTGGCTTCATGAAAACAAGTGCCTACCTTTACTAAAAAGAAAAAAAGAAAATGTGAAATTCCCATAATTCCCAAACAGAGTCTGGAGGAAAAGAATCAAAGATGAAAAGCACATCTTCTAGTTATTTCGAATAGTCTTCCCAAGACATTTACCTTAATTCTTAGAAAAGCCCCTTATACTGCTTTGAGAAGAAGCAACTGCAAACTGCTAAATATAATTATCTTCTAATTAATACAGAAGAAACAACCGCCCTGACACACCTTCTGCTCTCCCTCCACCATGAATGCTCCCTGACCCCAAACCAGGAGAAATGAAGGGCAGGCACGTGCATCTAAATGGCCCAGTTCTGACCACAGCCTACCCTTCAAGGCACCCATGTCTCCATCACACAGACTGCCTCCACCTCAGCTGGGAGCTCAGCTTTTCAGGAGCAACAAAAGATGGGCAAAGGAGAAGTGCTCAGGACTTTCAAAGAACGGCCACCTTGGGTGTGAGACCAGGAAAACACCCTTCACTCATTTCTTCATGCAGTGGAATCTTCACACATTTCAAGAATCAGCCCTAATGCCATCTTCTCTCCTCCACTGAGCACCTGTGAATGCTCAAGGGGACCAGATGCCCAGGATCTGAGCACCTGCACCAGGGAAGGTGGGCAGGCAGCCTGCCCGCGGGCCTCCTCACCCACTCTACCAGGCCACACGCACAGGGTGCGCACTGGCCTTCAGGCCGCCCATCCCCTCACCCTGCCCATAGCCTGGCCTCCCAGAGGTCAAGCTGGTTTTGCTGGCTGAATGGATGAATACTTTGAGATTCTTGCGATGGTCAAACATTCCTTGTGGGGTGATGGTTTTAAATGAAGTCCTAATTAACCAAATATTTTAAAGAGAAAAACACTTTCGTTGGTGCCAGTTGGGACTCTGAAATGACGTCCTCACAAATTTTCTAACTATAGTGGAAGTGAAGGTAAAAAGTTCGACTGAATGATTTCTTTGAGGAAGACCACAGTAGAACATACCAGTAAGAAAAAAAGCAGTAAGCAATCACCATTTAAGTAATATTGAAAGTTAAATGTGTCCTATTTACTTTCACAAGTGCCAAATATATCAGCAGGCTGAGAGCACACAGTCCCCGATTTAACTGTTGGTTCCCATGCTGTACTACACAACAAGGCCCTTCATTTCACAGTATGAAAATAACACCACCATGAGTCACCACTGGGTAGCAAGGTTACTTCCCAGTTCTAGGGTTTGTTCTCACTGTTGCATTTGCTTTCTTCAAGGTCTCACTATGGCCTTACTGTGCTAGGGGTATTTTGGATGAAGCAGCTAGGCATAAATTAACGGTTAAATAAGCAAAAACGGATGACAGGTTTCCCCCACTATCCAAAAGCAGAGTGTTTCTATGAAACCTTTCCTGACCTGAAATGGCATAAGTGAAGAAGCAATTACCTTATGACACATCTGGCAAGGGATGCACAAAAATAAATCTAGATAAAGCACAGATGCTCACACAGTTCAAAGCTACTTGATGCAGAGATGCTGAGTGTGGATCCCGGAGAAGGAGCTTGGTGGTGTCACTCTTTGAGGTGTGCATTGCCTCTATTACTGCTCGCTGCAAAACAAACGCTATTTTTGATTTTTGCCTTTTTTCATAAAAGCAAAAATTCTCTTTGGATTTCTTTTGGTTAGCAAAAGTGAACGCAAAAAAATAAATAAATAAAAGTAAAAACAAAGTGGCATAAACCGAACTTTCGAAAAGTGGGGGATACCTGTACTTCAGCACAACTTATCGATCAACTCTCATCAAAACACTCTCCCGTTTGTCTCCTGTTTCCCAGGTGAGAAAGCAGTTTGTATAAGGAACTAGTGATTCACAACTCATGTATCTTTATGCCAGTATTTTCCCCCATCAGGTGACCAGCCTGGATCTATGATATTTTTATGCCCAATGCTGTCTATTCTTTGGGGGAACTTAGAAAAAGTTTCTTGGAGAAGGTGGAGTTTTGCTTTAGGATTAAAGGCTGGGGGGATTCACACGCGCTAACATCAGCACAGGCTTTCCTGGGTTTGAGGAAGATCAACACGGTTGGGAGGGTGTGATGTGCTCACTGACTGGCCGTGAAATGGGGGTATGCAGAGACGCCACAAGTGGGCAATAAGGTCCTTACAGGAGGCGGCCCACATGGTGGGGAGGGGAGACATGATGGCTGCATGGGAGGATCCCTGCTTGTGTTCTCTGAAGCCTGAGCCCTGCGGAAGCTTCCAGCACTGGGACAGTCTGCACTCTAAGTAAGAGCACCCTGGGTGGCCCCAGATGGGAGGGTGGGAGGTGGGGAGGGGGGACTACCCCCCGAAAGAACCCAGCTGAGTGTGGGATGGTGGGGGCCGCATGTCACAGTGGAGGAGTCCCCAAGAGATGGGATACAGGAGGGAGCCTGTAAGGCCCGTACCTCCCCCAAAGAGTCTAGTGGGAGCAGGGTGGGAGTGGCGAGCCACGAACTGAGGGCACCAGGGACAATTACTGACGGCAGAGTGATGGAGGACACACATTTCACTTTGACTTTCTCAAAATTACGGTGTTTCTTTTAAAAGTAAAGACGAGAAAAATCAAATGAGCAACCAACCTTAAGAACTCCATCCACTTCACCACAAACTTGCTGTGAGCTAACATTAACAAAGGGCTCATTTATATAAGGATGGCTTTTTTTTTTTTTTTTTTTTTTGGTAAAGTCTATCTTCAAGGTAACATGTAATTAAATTTCTGCTTTCAGAAATTTTTATTTGTGCTCATATTCCTTTCCTTCTTGGGAAAACCTCAAACTCACTACATAGATGCACCATGTGCCTGAGAACAGTGCTCATCACCCTGGATACGCTGAGAGGCGGGAAGATGTTTCCATGACCACTGTTCATCTTTGGTCTAGCAGCACATGGTAATTTTTTTTTTTTAACATCTTTATTGGAGTATAATTGCTTTACAATGGTGTGTTAGTTTCTGCTTTATAAAAAAGTGAATCGGTTATACAAAACATATGGAACGCTTCACGAATTTGCGTGTCATCCTTGCACAGTGGCCATGCTAATCTTCTCTGTATCGTTCCAATTTTAGTATATGTGCTGCCGAAGCGAGCACAGCACACGGTAATTTAAGCATGAGGACTTGTTGCTAAAAATCCTGAAGTAGAAACGAGAAGGGGATGGAAAATACTTTGCCCCCTTTCCCATGGCAAACTGCGTGGTTAGACCCCGGCTGGCGGCCGATACAGAAGTGGTCTGCCTTGGGGTCACCCACGTTGCAGACTATATGCACTTCAGGTAGATCTAGGACATGTATGGTAAACCACTTGACATAAGAAATTAATTACAAGAATTTTTTTTCCAAAAATGACAACGTGCATTTTAGAATCTAGTTTTCAAAGTCAGGGTCTTCAACTAGAGATGAAGGCTTGATGACAGTTTCCCCATCACTGAATGTTAACTCCCTGTGATCCATGTAGGTGTTACAGAGTGGGGGGTGAGAAATGAGGAGGCCAGAGCAGGAAAACTATCCCCGAACTCCTCATCTCCTGCAAACCTTCTAATAAGACCTGCTGCCGAAAGCCCAAGGGCCTGGTTCAAGTTTCCTTAACTTTCCCGTCTGTGGTTACCTGATAGTACAGCAGCGGGGTTGCCAGGAGACGGAGTGCAGGGATGAAGGCGGGGATGAATTACCAAATGGACGATTTGAGCCTGATGTGTCTACACTGCTTAGAATTCAAAGCGGCTGGTAGGCAGTTCAAGAGCAAGCCAATCCTCTCACCTGCATATTTTAGGGTTCCTTTAAATCTGAAGATGTTCTGGGAAATACACATCTATACTTGTTTGTTTTCAAAGTGTAACAATGCCCACAGAGCTCTGGGCACACAGACTGTTTCGCAACTTAAATATATACGATGAAACTATGATTCTATGTCCACAGGGCTTTACCTCCTACCTGCCTACAACAAACAATGTTTGTACCACAGTCTGAAAACAGAGCACACAGTCCTGGCCAGGACTTACGAGACGAGGTCTCCCGGGTCTGATGGAAAAGACTTCCATAGAAAGTACCACTACTGGGATCCAGGGGGTGACCACTGGGTGGCCAGAAATTCATCTACAAAGCCAGAGAGGTGAGGCATGCAAAGACACACCATAATTATGCCTAGAAGCCAAGTGTAGCACAGCCTTCCCTTTAACCACAGCCTGACAGAAGCAGAGAAGTAACTGCCCTGATCTGGAGTCAGCACAAGTCTCCTAGCCATGACAACAGTGTGTGTTTAAATGAGGTGGAGGACATGTGTCATCCAGCAGGGGTCACAGGTGACCTGACACCACCTTAGCAGAAATTTCTCTTAACTTCACTAATTACAACCCATTAGCAGCCTTAAGCCACCAGACAATGGGGTCCAGTGAGCATAGGTCCCAGAGGGGTCAGTGTGGGTGGAACACAGGAGGCAGGGAAGGCCAGCATCAGGGACTGCAGGAGCCCAGAAGGGAGCTGCCGGGATGTCCCAGGCAGACGTGGACCACTCGGGCTCTTGCAGGCTCTCTACAGATACGGAGCTGGGTGATTAAGAGGAAGAAGGCCAGAGGCAAACTTTGCTGACTGGCCAGTTCCTGGCCACAGAGAGAGTGAAGCATCCCACCAAGACATACAGCAGAGGTGGGAAAAGAAAAGAGAGGAAAAAACTAAGAGAAACAGGAGATCTTCATCTGAGGAGAGAGACAAAACGATCAGGGCAGGGCCTGATCGTTTACAAGAAAAAAAATTTACAAGAAAAAAATTTAAAAGCACTAGTGAGATTGTGGGGAGGAAAAGCTTCAGGGACCCAGAAACATCACAAGCGTCAGGGACACAGGGACATTGTACATGGGTCATCGGACACACGGGGACCGACATCACACCTAATCCAGCTGTACCACAGCTCACTCCCCCAGTCACTGTGTGTCTCCCCAGGCCCAGCCCCACTGCTCTCCACTCTGTGAGGCCGGGGAAACTGAGGCACGGGCTGGAAGATGCCAGCCGGCAGAGTGCACGGCATCATGCAGGACCTGGAGCGATGGCGATGCTTGCTCAGTGCCTGGTCCATGTTTCTCCCCACACAGCTCCTCTGAAGTGGACACAGTTGATCAGGAGACACAGCGAACATTTACAGGAGCAAAGATGACAGCTGTAGTGCCTGCCTGGCCCGCTAAGAAACTGATGCCTAGGAGTTAGTTGTTTTTTTGTTTGTTTGTCTTTTAAACAGTTTCCTTAGTTTCTGACTATCCTCTGATAAAGAGCACGGTATCAATCACACTTTAAAAATAAGTCAGGAAACAGGAACCTCACTCAGATTCTTACCATGTTAAAGAACACTTCTGTAGTTTGGATATCATGCCCTGTGCTGAGTACAAAGCTCGATTTGTTTCTGCTTTGTAATGTAGAGTGTTATGTTCTACCACTGCTACACAATCACTTTGAGGAAACATTACTATAAAAATAAATAAGTTTCTTTTTTCATTCAAAGCGAGGGAAAATAACAAGGACGCCCTAAGCACACCCACAAACCTTTTCCAAGAACACTTGTATTTGTCCCTGGGCTGGCAAGAATGTTTTGCTGATGATATCAAAGTCCTTTAATTTATCTATGATCAATCAGACTTAAACACTGAGGAAAAAATATTCATTCTGTTCCACTTTAAATTAAAACAAGCTATTTTTGGGGTACTAGGCTGTCTTTATTTTTCTTTGAACACAGGGGAATACGCTACTCTGAGACCTGGCTATGAAAGGGCAGCAAAACACACTATTAATCTCTGAGTTGGAGTTTTAGAAAAGACAAAGTATAATTCCATTTTCAAAAATGATTGCCAACTTCCACTGCTGACCAAGTGGAATATACAGGATTTATTCTCCACTTTGAAACAAGTAAGAAGCTGGGACAAAATACATTATTAAAAAATGGTTTTCAGGACTTCCCTGGTGGTGCAGTGGTTAAGAATCCACCTGCCAATGCAGCAGACACGGGTTCAAGCCTGGTCTGGGAAGATCCCACATGCCACGGAGCAACTAAGCCCGTGCGCCACAACTACTGAAGTCCACGTGCCTAGAGCCCCTGCTCCGCAACAAGAGAAGCCACCACAATGAGAAGCCCACCACTGCAACGAAGAGTAGCCCCTGCTCACCACAACTAGAGAAAGCCTACGCACAGCAACAAAGACCCAGTGCAGGCAAAAATAAATAAGTAAATAATTTTTTTTTTAAAAAATGGTTTTCAGACACTGGACAGCAGGAAGCTGTGAGAGGGGAGCAACTGAGGTGAGCCCCACACTTGCCCTTCTTTATTGTCTGAAGGGTCTCAGGCTGCAGACAGGATGGGGAACCAGGCAGAGCCCTCGGTCTCCCCAGGCCGGTGGGGGACAGAGCTGAGGATCCAGGGAGACCAAGGCCGCTGCAGTTTGCGGGGCAGGGTGCCAAAAAGGGAGAGCTGCCCGTAGTGGCCAGCTGCTCTGGAGACCAACGGAGGGTCCCCTGAGGAAACAACCCAAGGCCAGGGAAAGAACCACCTGAAAAAAAGCAAAGGAAAGATCTCTGAATTTCCCAGTGGTCCAGGAATAGTCCTTGCTGTCACCAGCTAGGGTAGAAAGTTTCTTAGTTCAAAGTGTACAGAAGTGTCCAACAGCTTATAAAGTAAAATTCATAACACTTGGCCTGGTGATAAAAAACCACAGGCATGCAAAGAAGAAGAAAAATAATCAAGAAAATAAAAATCAAGCAATACAAACAGATGCAGAAATGATACAGATGACAGAATGAGTAGGGCACTAACATAGTTGTGACAACTGTAATCTGTGTGTTCAAGAAACTAGAGGAAAGATGAAATTGTTAAGTAGACATTTGGAAGAGATTTAAAAAATAAAGACCCAAATCAAACTTCTAGAGTTGAAAACTACAAAGTCTGAGATGAAAAACCCACTGGATGAGATTAACGGCAGATTAGACACCTTAAAAGAAAAAAATTAATTAACTTGAAGACACAGAAATAGAAACTATCCAATATGAAAAATAGATTTATAAAAAAGATGGGAGGGTATAAAAAGAGCATCAGTAAGCTCTCGGACAACTTCTAGTAGGCTAGTACATCTGAAATAGAGTTGGGGGGTGGGTAGGGGAGCAGAGAAAAATGGATGAAGAAATAATGACCAAAAATTTTCCAAATTTGATGAAAACTATAAATCACAGATTCAAAAAACTCAATAAATCCCAAGCACAAGAACAAGAAGAAAATGACACCCCAGGCAAATCATATTCAAACTGCTTAAAAATCAATGACAGAGAGAATCATAAAAATAGAGAAAAAATATATTACGTACAGAGAAGCAAAGACAAGAATGATAAACTTGTCATTGGAAACACCGAAGCAAAAAAGACAGTGAAGCAACACCTTCAAAGTATTGAAAGAGAAAACTGTCCACCTATAATTCTACACCCAGTGAAAATATATTTTGAAAACAAAAAAGAAATAAAGATTTCTTCAGACCTAGAAAAATGGAAAGAATTCATCCCAGGTAGACCTGTACTCTGGGAAAGGAAATGGAAACCCTTCGGGCAGAAGGAACGTCACACCAGGTGGAAATCTGCTTGCACAGAAGTGATGACAGGCACCAGAAACGATGCCCATCACCCGGTGTCAGCAGTGACGTCTGCAGATCAACGCCTTTGGGTCTGCAGTCCAAATCCTCACTTGCCCTTTTCCTCAGGACCACCCATGCCAACCCGGGCCTCATTTTCCTGCGATTTTTTTTAAGTTGCTCTGGAAAATACATGTTTCCTTGTGATCCCTGAGGTTTCCACGTCTTCAAGCTGGGCAGAAGGGAGTCTGTTACTTCGAAAGATAAATGAATAAGCCTTCTTAAATTTCAATTAGACCACTTTGGATTTCCCTTGGAACTATTTCTGGTTTGGGAACTTACTTTGTGTACAAAAAGAGGAAATTCTTTTGCATTTCCATTTTTGGGGACAGACAGAAGATAAAGGCAGAGCCAGCCATATTAACCTGGTATTGTGAAGTTTGTCAGAGTCTGGGACCAATGTTTAAAAATTAATAGGAAAATGCACAAATATCTGCACTATTTGTGTAAGGTGTATACCTCCCAAACACAAAATGTCCATTTGGCTTGTGAAGAATATGTAAGAAGGTTCTCTCAAGAAGCTAGAACATCCTTTCAAGATAAAAAGATATTACAGTCAAATTTTTTGCTGTTTGCTAAAATCAATTTGATTAAATTGAACTCTCTCCACCCCCTCATCCTCTACCAAGTTGACATCAAGCCACTGAGCACTCAGAAGTTAAATTCCATAAAACACAAGCAGCTGTGCTCCATCAAAACAAAACCAAAAATTGACACAACTAACTATTCACTTAACCCAATTAGTTGAGGTTATTGATCAGTTGAGATTATCAATACTCAAAATGATTAATGTAACTTCATATTCTAAACCAGGAGAAATCTGTGTGGCATTCTAGGGAGGGGACCCAGGGAGGTGACAGGAGAACCAGAAAGCTGCAGCCACAGATCGGCTACTTGCACGTTTAGGCCTGTGTTCTCATTTCATAACGGCATTGATTTCTCGTTGCATAAAGGAGGGATTGTGGCTCTGCAACCATCTCAAGGTTCTACTTTGGACACTTCTAAAATAGTATCTACAGAGTCAATGGGGGGCCTGTTCCATGGGAGTGTGACGGTCTCAAACCAGTGGTCCACAATAACCTCTGCCTTCAGAGTTCAAAAAAAGAGACTTATAAAAAGACATTTATAAAAATCTTGCTGTCCACTTTGTTGTGAAACTCAGTCAGCACTGCAACTGCACAGGAACAAGGGGCATGTCTCGGGGCCAGGCTGGCCTCTGCAGCACAGTATCGTCCATCATGGGGTCTGGGTGCCTGCACAGCCTGACACCTCCGGGGGGACACACCCTTCTCCCAGACTCTCCCCTCAGCCCCTCCCAACAGCTCCTCTCACTCCCAGGAGTGGCCAGGCAGGAAGAAGATGGAAAACTTAAATGCACCAACTTTGTTATCTATTAGCAGATGGTCTTAACATTGCAGACGGCAAAGAAGCTTAGAGCTCACCTCTTCCAACTCTCACCAGACACACCAGGTCACCTCTCCTCACACCAGGTCACCTCTCCTGGTTATTACAGGACACGGGCTAAAACCAAACTCAGGAATGAATTCTGCAAACATTCTTTATTAAGCTTATTGTAATGATTAGATGTTCCACACATGTGAAAAGTGGCTTTTTCCAAGAAAATGATATTACGTTGGAAATGTTAAAAACAAAAGACTGGTTTTATTTGTTAGCCATTTTGGAGGAAATGTTAACTTTACCAAGGAACTAGCTTCCCTCCTTAGGATGATACATTTTGCTTTACACAGGCTATTATTACCTTTGTGTTTTAAATTGATGGGTCAATTCAGTTCCAACTCTTGCAAATGAAAGGAAATTTTGCCTTTCCAATTCTAGGCTGATAATCTGAGGGTTACTCTGACAATTGTGTCTTATGGAAGGAATTTTAAGGAGGAAAATTACGTAAATCTTTTTTAAACCAGAAATTTCCATCATAGGGGATCTAGAATGCCTATAGTAAATAACTTACAGAAGACTTAAAATATTTCTAAATGTGAGATATACCTGTTCTTTTATTATCAATAATAGTTAACATTTATAATTTAAAATGTTTGAAGTTGGTGAACAGAACTTGCAGAGCAATAAAACGATGAATAAAATGACTGACCTTTTGTTGCTTTTCTGGTTTTGCTTTTAAAACAAAAGTGGAAAAATATGAAAAACCAAATGAACTCAAAATTTTTCCTTTCTGTGCCTGAAGAATATAATTGGTTTTATGTAAGGCAAAAATCCAGATTTCTGTTAATGATGGGCACAGTAAAAATAAATGAAATACAGAATTTTCTTAAAAAATACAAGTTTTTTAAGAGTATACATTTGTTTGATATTTTCAAAAATATTGCCATGCTTTTAATATCTCTTTAAAAGGTAACCGTCAACCATGCCACAGATTTGGTTACATCTCTCCCTAACCTGCTACATCAAATACTATGCTACACAGTTCTGAGATAATATGACATTACGAAAAAATTTTAAGTGAGAAAAACTGATTTTTTTGTCTTATCTGTATGAATTTTTGAGGTGTGACCTATCTGCAAAGTGAAAAGATCTAAGATCTCCACATTTAGAGAATTATTCTCATTAGGAGTAGAAAAGCCTACTATAAGAATGGGTGTGAGAATTTCTGTTATAGCTTACTCTGGGCTACAAAAGGTGTGGGTCCCACCCTAGAATTTGATCATCTGTAGGAAAAAAAATTCTGCTCGAATTTTACAATCTACTAGTCTCTGTAATCTATTTATAGTGCAATTCTCCCTCTCTCTTTTAACAAACAATGCAGTCCATAACCCACTAGAAGGTAAACCCTTATTTAAATAGGTCAGTTTAATAGATCAATTTCCAACTTTGATAGCATGAAGACTATGAAAATACTATTCATTTTGGGAAATGAAAGTTCACATAACATACTTAATCTTACAAAAGTGTCTAAAAATGATTTATAAAATCATTTACTTCATAAGAACAACAACTGCCCAAATGCACACACACTACCAGCTCTTTCTTTTCTCCAAACTCTCTAGTCCACCCAGATCATAGATGGAAGGACACTGGTCACCTCCATGGTTCAACTATCAGTTCACCTCTTCATAGATGGAAATCCAGGTGGGTGCACATTATTTGACCTTCCCAGGGTCAGAGTCCTTATCTCTACAATGGGAACAAGACCAAATAGGGCTCTTTAGAAGAAGGGTGCTAAAGAATTTGAAAGGTTATTTTTCGTAATTAAATGTAGAATGCTACGATGATGATAAAGTTCTACTTGTACATTCCTTTATATGGAATATCTAATGTATTCATTTTTGGTTTTCACTATAAATTAGTTTTAACATTCTAGTAAACTGATTTTTCATTGAATTTGCTTGAAACAACTGGAAGATTAATTTACAAACACAAAAAGCCACCTAAAAAAGCATAATTAACCTATACCATTATTTATTTGATCTTAGGTTCCATTAAAATGAACCTTAGGGATAATTTTACATTGCTAATTTATTTTTATGCAAACAATATATAAAAATAAAAGTATTTGTTCATTATGGGATACATTTAAAGCAAATTGAAACCAAAAGAAATTTTAATGTGGGAAAATATATTATAGGACAAATATCAATATATGAGAAAATAATTTTTTAGACAGTAAATTAATATTAAACAAATATTTTTAAGCAAAAGACACTAAAGGAATAGATCATACTATAGTGGTAAATATAAATACATATAGATGAATATAAGTATGATAGAACTATCATGATATGATCAAAATCAAAAACTTCAATGAAAGAGCCACATGCAATTGAACAGCTTACTTCTACATCTGTAATCACTAGCTCAAAACTCTGGGGGAGGAAGCTTGTCCAAGGAAGGCAGACCATTCACAATAGCACAAAAATTACAAATGTAAAGAAATAAATCTAAAAATTACTGTGCAGAATCTTTATGAAGGAAACGGCAGTGCTTTCTGAACAACTTAAAAGGAAAACCTGGCTAATATGAGGACCACCATGGCCTTAAATGGAAACATGCTACACCATATTGATGTTGATTCTCCTTCTATCAGAGCAAGCCCAATCAAAACTCCACAGGGACGTTTTTTTTGGTGACATTTTTTCAACCCATTTATATTGGCTTGAAAATATTTCTAATATTTACATGGAAAAATAAATGGGTGAAAATACCTAAGAAAACAATTTAAGTGGAGTGATTTTTCATCACCACATGTTAAAATGCTTATAAATGTGCAAAGGAATAAGCAGGGTAAGACTGGTGGTCTGGAGTAAAAAAACGAAAAAAATGAATACAATGAAAGCAGGATTTTAAATTGGTGAGAAAAAAATTCAATAAATTCTTCTTGGAAAATTTATTATTTGAAGGGAAAAACATACTTTCTACCCTCACAAAATACACTGTAAAATGTTTGAGAGAAATTAAAACAAAATCATAAGGAAAACAAAAATGAATGTAAGTGACTATTTGCACGTTAGTTCAAGGTTTGGAAGAACTTTATAAGTTAAAAGGTATAAAAAGCTAAAGATTGATTGATATGACTATATGAAAGTTTTCAACTTTTATGTGTCAAAAAACACTCAACAAAACTGAAAGTAATGATTCCGTGGGGAAAATACCTGCAACATATATACTAGATAAAAATTAGTATACATGATGGTATATGTTTATATATCTTATAAATTTAATGAAAAGTAAACAATTATTTTTTTAAACTGGGGAAAAACAGGTGATTTTAAAAGAAACATAAAGCCAGTAACACTAAGGAAATAATGTACAATCTTACCGTCAAAG
Source organism: Balaenoptera acutorostrata (assembly GCF_949987535.1). Taxonomy (NCBI): domain Eukaryota; kingdom Metazoa; phylum Chordata; class Mammalia; order Artiodactyla; family Balaenopteridae; genus Balaenoptera; species Balaenoptera acutorostrata. The sequence continues at coordinate 55,885,511 of NC_080066.1, read as the reverse complement.
AGACACAAATTAAAAATAAGAAGGTGCCATTTTTGCCTGCCTTTAGGCAAAGGCTAAAAATAAGCCGGGGGCCAATGTCAGTGAGGGTGGGTGGGTCTCTGAAACTGGCCCCCAGCTTTTTTTTTTTTTTTTTTTTTTTTTTAATTTTATAGCTACTTTATTTATTTATTTATTTATTTTTGGCTGTGTTGGGTCTTCGGTTCGTGCGAGGGCTTTCTCTGGTTACGGCAAGTGGGGGCCACTCTTCATCGCGGTGCGCGGGCCTCTCACTATCGCGGCCCCTCCCGTTGCGGGGCACAGGCTCCAGACGCGCAGGCTCAGTAGCTGTGGCTCACGGGCCCAGCTGCTCCGTGGCATGTGGGATCTTCCCAGACCAGGGCTCGAACCCGTGTCCCCTGCACTAGCAGGCAGACTCTCAACCACTGCGCCACCAGGGAAGCCCCCCAGCTTATTTTTGACACTCTGACAATTGGGGCATCTATATTGGAAAGGCTTTTTCCTTCAGATTTCAGGAGGCCTGTAGGAATACATCCAGCAAAAACAACACGATCGCACAAGGATCGTATAGGAATGCATAACCCGTTCAAAAATTCATGAACAATGAAATAAACGGTAACAATCATTAGAGCAGAAGCTTTGTAGTCTTTAAAAATTGTATTTTTGCAGAATATTTCATGATACATAAAACATAACAAGGCAACAAACACGGCATACAAAACTATAAGCACATGAGGACGGTCAAAGTCTCTGAGTGACAGGAAAGGTTGCGCATGATTGGTATTTACTTCTTTCTGAATTACTATATGTTCCAAATGATCTATAGTAAACATGTATACATTTTAGAAACATAATATTTATGTATGTATGCATTAAATAGGTATTATTATGTACTTATGTATTCATTTGCTATTTATTTAAGTATGTACATATTTGTAAATAATATATATTGTGTGGTGCTAAGCTGTCACCCAGTACTTCTAAAAATACTAATGATTAGTGATAAAATTAATGCTATGTCATAATCTATGTTTGTTTCAGTATTACATGAAAATTTAGCCTGGCTATGTAACTTTTGGACTTTATTATCTGACCCACGCTTTGTCCTCCTACCCCTGCTGACCAGGGGCATCACAAGGACCCAATGTGCCTTTATGCATCTCACAACAAGGCTAGGAGGTAGGTAATATTCCCATTTTATAGAGAAATACAGGCTTCAAGCATCATGCCCAAATTCACATAACTAGCATCTAAGCACAGCTGGAGCCAAAACACAGGTCTGTCTCACTCCATAAGCATATTAAGTCTTGTTCTCTCTCTCTCTCAGAACCTACAGCTTAGAAAATAATGTCAATAGGGAAAATTATCTTACATATAACAATTTCCCGTCACCTTTTATACCTTATACAAAGCAGTGTATTGCCAATTCATAGCTGAATCAATGTTTGAATGTTTAACTGTGGTAAACAGTACAGCCAAACTGAATTGCTAATTCCAACCGAACGTAAAAACAAATCTAGATTCCTACGCAATGTCTTTCTTACACTACATTTTCTATCTAAAGTTGCAAATCCACCTTCATTAAGTTATGACCCATTTAACCCAAATAAGAAATCTTGATGCCTCTACAATGTGCAAACTTTCAGAAGTTAACCAAATATTTAAAGAAACTCATTTTTTACATATTCTAGTAGACTTTAAAGTTTAGAAACCTCAAGAGTGAAAGAGGGGTTTCCCTGGTGGTGCAGTGGTTAAGAATCTGCCTGCCAATGCAGGGGAAACGGGTTCGGGCCCTGGAGATCCCACATGCTGCGGAGCAACTAAGCCCATGCACCACAACTATTGAAGCCCGCGCACAGCAACGAAGAGTAGCTCCTGCTTGCCACAACTAGAGAAAGCCCGCATGCAGCAATGAAGACCCAACGCAGCCAAAAATAAATAAATAAATAAACAATTTTTAAAAAGAAGAGAAAATACTTTGAGATTAATGCAAACGAAAACACAAGCACCAAAACTTACAGAATGTGGCTAAAAGGGGTCTAAAACAAAGGGGAATTTAACATGCTATGTTAAGTATCATTTGTACTGGTTTTTTCAATTGTAAGTACTCCCATGGAATTATCAATAAAAGTATTTTTAAATATACTTTAATAAATACATTAATATTCCAAGAAATGAATGTACTATAATACCTAACCATTATGCTAATTTAGCAGCATTTAAGTTGTGTTCTATTTTTGCTGTTGTACAAACTATCTTTGGACACTTTAATCTGCGACTGCATTAAAGATTATCTTCTCAGGATAGATTTATAGAAATGGAACATTCACTCAGAAAGTAGGTATTTCTATGGCTGGCGATACCTGGCAACCTTCTGTTCATTGTGTATGAAGCCATGTCCAGCATCTCACACATGCTGGAAATGTGTGGGAGAAGGAACAGTGGCAGATGTTGTGATTCCACTGTGCTTGCGAGAACCAACACGGGGAGCAGGGGAGAGGAGGACAGTTGTACTCCTTTCTTTCCCATTTTTCTTGCAATAACACAAGTATGTCCAAAGAGTGCTTTTTTTAAAAAAAATTATTTATTTATTTATTTATTTATATTTTGGCTGCATTGGGTCTTCACTGCTGCACGCAGGCTTTCTCTAGTTGCGGCAAGCGGGAGCTACTCTTCATTGCTGTGCACAGGCTGCTCATGGCAGTGGCTTCTCTTGTTGCAGAGCACGGGCTCTAGGCGTGTGGGCTTCAGTAGTTGTGGCATGCTGGCTCAGTAGTTGTGGCTCACAGGCTCTAGAGCACAGGCTCAGTAGTTGTGGCGCACAGGCTTAGTTGCTCCATGGCATGTGGGATCTTCCTGGACGAGGGCTCGAACCCGTGTCCCCTGCATTGGCAGGTGGATTCTTAACCACTGCGCCACCAGAGAAGTCCCAGAGTGCTTTTTTTATAACGAAATTTTTACAAAGCTGTCTGGGAGGAGGGGAAGGTGTCAGTTCAGGTATCTTCATGGCAGGTAGTGATGTCACCAAGGAGGAGGGCAACCCCTGAAAGCACCCAAGGAGTAATGTTACCAGGACTTTGCATCCTTTTAACCTAAAGTTATACTGAGGAGGAAGTGTCAGCTCCATTTTAAAGATTAGTAAAACCAAGGCCCCCAGTAAAGTCTTAAATAGGTGAGGCAATGGTTAATGAGCATTGTGACATTATTTGTTCCTTAAAATATACCTTATGTATGTATGCCTTGAGCATGTTTAGGAGGCAGGTGGGCTCCCCTCGAGGGGCCAGGTGTGCAGCCAAGCTCTTGCTCCTGTGGAGTTCACACTCTAATGGGGGGCGGGGGGGCGGTGCTGCAAAACAACCAACAGTGGACTGTGGTGAGTGGTGTCAGAATAAACAGAGCAGGATGCAGGGAAGGGCTCCCTGAGGACATGACACTGGAACCCAGATGTGGATGACACTGTGTGGGACAAGCCAGGGAGTGTGGGGAAGGTTCCAGAAAGGGCAGCTGCCCAGGGCCCTGAAGTGGGCACAGCCCGGAGGCCAATGTGGGGTGGGTGGTGGGGGGCGAGGACAGGAGGGAGGGAGACAGGCGGCAGCCAGCTCGGTAAAGAGCCCCTGTGGCCAGGAGAGGGCTTTGGGTCTTCCCCCGGGTGGGAGGGGAGGCAGGGAGGCTTCTGAGCAGAAGCCTGTGAGATCTGCTTTAGGTTGTAAGGCATCACTGCTGGGTAGAGGGTATGTGGTGCGCGCTGGGGGCAGGGACGGAGGCACAGGCCAGCTGGGTCAGTGGAGGTGGAGGGGTGACAAGTGAGGGATGCAGGGAGGGAAAACCATCTGGAGCTAGGCTCCATCTATGAAGCAAAGGGGTAGTGAGGACAGCCCCGCCCCCTCCACAGCACAAGCACACCAGAGGCTTAACTGCAGGAGACGCAGTGCCCACAGGCAGTGCCTGGCACCATGCCCCATCCTCCCTGTCTCTTCACTCAGCATATGTCCCCAGATGCCACACCTCTGCTCTACTAATGGGCATCTTTCTGTGGGACCCCTCCCCTTCTCTCACTGCGGGTTGAGGGTCCTTGGTCCAGAACTCTAAGTCTATAATTTTCCCACACCCAAGAAGACATGACACTACAAAATTACCTCTTTTTGTTTTCATTATTAGACCCTTTTAAAATATTAGCTTTAGGAAGCTTCAATATCTAAGAGCTTATGGGAGTCAACATTCCACATCTAAGGAATCCATTTCCTCAGATGCACAAAAGATACCAGAAAACAGTTGGCCGAGCTGACAGTGCTCTCAGAGGACCATCCACCCTCCTCCAGCTTCATGGCTTCGCCATGTGCCAGGCTTCCTGCATCCGACAGCCCATGCGCATCACTCGAAGCTAAAACTGTAATTGGGGTGCATGACGAATCCACAGTGAAATGCAGCCAGACTCCCCACCCGCCCACCACTCCCCCCACAGACAGGCTGCACCCTGGGCCCGACCCAGCACCCTCCACTGTGTCTGGACGTCTGGAAGCACTGCCCACACCCACTCCTTCCTCTGGAAGCCCAGCTCATTCCAAAGCTGCGTGTGGCTCGGGCTGCGGGGACCCACCCGTACAAGGTACTCGCTGCAATTACATGCCGTTGGGCCATGACTGTAACTGCAGTGTGTTCTGTGTGTTTACGCTCCCTCCAAAAAATGCCAGATTTATTCACAGATGCAGTTAATCTCCTTGATAACATTTTCCAGGGGAAGGCTATGGGCGGGCAATTCCTAATAGGGGAGGGAACCACTTTCGGGAGTTCTATAAAAACACACGTCAGTGTGTAGAGATGTGAAAGCAAAGCTGACCCAGCAACATCCTTGAAATACTTGGCAATCAGAGTGTCTTCAAGGATTTTTTCCAAATACCATATGGATTAATGCACCGCGTCTTCTGAGTTTCTATTTATCTACAAGCTCTAACCGAGCCATATGACGTGCCAGGCGCTGTGCCAGGCGTGGCGAGCCAGGGACCGTGAGCCAGACTCTCCCTGCACTGAAAGAGGTTCCCGTGGGCACCACCTCACTGCCTGATCAGGTGAAGACCCAGAAGACAAGCTCCGTCAGAGATCTCCAAAGAGCCACACCACCCTCGGCTCTTAACAACTCCTTATTCACCACCTAAATGGAATCCTTTACAAACAGAAAACCAACAAACCTTGCCAACAGAGACAAGTGTCCATAAGTGACTACGTCAATTACACTGTGATGAAGTGTCCTCAAAAGCCATGTCCACCCAGAACCTCAGAGCACAACCTTATTTGGAAATAGGGTCTTTGTAAGTTAACATGAGGCCACACTGGAATAGGATGGGTGCTAATCCACTGACTGCTGTCCTTTGTAAAGAAAACAAAGACACAGAGACTCACACAGAGAGAAGACAGCCCTGGTAAGATGAAGATAAAAGCTGAAGCCATGCAGCTACAAGCCAAGGAAAACCACGGGTGGCCAGCAGCCACCAGGAGCTACATGAAGCAAGGCTCCCTCGAGCCTTCAGGGGGAGCACGGCCCTGCCAACAGCTCCATTTCACGCTTCTGGCCCCCAGAACTGTGAGAGAATAAATTTCCATTGTTTTAAGCCACCCGGTTTGTGTCCAAACTACCACAGCCACGGTGAAGAGTTGAGCTCCACTTCCTATGCTGACAGAGACCCTGTTTCAGCAGGGCACAGACGTCACAAAGACAGGAGACACTCTGGGTCCATCACAGGGATTCCACACTGGCATCTTTACACCCCAGGTTGCTGATGGGCAGATTCCATTTTTTGTTTTACGATCATGGGAACTATTTCAGATAGGTTCTAGGTTTTTTCCAAGCGCATATCCTTTACATCCGAATCACTCTCCTTTCATGTACTACATGTAAAGCAAAAAAGTAAAACAAAAACGGGCAACCACCAGCCTTCTGCCTAGAGAAGAAATTAAAAGAGCACAATGTACATGTGCATGTTGGCCACGCTCCGCAAAGACCTCACGGAATGGAATACCCCTGTCTCAAGAGAATGGAAACCCGGTTCCACAGCAGCCAAGGCGGACTGGTTAGAGGCCAGTTCAGGCTGACTTTCCTATAGGATCCTCAGTTTTATTTTCTGAAGAGTCACTTGCCAGTAGAGTACTGCTGCCAAACATTTCTGTTCACTTTGGAGTCAAAATTTAAAAAGAAAAAATATAAAAGGAATCCCTGCTCTGTGGCCCCCCTAACCCCCACAGGGGCAACACCCCCAGAAGTGGCTCCCCTCTGTGTCAGGGCAGGGACACGGGTACTCAGTCACCAACATCAGCAGCTGCTTTCGGGACTGCGGGAGTCAGTGCAGCCTTTAAGGCAGGAACACAATCCCGGAGTCTTGGGCATCCCGCCCTCCCTCCCTCCCAATCCCTTCCCACTTTTTCTTCCCCCGCAGCAGCTCCTTATGTTATTCCTGCTCCACCTTTCCCAGTGGATCCCTTTATTTCTTCCTCTCTTTCTGCACCCTTTTCTCTTTGCTAATTCTATTCCCTTTCTAACTTCCTTCCAGAGGGCTGTCTGAACCAACTACCCCATAAGTGTGGTGGCAAAAGAAACACGCCCTGACCACAGAGGTGGCAGTGCCAACATCAAAGAAAGAAGCGTTTAAGGCTTATGGTGTGGGCTGAACTGCTGTAGACATCACTAACACAAGGCAACCAAGTGCAGACACATTTTATTAAACTCGTACCTACCGAGCCAAACACTAAGACATCCTCGGGGCCCTCGCAAACCCCACTTCCTCCAGGAAGTCTTCTTGGGCAGTGCAACCAGGGCTGACCATCCCCGCTATCCTCTCAGACAGCTATGTAATTAATTAGTGCCAACTATGTGCCAGGATCTCTCCTACATATATTCTAGGTATTGGCTCACGTGAGCTGGTCTCCATAGCAACCCTAGGAAATGGGTACCATCATCACCCTTGATTCACAGAGGAGGAGAGTGAGGGCAGAAGTCACTTGCAAAGAACCACACTTCTAGCAAGGCCATCTCTGTGAGCACCTGTCCCTCTGGCTCAGCTGTAAGCCCCTTAAAGACAAAGGCCAATGTTTCACCTTTGTGTCCACAGAACATCTGCAACTGGGCTTCATATGTGTAGATGATGCTGCTGACTTGAGGAACAAAAAGGAAAGGTATAAACTGCAATGCTCTTTAAGCTCTAAGATCTTATTATCTAAAACAGATGGGCACGAATGGGTACAGGACCAGAAACTGTGCACACTCACAGTCACTTGGGTGGAAATCACCTGTCTGCTCCCATTCAGCGGGGGGCGGGGGGGGGGGTCCTAGGAAACAGCTGAGGATAGGGGGCAGGCTTTGGGCAAACTGAAGGGGGAACACACAGCAGACCTGGTTAAAAGGGGAGCTGGCAGGAGGGAAGATGGGCAGGGGAGGGCTAAACTAGGTGATGATGCTCTCGGAAGAAAGAACCTGGCTGGGGGCACTGCCCTTGGGCAGTGTGGAGGTCAACAGGAGGGAGAAAGCTGATGGCACCAGTGTTCTCAGGCCTGGGCTCCAACTTCAGCAAGCGGCAGTACCAAACACAGAGGACAGCACCCATCCCAGAGTCTGATTCAGTTGGTAGGGGACAGGGCATTAGAATGTGCACCTCTAACAAGTTCCACGGTGATGCTGATAACTTCAGCAAGCGGCAGTACCAAACACAGAGGACAGCACCCATCCCAGAGTCTGATTCAGTTGGTGGGGGACAGGGCATTAGAATGTGAACCTCTAACAAGTTCCACGGTGATGCTGATAACTTCAGCAAGCGGCAGTACCAAACACAGAGGACAGCACCCATCCCAGAGTCTGATTCAGTTGGTGGGGGACAGGGCATTAGAATGTGAACCTCTAACAAGTTCCACGGTGATGCTGATGATGCTGGTCCAGGGACCACACTTTGAAAACCACTGCGCTAGGGAGTTCTAGCCATAACTTTAGCAGAAGTTGTTCCAGTGTTTCTGTGACATACCACCCTGATGTCTGTCATTATACCCCACATTTAGTCAAGTTAAAACTGGGTCTGCTTTGGTCTCTGATTTCCAACAGTATAGGTCCAGCTGCTTTCCAGAAAAGAGGTACCTTCCAGTTGCCGCTAGCCTTCCCTAATAGACTTCATTCTACTCTGTCTGCAAAAGAATAAACCAGCGGGAAGCAAGTTTGTTTTCCTGCGATGGCTGCAAACCAAAGCAGTAAAGGGGAAGTGGAGAAGAGGAAATATTCACCTAGGGAAGCAAATACACTCGGAAAAAGCACCTCTCCAGCTGATTCTGATATGGTCTCCCCAGGAGGGCTTCCCCCCACCCCACCCCCCGCCTACACAGCTAAGAAAGCTAGTTTGAATGGATTAATGTATACGGCAGTAAGACTCATTGTTTTATTAAAAACTCAGACATACTGAGATTTTTTTTTAATAAATTTATTTATAGATTTATTGATTTTTGGCTGCATTCGGTCTTCGTTGCTGCACGCGGGCTTTCTCTAGTTGCAGCGAGCGGGGGCTTTTCTTTGTTGCAGAGCACGGGCTCTAGGCACGCAGGCTTCAGTAGCTGTGGCACGTGGGCTCAGTAGCTGTGGCTCGCGGGCTCTAGAGCACAGGCTCAGTAGTTGTGGCGCATGGGCTTAGTTGCTGTGCATCATGTGGGATCTTCCCGGACCAGGGCTTGAACCCGTGTCCCCTGCACTGGCAGGCAGATTCTTATCCACTGCGCCGCCAGGGAAGTCCCATACTGAGATTTTTAACTTTAGTAAATCTCATTAGATATGAAATGGCCTTGAACTTTCAGAGAAATGGTGGTTTAGATAGGAATTATTCTGTCACATGGTTGCCCTTAAGCAAAAATTTATTGAGAGTAAGAAAATATGTAAAAGTACTAAGATGCTACTGGGTGGGGGTTGGGGGGCGGATAACGAATTAAAATAAGAAGAAGAAAGCTGCAGATAGCTAAGGCCAAATGGCCCAGGCATTTAACTCTGGTGGGCACATGTCAGAGAAGCATATAGGTCATCTTTGCTCTACATCCGGGTCGCATGTAGCCGGTCCCATGGGAAGGCCCTTTCGGGAAGTGTGTACTCCATCTGGGTCCAGTTTTCTTGAGGTTTGGCAGGTTCTCATTTGGCCTGATTCAGACAAAACAGAAACTCGGATACTCTGATTTTTCAATGTGAATCCAACATACTCAAATTGCTTATTACTCAGCAGTAAGAATCTCAGAGGCCTAACGAACACTTCGGAATGTACTCTTCATCTCACATCAGGTCACGTGCCTGTAAAAGGCAGGCACGAAACACAGTCCCAAGTAAGCTCAGCTCCTGCACAAGCCTCAGCTTCCTTCAGGAGCCAGAGCGAAGGTCCTGGACCTGGAGGTTCCAAACGGCCTGTGACAAATTCACATCCCCAGCAGAGCCACACCTGGGTTGGGTGACAACTTCCCAAGCCTCAGTGTGAAAGCCCAAGGTGGCCCTGGCTTGAACCAGATTTTAGAGCATCCCAACGACAGCCTCAGGGCTCGGATCTGTGCTCAAGGCCACCCTTCAATCTCCATTCTAGCACAAACAATATTTTTATTTTATTGAAGTATGATTGGTTAACAATGTTGTGTTAATTTCTGCTGTACAGCAAAGTGACTCAGTTATATGTATAAATACATTATTTTTCATATTCTTTTCCATTATGGTTTATCACAGGATATTGAATATAGTTCCCTGTGCTATACAATAGGACCTTGTTGTTTATCCATTCTATATATAATAGTTTGCATCTGCTAATCCCAAACTGCTAATCCATCCCTCCCCCCCAAATAATTTTATTAATCCAACAACAGGGATTGTTACTCAAACGCAGATCAAGTTTTGATTTTCTGCAGCTTTAAACACCTCTGCAATGGAGTCCCTTGTAGCCTCTTCAGGGAAGTGTCCCGCTGAGAGTTAAGGCTCTTGATTAATGATATTGCGTGTGGTACTTCCTTTAACCTATTTCCCCTGAGCAAATTGGGAAAGGGCGGGCATGTCTCCAAGATGTTGTTCTAGAAGTAGCCTTTCTCTATAGTTAGAAATCAAGGTCCTTACAGAGGCATTTCCTATTGAGAACTTCCTCACCTTTCCACAGGACTGCGAGACACCTGCCCCTGTTCTTATTTCCTGGGAGTGAATGTCTCTGGATGAAAGCTTGTTTATTTTAGGAACATCCCATGCAGTGTAGTGTTTCTGCGCAGTATCCATCTCTTGTAAATATGTTAAAAATGTGTATTTACATAGGTGTCAACTGTGACATAGCAATATGCTTTTATCCAAGACCAATTCTTTCTAGAAGACACTGGCTATCCCTCAGCATCCAGTTACAATCCTGATCTCAAAGGCAAAGGGCTGGGATATTCCCAGGACTGAGCCCGGGTTAATAAGAAACTCCAGGGTGTGTGCATTAGTGCATCCCTTCCAACATCATTATCTGAATTACTCATAACAATAAGATAAAAGGACATTAAGGGGGCTTCCCTGGTAGCGCAGCGGTTAAGAATCCGCCTGCCAATGCCAGGGACACAGGTTCGATCCCTGGTCCGGGAAGATCCCACATGCCATGGAGCAACTAAGCCTGTGTGCCACAACTACTGAGCCCATGTGCCACAACTACTGAAGCCCGCGTGCATAGAGCCTGTGCTCTGCAACAAGAGAAGCCACCGCAATGAGAAGCCCACGCGCTGCAAAGACAAGTAGCCCCTGCTTGCCACAACTAGAGAAAGCCTGTGCGCAGCAGCAAACACCCAACGCAGCCAAAAATAAATAAATTTATTTTTTTAAAAAAGGACATTATTAAGATAAAATTCTATGGGATATTTCCAGGCATTAATTTAAGCTAATATTCCCGAGTGTTTTATAGTTTCCTTATAACCAGAGAACTAAGTCACCTCAAAGTCAGGTATGGAATAACAGCAAGATTCTTCTATTTGCCCTTAATTACAGTTATTCACAAGGTATATATGCTTATACTCATACCCATAAGAGATGTTGTTACCCAAGCGCTTCATCTCTGCTGGGACGTGTAATGTCTGACACTACCACTCCCTGGGAAGAGTGGCAGCACATCTCTCCCCATCTTGCTGCAATGGCAGAGCAACATGAGGGAACAGGCACCCCTTCAGAGACCATGGTCCTGGCAGCCTCACAGTCCCACTGTCTGGGTCCTAGGAACATTGAATTTCTGTGTCTCCTTTTCATATTTAATAATTATAGTACTTAATAACAAAATGATCATTTTTAAACTTTTTGTTTTAAAATAATAATAGAGTCACAGGAAGTTGCAAAGAAATGTAGAGGGAGGGCCCATGCACCCTTCAGCCAGCCTCCCCCATGTTAACATCCTGCATTTCTGCATAACCAGAGTACAATATTGAAACAAAGAAACTGACAAGGGTATAAACTACAGAGCTTATGCAGATTTCACCAGCTTTAAGCGCACTTGTGTATGTATATGTGTACTTCTATGTGATTTTCCATGTGTAACCTCTTATAAACACCACATCAAGATACAGTACCCCCTCAATGCTACCTCTTTGTAGCCACACCCATCCTCCCCATCCCTAACCCCTGACAACCACTAATCTGTTCCATAATTACGTTATTTCACAAATGCTACGTAAATGGGATCATGCAGCATGTTTCATTCTGGAATCAGCTTTTTGCACTCAGTAAAATGTCCTTGAGGCCCATCCAAGTGGTTATGTAACAACAGTTCATTCCATTTTATTGCTGAGTAGCATTCCAAGGTGTGGATGGACCACAGTTTGTTTAACCATTCACCCGTTGAACACCTGGGTTGTTTCCAGCTTTGGGCTATTATGAATAAAGCTGCTGTGTACACTCGTGTACAGATTTCTGTGTGAAAATAAATCCTCATTTCTCTGGGGTAAAAGCCCAAGAGTACAGTTGGGTTCATAGAGAAATTCTATTTATGGTTTTAAAAGGATTATTTCCCAAAGTGGGTGTATTTTACAATCCCACAAGCAATACTTGAGACATCCAGTTTCTCTGCATCGTGGCAACATTTGGTGTTATCACCATTTTTGTTCTTGCCATTCTAGTGGATGTACAGTGATATCTCCTGGTGGTTTGAATTTGCATTTCTCTATTATCTAAGGATGCTTAACGTTTTCCATGTGCTTACTGCCACCTGCATATCTTCTACAGTGAAATGTCTCCTCATTTCTTGCTCATTTTCAAATTAGGTTTTTTTAATGTTCAATTTTTAGAGTTCTTTATATATTCTGAATACAAGCACTTTGTTGAGTATGTGATTTGCAAATATTCTCTCCCAGTCTGTAATCTGTCTTCTTTTTTTCTTAACAGGGTCTTTGTGCTCGCTTCGGCAGCACATATACTAAAATTGGAACGATACAGAGAAGATTAACAGGGTCTTTCCCACAGCAAATGTTCTTAATTTTGATGAGGTCCAATTTATCAACTTCTCCTTTTATGGATGATTCTTTTGGTATCAAATCTAAGAACTTTGTGCCTAGTCCTAGGTCCTGAAAAAAATTTTTCAAAATGTTTTCTTCTATAAGTTTTGTAGTTTTACATTTAAATCTATGATTTTTCTGGAGTAAATTTCTGTATGAGGTGTAAGGTTTAGGATTTTTTCCTTTCTTTCTTTCTTTTTTTTTCTTTTTGGGCCTCTAGATATTCAATTGCTCCTACACAATTTCTTAAAAGGCTATACATTCCTGCATTGAATTGTTTTTGGTTCTTTGCCAAAAATTAATTGGACATATTTGTGTGGGTTTATTTCTGAGTTCTCTATTCTGTTCCTTTGATATATGTGACTATCCTTTTGCCAATACCACACTATCTTGAATTCTGTAGCTCTACAGCAAGCATTAATATTGGGAAGTGATTCTTCCCATTTTATTCCTTTTCGTAACTGTCTTAGCTATTCTATGACCTGTGCTTTTCCACATAAATATCAGAATAAGCCTGCCTATGTCTACAAAAAGTTTGCTGAGATTTTGATAGGAATTGTGTTAAACTTAAGATAATTTTAGGGATAATTGACATCTCCATTACAATGCTTCCTCCAATCCATAAACATGGTATGTCTCCACATTTACCCTGATCTCTTTTCATTTCTTTCATCAGCACTTTGTAATTTTCCTCATGCAGATCTTGTATGAGCTTTATTAAATTTATATCTAAGTATTTTATTTTCTTTGGAGCAATTATAAATGGTAATGTGTTTATTTATTTATTTATTTATTTATTTATTTTTGGGTGTGTTGGGTCTTCGTTTCTGTGCGAGGGCTTTCTCCAGTTGTGGCGAGCGGGGGCCACTCTTCATCGCGGTGCGCGGGCCTCTTCACTGTTGCGGCCTCTCTCTGTTGCGGAGCATAGGCTCCAGACGCGCCGGCTCAGTAGTTGTGGCTCACGGGCCCAGTTGCTCTGCGGTATGTGGGATCTTCCCAGACCAGGGCTCGAACCCGTGTTCCCTGCGTTGGCAGGCAGATTCTCAACCACTGCGCCACCAGGGAAGCCCTGGTAATGTGTTTATGATTTCAGTTTCCACTTGTCCATGGTCAGTGTATAGAAATGCAATTGATTTGTATATGTTGATCTTGTATGCTGTAATCTTAATGAGCTCATTTATTAGCTCTAGGATTACTAGTTTTTTTTGTTTTTGTTTGGGTTTGGTTTGGCTTGGTTTTGGTGGTAGATTCCTTAGTATTTTCTTCATAGGTAATCATGTTTGCTGCAAATTAAGTTTTATTTTTTCTTTCCAACCTGTATGCATTTTGTTTCTTTTTCGTATCTTATTGCAGTGGCAAAAACTTCTAGTACTGTATCAAGTAAGAGTGATGAAGCTAACATTCTTGTCTGTTCTCATTCTTAGGAGGGGAGGCATCAGTCTTTCACCAGTAGTATGATGTTAACTCTGGGATTTTTGTACATGCAATAGGAAGGCACCTCCCTGGGTTGCCTTCCTCTGTGATGTGGGTGGGTGGGCAGACACCCCTGGGCCTGGGTCTCCTTATGCTACTGGGTGGAGAGCAGGGCACCCAGAGCTGTGCCAACACTGCTCCTACAGGAGCATCAGTGCCTGCTGGTGCCCTGTGTGGGATGGGGCTCTCCTAGGTCTCTGTTGGGCTTCCCCTTTGGCCACAGAGCCTTTTTTGTTTTTGTCTATACTTGCTGGCAGTTCTGGTTACAGGACTCTCCATGCCCAGGCTGGATGTACAAGGGAGGTAGAAAGGAGACCCAGAGAATTCACCGTGCTATCATACTTCAAGTTCTCAGGTCCCCAGCCAGTCTGCCTTCTTCTCTCAGCTTCCAGTGTTCTTTGACTGTTGTCTGTTGAATTATTTCCAGGATTTGGTTGTAGGGGAGGAGTTAGGAAAAGCGAATCTACACCATCTTGTTCTGGAACCAGGAAGTCTCTGTTTTTCAATTTTTCTACCATGTTTCAATGAACTGTGAGAAACTAAACCATCAGTTTACTTGTATTTTTGAGATATTTCTATAAGAAATGCATCATTTTCATATTGTGATAAATAGAATTTACATAATCTATATATATGATTAATGTCAGCAGTCTTTAAGGTCTCAGACACAAATGTCATCTCCGATTTTATAAGGTGTCTTTTACAGCTAGAACTCTGACTCTATTATCAAGTAGTTTTATTTAACTATTAAAATTGCCTTCCTCCACCATCCAGAATTTCAAAACCTAGTGTTCTAAACAGCTACAGGAGATGCCAACAATTTAAAGTTGGAGCGGAGGTACAAAATAAAACCGTGCAAACTCCTGTCTACCCGAGTCACTCCACACACCTCCCCACTCCCCCACCCCCGGTGCCAGACAGCAGGTGCGAACCCAAGGAGCAAAGGCTCATCCTCCACCCCTCATCGGCCCAAGGTGTGACTGGGGCATCTCAAGTCATTCCTCACCACTCAAACCCACATCAGTGTGCACAGAGGGTTCCAGGGGGCCACACCTCTGGGGATGTCAAACTTCAAAACAGAAAGCTGGAGACAGAAGGCAACTCTTCCATGTGAGCAGACAGAGATGCAATTAAACGGCAGGGAGTAGAATACCTTCTCTAAGAAACTGACTGAAATTTGCCTCTGCATAGACCGAATAGCTGATGTTCCCAACTCATTGCCTAGATTTGGTACAGAAAAGACATGCTTCTTTCTTGGGGGGGTGGGGGTGGGCGTGGCAGGTTGACACTTGCATCCCTTATGACAGCAAATGTGCACGTGCACACAGACACACACGTGTGTGCACCATCAGCTCTTTTAGGCACATATGAATGAAGACAGCTTCTTTCAACATCTTTCCCTAAGCCCTGACCCCGCAGATTTCCATCTACTCAGAATTCACCCCAGCCCTTTGAGGATGTTCAAGAAGAACTCATCCCCCAAATAAAGACAGATGCTGGGCCACCCACATGACACTCCCAGTGTTTGAACTCTCACAGTCAATCATGCCAAGCCCACAGCTCCTGCCACAGACCCCACTAGTTCCAGAAGCAATTTCTGGATGCTGTTTCTGGTTGATACCAGAAACTCTAAATTCACAAACACTCAACAGACACTGTCAGAAAGGGCTGGAGTCTCCTTTTCACTTTTCTCCACCTTCCCATGGCCTTAAAGCATAGTTTTGAAGTATTTGTCTAAAACAACAATATCCCCCTCTGCCAAAACCATGACAAACCCCACCACACTAGGAACTTTTGCTCAAGATAAATCAAGTGGAGATGACACCTTACTTTACTATCACTCCAAATAATATGAAGGAGCCAAAATGTGAGAAACAAATGACACAAGGCCACAAAGCACACAGGGATTAAAAAATGCCTTTGTCATACACTTTGATAGCATGTTTATTATTTCTCATTGGTTGTATGTCATAACATTTCAACTTGAATGCTTTCAAAAAGGGAGAGAATTTGCCATTCAGTGGAAATGACCTTGAGATAACAAATCCTGGAGTTTCTCTGTACATCCCACCTCTGGCCAGCTGGACCTTCTACAAACAGGAGGATTAATAAACTCCAACCTCAAGTTAAATTATGACGCAAATCAAAGGAACTTTTATGGGCCTGAACAAGGGTAATGAAGCTTAAGAAATATTTTTCTATACATCCACTTTCCTAATATATTCGTTTTTATGATGTCCTATTTTTAAAGGGATATATTAATTTCTCAGGTAATCAAAAGGGAAATAAGTAAAGTTGTTTTCCTTTAAAAACAATTTCTGTGTTCCTGAAAGCTTTCAAAATGTAGATAGAGTAAGAACTCACTTATTAGTAAAAGAAGGTTGAAAACCAGCCTCTTTCAGAAAGGGCTTCACGATCATGCAGTGAGAGTGATGGGCACAGCCCCACCTGTCCCCTCACCACGGCCCCCCGCCACTCCACGCACTCTGATTGGCGGGGAGCGGGGGACAGGGGTCCCTCCCTGTCCACACCTTGCCCATCCCGCAGGGCTGCAGGCAAGCGATGGGGCGGGCACATTGGCCCTGCTCCTGCAGCAAAGCCACCAGCACTGTAGACCTGCAGACTCACCCTCTGGGGACAGGCCTAGCCCCAACTGTAAAATGAGACGTGGAACAGGGGTGGGGCCATGCGGGCAGGGATGGTGTGACAGCCTCAGGGACATGGAATGATCTCAACTCCTCCCTGTCTTCAGTGACAGATTTTAGGTCCACTGGGCCCTCCCCATCTTCCTCCAATCACCAGTCACCACATGCCTCTGATTTGACCAAAAGGGACACAGCCCAGAACAAGGACCCCATCAAAAGGGTGGAAGTGACCCAGGAGAAAGCCCCAAATGCAGGGAGATGGTGGCACCTCCATCTGACGAGGTGGAACTCACCAAGCAAGACCTTGGCCGGGGATTCTCAGGAGCTGTAAGACACCCTGGGCTCTGACCGTGGGGAATCAAAGCGTGAACAAGGATGGAGACTCTGAACACCAGTAAGGATGACAGAGGCGAGAAAGGTGCCAAAGGCAGCGAAGACCAAGTCACACCTGCAGAACCGCGAAGTCAGCAGGTCCTTTCTCCTGCACGTGTGGGCATCAGGACATCCCAGTGATGCGGCAACAGTGACACCTGGTGCCTCCACCTGCGTGCACTGCAGTGAGCCGACAGCTGTGCCTGGGCAGCCAGTAAACAGAGCTGCCTCTGGACCCAAAGGAATCTCAAGCTCAAAGATAAAGGGCGGGATGATATCCAGGCAACAGGACCATGAGGGAGCACCTGACCCAGGCTAAGTTGACAGCAGTGCCCCCAAGTCTGCAGGTGTGTAGTTGGGGGAGACAGGTGTGGTTACGGATACATCGGCTGGGCTCCTGGAGACCTGTCTGTTGGCAGCACCACCTGAAGGTAAGGGGCTGAAGCAACCTCCTTAGTTCATGGGAGCCACACAAAAGCTAACGGTGGGGAAAGACCCCATAGTTCATGCTGCCTAGATGCACCCTGACTGTGCCATCCTGAATACATAGATACAGCCCCTGGAAACCAGGGCATCCAAATGAAATCCATGCAAAACATCCCCATAAAGGTCAAGCACAAGATACTCAAGCAAATACTTGTATACCCATGTTCATAGCAGCATTACTCACAACAGCCAAAAGGTGGAAGCAACCCAACAATGTCCATCACCAGCTGAATGAATGAACACAATGGGGTCTACACATACTCCCTGAATATCATTCAGCCTCAAAAAGGAAGGAAGTTCTGACACATGCTACAATACGGATGGACTTTGAGAACATTATGCTAAGTGAAATAAGTCAGACACAAAAGGACAAATTTGTATGATTTCACTCATGTGAGGTCAAAGAGACAGAGAGTAGACTGGTGGGTGCCCAGGGCTGGAGGAGGCAGGAATGAGTTGTTGTTTAATGTGGATAATTTCAGTTTGGGAAGATGAAAAAATTCTGCAGGTGATGCTGATGGTTGCACAACAATGTGAATGTAATTAACGCCACTGAACTGTACACTTACAAATGGTTAAATTGGTAAATGTTATGTGTATTTTACCACAATAAAAAGGTTTTAAGAGTAAAGCACAGGAAAGAGCACACTGGAGGGTAGGTGGCCAGTGTGCCCATGCGGCGTGGCTCAGGCTGCCCAGTGTGAACTGACAAGCCATCTGTGCCCAGAAAGTGGACATAGCCAGACACCCAGCATCTCACAGGCCACGACCACCAGACGGACCTCATGGCACACAGGGAAGGACCGTCCCTCTGTGAACAGTGGGCATTAGCGGTGCCTGAGGTTCTTTAAAGGTTCCTAAGTGGCCCTGGATAAATAAAAGAAATCCCGAGAATGAACTGGACTGTGCATCTGAACACACGCAACGCTCTCCAGTGAACTAAGATAAACAGAAGGCCACCTGAGGATGCTCCAGGGCATGCTCATACACAAAAACACACCATCACTGGGGTGCAGAAAAACATCACCACTTTTATTTGTAATTGCTATTTACCTTACTTTTAAATTCACTTATATATTCATGCATTGCATTACATGTCTATGATTTATACATAAATAAGTCCATCTTGAGCGCACACACACAAGTGCTTGTGACTTAGAAGGGTGTGAGATCAAAAAAGTTTGGAGATTACTGCTCAAATGAACCAGCTACACTGAAAAGAACATCCATTACAACATTTAAACTTTTCTAAAAAGCATACATGCTCTTGGTCATTAACCCTTGGTAAATTCTGGGCCCTGGCATGTGTAAGGATAACTATCTGGTTTCAGACACTTTCTCAAAAGCCTGAAATAATTAAACAGCTGTAGCCTTATCCGCACCCACACACAAGATGAAAATGGCCCTGGATACTCACGTAGGGTAGCACACGGCCAGCATGTGGCTGGTGGCCCTGGGTAGCGTCACCTGGGATCCCAGAGCCCAGAGCCATCTGTCCCACCCCCCAGGTGCACCCCCTCTGAGCCGAGACCTCCCTCTCTGGGCCACCATTTCCTGAGAGGGTCAATGAAGAATTTATCAGCACCTCCAGGGCTGGCTGTGAACTTCCCACACAAATTCATAAAATCTCTGAAAAGTATACAGTGCTAGAGACATGTATGATGTCTTATCACTAAATATTTCAACTGAAAAAACAAGTAAACACCTCTTTTCCACTCTACCATGTCCTCATGCCCCACTCAGCAAACGTGGAATTCTCAGGTATCATCAGCTGATTTCAAACAGCTACAGATGTTTTCAACTGAAACTAGATAAATCGATAGGAACACACAAAAGGCTATGGTTCAAGAACTTGGTATTTGTTTGTCAGATCCTCCCATCAACAGGGATGTGTTCATTTACTGTGGCTGCTGTAACAAATCACCACAACTCAGTGGCCTGAAACAACACAAAAGTGTTATCATACAGTTCTAGAGGTCAGGAGTCTGATATGGGTCTCGTGGGGACAAAACCGAAGTCTCGGCAGGGCTGTGCTCCTTCTGGAGGGTGTAGGAGACAGGGTTTCTTTGACTTTTCCAGCTCCCAGAGGCCACCCACACTCCGCAGGTTGGGAACCCTCCCTCCATCTTCACAGCCAACAACAGTCAGTTGAGTCCTTCAAACGTTGCATCTCCCTGCCCTCTCTTCCTCTACCTTTAAAGACTGGTGATGAGACTAAGGGCTCACCAGAATAATCCAAAATAATTTCCCCATCTCAAGGTCAGCTGATTAGCAACCTTAATTACATCTGTAACCAACCTTAATTCCCCTGTACCATGTAGCCTAACAGAGTCACAGATTCTGGGGATTAGGATGTGGGCATCTCTAGGGGGCTGTTATTCTACCAACAGGCATTCATTGTGTCACGACTCAGGTATCACAAGGATTAGTTCACTCATTAGATCAAAGATGCTGAGGCCCTGTCACAGCATCACAGCAGGGGCAGTGAGGACTGGCTGGTCCCAGAGATCAGGACAGGACAGAGCATATGGAGCAGAGGAAGGGCACAGACACCCAGGATACAGAGGAGGGACTCCTGCTCCAGGTATGAATGGCAGCAGGAGGGAGCGGTTAATAGGCCTTGGAGAAAAGGGCTGGGGATGGGGAGAGGGTGCTGGGGCGGAGGGGCTACAGGTGTGTGCCGCACAGCGGAGAGTAGGTGGCCCGGGACCTTGTGCACAGAGGTCCAGGGCTGCAGCTCAGCATGCAGGGTGCAGATGACATCGGGATTAATCAAGAGGTTCCAAGAGTCAAAGAAAAAGATGTAACATTTATAAACCGAAAAAGACAGCTCTGGTGGCAATGAGGAGGGGAGACCACAGGAGAGGTGCAGATGAAGCAGGAGTAGCTAAGTTAGGAGGTGAAGTCAGACACACAAGAAAGCTGAAGAGGGCCTGGGGTAGTAGCTGTGTGGAGACACATCTTAATGTAGGGTTACTGTTACTCAGGTGTGGGGAAGCCAACAGATCAGGAGACACTGCCAGTGAAAAGATAGTTTGTTTCTCAGTTCCCAGGAGGAGAGGCCACGGAGGAAGCACCACGGCAGTCAGGAGGCAGAGGAGTGGGGGGAAAACGTGGGCAAGAGACTTCACTGTGGTTTCCGTGGGAAGGACAGGGTGAGGCAGGGTAACCAGGCTCAGGAATAGTATCAGTAGGCTCTGGGACATAGGGGCTGTCCTCAGCTGTCTGCTACCTGGCCCTGAGGGTTTGGGGGCCCTGAGTGTGACAGCCTGATAAAAGGGTGTGTAGGGTGTGGGCTCTGGACTGGTTGGTTTGCATATGAAAGACACACTCACTGGCCAGTCCTTTGCTCTCTCTAGGAATTGGCTGGTCCTGGGAGGAGCCATCCACCCACAGGTGGCAAAGGCCAGATGTCAAAGCCTCTGAACAGAGGGCTTCCCGGTGGCGCAGTGGTTGAGAATCTGCCTGCCAATGCAGGGGACATGGGTTCGAGCACTGGTCTGGGAAGATCCCACATGCCGTGGAGTAACTAGGCCCGTGAGCCACAGTTACTGAGCCTGCGCGTCTGGAGCCTGTGCTCTGCAACAAGAGAGGCTATGATAGTGAGAGGCCTGCGCACCGCGATGAAGAGTGGCCCCCGCTTGCCGCAACTAGAGAAAGCCCTCGCACAGAAACGAAGACCCAACACAGCCATAAATAAATAAATTAATTAATTAATTAACTAAAAAAAAAAAAGCCTCTGAACACAGACAATTAAAAAACAAGGGCCTGGGGCTTCCCTGGTGGCGCAGTGGTTAAGAATCTGCCTGCCAATGCAGGGGACACGGGTTCGAGCCCTGGTCTGGGAAGATCCCACATGCCGCGGAGCAACTGAGCCCGTGCGCCACAACTACTGAGCCTGCGCGTCTGGAGCCTGTGCTCCGCAACAAGAGAGGCCGCGATAGTGAGAGAGGCCCGCGCACCGCGATGAAGAGTGGCCCCCACTTGCCGCAACTAGAGAAAGCCCTCGCACAGAAACGAAGACCCAACACAGCCAAAATAAATAAATAAATAAATTTAAAAACAAACAAACAAACAAAAAAACAAGGGCCTGAAGAAGCAGGGACTGACTTAAGATGTCACTGTATGCAGTGGTTGGGATCAGAGCCAAGAGTAACAGACATGGCGGTCCCTGCAGCAGCCCACCCCTCCTCCAGCCCTGCAGCACTGTGAAGGAATTCCCATTAAGTCACAGAAGATCAATGAGACAGAAAACAGGGTGAAAAGAAAGTAAGGCCAGAAGCAGGGCGGTTGCGGCGATCAGTGGGGAGTACCCACAGAACCAGGAAGACGCCCCTGCCATGGGGCAGCCACAGCCCCGGGACTCAGCCCCACCCTGATGCTCAGCTGATGTGAAGGAGTCCCGGGCCTGGCGCCCTGGCCTAGCGTCAAGCCTGTTAAAGAGGCAACACAGCAACCAGACCTCAACGTAATGAATCAAACTTTCCACCCCGCTTAAAAGCAATGATTTTTCTTTCCAAAAACAAAAAAACAAAAAACCACTGTAAGTGGAAAACGTTCCAATGCCAGTCTCAATATACCAGGAACAGTTGCACACATCTGATTTGACTAAAGTCTGTCACGGCAAAATAAATAAAGAAAGTAAAAGAATGAGGATGATAACTGCAATATGGAATGCTAGGGCCTAGGCTGCTACCAATTAGTCATGAGAAACAAGACACATCTACTAAACTATCGTGCCGTTTAGCACAAGTACTCTTTTATAAAATAAATACATGCTGTGTGTATCCTGAGGTTGTTAAATGAAGAGGGAACAAATCACTTGCACACGTTTAAAGATGGCTTGTTTGTTCAGAGACAAAAGCTGAGAGCATCCCAAGAGAAACGCTGCCTCCCTCCCAACAACCCACTCTCTTCCTGCCGTGTCTTTTTGCCTCAGATCGCTCTGAGCTTTCTGAGTCAACAGATTTCCTGAGCCACTGGTCCTGAAGATGACCGGGATAGAGAAAGTGGATGGATTTTGTAACTGAAATGAAAATGATTTCCAACTTGGCCAAGGGCAAGGGGAGAGGCCCCATCTGTGTGTCCGCCCGGGCGCTGGAGAGAACAGCACTAGACTGGGAGGTGGCCGCACCCTGAGTAATCCCGGGGCACCCTCCTCCGCCCACTCACCGTCTGGAGAAGACCCTGCATCTGGGCACCACCCGAAGGAGGCTGGCAGGACACGAAGCCAGGGCGGCTCAGGTGGGATCCACCTGCATGCGCCACGCCCGCGTCCCCATCTGCAGCTGACCCATGGGGCAGATGCCGCCAAGAGCCCCAAGGTCACATCTGACAAAGGAGAGAAATTGGAACCAAAACTGAACTCTCCTGAACTTGGTTTTCTTTAGCTGTCATGGAAGCACACAGAAACACAGGGCGGGACAGAAGAGCAGTGAAAAGCGCCTGGTGACAGCTTGGGCTTCCTCCCATTCCGTTAACCCCTCAGATACTAGAGTCCTTTAGGAGCAGAAATTTCCATCAGAAAAGCACTGATGGGACTTCCCTGGTGGTCCAGTGGGTAAGACTCTGAGCTCCCAATGCAGGGGTCCCGGGTTCGATCCCTGGTCAGGGGAACTGGATCTCACATGCATGCAGCAACTAAGAGTTCACATGCTGCAACTAAGGAGTCCGCATGCTGCAACTAAGCTCCAGTGCAGCCAAAATAAGTAAATAAATATTAAAAAAAAGAAAAGAAGAAGAAAAATTAAGGCAGATCCTGAGCTGACGGGACGTTCCTACTCTTCTAAGCTCTGGAATCTCAGAAGGGCCATGAAGTCCTCTTCTGAGGAGCGCTGCACGCAGGTCACTCCTGGAGGAAGCCACCCTGGCTGCTCAAGACTTGTTCTCCTTTTGAAAACCAAGGACCTACTGTAGGTTGTTGTTGCAAATAGGTCAATGAATTTAACTCATTGATATTTTTAAAACCAAAGAAAAAAAATGATTTTACCACATCCAATGGATTTATAAAACTCACCACACTGCTTTCTAATTATTAATCTAAACAAATAATGCCTTAATGTCACCATGTCCCTGTAGTGCTTCTCCAGTGAAGTGCATTTCTAAGAAGATACTTGAGCCACCAGGAGCATCCCGAGATTATCAGGGGTCCATGAGATTAGCAACGGGAGTCCGCAAGCTACTTTCAATATTTCAAAATGCTTTCAAAAGCAGTCCATTTACCCAGGGTAAAACTACACAGGCTAATGACAAAGGTCTTTGTTTTAGCTAAAAGTATATCTACTTCAACTTGTATGTCGGGGGCAATGTATACAAACTGTACTCTGGGAAAATGCAAAACAAGTAAACATAGAAAGCCAAGCTAAGTGTATTCTAAAAAAGCAAAGATCAAAATAGCTTCTCCATTTTTCCTGTGAATTCTTTCAGTGCATTATATATAGCAAGGTAAGTCTTGTACAAATAAGTACAATGGGCTCCCTTGTTAAGGGAATTCAACAAGAAGCTGGACCACCCCACTGTAAAGGGCAGAACCCTAGCAGACACACAGCCCTCTCTCAATCTTCCCAAGTCAAGGAATCCAGAAACGTGGATAAGCTTTGTCTTTAAAATGTCTTCCAAAAGTGCTTTTCAATGAGGGCTTGACTGGTCTTGGGGACAGGGGCGTTCTTTATGGGGTGGCACTATCCAGAACTACGCAAGAGCATCACATACCATTCAGCACCCTGGTCCAGGTGCACCAAGTCCTAGGAAGGCTGGCAGTCACTGTGATAACTGAATATTTGCAAACACACCTAGAGGCAGTACTGCCCCCACAGATGAGACACCTGACTCCTTCCAGAAAAGGTGAAACCTGCAGAGTAGCTGATCACCATAATGAATGACCATCAGATGAAGGTCCAGCCAGACCACAGCATGGGAGAACAAAACAGACATATTGGGCTTCTCAGGCCACTGAAAGCTTTCAAAGAATTGTGTCAAAAATAATAAGGCCACTAATCAACTAAAATGGACAAAAAACCTGAATAGACATTTTCCCAAAGAAGATATGCAAATAGCCAACAGGTACACAAAAAGGTGCTCAACATCACTAACCATCAGGGAAACGCAAATCGAAACCACTATGAGAGGGGCTTCCCTGGTGGTGCAGTGGTTAAGAATCCGCCTGCCAATGCAGGGGACACGGGTTCGAGCCCTGGTCCAGGAAGATCCCACATGCCACAGAGCAACTAAGCCTGTGTGTCACAACTACTGAGCCTGTGCTCTGGAGCCTGCGAGCCACAACTACTGAGCCCACACGCCGCAACTACTGAAGCCCACGCACCTAGAGCCCGTGCTCCGCAACAAGAGAAGCCACTGCAGTGAGAAGCCCATGCACCGCCATGAAGAGTAGCCCTGCTCACCACAACTAGAGAAAGCCCACATGCAGCAACGAAGACCCAACACAGCCAAAAATAAAAAATATATAAATAAAATTTTTTTAAAAAAAGAAAAATCAATGTAACACATTATATTAATTTAATAAAGGACAAAAGCCACATGATCATGTCAATAGATGAAGAAAAAGCATTTAACAAAATCCAACACTCTTTCTGGATTTTAAAAAATAAAATTAAAAAAAAAAAAACCTCAACAAAGTCAACAAAGAATAGAAAGGAACTTTCTCTGATAATGGCATCCATAAGAAAGCCACAGCTAGCATCACACTTAATGGTGAAAGACTGAATGTTTTCACCCTTAGATCAGGAGCAAGACATGATCATATACAGAAAATCCTAAGGAATCCACAAAACAAGTATTAGGTCTAATAAATGAGTTAGCAAGGGGGCAGGATACAAGATCAGTACCCGAAGGACTGACCAATACTTGTTACTGCATTAATGGAAAAACCATTTCAATCTGAATAAAAATGTAGTTTAATTTAATAGGTTTGTGCTAATGTTAATTTCTTAGTTTTGACAACTGGAGTACAGCTAAGTAAAATGTTAAAATTAGAGGAAGGTTGGTTAGGGGTATACTATTTTTGCAACTTTTCTATAAAGTCTAAAATTATTTCAAAATAAAAAGTTTAAACAGTTTAGAAAACCAATTAGTTCCAATTGGAAGATGCTAGTGATCCAAATCAAGCATTTCTCTCTCTTTCCTATATGAGTTGTACCACTGGGAAACCAGGCAATAGATGAGGGGAAGAATTTTTTTATGAAAGTATTCCCAATAATAAATGAAAGAATTAGACCACCATCATTTCACAACCACTAGCAAATAAATGGATGTAGGCAATGATCATCATGGCTGCTAACATCACAAAAAGATGGACCAAGGAACTTTATGTTCCTCCTCATGGAAGTGCACCACCTACGCTTGTGGTTTTGACCAAAAAAAAAAAAAAAAAATCAAACCTGAACCTGATGAAACTCTGATAAAGCATTGAGACTCACCTACCACTTCACAGGAATTACAGTAGAAAGAAATATGTTACATGATCCACAGGAAAGGAATCAGCAATATTCAAGCTATGCGAAACCCTCCAGGACAAATAACTCAGTTTCTTCAAATATATTTTGCAAGGGGAAAAATAAATAAAACAAATTGCAAGGGGTAAAAAGAGAGAGAGAGAGAGGGAGAAAGGGAATTTTAAAGGAGGAAATCAAAAGAGTAAAGGAGCCCTAAAAGACAGATCAGCCAATTGCAATGAGGCCACCTTATCTGGATCTGATTCAAACACACAAATTGAAAAAAAAATATGGCATTTATGAGACAAGTGGAAATTTGAACATTGATTGGGTATTTAATAATATTAGGAATTAATATTAATTCTTTATAATACTGGTATTGTAGTTTAGGTTTTTAAATAGTTGTTGATTTTCTAAAGATAAATGCTGAAACATTACAGAAGAAATGTCCTGATGTCTGGGATGTGCTTCAAAATAAAAGGGGGTGAGGGAGTGAGGGCAATATGGATAAACAATGTTGCCATGAGGTGCTAACTGTTAAACTAGGTGATGGAGACACAGAGGTTCCCTATCTGTGCACTGCTCTTTATCTGTGTAAATAGAATGCAACTGGAAATCAATAACAATGAAATTTGGGGAAGTCAGCAATATATGGAAATTAAAACATTCCTAAATAAAATGGGTCAAAGAAATCACCAGGGAAATTAGAAAATACTCTGAGATAAATAAAATATTGAAGGTTTTGTCTTTTGGGTTTTTTTTAAATGAAGCATACTGCTCTAGGAGGTGGAGATGACAAGTACAAGAAAACTACAAACATGGAGTCGGAGCAGGATGACTCTGGGCTCAAGCCATGGCACTGTCATCTCCTAATAGGGAGCCCCTAAGGCAGCTATCAAGCCCTGAAGCTCAGTTTCCTCATCTGTGAAATGGGGATGTGAAAATAGGACCATCAGGAGATGTTAAGATGGAACTGTGCACTAAGACACTTGGCTCATATTAACAAGTATAAAAAGAACCTTCCCATGAACAAGACTAACTCCTGAGGGCAACCAAGTTTTTAGGGAAAGATAGGTTCTTTTTCTATAACTGGACCCTATTTATGACTCATGAAAGGTATCAAAAGAAAAATTAGTTCAAAAAACCATGTGAATGGCAATGTCCAAATATTATTCCTCAAGTATCCCCCAACCTAGCACACCAGAGGGATGTCCCTGCTTAAAGAAGACTTGCATTGTCCTGATATGTCCCTGTCCCCTGGGTCTTGCGCTGGTACCTCTGCTTCTTCAAATCTTTTACTCCAAATAAGACAAAGATGCTGTGCTTCCCAGGGGCAAAATGTTTCTGCTGCTGGTGAGGAAGAGACTGGGCTCTCCAGGAAAGGGAGGAAAGGAGGACCAAGACAAGATAAATGGACAGAAACAAAAGGAGAACTTTGTCAGGTCCCATTTCAGGCTCTTCTGAAAAAACAAATCATGAAGCCCAGGGTAAGCAAATTGGACAGATAACCCTGATGAGCTGGGGAAACAAAGCGAGACTCAAAGGAAAGGGAAGAGACAAATATCAGAGTAATTCCAAGATAAGCATTAGAGTACGCCCTGACTACCTGTTTTCCCAAAAGATGGTGGAAAGACACCAAGATGCCATACTCAAATCCAAGAACAGAGCCCCCAAAGCCCAAAAGATTCAGGGAAAAGTCATCTTGGGTTAATTCATGCAGAAATGCTGCTGTTTCCATCATCCTAGAGACAGACACTGAAAGGTGCCTGTGTTTGAGTTATCTCAAAGCGTATGGAAGCAAAAGGGAAAAAACATTACACAAGAACCCAGGCAGGGTTTGGGCAGAGGGTGGGGAGCCCATAGCACAAGGGTGCCAAACTCTCCCAGGGCCATAGGATCAGGGCCAGAAGGGGCACGTGGACCTGGGGCCAGTACCCCACTTGACTAGTTAGGAAATGGAGTGCAGGTGAGGCAGGGGGGCTTGTGCAGAGTCTCGGCCAGGCAGGACCCCCACCTCAAGCTGTGCCACTCTGAGGCTCATTCCATTTCTGGCAGCAAGGGCGAGGTTTCTGGTTTTAACGTGTTACACCCCCGCCCTGTGGTTGAAGAGGTGGATGAGTGCTTGGACCCCTGCTTCCGCCCTTCACCTCTCTTGGGCAAATCCCCTTCCAGGAATGTTTCTTCTTAAATTTCCCCCCAGCTCCTCCTCTGATAACCATGCTCTGCTTTCCCACCACCAGAACCGCCACTCTCTGGGCTGGCTCTGCACTCCTGTCCCCTCTCCTCTGTCAGTCCCACCTGCCTTGGGACCTGTGGTCATTCGCTGCCCCCTTCATCCCAGCCCCTGGTGGCGCCTGCCCTGTCCCAGCTGGATGCTCGCTTGGTACTGGAGGTGGATGCCTGCCAGCTAAAGTGAACTCCAAGCCCCCCAGCAACAGAAACCTGAGGTCACATTGGGAGGGAAGGGGGACAGAACTCAGTCATCCCCTTTCTTTCCACCTGTGCCCAGAAGGAGGTGGCTTCTCCAGCCAACTGTCACCAACACCAGGGAGGTCTACGTGACCAGAAAGGGCTTCCATGCCTCCCCCATTGCACTAGCCCACAGCCGAGTGATGCTCAGACTGACTTTCCCCCAGGGTGGGGGCCACAGGCAGGACCTGAACCCCCAGGATCACCCACTGCGCTCTTATCCTGCTGGCTCAGGAGGGTTTTCCTAAACACAGCCTGAAATCCAGGAGGTGATACCGTGGGCTCAGGCCGTGGAAATAGGACCTCCACTCAGGTTTGTTCGTGCAAACCAAGCCGTGATGTGGACACCAGCTCTCCCACCTCCAGAGGCTCAGCAGCCCAGGGGTGGGGGGAGGAGAACCTGGGAACCTGCACTTCCAGCAAGCCTGATGGGGGATTCTCACAGAGAGGGGACCCAAGGACTCCGTTACGGGGACACACCACATAAATAACGGTACAAATCATTGATGCACTGCACGCTCCAGTCAGAACACAGAGAAGCAACCCTCCAGAGACACTGTCAACAGGTCAGGCTTCCACAACTAAAGTCTGCTCTCACTCTGCATTTACATGCACTTGACTGAAGCCCCATTTCACAGCCACCAGAGCAGTGACACAACACAGGACAGACCCTGACTGTGCACCACTGTGGGGCCACTGCCTCTGTAGTCACCAAAGGCCTTGAACGAACTCTGGCCTGACATAAAATGTCATTTCCCAGGCTTCTCTGGCCAGCCTCAGTGCCAGCTCTCTGAGATCCTGACTTCAAGGCCATACACGTCCCTGTGCACAGGTTAAGACCTGGTTGCAGTCTCAGGGGGCCCTGACTCTGTCACGTGAGCCACGCTCCCTGGTCCTCAGACTCGTGCGCTCTGCAGGGAGTCTCCTGAGCTGCCTCTCTGGGCTAGCAGCCCCACCCAGGACCCCCACGGACATGCCCCACGGTGCAATCGGTCCCCACGGTAAGCTCCAGGTGAAACCCAGACTCTCCCTTCTCCAGAGACTGGCCTGGGTCTGGCTCAGTGAGGAAGAGCTCAGGGTGTTGGTTTGAGCTGATGGGCAACAGCAGCAAGGCAGCCACATGCAGCGTGGAATGCAATCGGAGGACGGGGAGGACTCAGACATCCACAGGACTCAAAGCCTAGGCCGGAAAACACCCATCCCAGACTTTCTGGGCCCAGAGAAGTTTGACCTGGCTTCTGAAAAGGGATGGCTCTCCTCCAGACAGGCCTCCTCTCCACACACAGCTGCCACCATCTCACACCCACGGAGCCTCCCCAGGAAGAAGGCCAATTCTCTCCCCAGGAAAGCATTCAAGGAATTTGACTTGGGAACTGAGAGGTTCTGGGGAACTCCTCCTGAAAGCACCATTATCCCCAAGGCCTTGCCCCCAAGGACTGTACCCAGCTTTTGAGAACCTAGGTCAGGTCAGGGCAGAAGGGGAAGAGAATGCGGACGGGTGGGTCCACGAGGAAGATGAAGGTTTCAGAATCCCATGAAGCATTCCAAGGCCATGGAGTCCAGAGATTGCTTTGGGGTTCCACTCTGAGTTTTCTCATGGGCATGTTGGGGGTGATGGTTGTTTTAAGGGTTAATTGACTTCATGGGTCGAAAGCACTTTGTCAGCTGAAAATAAACTGTTTCTTGAGGCCTAAGTATTCCTAAAAAGGAGGCTACAGGAGCTACCAGCTGAGTAGTAACAAGAAGTGATACATGTGTAAAGACTAAAACCTGGAGCCCCATTGGGGTCATGGTGAGCAGAACAGACTGGAGTGCTGGAACGGGGGACCCTGAGGACATCTGCGTAAGGATGCCCCCTCCCTTCTTGACTTCAGGAGCCTGGGGAACAGAAGCCAGGAAACCCCACAGCCCTTTCTATCAATGTCATGCTTGCTGACTGGACAACGGGTACCCCTTGATGGCAAGCAGGCAGCATTACTCAAAAGTGGGTCATGATATAAGCATCACCTCTGTGCTAATTAAATACACAGATTCCTGGGCCCAATCCCAGATGAGCCTATCAGATGTGTTGGGGACTGGAGCCTGAGAATTGTTAAATTGTTTATTCTTAAATTCAAGTTGTTAAATTGTTATTTTTAATAAGCTCCTCAGGCTGATTCTTATATAAATTTAAGAAGCACAAGCACCAGAATATTGTAAAAGCTGTAAAGTCGGGAAGACCTGGGTCAAATTCTAATGCTACTACATAGCAGCTGTGTGGCTTTGGGCAAGCTACTTAACCTCTCTGAACTTCTGTTTATTCATTTGTAAAATAAGTATAAGGCACAATCAGTGCTGCTGGGAGGGTCAGAGATACTCAAAGGCATTCATGGTCTTCGTCTAAACTATCCTAAGAGGCAGGAATAACCATGGCCCACTGAGAGTACAAGGGGCTTCCTGGAGTCCGCTCACATGTGATGGTGGCTGAACAAGGCTAATGTCCTTCACCTCAGAGGCCCATATCAGCCCCTACACCAAGACTCAAGCAAAGACAACAGGAGGGAAAGATGGGCTGAGCTCTGGATGGAGGCCAAGACCATCTGCCTTCCTGAGGGGTGCGGTCTTGAGGTGGACTCCACTACTAGACACAGCTCCAAGATGGGTATGCAGCCAAGTGGCTCTCTTGGGGTGGGGAGTGTAAAGAGAGAAGAGACAGAAGCATCCCAGACAGGTCCCGCCTGAGGATCCAAAACTTTAGAGAGGTGCAGGGAGAGAGAAGGAGCAGAAGGAGCCCAGAGGAAGTACATTCCTTGGTACTAACTGTGGACAGGACTTGAAAAAACCCTCAAAGCCTCAGTCTTTCCATCTGGAAACTGGGGTTAATTTTTAAAAAACTAAACAGTCAACTATGGGATGGCACCTAGCTGGGTGGCCTGCTCACAGCTCACGTCAATGGATGGACGCCTGTGTTACTACTCCTGCCCTTTTAACTGGTCTCTGCCTGGCATGTCAGAACTTGGCGGCAGTTTCACTCTGTTGCCCCAAGACGAAATGTTATCTAAGACCGAGCTTTACATTCATTCCTGTGTAGGTTGTTAAAGTCGTTCAACATCCTGGCGCTTGGAGCCTGGCTGAAGATTGAGGCTGGGACTTCAGGCTGGGGCGCCCGGGAATAGATTTCCCTCCTTTTTACTTATAAGGCAGGAGCGGCTGGGAATGAGGACGCCCAGCTGCCTCTGGATTCCAGCCCTGGGATCCCTAGGCTCAGAAGCGGCGTCTGAGTGACAATCAAGGACAGGGTACCCCTGCAACCCGACATCTACGGTTTCTTGTTCTCCGCGACCCGAGTCGCAGAGTCCCGGCTCGGCCCCCGGCCCCTCGAGGCCCGGCCCTCCGCCCAGAGTTGAGCCGCTCTCTCCGGGCCTCCCCACCCCGTGCCACTCACGCCGCGCCCAACGCCAAGTTTCCGAGAGCGCCCCGGCCCTGCGCGGACCCAGCGCCGCCCCGCCGCTCCGCTCACCTGCTGAAGACGAGGCAGCCCAGGTGGTTGATCTCTTGGTCGGAGCGGTGACGGCTGTAGTCCTCCCACAGGTCCTTGAAGGCCGTGACCGCCAGGATGAAGAGCACAGGCGCCAGTGCCAGGCCGGGCTGAAAGGCGTTCACGGCCGGCACGAAGTTGAGCAGCGCGATGAAGACGAAGTACACGTTGGCCAGGCGATGGAACTGCTCGAACAGGTTCTTGGGCAGGAAGGACAGCAGAGTGTACTTGGTGGTCTTGAGCCGGTTGTCGGCCAGGTGCTGGGAGCCCCCGCACCGCCGCCGCCGCCGCGCGCCCTTGGCCGCGCTCGCCGCGGGGTCTTCGGCGCCCGGGGGTGGCAGCAGGTTGGAGCGCACCGTGCGCGTCCTGACCTCCCTGCGCCGCCGCCGCCGCCGCCGCCGCCGTCCCGGGGGCCCGGGCTCCTCAGCCGCCGCCGGCTCCCGCTCCATGGTCGCGTGTCGCCGCGCCCGGCTCCTCCGCCGCTCGCGCCCGCCCGCGCCAGCCTCCTAGGTGATCATCGCCGGCTGCCCGGCGCGGCGGCGCGGACTCCCCGCCTGCGGGACGCACAGAGACGCGGTTAGCGGCCGCCCCGCCCAGCCCAGCCCAGACCAGACCGCCCCCCCGCCGTCGGGGCCGGGCGCCGCACAGAGACCCCTTGTCCTCGCACCCTCCCGGGCCTTTCCGCCCCGGCGGCTCCCGGCCCCGCCCCGCGCCGCGCCCAGCGTGGGACACCGCGGAGAGCGGGAAACGAAAAGCCGAGCTGGAAACTTTAGAGCGGCTTAGTTTCGTTTCCCAGAAGCATCAGTTCGGTCCCAGCACATTGCAAACGCGCCCGCCACCGGAGGAGAGAGGAGGCGGCAGAGTGTGGGAGGAAAGGACCGCAGCCCCCCTAGGCTGGCGGGCTCTTCCCGAGTCCGTGCAGGAGGCTGCGAGCCTCCTGGAATCAACTGGAATCAAAATTCAAATGAACCAGGGCATACCAATGCTCCGATTTTTATGTCTTATTTACCAAGGACATCTGCTCCTGGGACCCCAAGAGGATTCTTAGTTGCCTCTACACTCTTCCTTACCCTGCCCTTTCAGATTCACTTCTTGGGTGAACTAGACTTTGAACTTTCATGATCATCACTGCCTTTCCTTACTTCCCTAAATAGGAATTTTTTTTTTCTTTTTTTCCCCTTAATTGAAGGGAGGAATATTTCGCTAAGCAAAGGCAGGCTTTGGTTTGCTCTATTTCCGTCGATTTTTCTCTCTGGTAAACCCTGAGGGCCAAAATATACCTTGTGTGCTCTGGTTCTGAAGTGGCCTCTATGACCCAGACGGTGACGGGGCGTTGACGATGGTTGTTGGAAGGGGAAGGAGGGGCCCAGGAGGGTGTGGCAGAAGTGTCTGTTGGTGCAAAGGGCTCCCCTCAGTATTCATAGGGAATCAGAGAGAGCAGTGTGTGAAGGGTGGGCAGAGGCTGGGCATGGCAGAAGGTATGGGGAGTCCCAAGTGGGGACAGTAAGACTCGTCTCCGGATGTACTACAGCCAGCGGTGACAGTTTGGCCACTTTAGAAGTACAGATGTGAGAAGGGATTTCTTGCCCAGGAGACCATGGCTGGGAATTTGGGTGAGAGGAGCACCTATCTGGATTTGGGGAGCTGCTGGCCTCCTCCTCCTCCTTCAGGCCAGCCCCTCATTTCTCTTACTGCATTGGGACACTATCATCTCCCAAGGGACCACCTCAGCAGCCTCTGCTGACCTGAGTTCCTCCCTCAGGTGCCTGCTGACAAGTCACTTCCCTGGCTTTGCTCAAATCACTTACCTCTTCCCCATGACGCTCTCTCAGGATGGTCCTCACCTCCCGTACCCTGGCTTACACCCCATCCAGCCAGGCCAGGGGCTCACATCTCTACAGGGAACCTTGCCATGGACCACAATATTTACTAGAATCCAGCTTGAGGAGGGTAGAGTGACAGGTACTAAGAAAATGATCCATGTCATCGATCAAGCCTGTTTCCTTCCACCATTCCTGGGGGTACCATATTGATGTGTGGAGGCCCAAATCAGAGAAAATTTTGACTGAAGTGCCTGCATTTTCAGGGAAAGAAATCAGATCTCACAGTGGACCAGTGGCATCCCAAATTGAGTATTAACAGCCCACAAAGGACCACAATTTCCCTGGTCTCCAGGAACTAACTCATGGATCCACATTTTCCTCTATCCCCCAACCCAGCGAGGTCCCAGGGCCTGCTGGTTCCCTCCATTTCCCATCCCTACAGTATCCCCAGGGTTGCCCCAGAGCCTCTGGGTGGGTCTCCCTGCCTTCCAGTCTCCCAGCTACAGCCAGTCCCCAGGTGGCCAAAGCGGTTACTTGACTTTCTTGACTACTTCAATTCATTTCCTTACCCGGGAGCTTACAGGAGTCCCCTGCTGCTTACAAAGTCAAAGGCTGGCTCCTCAGGCAGAGATCCCTTGAGACCCTAAGGGAACAGGCACCAACTTGCTAATTTAACTCTGCCCCGCCCTCCTCCCCACCAGCCCCAAGGGAGAGGTCTCCTTACCCTTCTCAGAACAGTCCTTGTTCGTTCCCATCTATGTTCCGCTCTAAGGTTCCAAGATTCTGTGAGTCACACTGCTCCCTAAGCGGGGAACCTCTCCCCACCTGCTCTTCACCAATCCAAATTCAGTATTTCCACTAAGGCCTAGTTCATCTGGCCTCGAAGTTTTCCACACCGCATGATCCATTGAACCTCATGGAATTACTTCTATTCTGACATATGTGTAGTGGTATGTAAACCTCTCTTAACTGCTCTGCAGGGGTTTTGGGTTTGGATGTCTTCTGTCAGCCAAACTCTCAGACTCTTAGCTGGGCCAGGACCAGGCTTGGATGGACTCCCAGGCTGGCCATCTGGACCCCTGAGTTCTAAGGAGGCCCTGCTGCTGACCCCCGGGCAAGTCTCTTTCATTAGAATTGTCTCACGGATCTAACATTCTAGTAGAAGAGGCAGTGTGATATTGTGATCTATAATAAGAAATATATATTTGGTCTTTGTCTCCATTTCTGGTTTCTGGCACAGAGCTCCTAATCCCTTGGAATTTCCTAAGTGATAAGAGCTATAAAGGTGCCTTGATATTCATAGCAAACCCCTTTCAACCACACCTGGTTTTATGTTAATGAAGTGACTTTTAGAAAGCCCCTAAGGATGGGGGCAATTGCCAGGGAACCATCTAAGTGATTAGAAGGTGGAACTTTCAGC
Organism: Balaenoptera acutorostrata; assembly: GCF_949987535.1. Lineage (NCBI taxonomy): Eukaryota > Metazoa > Chordata > Mammalia > Artiodactyla > Balaenopteridae > Balaenoptera > Balaenoptera acutorostrata. The sequence continues at coordinate 55,850,376 of NC_080066.1, read as the reverse complement.
CCTATGACCTCTGGGGAGGGGAGGGAGCAGGGGGGTTGAATCAATTACCATTAATCAAAGGTTTTAATCACTTTTATGTAATGAAGCCTCCATAAAAACCCAAAGGACTGTGTTTGGAGAGCTTCTAGGGTGGTGATCATGTGGAGATTCTGGGAGTGTCGAGGGCTCACAAAGAGCATGGATACTCTGTGCTTTCCCCGCACCTTGCCCTGTGCACCTCTTCCAGCTGGCTGTTCCTGAGTTATATCCTATTACGATAAACTGGTAATCTAGTTAGTAAAATGTTTTCCTGAGTTCTGTGAACCACTCTAGCAAATCAGTCAAACTCAAGGAAGGGGGGTCTTTGGGAAACTCCAGTCTATAGCCAGAATCTATAGCTGATCTATTGTCAGAAGCACAGCTGACAAACCTGAAGTTGTGATTGTCTCCTGAAGTGGGAGCAGTCTTGTGAGACTGAGCCCTTACCCTGGGGGATCAGATGCTCTTGTCAGGTAGATAGTGTCATAATTGAGTTGAACTGTAGGACACCAGCTGGTGAATTCCCACACACACATATTGGAATCGGTGTCCCATAACAAAGGCAGCCACTAAACAGGACACTCTGGGAACACCACTAAGTCCCTGCTCTCTGGAACACTGTGTTCTCCTGTGGGAATTCCAACAAGGCGGGCACAGGAAATGGAGGGGCACGGGCAACCCGGCGGGGAGGGGTGTGTTTGGCTTACTGTAGCTAGGGCTGTCGGAGTGGGCCTCTCCTAGGCAGCCCTGAGCAGAGGCTAAGGAAACAAGCTACACAGATGTCTGGGAGAAGAAACGCCAAGTGCAGGAGAGGGTGGGGTTCCGGGCCCAGAAGATGGGCTAGGTGACTAGGGCCCCAGGGTGGGCTCTTGGAGGGCCTGGAGGATCACGGAGATCATTTTGGCTTTTAGCTGAGTGAGAGGGGAAGCTAGGAGGGGTTTGGGTGGAGGACTCACGTGACTGGACTCAGGCTTTCAAAGATCATCAGCTGGGGCTTCCCTGGTGGTGCAGTGGTTAAGAATCCACCTGCCAATGCAGGGGACATGGGTTCGATCCCTGGTCTGGGAAGACCCCACAGGCCACAGAGCAACTAAGCCCGTGCGCCACAACTACTGAGCCTGTGCTCTAGAGCCCACTAGCCACAACTACTGAGCCCACGCGCCACAACTACTGAAGCCCACACTCTCTAGAGCCCGTGCTCCACAACAAGAGAAGCCACCACAATAAGAAGCCCGCACACCGCAACGAAGAGTAGCCCCCGCTCGCCGCAACTGGAGAAAGCCCACATGCAGCAACGAAGATCCAACACAGCCAAAAATAATAAATAAATAAAAATAAAATAAATTTATATAAAAAGAAAAAGATCGTCGGCTGTTGTGTGAATAGAATGCAGAGGAGTGAGAGCAGCAGAGAGAGGCCGTCAGAAGCCATTGCAGTGACCCTGGACAGGGGACGGTGGCTCAGGCCGGGGTGGCCATGGTGGAGGCTGGAACGCGGCTACTCAAGCAAGCAGAATCTGCTGGTGGCCTGGGCGTGGTGTCTGAAAGAAAGAAGGGAGTTGAGGATGTATAGCTAAAAACTTGAGTTGCTGAGGCAGGACAGTGTGGGGGACAGGGGGAGGGTGCTGCAGGTGGGCACCGGGCCCAAGAGCCGAGGTGCAGGAGGCAGGGGTGCACAGGTGCACACATCCCAGCTCAGCAGGGAGGCCCAGCCAGAGATGTCAGTCTGGGGTCAAAGAGCAGGATGTGGGTGGAGGACAGCATGGCTGGGAGTGGGATTGGGGCACAGGGGCCAGCGTGCAGGGCTTCACCTGCCTTTGGAAGGGACAGGCCTCTCTGGATTCGTTCCAAGGGCAACAGGAAGCCACGGACTGCCCCAAGCAAAGGCATGAGATGAAAGAATCTGATCTTCCCTTTTAAAAGATGGAAGATGGACTTGGAGCCCAGTGGGAGCAACCAAGGCAGTGTATTAAATAGGAGGTGGCTTAGACCCAGGCAATGGATAGACAGTAGAAAAATTGGAAGTATGTCTTCCAGGTACAATATATCCCTTACATAGAGACCTTAAGTTGCAAACTTTCAAAGGTGCGAACATGTGTTCACGTGTCCAATCATGTAAGTTAGTTCATGTGTCTGGTGTACATTGGTTTTTCCACCACTTTATGCTGGAGGTAGAGAAATATTGCTTGGAGAAGGATGTCCCATTCAACATTCTTTTGCTGCTTGACAACGCTCTGGGCCACCCCCCATTCATGGACGACTTTCATCCCAACGTCAAAGTAGTGCATCTGCCATTAAATACTGCATCGCTCATCCAAACTATGCACCAGGGACTTACAGCGACTTTCAAGAAATATTGTTTATGTCACACTTTTCATCAGACAGTAAAGGTGAGTGACGAATCAGGAACAACCTTGTGACAATTTTGGAAGGACTATAATATCTACAAGGCCATAAAAAACATTGACTTTGCTTGGTGTGAGGTTATGGCCGTCACCATGAATGGGGTTTGGAAGAACTTTGCCTGCAATTTGTTCATGATTTTCGTGGATTTGAGAAAGTGGATGAGGAGTCCAAACAGGTCTTCAGCAACTTAGTGACCCTCAGCGAGAAGCTGGAGCTAGATCTGCAAGAGGATGACTTCATTGAACTCCTTGCTGTGCAACATGAGGAGCTTACTAATGAAGACCTAATGGATTTGGGGGCCCAGAGAAAGGACACAGAGAAACAAGAGGAAGAAGAAGTAACTGAAGAACCGAAGAGATTTACGACGCAGGAAATGGCAAGGGGATTTTCCTTATTTGAGGAGGAACTGCTAGTTTTTGAGGCACAGGATCCGAATGTAGAAGAGTACACGATGGTTGCAGCAGCTGTTCAGAATGCCATCCAGTGCTACCATGTAATCTATGATGAGAAAAAAAGAGCTACTACCCAGACATCACTTTTTCAAGAGGGTAGATAGAATTGAATCCAGCAAGCAACCAGAACCTGTGCCATCAGCATCAGGTGTGAGTGAAATTGCAGCTTGCCCTCCATCTCCTATTGCTGGCGATCCTTCAGCTCTACCATCCCCCACCTCCTCTCCCTTCTCCAGTCAGTAACTCTTCTTGCCTGTTCACTCGATGCCAGCCCCTGTATGCCAGCTGTTATACTGCACTACTGTACTTTTCAACGTACTATACTGTAAGATTAAAAATGATTTCTTTATTTTTTGTGTTCGTTTGTTTTTTATGTATTATTTGTGTGAAAAGTATTATAAACCTATTATAGTACAGTACTATATAGCCGATTGTGTTAGCTGGGTACCTAGGCTAACTTTGTTGGACTTACGAACATGCTCTTGGAATGGAATGTGTTTGTTTGTAGGGGATTTGCTGTAGAGTTAATTGATTGGCCAACAGGTTGGATGTTTGGATGAGGAAATGAGGTGAATCAAGAGTAACACTTAAGAGTTTAGTTAATAACTTGGGGATGAAGGGGAGCAGAGTATGCCACCCTAAAATATGCCACTTTGGCACATTGATTATTTTGAATTAAAGTTACTTGAGAAACAGCCAGTGCAAGAAGGACACTTTGACCCTCCTTTGTCCCCCTGAAATCAGGAAATAAATATCCCATGTGAAGATACCCTCCCTGTAACAAGAGGGTAGAAAGCATACTTATCACCAGAAATAGGGAATTTAGAGGAGTTCCCTAGTGGTCTAGTGGTTAGGATTCTGGGCTTTCACAGCCATGGCCTGGGTTCAATCCACAGTTGGGGAACTGAGATCCCACAAGCCACGCAGTGCTGCCAAAAAAAAAAAAAAAAAAAAAAAAGAAAGAAAGAAATAAGGAATTTTAGGACTGAGAAGGCTATATACACAAACCTTTTTACTTCTTCACCGTTTACTCCCTGAGCCCAAACCCCTTTGTGTCATCAATTCTTCACAAATGCATTCTTTGTCTAAAAGGTCTAAAAGCTGCCTGCTTTGGTCGCTTCTTTGAGTCTCTTTTTTTATGTACAAAAATTACATGTGTTTTTCTCCTATTAATTTGTCTTATGTCAGTTTAACTATTAGACCAGCCACAGGACCTAGGAGGAAAGAAGGAAAAGTTTTTCCACCCCTAAAGGGAAGAACAAGTTTGGGGCAGAAAACACAAAGGTAGCATACCCCATGCTAAGTGTGAGGTGCCTGTTGGACATCAAACAGATGCCAAGTAGGCAGTGAGATAGTGAGGTCTCAACATCACAGGAGAGGCCAGCACCAGAGATACAGATCTGGGCAACATCAAAAGAGACCTGTAGTTTAGAGCTATGTGATGAGAAGCTGGTACCTACAGACAGAGCATAAATAGAGTGTATAGAAGAGACCCTGGTGTGATGTTCTCACTGAACAACGTAGAGAATTGAACGAGGCAGTCCTGAAAACTGTGTCCAGCTTTCAGGTACTGAGAATCAGCCCCTTTGATGGTGTGATGCTTGCTTAATTAATACTTCTGGACTAAGTGACAATCACATTCTCAACGTTTTAAACTAACAACATTTGTTTAATATTTACTCTGTGACTGCGCCTAATTTTTTTAAAAAAGGCATAAGAGAGTTTGAAATGTGAAATGTATAAAAACAGGCACAGATGCTGGCCATTTATTAACGAGGCACAGATGCTGGCATTAATAATGTGATTTTAAATAAATGTTAATTAATTAACATTTATTTAAAAATTATCAAAGTATAAAGCTGTGGAATATTAGAATAGATTAATTGGTTAGTGATCCATGATAATGTCCCAAATCCCAGAAATGCCAAATTCGCTGAGACTCAAGTAAACATTTCTATTTTAGAATGCTTGCCTGTGCACAATTTGTTCTCCTTTTCTCCAAACTAAATTTCTTGTGAAAGACAGATGATATTTTTTTTTAAAGATAAATGTATAGTTGTGCTGGGAAACTGGGGAAAGTATCTTCAGAAGATAGAAAGGGATGCCTGGAGATATAAAGCAGGTGAAAGTGGGTTGGTGAGGAAGTCTAATAAATATAAGGGAATGCATTATATAGTCAAGTAGGCAAGGATGCTTTTTAAAAAGTGTTTTCCAAATATACCCCCTGGAAAAGTCCCAAATCTGAAGAGAAGGTCTGGGAGCACGAGCCGTGCTGGGGCATCTGGGGAGGCAAGGAGGTCCATCATTCATGCATTATAAGGATGAGGGTGCTGCTCTAGACCCCAGGCCTGTTATTTCTACTAGTTGCCCTCACTGCCTGATGCACATGAGGGACCCCTAGTGAGCTTCAAAATCACACCAACACCCAAGTCTCACTCCAGACCAGTTATATGTGGGTGATTCTACATGCAGGTAGGTTTAGACTCTGGTCTACATCTGCAGTTGTTAAGTATGAACTTATTAAACAGTCAAGAGTCACCGGATTCTTGACCAGAACTAGTAACATGAGAGAAAGAAAACAACTCCACACAAGTAAGTTTGTCCTCTCTGAGAGAATACAGACCCAACACAGAACACAGAATAATAACATTAAAAATCATTATTATCCTTGGCTCGCAGAGACAGTGTCCGGGAAGCCCATGGCAAGAGGCTGTCCAGGTAATAGCAGAGATTAAAGAACTTGTCTGAAGTTAAGGAACTTCTGGAGAGAGAGGCTTAAAATTTGGATGCATACTGTTTCTTTAAAAGCCGTGTGGATGAGAGGCTCTTGGTGCTCCAGCCAGGCATCAGGCTTGTTCTTCTGAGGTGGGAGAGCCAACTTCAGGACACTGGTCCACAAGAGACCTCCCAGCTCCACGTAATACCAAACGACGAAAATATCCCAGAGATCTCCATCTCAACACCAAGACCCAGCTTCACTCAATGACCAGCAAGCTATAGTGCTGGACACCCTATGCCAAACAACTAGCAAGACAGAAACACAGCCCCATCCATTAGTAGAGAGGCTGCCTAAAATCATAGTAAGGCCACAGACACCCCAAAACACACCACCAGACGTGGACCTGCCCACCAGAAAGACAAGATCCAGCCTCATGCACCAGAACACAGGCACTAGTCCCCTCCACCAGGAAGCCTACACAACCCACTGAACCAACCTTAGCCACTGGGCACAGACACCAAAAACAGCAGGAACTACGAACCTGCAGCCTGCAAAAAGGAGACCCCAAACACAGTAAGATAAGCAAAAGGAGAAGACAGAAAAACACACAGCAGATGAAGGAGCAAGGTAAAAACACACCAGACCTAACAAATGAAGAGGAAATAGGCAGTCTACCTGAAAAAGAATTCAGAATAATGATAGTAAAGATGATCCAAAATCTTGGAAATAGAATAGACAAAATGTAAGAAACATTTATCAAGGACCTAGAAGAACTAAAGAGGAACCAAGCAACGATGAAAAACACAATAAATGAAATTAAAAATTCTCTAGAAGGGATCAATAGCAGAATAACTGAGGCAGAAGAACGGATAAGTGACCTGGAAGATAAAATAGTGGAAAGAACTACTGCAGAGCAGAATAAAGAAAAAAGAATGAAAACAACTGAAGACATTCTCAGAGACCTCTGGGACAACATTAAATGCACCACCATTCGAATTATAGGGGTTCCAGAAGAAGAAGAGAAAAAGAAAGGGACTGAGAAAATATTTGAAGAGATTATAGTTGAAAACTTCCATAATATGGGAAAGGAAATAGATAATCAAGTCCTGGAAGCACAGAGAGTCCCATACAGGATAAATCCAAGGAGAAACACGCCAAGACACATATTAATCAAACTATCAAAAATTAAGTATAAAGAAAACATATTAAAAGCAGCAAGGGAAAAACAACAAATAACACACAAGGGAATCCCCATAAGGTTAACAGCAGACCTTTCAGCAGAAACTCTGCAAACCAGATGGGAGTGGCAGAACATATTTATTTATTTATTTATTTATTTTAATTAATTAATTAATTAATTATTTTTGGCTGTGTTGGGTCTTCGTTTTTTCTGTGTGAGGACTTTCTCTAGTTGCGGTAAGCGGAGTCCACTCTTCATCGCAGAGTGCGGGCCTCTCACTATCGCAGCCTTTCTTGTTGTGGAGCACAGGCTACAGACGTGCAGGCTCAGTGGTTGTGGCTCACGGGCCTAGTTGCTCCACAGCATGTGGGATCCTCCCAGACCAGGGCTCGAACCTGTGTCCCCTGCATTGGCAAGCAGATTCTCAACCACTGCACCACCAGGGAAGCCTGGCAGAACATATTTAAAGTGATGAAGGAGAAAAACCTACAACTAAGATTACTCTACCCAACAAGGCTCTCATTCAGATTTGATGGAGAAATTAAAACCTTTACAGACAAGCAAAAGCTGAGAGAGCTCAGCACCACCAAACCAGCTTTACAACAAATGCTAAAGGAACTTCTCTAGGCAAGAAACACAAGAGAAGGAAAACACCTACAATAACAAACCCAAAACATTTAAGAAAATGGGAATAGGAGCATACATATCGATAATTACCTTAAATGTAAATGGATTAAATGCTCCCACCAAAAGACACAGACTGGCTGAATGGATACAAAAACATGACCCATATATATGCTGTCTGCAAGAGACACACTTCAGACGTAGGGACACATAGCGACTGAAAGTGAGGAGATGGAAAAAGATATTCCATGCAAATGGAAATCCAAAGAAAGCTGGAGTAGCAATTCTCATATCAGACAAAATAGAATTTAAAATAAAGACTATTACAAGAGACAAAGAAGGACACTATATAATGATCAAGGGATCGATTCAAGAAGAAGATATAACAATTGTAAATATTTATGCACCCAACATAGGAGCACCTCAATACATAAGGCAAATACTAACAGCCATAAAAGGGGAAATCGACAGTAACACAATCATAGTAGGGGACTTTAACACCCCACTTTCACCAATGGACAGATCATTCAAAATGAAAATAAATAAGGAAACACAAGCTTTAAATGATACATTAAACAAGATGGACTTAATTGATATTTATAGGACATTCCACCCCAAAACAACAGAATACACATTTTTCTCAAGTGCTCATGGAACATTCTCCAGGATAGATCATATCTTGGGTCACAAATCAAGACTTGGTAAATTTAAGAAAATTGAAATCGTATCAAGTATCTTTTCCAACAACAACGCTATGAGATTAGATATCAATTATAGGAAAAGATCTGTAAAAAATACAAACACATGGAGGCTACACAATACACTACTTAATAACGAAGTGATCACTGAAGATATCAAAGGGGAAATCAAAAAATACCTAGAAACAAATGACAATGGAGACATGACGACCCAAAACTATGGGATGCAGCAAAAGCAGTTCTAAGAGGGAAGTTTACAGCAATACAAGCCTACCTCAAGAAACAGGAAACATCTTGAATAAACAACCTAACCTTGCACCTAAAGCAATTAGAGAAAGAAGAACAAAAAAAAAACTCCAAAGTTAGCAGAAGGAAAGAAATCATAAAGATCAGATCAGAAATAAATGAAAAAGAAATGAAGGAAACAGTAGCAAAGATCAATAAAAATAAAAACTGGTTCTCTGAGAAGATAAACAAAACTGATAAACCATTAGCCAGACTCACCAAGAAAAAAAGGGAGAAGACTCAAATCAATAGAATTAGAAATGAAAAAGGAGGAGTAACCACTGACACTGCAGAAATCCAAATGATCATGAGAGATTACTACAAGCAACTCTATGCCAATAAAATGGACAACCTGGAAGAAATGGACAAATTGTTAGAAATGCACAACCTGCCTAGACTGAACCAGGAAGAAATAGAAAATATGAACAGACCACTCACAAGCACTGAAATTGAAACTGTGATTAAAAATCTTCCAACAAACAAAAGCCCAGGACCAGATGGCTTCACAGGTGAATTCTATCAAACATTTAGAGAAGAGCTAACACCTATCCTTCTCAAACTCTTCCAAAATATTGCAGAGGGAGGTACACTCCCCAGCTCATTCTACAAGGCCACCATCACCCTGATACCAAAACCAGGCAAAGATGTCACAAAGAAAGAAAACTACAGGCCAATATCACTGATGAACATAGATGCAAAAATCCTCAACAAAATACTAGCAAACAGAATCCAACAGCACATTAAAAGGATCATACACCATGATCAAGTGAGGTTTATTCCAGCAATGCAAGGATTCTTCAATATACGAAAATCAATCAACATGATACACCATATTAACAAATTGAAGGAGAAAAACCATATGATCATCTCAATAGATGCAGAGAAAGCTTTCGACAAAATTCAACACCCATTTATGATAAAAGCCCTGCAGAAAGTAGGCATAGAGGGAACTTTCCTCAACATAATAAAGGCCATCTATGACAAACCCACAGCCAACATTGTCCTCAATGGTGAAAAACTGAAACCATTTCCACTAAGATCAGGAACAAGACAAGGTTGCCGACTCTCACCACTATTATTCAACATAGTTTTGGAAGTGTTAGCCACAGCAATCAGAGAAGACAAAGAAATAAAAGGAATCCAAATCGGAAAAGAAGAAGTAATGCTGTCACTGTTTGCAGATGACATGATACTATACATAGAGAATCCTAAAGATGCTACCAGAAAACTCTTAGAGCTAATCAATGAATTTGGTAAAGTAGCAGGATACAAAATTAATGCACAGAAATCTCTTGCATTTCTATACACTAATGACAAAAAATCTGAAAGTGAAATTAAGAAAACACTCCCGTTTACCATTGCAACAAAAAGAATAAAATATCTAGGAATAAACCTACCTAAGGAGACAAAAGACCTGTATGCAGAAAATTATAAGACACTGATGAAAGAAATTAAAGATGATACAAATAGATGGAGAGATATACCATGTTCCTGGATTGGAAGAATCAACATTGTGAAAATGATTGTACTACCCAAAGCAATCTACAGATTCAATGCAATCCCTATCAAACTACCACTGGCATTTTTCACAGAACTAGAACAAAAAATTTCACAATTTGTATGGAAACACAAAAGACCCTGAATAGTCAAAGCAATCTTGAGAACAAAAAATGGAGCTGGGGGAATCAGGCTTCCTGACTTCAGACTATATTACAAAGCTACAGTAATCAAGAGAGTTTGGTACTGGCACAAAAACAGAAATATAGATCAATGGAACAGGATAGAAAGCCCAGAGATAAACCCACGCACATATGGTCACCTTATCTTTGATAAAGGAGGCAAGCATATACAGTGGAGAAAAGACAGTCTCTTCAATAAGTGGTGCTGGGAAAATTGGAGAGGTACATGTAAAAGTATGAAATTAGAACACTCCCTGACACCATACACAAAAATAAACTCAAAATGGATTAAAGACCTAAGTGTAAGGCCAGACACTATCAAACTCTTAGAAGAAAACAAAGGCAGAACACTCTATGACATACATCACAGCAAGATTCTTTTTGACCCAGCTCCCAGAGAAATGAAAATAAGAACACAAATAAACAAATGGGACCTAATGAAACTCAAAAGCTTTTGCACAGCAAAGGAAACCATAAACAAGACCAAGAGACAACCCTCAGAATGGGAGAAAATATTTGCAAATGAAGCAACTGACAAAGGATTAATCTTCAAGATTTACAAGCAGCTCATGCAGCTCAATAACAAAAAAACGAATAACCCAATCCAAAAATGGGCAGAAGACCTAAATAGACATTTCTCCAAAGAAGGTATACAGATTGCCAACAGACACATGAAAGAATGCTCAACATCATTAATCATTAGAGAAATGCAAATCAAAACTACAATGAGATATCATCTCACACCGGTCAGAATGGCCATCATCAAAAAATCTAGAAACAATAAATGCTGGAGAGGCTGTGGAGGAAAGGGAACACTCTTGCACTGTTGGTGGGAATGTAAATTGATACAGCCACTATGGAGAACGGTATGGAGGTTCCTTAAAAAACTACAAATAGAACTACCATACGACCCAGCAATCCCACTACTGGGCATATACCCTGAGAAAACCATAGTTCAAAAAGAGTCATGTACCAAAATGTTCATTGCAGCTCTATTTACAATAGCCAGGACATGGAAGCAACCTAAATGTCCATCGACAGATGAATGGATAAAGAAGATGTGGCACATATATACAATGGAATATTACTCAGCCATCAAAAGAAATGAAATGGAGGTATTTGTAATGAGGTGGATGGAGTTAGAGTCTGTCATACAGAGTGAAGTAAGTCAGAAAGAGAAAAACAAATACAGTATGCTAACACATATATACGGAATCTAAGGGAAAAAAAAAAGCCCATGAAGAACCTAGTGGCAAGACGAGAATATAGACACAGACCTACTAGAGAATGGACTTGAGCATATGGGGAGGGGGTGGGGTGAGATGTGACAGGGTGAGAGAGTGTCATGGACATATATACACTACCAAACGTAAAATAGATAGCTAGTGGGAAGCAACCGCATAGCACAGGGAGATCAGCTCTGTGCTTTTTGACCACCTTAGAGGGGTCGGTTAGGCAGGGTGGGAGGGAGGGAGATGCAAGAGGGAAGAGATATGGGAATATATGTATATGTATATGTATATGTATATGTATATGTATATGTATATGTATAACTGATTCACTTTGTTATAAAGCAGAAACTAACACACCATTGTAAAGCAATTATACTCCAATAAAGACGTTAAAAAAAAAAGAATGCTTAAAAAAAAAACCATTATTATCCTTAAAAAAGATCCCAAAGTCCAGCCCATGTATAGAATTGCCATGAGAAAGAAGCAAGTAAGAAACAATAAAGTAAAAATTGAAAATAGTAAAAGCTTTGGAGCAAAGGCAGGGCTGGTTACATAGTTTTTAAAAACATAATACACAATGTGAATGTACTTGCTGTCACTTAACTGTACACCATAAATGCCTAAGATGGCAAATGTTATATTTATGTATATTTTATCATAATTAAAAAAAAATAATAGAGGGGAAAATTAGTAATCTGGATGGTAAAGTGAGGAAATCTTTCAGAATGTAGGGCATAAAGACGAAGAAATGAAAACAGCAGAGAAGAAGCTAGAAATGTGGAGGATGGATCCAGAAAATTCCCTCCCAGATGCCTGTGCTAATGGCTGACAAGGTAAATTGGACCAACGCTTCAGAGGACATCTAGAAAAAATGGACAAAACATTAATAGAAAATCTGTTTGGAAGCATCAGAGAGTGAACAAAAAGCAGAGGTAATGAGGACAGGACCCAGAAGGAGGAAGACATCAGAGAGCAGAGTCCAGCGTCTGGGACAGGACTCTGCAGACCCCTCTCCCTAGCAGCCTGGCTTGTCCCCTCCCTGCTCTGACTCACGCCTGATGTGCTGTTTGTGGGCGCTCTTCTGCAACTCAAGACCTGAGCTCCACCTGGCCGGGCTTGGGGGCTGCCTGGTCACTGCTGCCACGCGTCCTGGTGCCAGGAGAGTGCCTCACAGGGCTGCCTCTGGAACGTACTCAGCAGATAAACATTTACCTTCCTCACGTGGTGGAAAAACTGCAACACTCTTCCACAGGAGGCAGATTTTGAATACAGATTTCTATATTAGTCAAATTGATATTCAACTGTCCTGGCAATTAAATGCATTGCCAGACATTCAAAAGTTCAGAGAGGCAACCATTCACGCTTGTTTTCTGAAAGAAAAAAAATGTAGCTTACTATTTGTGGTAATATATCTATAAAATGAACAGAATTTGCCTTTATATATTAGTGTTATTTTTCTACTTTCTACATTTAGAAAATATAAACTAGAATAAGTGACTCAGGAATAAGACAGCTTTTATTTTTATAGAAGTATAGTTGATTTACAATGTTGTATTAGTTTCAGATTCTTTTCCCTTATAGGTTATTACAAAATGTTGAGTATGGTTCCCTGTATACAGTAGATCCTTGCTGGTTACCTATTTTATATACAGTAGTGTGCATATGTTAATCCCAGATTCCTAATTTATCCCTCCCCCGCTTCCACTTTGGTAACCATAAGTTTGTTTTTTATGTCTGTGAGTCTGTTTCTGTTTTGTATATAAGTTCATCTGTATCATTTTTCTTCGTTCCACACATATAATATTTGTCTTTCTCTGTCTGGCTTATTTCACTTAGTATGATAGTCTCTAGGTCCATCCTTGTTGCTGCAAATGGCATTATTTCATTCTTTTTTATGGCTGAGTAATATTCCATTGTATATATATATATATATATATATATATATATATATATATATATATACACACACACACACACACACACCGTATCTTGTTTATCCATTCATCTGTCTATGGACATTTAGGTTGTTTCCATGTCTTGATTATTGTAAATAGTGCTGCTGTGAACATTGGGATGCATGTATCTTTTCAAATTAGAGTTTTCTCTGAATATATGCCCAGAAGTGGGATCCCTGGATCATATGGTAACTCTTATTTTTAGTTTTTTAAGGAACCTCCATACTGCTCTCCATAGTGGCTGCACCAATTTACATTCCCACCAACAGTGTAAGAGGGTTCCCTTCTTTTTTAAATTAATTTATTTATTTTTGGCTGTGTTGGGTCTTTGTTGCCGTGCGCAGTTTTTCTCCAGTTACGCTGAGCGGGGGGTACTCTTCGTTGCGGTGTGCAGGCTTCTCATTGCGGTGGCTTCTCTTGTTGTGGAGCACGGGCTCTAGGTGTGTGGGCTTCAGTAGTTGTGGCTTGCAGGCTCTGTAGTTGTGGCTCACGGGCTCTAGAGTGCAGGCTTAGTAGTCATGGCGCACGGGCTTAGTTGCTCCAGGGCATGTGGGATCTTCCCAGACCAGGGCTCGAACCTGTGTCCCCTGCATTGGCAGGCGGATTCTTAACCACCGCGCCACCAGGGAAGCCCAGAGGGCTCCTTTTTGTCCACACTCTCTACAGCACTTATTATTTGTAGATTTTTAAATGATGGCATTCTGACTGGTGTGAGGTGATAACTCATTGTAGTTTTGATTGGCATTTCTCTAATAACTAGCAATGTTGAGCATCTTTTCATGTGCCTGTTGGCCATCTGTATGTCTTCTTTGGAGAAATGTCTTTGTAGATCTTCTGTCTAATTTTTTTTTTAATTTTTATTTATTTATTATTTTGGGCTGTGTTGGGTCTTCGTTTCTGTGCGAGGGCTTTCTCTAGTTGCGGCAACTGGGGGCCACTCTTCATCATGGTGTGCGGGCCTCTCACTGTCGCGGCCTCTCTTGTTGCGGAGCACAGGCTCCAGACGCGCAGGCTCAGGAGTTGTGGCTCACGGGTCTAGTTGCTCCATGGCATGTGGGATCTTCCCAGACCAGGGCTCGAGCCCATGTCCCCTGCATTGGCAGGCAGATTCTCAACCACTGAGCCACCAGGGAAGCCCCTGCCTAATTTTTTATTGGGTTTTTTTTGTTTGTTTTTTGATATTGAGCTGTATGAGCTGTTTGTATATTTTGGAAATTAATCTCTTGTCAGTTGCATGGTTTGCTAAGAAAACATTTTGACTAAATTAGCCAGCCCCAGAAGATCTTGAAACTGTCCTCAGAAATCCATCCTCCAAAAAACACCCAATGGAGAACATTTGACAGACAAATTCTGCTGAAACTTCAAATAGTTTAGTTTTAAATTGTATTCATAATATAGTATAGAAAGATATTGAGACCCTCTCAATTTGTTCTACAAGGCTAGCAAAACCCCCATTAAAATCAGAACGTGTAATTGTGAAGGAACCGTCTATAGTTTATTTATAGTAATATGTATAGGTATAAATATTGGAAAAGAAAAAGGCACAGTTTACCACTCTTTGCAACATCATGGTTTGTATCCAAGAAAGTGGTTAGTAATACGTCCAACGGCAAGATAAATACATACAATCAGTAGGTTTCTCATATACAACCAAAAGCCAATTGGAAAATGTAATGAATCAACCAACAGGCCTCATTTTTAGAATAAATATAAAATACCTAATGAAAAGCAATTAAAAATCTGTTTGGGCTGTATGCAAATAAGCATAACAAACCCCGACAATAGCAGCAGTAACATCTAACCTTTGGGGAGCAGGTAAGACCTGATCGGCATGTGCTGATCACTTTATAGCCTTTATCTCCATCATCCTGCCCTGAGGCAGAAGGATATTTACCCCAATATTAGAGATGAGGAACATGTGAACACGTGGCTGGTGAATATGACTTTTTACTGAGGTGATAAAGGAAGATCTAAATAAAGATAGAAGTATGCCGTGTCCCTGGGTGCATCTCTCAAATTAACCTGTTGATTTTGTGCATTTTACAAACTAATTGCAACTGGATTTTTTTTCAACTTGACAGATTGAATATAAGTAACTGAAGAATAAATGAAGATAAATATGAAAAAAATTTTGGAGATAAGAAATTAATAACATACTGCATTGACAAAAATTAAGAAACCAAACAATACTTAAAGCTTTTGAGAATGTGGACTAGATGGAACTTTTTTTTTTACTCAGTAATTTTTTAAATTTAAGTATCGTTAATTTACAGTGTTGTGTTAGTTTCAAGTGTACAGCAAAGTGATTCATTTATATATATGTATATACATATTCTTTTTCAGATTTTTTTCCATTTATAGTTATTACAAGATATTGAATATAGTTCTCTGTGCTATACAGTAGGTCCTTGTTTTTTATCCATTTTATATGTAATAGTTTTCATCTGCTAATACCAAACTTCTAATTTATCTCCCCTCCTCTCCAACTATTCCCTTTAGTAACCATAAGTTTGTTTCCTCTGTGAGTCTATTTCTGTTTTGTAAATAAGTTCATTTGTATCTTCTTTTAGATTCCACATATAAGTGATATCATATGGTATTTGTCTTTCTCTGTCTGACTTACTTTACTTAGTATGATAATCTCTAGGTCCATCCATGTTGCTGCAAATGGCATTATTTCACTCCTTTTTATGACTGAGTAATATTCCATTGTATATATGTACCACATCTCCTTTATCCATTCATCTGTAGATGGACATTTAGGTTGCTTCCATGTACTGGCTATTGTAAATAGTGCTGCAATGAACATTGGGGTGCATGTACATTTTTGAATTATGATTTTCTCTGGGTATATGCCCAGGAGTGGGATTGCTGGATCATATGGTAGTTCTATTTTTAGTTTTTTAAGGAACCTCCACACTGTTCTCCATAGTGGCTGCACCAATTTACATTCCCACCAACAGTGTAGGAGGGTTCCCTTTTCTCCACACCCTCTCTAGAAGAAACTTTTAAACTTCACCAATGGAAGTATGAATTGGTGTACCCACTTCAGTTAGTGTTTTCGTGTTTCATATGAAAGTTGAACATTCAAAGTCCTTAAATCTTAGCACCCCCATCTCTAAGAATCAGCCCAAAGAAACATTGCCCATGAACACTTCCATTGTAAATGGTGTGTTTGTTCACAGTCGGAGCGACTTGTTCCACCACTGCCTGTGGACAGTAATACAGTCACAAAGTGAAAAATGTGTGGGGCTATGAAAATGAATAAACTGCAGGTACATGCAACAAAGTGGAGAAATCTTGGAAGCCTAATGTTCAGTGAAATAGTAAATCCTAGAAGATTACATACAGAACAACACTGTTCTCACACAGCACAAATATGAGTAATACTGAGCTAAATATTATTCAGCACATTTTATATGTGATAAACCAATTTCTTAGAAAACGAAACTAGTGCTTACTATGTAATTCAGCAATTGCGCTCTTAGGCATTTATCCCCAATAAATTAAAACTTACATTCACACAAAACCTGTACACAAATGTTCACAGCAACAACTTTATTCATAATATCTAGAAACTAGAAACAAACCAAATGCCTGTAACAGGTAAATGGATAAACAAATGATGGTACATCCATTTTATGGAATTAACCACTCAGCAAAAAAATAAATGAGCTATTGATGCACATAACAGCTTGGATGGATCTCAAGAGAATTATGCTTACTGAAAAAAAGGGCCAACCTCAAAGGTTTGCATACTGGAGTTTGGGCCTTTTGAGTAGGATCTCCCCGTTCTCCTTGCTGAGCCCTGCAATAAACCTTTCTCTGCTAAAACAAACAAACAAAGAAAAACCAAACAAACAACAACAACAACAAAAAAGGTTACATACTGTGTGATTCCATTCCATTTTTGAGATGATGAAATACTAGAGATGGAGAGCCAGTGTGGTTGCCAGTGGTTTGGGAGGAGAAAAGAAGGGAAGTGGCTGTGGCTATAAAAGGGTATCCCTAGGGGTCCTTGTGATGGACCTGTTCTGCATCTTGACTGTAGCAGTGATAAGATGAATCTACACATGAAACAAAATTGCATAGAACTAAACACATGCACATACATACACACACATGAGTGCACGTAAAACATGAGTGCATGGTGAAATTTGAATAAAGTTAATAAATTTTATTCATGTTAATTTTCTGGTTGTGATATTGTACCATAATTATACAAGATGTTAACACTGAAGAACATTCAGTGAAGGGTGTAGTGGAGCTCCGTGTATTATTTCTTACAATTGCATATGAATCTACAATTATCTCAAAATAAAACTTTTTGAAAATGCAGACATTAAAAAAAAACAAACAGGGTGAAATGATAAATAGCAAAGGGAGGCAGGGGGCTGTGATGAGGACAGGACACACTAGTAGATGTAAGTTATTAGGAGTGGACTGTTTCCTGTGTTGTATCCAGGGGCCCCAGTGAGCCCCATCTCCTGGTGTTCGAGGATACTGAGGACATGACAATGTGTTATTCTAGGCTTGGTCAGAAGACATTGCCGTTTCTGCCTCCATTCTCTTGGATCACTTGTTCTGGAGGAAGCCAGCTGCTAAGCTGGAGGGCACTCACGCAGCCCGATGGGAGATCCACACAGCGAGGAGCTGAGGTCTCCAGGGCCATGAAAGACCCCATGCCAGAACCACCAGCTAACCTCTCCTGAATTCCTGATCCACAGAAACTGGTAAATAATAAATGATGGCTGTTGTTTTAAGCCACTAAATTTTTTGGTAATTTGTTTCGCAGTAATAGATAACTACTATTCAAGTATATCATTATACTTTGTAACAAACATATTTAACATAAAATTTTTATATCAAATGATATATTTAAAAGGTGGGACACACACACACACAAACACTGTAAATTGAAATGTAAAAAAAGGGATATATCATACTTTACATCAATTAAAGCTATAATTTCTGGTTTTCATGAATTAATGTATAACTGGGATAAAAATAGAGCCCAGTAACAAATTTCTGTATTTATGGAAATTTAGTCTATGATATATGAAGAGTTTTAAATCAATTGAGGAAAGGAAGAACTATTCAATATATTATATTGGAAAATTTCACTAGGGAAAAAAAGTCTAATCTCACACCATAAATTAAAATAAATTCTAGGTGGATTAATTATTTAAACTTTAAAAAGGAAAAATATCATAGAAATATATACTATCTTTAAGATGTTGGAGTGGAAAGATCTTCCTAAACAAGAACAAAACCGAGAAGCCATAAAGAACAAGATCAACTACATAAGTGAATACTTCTGTACTATAAAAGCTTAACATATAACATATAAAAGGTAAATAACATTTCAACAGAGAAAAGGTATGTCCATACTATGCATACTAGGTAGCCATTTTAAAAAAATGAGGTAGAATTGAATGCGCTGGTGAAGGATATCTATACATTAATGTGTGAAAGAGGGAAGTTGGAAAAGAATATGTGTAGTAATGATATGTGTTATATCTCATTTATTGGATGTGAACAAAGTGTAGAGCAATATATCCCTGTATGAGTTTGCTGGGGCTGCTGTAAAAAACTACCCCAAACTGGGGTACAGAAATGTATTATCTCACAGTCTAGCAGAAAAGTATTATCTCACATAATGAGATATGTATTATCTCACAGTCTGGAGGCTGAAAGCCCATCATCAAGGGATCAGCAGGGTTGGTTCCATCTGGGGGCCATGAGGGAGAATCTAGTCCTGGCTTCTCTCCCAGCTGCTGCTGGTTTGCTGGCCATCTTTGGCATTTCTTGGCTTGTAGATCTCTGCCTTCATCTTTACATGGTGTTCTCCTTGTGCGCACGTTTGTCTCCAAACTTCCCCTTTTTATAAAGACACCAGTCATATCGGATTTGGGCCACCCTCTCCAGTATGACCTCATCTTAATTAATTACACTGCAATGACTCTATTTCCAAATAATATTCTTGATTTGTTAATATTTTTAAAAGGCAAATGATTGTTTAAGCAAACATTATACCAATTTATTGTGAGCTTTATAACAACTGAATTTAAAATATATGACAACAATAGCACAAAAAGGAGAAGTTAAATGGAATTACATTATCACTACAACCTCCAGGTATTAAAAGAGTAATGAAGAGACATTGCAAATAACTTTATGCCAATACAATCAACAGATTAGATGAAGTGAATAACTTCCTTGAAAAGCAGTTTACCAAAACTAACGCAAGAGGAATAGGAAATCTGAATATCTCTATGTCAATATTTTTTTTTTTACTTTTCTTGAATAAAATTCTGTTTATTTAGAAAACTAATAACCTAGCATATCACCTGACGAACAATAGCTTTTGCTTTCTGCTGAGTGGAACATTGCTGTAATTAGGGTGGTGACACTTAACCTTTTTTCAGCCACAAAAGGGCTGATACCCCTTTTCATAGCCACATTTTCTCAAATCAGAAAGATTGAACTCCTTTAATAACCCAGTAGCATTGACATTATCCTCAACTTTTCCTTTTGCTTTGTTTGTTTTTTGTGTGTTTTTAAAATTTTTAAATTTAATTTTATTTTTTTTTATACAGCAGGTCCTTATTACTCATAAATTTTATACACATCAGTGTATACATGTCAATCCCAATCGCCCAATTCAACAAACCACCACCCCACACGCCCCCTGCCGCTTCCCCCTTTGGTGTCCATAAGTTTGTTCTCTACATCTGTCTCAACTTCTGCCCTTCAAACCGGTTCATCTGTACCATTTTTATAGGTTCCACATACATGTGTTAATATACGACATTTGTTTTTCTCTTTCTGACTTACTTCAATCTGTATGACAGTCTCTAGATCCATCCACGTCTCTACAAATGACCCAATTTCGTTCCTTTTTATGGTTGAGTAATATTCCATTGTATATATGTACCACTTCTTCTTTACCCATTCGTCTGTTGATGGGCATTTAGGTTGCTTCCATGACCTGGCTATTGTAAATAGTGCTGCAATGAACATTGGGGTGCATGTGCCTTTTTGAATTATGATTTTCTCTGGGTATATGCCCAGTAGTGGGATTGCTGGATCATATGGTAATTCTCTTTTTAGCTTTTAAAGGAACCTCCATACTGTTCTCCATAGTGGCTGTATCAATGTACATTCCCACCAACAGTGTAGGAGGGTTCCCTTTTCTCCATACCCTCTCCAGCATTTGTTGTTTGTAGATTTTCTGATGATGCCCATTCTAACTGGCGTGAGGTGATACCTCATTGTAGTTTTGATTTCAATTTCTCTAATAATTAGTGACGTTGAGCAGTTTTTCATGTGCTTCTTGGCCATCTGCATGTCTTCTTTAGGAGAAATGTCTATTTAGGTCTCCTGACCATTTTTGGATTGGGTTGTTTGTTTTTTTAATATTGAGCAGCATGAGGTGTTTATGTATTTTGAGGATTAATCCTTTGTCCATTGATTCGTTTGCAAATATTTTCTCCCATTCTAACAGTTGTCTTTTCCTCTTGTTTATGGTTTCCTTTGCTGTGCAAAAGCTTTGAAGTTTCACTAGGTCCCATTTGTTTATTTTTGTTTTTATTTCCATTACTCTAGGAGGTGGATGAAAAAAGATCTTGCTGTGATTTATATCAAAGAGTGTTCTTCCTATGTTTTTGTCTAAGAGTTTTATAGTGTCCGGTCTTACATTTAGGTCTCTAATCCATTTTGAGTTTATTTAATCCAACATTTAGGTCTCTAATACATTTTGAGTTTATTTAATCCATTTTGAGTTTATTTTTGTGTATGGTGTTAGGGAGTGTTTTAATTTAATTCTTTTACATGTGGCTGTCCAGTTTTCCCAGCACCACTTATTGAAGAGACTGCCTTTTCTCCATTGTATATCCTTGCCTCCTTTGTCATAGCTTAGTTGAACATAGGTGCGTGGGTTTATCTCTGGGCTTTCTATCTTGTTCCATTGATCTATGTTTCTGTTTTTGTGCCAATACCATATTGCCTTGATTACTGTAGCTTTGTAGTATAGTCTGATGTCAGGGAGTCTGATTCCTTCAGCTCCATTTTTTCCCCTCAACACTGCTTTGGCTATTCGGGGTCTTTTGTGTCTCCATACAAATTTTAAGATTTTTTGTTCTAGTTGCGTAAAAAATGCCATTGGTTATTTGATAGGGATTGCATTGAATCTGTAGATTGCTTTGGGTAGTATACTCATTTTCACAATATTGATTCTTCCAATCCAAGAACATGGTATATCTCTCCATCTTTTGGTGTCATCTTTAATTTCTTTCATCAGCGTCTTATAGTTTTCTGCATACAGGTCTTTTGTCTCCCTAGGTAGGTTTATTCCTAGGTATTTTATTCTTTTTGTTGCAATGGTAAATGGGAGTGTTTCCTTAATTTCCCTTTCAGATTTTTCATCATTAGTGTACAGGAATGCAAGAGATTTCTGTGCATTAATTTTGTATCCTGCAACTTTACCAAATTCATTGATTAGCTCTAGTAGTTTTCTGGTGGCATCTTTAGGATTCTCTATGTATAGTATCATGTCATCTGCAAACAGTGACAGTTTTACTTCTTCTTTTCCAATTTGTATTCCTTTTATTTCTTTTTCTTCTCTGATTGCCGTGGCTAGGACTTCCAAAATTATGTTGAATAATTGTGGTGAGAGTGAACATCCTTGTCTTGTTCCTGATCTTAGAGGAAATGCTTTCAGGTTTTCACCATTGAGAATGATGCTTGTTGTGGGTTTGTTGTATATGGCCTTTATTATATTGAGGTAGGTTCCCTCTATGCCCACTTTCTGGAGAGTTTTTATCATAAATGGGTGTTGAATTTTTTCAAAAGCTTTTTCTGCATCTATTGAGATGATCATATGGTTTTTATTCTTCAATTTGTTAATATGGTGTATCACATTGATTGATTTGCATATATTGAAGAATCCTTGTATCCCTAGGATAAATCCCACTTGATCGTGGTGTATGATCCTTTTAATGTGTTGTTGGATTCTGTTTGCTAGTATTTTGTTGAGGATTTTTGCATCTATATTCATCAGTGATATTGGTCTGTAATTTTCTCTTTTTGTAGTATCTTTGTCTGGTTTTGGTATCAGGGTGATGGTATCCTCATAGAATGAGCTTGGGAGTGTTCCTTCCTCTGCAATTTTTTGGATGAGTTTGAGAAGGAGTTTCTTTCTGGTTCAGTCTTGGAAGGTTATACCTTTCTAAGAATTTGTCCATTTCTTCCAGGTTGTCCATTTTATTGGCAGAGAGTTGCTTGTACTAGTCTCTGAGGATGCTTTGTATTTCTGCAGTGTCTGTTGTAACTTCTCCTTTTTCATTTCTAATTTTGTTGATTTGAGTCCTCTCCCTCTTTTTCTTGATGAGTCTGGCTAATGGTTTATCAATTTTGTTTATCTTCTCAAAGAACCAGCTTTTAGTTTTATTGATCTTTGCTATTGTTTTCTTCATTTCTGTTTCATTTATTTCTGCTCTGATCTTTATGATTTCCTTCCTTCTGCTAACTTTGGGTTTTGTTGTTCTTCTTTCTCTAGTTCCCTTAGGTGTAAGGTTAGATTGTTTATTTGAGATTTTTCTTGTTTCTTGAAGTAGGCTTGTATAGCTATAAACTTGCCTCTTCGAACTGCTTTTGCCACATCCGATAGGTTTTGGATCGTCGTGTTTTCATTGTCATTTGTCTCTAGGTATTTTTTGATTTCCTCTTTGATTTCTTCAGTGATCTCTTCGTTATTTAGTAACGTATTGTTTAGCCTCCATGTGTTTGTGTTTTTTATGTTTTTTCCCTGTAATTCATTTCTAATCTCATAGCATTGTGGTCAGAAAAGATGCTTGAAATGATTTTAATTTTCTTAAATTTACTGTGGTTTGATTTGTAACCCAAGATGTGATCTATCCTGGAGAATGTTCCGTGCACACTTGAGAAGAATTGTAATCTGCTGTTTTTGGATGGAATGTCCTATAAATATCAATTAAATCTATCTGGTCTATTATGTCATTTAAAGCTTCTGTTTCCATATTTATTTTCATCTTGGATGATCTGTCCATTGGTGTAAGTGAGGTGTTAAAGTCCCCCACTATTATTGTGTAACTGTCGATTTCCTCTTTTATAGCTGTTAGCAGTTGCCTTATGTATTGAGGTGCTCCTATGTTGGGTGCATCTATATTTATAATTGTTATATCTTCCTCTTGGATTGATCCCTTGATCATTATGTAGTGTCCTTCCTTGTCTCTTGTAACATTCTTTACTTTAAAGTCTATTTTATCTGATATGAGTATTGCTATTCCAGCTTTCTTTCGATTTCCATTTGCATGGAATATCTTTTTCCATCCCCTCACTTTCAGTCTGTATGTGTCCCTAGGTCTGAAGTGGATCTCTTGTAGACAGCATATAGATGGGTCTTGTTTTTGTATCCATTCAGCAAGCCTGTGTCTTTTGGTTGGAGCATTTAACCTATTCACGTTTAAGGTAATTATTGATATGTCTGTTCCTATGACCATTTTCTTAATTGTTTTGAGTTTGTTTTTGTAGGTCCTTTTCTTCTCCTGTGTTTCCCACTTAGAGAAGTTCCTTTAACATTTGTTGTAGAGCTGGTTTGGTGGTGCTGAATTCTCTTAGCTTTTGCTTGTCTGTAAAGCTTTTGATTTCTCCATCGAACATGAATGAGATCCTTGCCAGGTAGAGTAATCTTGGTTGTAGGTTCTTCCCTTTCATCACTTTAAGTATATCATGGCACTCCCTTCTGGCTTGTAAAGTTTCTGCTGAGACATCAGCTGTTATCCTTATGGGAGTTCCCTTGTATGTTATTTGTTGTTTTTCCCTTGCTGGTTTCAATAATTTTTCTTTGTCTTTAAATTTTGCCAGTTTGATTATTATGTGTCTCGGCGTGTTTCTCCTTGGGTTTATCCTGTATGGGACTCTCTGCAATTCCTGGACTTGGGTGGCTATTTCCTTTCCCAGGTTAGGGAAGTGTTCAACTATAATCTCTTCAAATATTTTCTTTGGTCCTTTCTCTCTCTCTTCTCCTTCTGGGACCCCTATAATGTGAATGTTGTTGCGTTTAATGTTGTCCCAGAGGTCTCTTAGGCTGTCTTCATTTGTTTTCATTCTTTTTTCTTTATTCTGTTCCACAGCCATGAATTCCACCTTTCTGTCTTTGAAGGTCACTTATCCGTTCTTCTGCTTCAGTTATTCTGCTATTGATTCCTTCTTGTGTATTTTTCATTTCAGTTATTGTATTGTTCATCTCTGTTTGCTTGTTCTTTAATTCTTCTAGGTCTTTGTTAAACGTTTTTTGCATCCTCTCGATCTTTGCCTCCATTCTTTATCCGAGGTCCTGGATCATCTTCACTATCATTATTCTGAATTCTTTTTCTGGAAGGTTGCCTATCTCCATGTCATTTAGTTGTTTTTCTGGGGTTTTTTCTTCTTCCTTCAAAGGCAGAGGGTACATAGCCCTCTGCCTTTTCATCTTGTCTATCTTTCTGTGAATGTGGTTTTTGTTCCACAGGCTGCAGGATTGTAGTTCTTCCTGCTTCTGTTGTCTGCCCTGTGGTTGATGAGGCTATCTAACAGGCTTGTGCAAGTTTCCTGATGGGAGGGACTGGTGGTGGGTAGAGCTGACTGTTGCTCTGGTGGGCAGAGCTCAGTAAAACTTTAATCCGCTTGACTGCTGATGGGTGGGGCTGGGTTCCCTCCCTGTGGTTGTTTGGCCTGAGGCCACCCAAAACTGGAGCCTACCTGGGCTCTTTGGTGGGCCTAATGGCGGACTCTGGGTGGGCTCACGCCAAGGAGTACTTCCCAGAACTTCTGCTGCCAGTGACCTTGTCCCCACGGTGAGCCACAACCACCCCCCGCCTCTGCAGGAGACCCTCCAACACTAGCGGGTAGGTCTGGTTCAGTCTCCTATGGGGTCATTGCTCCTTCCCCTGGGTCCTGATGCTCACACTGCTTTGTGTGTGCCCTCCAAGAGTGGAGTCTCTGTTTCCCCCAGTCCTGTCAAAGTCCTGCAATCAAATCCCACTAGCCTTCAAAGTCTGATTCTCTAGGAATTCCTCCTTCCATTGCCGGGCCTCCAGGTTGGGAAGCCTGACGTGGGGCTCAGAACCTTCCTTCCAGTGGGTGGACTTCTGTGGTATAAGTGTTCTCCAGTCTGTGAGTCACCCACCCAGCAGTCATGGATTTGATTTTACTGTGATTGCAACCCCCGTACCGTCTCATTGTGGCTTCTCCTTTGTCTTTGGATGTGGGGTATCTTTTTTGGTGAGTTCCAGTGTCTTCCTGTCCAGCATCTAGTTGTGATTCTGGTGTTCTCACAAGAGGGAGTGAGAGCATGTCCTTCTACTCTACCATCTTAGTTCAGGGCCTCTCTATATCAATTAAAGATATTAAGTTCATAATCAAAACCCTTCTCATAAAGGAAATTCCAGGCCCAGGTGGTACAACTACAAACTCACTAGGATGGCTAACATGAAAATGCATGTCAGCACAAAATGAGGTGAGGATTGGGAGCAACTGGAACTCTCCACCATTGCTGGTGGGAGTGTAAAACTGGGACAACCACTTTGGAATAATAATTGGTCATTTTTCATTTCATTAAACATCTCTGATCAGCAACTCTAGTCCTAGGCATTTGCTCTAGAGAAATGAGAATATATGCACACAAAAAGGCTTGTTCATTGCAGCTTTATTCAAAATAGTTAAAAACTGGAAAACATCACAATGTATATCCCTACAATGGAATACTCTCCAGCCTCTGCTCCCTGGCCTGAATCTCTGGCATCCTTTACACTTCACCATCCCAATTTTGCTCTGCATCTTCGCTCTGTTTTATCAGCATGCTTAGCAGTTTCCTCTCCAGCCTTGCAGTTCTTGATCACACAGAGAACCTGTGCCTGACCACAGCCCTTTCAGAGGGAGCACAGCCTGCTGCTTACCTCTCTGGATGCCTTACAGGGGGACAAACTCTGGCAGTATTGCATGTCCTCACTTTAATGCTAGATGCAGTACATCGGATTTTTCTGTTATAACCTGTAAATTTGTGAGCATTGCCATTCAGTCCTGTGAATATCTCAGCAATCGAACTCTGTTTAACTGCCACCGTCAGTGCACTAAGTTAAATCAACTTTCCCCAGGACCTCTCAATACACTGATATTTGGGTCAGTCTTTTTTTTTTTTTTAATGTTATTAACTAGTTTATGGAATAATGACTTTGTTCCATAGCATCCTCCTATGATGACCAATCTGGATATTTTTGTTTTGTGTCATAATGAACTCATGGATGTCAACATATTTGATGTCAATCACTGTAGACAGCATTTGGTCAGTGAGGGTTCTTCAGGCTGGTTTCTGAGTCTTTTTGATACAACTCCAGTTGTGCTTTACAGCTTTCCTCATCTCCTGGATAACATGACGTTCCAGGCTCATCTTGTACATTCCCTACCCTAGCCCTGGAATAAACCATTTCTCGAAAGAGCCCTGACGGTGTAGTGTAGAGTGGGAAATGATATTCAGAAACTTCAGTTTGTGTGACGGGGCATTTATTGCTACTGCAGAGGTTACTGCATTTACTTCGTTAATACACAGCTATAAAAATGTCTTTCATGTTTTTATGAAGAAAGGTACTTTGATTTGGAATGAAAAATAAGAAAAATGGCTCTTGGCACACTGATCAAAGAAACTGAGCAGCACATAAAAATAAAAAAAGCAATTCTATCACAAACATCAGAAAGTTTGTTATTTTTTATTCTAAATAAATTATAATATATTCAAAAGAAGCATTTAAAATTAAGGCATGAAGCTTTTTCCAGAGAGACTAATAAATACACGACATTTAGTTCAGATCTCTGTTTTATAAAGGTTAGAAAGAGAAATTTTGAGGAAGTAAAACAGAAGTAAGAGCTCAGGGAGAGGAAGAGCTGGCTACTCACGTTCTCTGATGTCCCGCATGTGCTATATAAACAAATCCTGTCCGTTCTACCCTCAAAATAGACCTTAACCCACTCCTCCTCACCAGTTCCATCTCTGCCACACTGCCCTTGCCCAAGCCACCATCTTTCCCTTAAGATGCTGCCCTAGCCTCCTGCCTCCGTCTGGCCCAGAAACCACCACTCTGGTCTATTTCCCACACAGCGCCCAGGGTGATCTTTTTAACTTTGTGTATCAGATGAGGTTACTCCTCTATTCAAAACCCCCTACTGACTTCACGAAGTCCTTTCCATGGTGGAGGAAGCCCAGCAAGCCTGCCTTTGGTTGTCTCCATGGCCCCATGCCGTACCTCTCCCCCGGCTCACACCTGTACATGCAGTGCTGACCTCCCGGCTGTAAACATGCTGAGGGGACTTCCCTGGTGGTCCAGTGGCTAAGACTCCGTGCTCCCAATGCAGGGGTCCCGGGTTTGATCCCTGGTCAGTGAACTAGATCCCACATGCTGCAACTAAGAGTTTGCATGCGGCAACTAAAAAAGATCCCGTGTGCTGCAATTAAGACCCGATGGAGGCAAATAAATAAATAAGTAAATATTAAAGAAGAAAACAAAAAAACATGCTGAGCCTGCTCCATGTCAGCCCCCGGGTGTGCTGTTCCCCCAGCCTGGATGTCCCTTTGCCCACATCTCTACTTGCCTATTTCTCTAGTCACTCTCCCATATTTACTTCAAAGCCCTCATTGCCACCTGATATTGTGGTGTCCGTGCTGCTTTTGTTTATTTATATGTCCTTCCGGCACTGCCCCCTACCTATTTGAATATAAAGTCTGTGCAAACAGGAGGCTAGAATCTCTGTCTGCTTGTTCACTGCTATAGCTCCAGTACCTAGAACCATGAATGGCACATAGTATGCTATCAATAAATATTCGAAGAATGAATAAGTGAGACAGTTGGAAAAGGGCATGAGAAGCTGAGAAGCTGATAAACACACACATGTGTGTGCAAACACATACACACATATATCATCATCATCACCATATTTCCATCAGAGGACTGAGAGATAGCAGAACAAACACAGATGTGACAAAAGACTGAATAAAAAAGGAAAAGTCAGGAGAGGAAGAAACCAGTGAGAAAAAGTCTGAAAGGGCTTCCTGTGCCCTGTGCCCCTTGGCCAAGCCCCGTGGGCCCTCTCCTCCCTCCTCTCTCTGGCTCCGGCGTCTTTGTCAAGTCTGGGGTAGAGTGTGCAAGATCAATGACTTTTCATCATGAGCTTCCTTGAGGTCTCTCTCAGCTGGTTTTCTCTGCCACAGAAGTCTGTTTGGAGAACACAAGTGCTAGGTCTTTGTTGCCCTTCTGGCCACTGTTCCTGAGCTGGTAAGACAAGAGTTTCCAGGTTGCTGCTGAAATGGGAAAAGGGACATGAGAAAATTAACATTAACCTTGGTTAATATCAACATATTATCTCACCAGGCAGGTATTTGTTAGGACATAAATGGTTTGCTCCTCTCCATCCATAAGGAAAGGCAGAGAATGTGGCAGGGCAGGGGGCAGGGTGGGGAAGGGTGGAGAAACATGGGGCAATGGGACAAGACCAGTGAGGTGGGACATTCAAAGCCTCCAGTCAAGCTCACCCATGCCCTTTCTCCCAGGCCCTTGTTCTGTTCCCTTCCCACTCAAAGTCTTGCCCAATTTCCCTCTTCCATGCCAGTGGCTGGGAGCTCTGTCTCACTTGGGGAAGTGTTTCTTGTGTAGGGGAAAGGGTATGGGGCCTACATACATACACGTTAGGGAGCCAGCTTCCATGGAGCTCAAAAGCCTGGGATTTTTATCATCATATATATTTTAACTTATTAGTTATAAAATTGCACTTCGTTGCCTTAATTTGCATTTTTATGACTAGTAACCATTTTTCCAAATGGCTTTCATTCTTACAGGCACTAGCTGCTCTCTTGTTTTGCTCACTGTTGATTCCTCAGCTAACTTCTTTCTTTTGATGCTTTGAAACTGGCTTTGGTACACGCTTTCTTTCTTTCTTTTGGTACATTTTTCAATACATTAATCGGATTCTCTTAAATACCTAATTTCTAGTTTGTACTTAACACTTCCTAATGCTTACTGTTTCAAGTTTTAGAAACCTGAGTTCTCCTTTGCTTATCTTTTTGTTTCCCATCTAACCACTGTACTTCTTTGGTAATTCCAGTGCTGATAGTTTTCAGCCTTAGTCTGCTATATTTTTGTTTTCAAAATACATATCCTTTCCATTTGTGGGGGTGGTGGCTTCAGTGTATCACTCATTCTTTAAGACAAAATCATGGCTCTTCTTTGTCTTTTAGAATGAGAAAGAGGTGTGAGTCAGGGTCCAAGTCTGCAGGGAGAGGGATGATGGTCAGGGGCAGAAGTGTGAAGAGGAGCCCAGCCACTACTCTGAAGACTGTCTCTGAGGTTGGTCAGAAATCTGATGTGATGACACCCCCAGGGTGGAGGGGTGGTGGGGAGGTGCTGAGATATAAGTGAAACCTGCACAGAACTCTTGGAAATATACATGTAGCTGAATTTCAAAAGAAGTGTATGATCATAAGCCTATTATAAACATTCCAACAATACAGAAAACTACAGAATAAAAACTGCAAGCCTCCTTTACACTTTCTCGCAGAATCGCCACTCAATCTCTGAGCAGTGAGTTAACAATGAAGTTGGTGCACCGGCAACAAAATGAGACTTTCAGAATGAGGAGAAAAATCAGAACTTTGTTGGACTTACGCTTATTTTATAGTTTTGAAAAATTATTATTATATAAAGGGAAGAGACATCTTAATGGTTTGGTGATTGGTCCCGACAAAAGGACTTAATTGAGTTTTCTCTTATGTAAATGGTGGTCATGTGATTTATCTTGTGTCTTTGCTCATCTTGTGACACTGAGACTGTGAGATGGGAGCCCTTCCTCTGCAGGACCTGCAGGTCCACCTTACCTTTTGCGGTAGTTCTGTTATGTTCTCTGGCAACATATTCCCCAAACATTCTTGACTATTTACATATTCATAAGCATGTAAGTCATCTTTAACAGTTTCCTATTGTAAACAATGTCACCAGAAACATACATCACACCTTTATTTACAAGCTGAACAATTCATATAAATTAGATTCCTAGAACTGGTTTCTCAGTTAAAAAAAAACAAAAACGTGCATTTGAATTTAGATAGATACAGACCTTCCAAAATGTTATACCACTGTGTGGAGTGAGCTGATTTCCCCCTATTCACACCAACAAGATACCATTCTTTTTTTTTTTTTTTTTTGGCTGCACCATGTGGCTTGCAAGATCTTAGTTCCCCGACCAGAGATCGAACCTGGGCCCATGGCAGTGAAAGTGCTGGGTTCTAACCACTTGACCACAAGGGAATTCCCAAGATACTATTCATCTGTCCACTTTTGCTCATCTGATGGGGGAAATTGATACTTCACAGTTCCTAAATAATTTTGAATACGGAAGGATTTTGATTTTGAAGCTGTATTTTAAAGAGTTTTCCTGGTGACAATATGGAAAGATAAAAGCAAAGGTATGGAGGGTAGAACATATGTCAGAGAGGGGAAGACAGGAAATAATTATCCAGGTGTGAGGAAAGGAGGGAAGGATTTTGTGGGCAGCCATGGGTCCGACAAAATGAGGCAGGTGTGAGAAAGCAGCAGTGGGAAGGATTAGAAAGGTGTTTGTCATATATCTTGAACCACCTCCTTGCCCCTGCCCTTCTCTGTGCCCATGATGACCCTTCCATGTATGAAGGTAGAGTTTGTCCTGAGAGATTGCTACAGAGATTGCCATGGAGGAAGACCCCAGGCTTGGTATCCTCTGAGTTAACCAACCTCCAAGAGGTTGAGATCAACCAGGAACTTGGACCAAATGACAAGCAAGGTTACCTGCTGCCCCACAGTCCTGGGCACTGAGTGTGAAGAGCTTTGATCTTGGGTGGAGGAAAGCAGATTTTATTACACCTTCAAAATCTTTCTTATATCTTAAATGCAGAGAAGCGTGTGCCAGTTCATCCGGTACCAAGATATTTTTTTAATGAATTAGATGGGAAATTTCTATAGGATGATAAAATTGTTACCTTCAATGTACTTCTCCTGAGTTGGGGAAGGAAATAAAGGATTAGGCAGCATAAGGGAGATGTGTTTAGGCTAGAATGGAAATGTTTATTCATACCGGTCACAAGTTGGGTGGACCAAGCTCTGAGGCAAGCCAGACTTTATAGGGATTAAAAGGCTTGGGATGGTGAAACTATGTGGCTGGCATTTTTATGTAACATACCTCCCATCTGATTAGCAGTTAACAATTTCCATAGCACTTTTTATTTATAAACACAATCTCGTTTAGTTTGCTTTATCTATTTATAAGGTTGCTTTCTAGTGCCACAGGAGTGGGATGTTTGTTTGGCTGTGACATGACATCTAACACTCCTGCTGACTTTCTGACACCCTTGCCCCATGAGCAGCGCCACCTAGGGACACAGAAAGAGAGACATGGAGGCTGTGAAGTACTGAGAAGGCAAGAGATATCTCAAGCTATAGCAACAACATTCACGTGGTTGCATGCAGGCAGCCAGGGATGAAGCCAGCTGAAGGGGAGGCAGCCTATAGAAGCCTGAAGGGCCACCAGACTCAGAAAGTTGAAGAGTGGAAAAGAATTGTGATGGCAACAAAATATTTCTCTGTAATATAGTCAGGCATAAGTCTTATACAGCAATGCTTTTCAAACTTTAGAACCATCTAATACTCCCCAAATAGAAGGTAAGCTCCTGAAACAGGCATGGGCCACCTTCAGGTTCTTGCTTTAATTATAGAAAAGTTGTCTACTGACCTTCCTCCATGGCTAATCTCGGGGGGAAGGTAGGGGTAGTATTTAAGATTTTACGATAAATTTTTTTTAAAAATAAATACAAAGACCAAGAGAATAACACAACAACCCTAACACAGCCACTGCCCAGAGCCCTCCTTCCTTTTTACCATTTCAGGGTATACATAGTGCAATCAGTTCCTGCTACTTTGACATGTGGGCTGTTTCTGGTCCTTTGCTGCAATGAATACTCTTTTGTCTACATCTTTTCACATTTTTGCAAGTGTGTCTTTAAGCTAGATTCCAAGAAGTGTGATTGTAGGGTCAAAGAGTAAATATACATGTCGTTTTTCTCCACATTGCCAAATTTTCCTGTGTTGCATTACACCCCGAATATTTGAGAGTGCCTGCTTCCTCATTGTCTCTCCAGCAGTTTTTTGTCAATCTTTTGTATTTTTGTCAACGTGGTAGGTGAGAAATGGTATCTCAGTTTACTATTTTTTTGATTTTCTTTTTTTTAAAAATTGAAATAGAGTTGATTTACAATGTTGTGTTAACTGCTGCTATACAGCAAAGTGATTCAGTTATACATATATACGTTCTTTTATTTTAATATTCTTTTCCATTATGGTTTATGAT
Organism: Balaenoptera acutorostrata; assembly: GCF_949987535.1. NCBI lineage: Eukaryota > Metazoa > Chordata > Mammalia > Artiodactyla > Balaenopteridae > Balaenoptera > Balaenoptera acutorostrata. The sequence goes on along the minus strand of NC_080066.1, from coordinate 55,817,707 downwards.
AGGATTTTTTTTTTGTATTTTTTAATTAATTTATTTATTTTTGGTTGTTTTGGGTCTTTGTTGCTGTGCGCGGGCTTTCTCTGTTTGCGTCGAGCAGGGGCTACTCTTCATTGCGGCGCACGGACTTCTCGTTGCAGAGGCTTCTCTTGTGGCGGAGCATGGGCTCTAGGTGCACGAGCTTCAACAGTTGTGGCACATGGGCTTATTTGCTCCGTGGCATGTGGGATCTTCTCAGACCAGGGATCGAACCCGTGTCCCCTTCATTAGCAGGCGGATTCTTAACCACTGTGCCACCAGGGAAGTCCCTATCATAGGATATTGAATATAGTTCTCTGTGCTATACAGTAGGACCTTGTTGTTTTCCACCAATTTAGTTTTAATTTGTATTTCTCCTATTTTTTTCTTTTGTTCAGAATTATGAGGCCTTAAACGCTCTTACACTGACCATTTATGTTTTCTTCTACTCTGATTTAAAGATTGTTTTTGCAAAGGCAGAGAATGGCAATAGGTGCTAAGGGATGAATTGTTGGCACTGACTTAAGTACTAGGATGAAAAACGTTCTGCAACTGAATCCAGACTTGACAAAATTAAATGTTCCATGATCAGCTAATCAACTAGTGATGTCTGCTTTGGGGCGGGGTGGGAGGGTGGTAAAGATACCTGTGGTATGTATGTCTAATCTTAGCCACTCCTGTTAGAACCAACTCCTGCTTAGGTAAGAATCAGAACAATCAGAATAGTCTACAAAAATGTTTTTCCTTCTATTTGAAAGTAAATCTCTTGGTTTGAAGAAAGATTATATTATATATTCAGTATAATTTTAGAGTTGCATTTTTCAGTTGTCCTAATTCATTGTAATGAATCATTTTTACATGCTGAACATATCTCTTGTAGAGGAATACAACTTGATGATATAAGTGAAAATTGAACTTGAATGTCAACATGTATTTCAATCTAAATAATATTGACATTAGTTATTTTAACTCAACTATCTAGAGTTCAAACCTTATTAATAACATGTATCTCAAAATATGTAATTTGCAAGTCTTTCCCAAATCCTTTTTTTAAAAAAATGAGATATAGTCGACATATAACATTAGTTAGTTTCAGCTGCATAACATAATGATTTGATATTTGTACACATTATGAAATGATCACCACAATAAGTCTAATTAACATCCATCACCACATATAATTACAATTTTTTTTCTTGTGATGGGAAATTTTAAGATATATTCTTTAGCAACTTTCAAATATGCAATACAGTATTGCACAGTCATCATGCTGTATATTATACTCCCAGGACTTATTTTATAACCAGAAGTTTGTGCCTATTGCCCCCCTTCACGCATTTCACCCCCGCCCCCCCACTCCCCTGTGCTTTTCCTATATTGAGTGAGGTTGGTCATCTTTTCATATGGTTAAGAGCTATTTTCACTTTTTCCTCCCCTGTGAACTCTCTCTATATCTTGCCTAAATTTTTTACAGATTGTTGGTATTTTCCTTCATTGCTTCTACATTTTGAATTTTGAGTCATAATTAGGGAGGTTTTCTTACTCCAGGTAATAAAGAGGTTTACTCTTGTTCTCTTCTAGAACTTAGATAGTTTCAAAACTCTACATTTAAATTTCTGTTACATGTGTAATATAGTCTAGTGTAGAGAGTGAGGCATGGATCCAATTTTACTTGTCTAAATAGCTATCCAGTTGTCCCAACAACATTTGTTTGAGAATTCTTCTACTTACTGACTTATGAAGTCATTTTTATAATATTCTCTATCTCCATATGTCCTTAGTTCTGTTTCAGGACTTTATACTGTTTAATTGGCCTGCTGTCCTTTCATTTTCCAATACCACACTACTTTTATGAAGGAAGGTTTATAATATATTTTATTATCAGGTAGGGATAGTTTCCTCCCCTATTATTTTCTTCCAGAGTTTTTCGGACTATTCTTACTTGTTTTATCTTTCCACATGGACATTATAATCAACTTGTACATTCAGGTCTTCTTTTATTGCTGGATCATTTCTGAAGGCAAGGTGTCTGCCATCCCACAGGTGCCGTGAGCAGCCACCTGGAAGTGTATAGTTACACTGGCTTCCTTTGACTTTGATCAATAACCGAAGAACAAAGCTAAGGAGAGGAGTCTCTGCTCTCAGTAAGCTCACAATCTTGTGAAGAAGAATGAATACCAATTACCACAGCACAAGAAGAACCCCTAAGTTACTAAAGGGTAGAGACCATCTGAGAGAAAGTTACCTAAACATGTGCCAGAGGCCAATATATAAAGTGCTTGATTAAATCAAACAGATGGCTGTGGGGAGGGCTGGAGTAGAATCCCAGGTTCCCAGGGGGAACAGAAGAAGAGGATATTCATTTGGAATTGGAAGCCTTTGACAAGATGGTGGCCTTTGTGATTGGCTTTGAAGAATGATTGGATTCCAGTAGCTGTAAGGGGCTGTGTTGTAAAAGAGAGACCCAGACAGGGGAAGAAAGTGTGTAAAGACCAGAAGCCAAGGGGCATGTGGTATGTTTGGGAAATAGTGATGACTCCTTGGTGCTGGAGCAAATGTTGTTGGGGTTGAGGTAGGAGAATATGGGGGCACAGGGGTACCACGGGCACAGCATGAAATGAGATTGGAAATGAGGGCTGGACTCAGAAGATGGAGAACACGAGACATTTGGCATGTGCACACCTGTGGTCATTGTGAATTTCTGAAAGCTTGGGGCAGGGAGGAGACATCAGCAACATGGTTAATATCCATAGGGAGAATTAGGGTTTGGATGTGGTTAATTTTAGAGTAATAAGTGATTCTTAATTGTTTTAGTTAAAAACAATATTTAAAATGTCTCCAACAATTCAGGGTCCTTTGAGCCTCATACCCAAAGTTAACATGGTACATTCTCAAAGTAGGAAAACTTAGTCTGGACTTCTTTAAAAGAAAGTGAAATGAGTAAATTTATATCTGACTTGGGTTCTTTACAATAATGTAGCAATTCTAGAGAATTGGGCCCTAATAATAACAGAATGTGTGAGCTGATCCAGGTGCAAAGACAGTCGTTCTTTTTTCCACGATAAATCCTAATTCTCTGTTTTAATATGATAAAAAATGGCATTCTTCTATAGAAATGTCATCTTTTATACCTTAAAACTCTCAGGGTCCTTTTTTCCCCAGAAGGAGTCCATTTTTTGTTCCTGTAGATTTAGAGGAAAAAAAATGTCCTTTTTAATCCCTTGCTCTCCTAGGAGAAAATATGGTGCTTCAGACTATAAGCATTCACTGAATTTAACTTTCAGATCTTCTACTTATTGATCATAAAAGCATACATTTCATTAAAAACTGTAATAAGTAAATTACTGCCTTACTTGGAACTCTTTCCCAGGACAGCAGTGACTAAGTAAGCACTGTGTGTAGTTTCTGCTGACTGATGTGCTGCTCTCTGTGGGAGTGGGATGGGAAGGAGAGCAGACCTGCTCGTTCCCTATACCCTCTGGCTCCTGGCCTGAACCGGAAGACAGGATGGAGCAGAGAACAGCTAACGAAAACAGAAAGATGGAATGCCACGATTAAAAAATGAAGAAAAGATGCATCTTAATTCAGGCATTAGGAATTCAAATCAAAATGATCACAAAAGACTATTATTATCTCAAATTCCACTTGGTCATTGCTAGTATATAGGAGAGCAATTGACTTTTGTATGTTAACCTTGTGTCCTGCAACCTTGCTCTAATCACTTATTATTCCAGGAGTGTTTTTCTCAATTCTGTCAGAATTGCCACATAGACAGTAATGTCATCTGCAAAGAAAGACAGTTTTATTTCTTCTTCCCAGTCTGCATGCCTTTTATTTTCTTGTATTATTGCATTAGCTAGGACCTCTAGTGTGTTGTTGGAAAACATGGTGAGAGGGAACAACCTTGCCTTGTTCCTCATCTCAGTGGGAAAGCTTTGAGTTTCTCACCACAAAGTATGATATTAGCAGTAGGTTTTTTGTTAGATGTTCATCCAATTGCAGAAATTTTTCTCTATTCCTAGTTTGCTGAGCGTTCTTATCATGAATAGGTGTTGAAGTTTGTCAAATGCTATTTCTGCATCTATTGATATGATCATGTGATTTTTCTTCTTTCAACTGTTGACTTGATGAAGTAATTGATTTTCAAATGTTGAACCAACCTTGAATACCTGGGATAAATCGCACTTGGTCATGGTATATAGTTATTTTTATATATTGTTGTATTTGAAGGAGCATTATTATTATTACTATTATTATGTGTAAGAAACATTGTACCAATAGATCAAGAGAACAATGCAAGGATAGGAGAGCCAGTAGCTCTTGGAGACTGAGTCCAGTGAGTGGTAGTGAAGATTAGAAAACAATATAACAGAGTGAGGAAGCTTCACTCTAAATCAACAGCCAAAGTGTGTATATAGGCACAAAAGAGAGAAATACTGAGAAGCTGGTTTCTATTGAAAAAGAGTTTTGGAAAGCCTTCAGTATTGGCACTCAAGTTACACCAAAACTCTCCTGTGGGGGTAGCCTCCCCTGTCTCACTCTCGGCCTCAGGGCCTGTGGGGCAGGAGAGCTCAGTGGTCGACAGAGGCTGGTGAGGGTGCCCATCACCTGCAAAACCAGAGCCAACCCCAAGGGGCCTCATGCATGGCACAGGGGACTGGGCTATGCTGGCACCCCTGGGCTCTGTGGTCTGAGGAGGATGCCCTGGTGTTCCTGGTGGAACCCTGCTTCGTTCACAGTGCAGACTCACTTGGGGCGGGGACAGGGGGCGGTCATAGGATTTGAAAAAGAGAAATGAAAAACTCAATTTTCCTTAAAATTTCATTAGAATATGAAATGCAATAACCGCAAACATGAATTAGAAACAAAGAGTTACATCTTATTCTAGTTTCTTCATAATCACATGTTTCTGCATTTGTGCCAGAAGGAAATAATCTTGATTCTCAGAACCACTGTGCTCAGTGTGAGTTTCCTTTTTCCTTCCTCTTTCCCTTCTTCTTCCCTGTCTCTGATAAAATCATGTTTTCCAGAGTAGACATTCTTTAAATCGACATCCATTTTGTTGTCTTTCAGCTCCATGGCAGGATCAAAAAAGAAGGGTGTATTTTGAAATAAACTCCTTTCTCTTTTGAAGAGCTATGTACCAACAATTTAAATCAAGGTCATTCTTTTCCTTTGAAATTTATCAAGATGAACTCTGACCCACCAAATCAGCTTCCTTTTCCAACCACTGACATTCATGTTAGATCAGAAAGGAAAACTTTTTCCATTTCATCTTAATCACTTGATTTATCACCCGTTGATGTCTTCTCATCTTTCCAAAGTAGAGTAAGATCGGTTCTGTGTATGGCTTCAATTTTGTATTCAGCATTCAGGGGTTACTTCAAAATCTTTGGGATTATTATCCAAGTCTGCTTCATGATGAACATACTAATTGTAGATGAGTGTTAGTAACACTGTAGCTTTTTGTTTGTTCCTCACAGAAAATGAGGGGTTTATTACCAAGAACAGGTATTTAACGAAAATTACTTGGTTCTGAATACAAGTGAGGTACCATCTAGGGCACACCTTCCTGTTAATGTTACCTGATACACAGTGAGGCCAAACAAACCGAAATGTTGGAGTTTGGAGCAGAGAAGGGTTTTGCAGGGCTATGCAAGGAGAACGGGTTCATGCCCCACAAACCCTGGACTCCCTGAAGAGTTTCAGCAAAGCATTTTTAAAGGCAAGGTGAGGGAGGGGTGTGGTTGGTTGTTGCAAACTTCTTGGTGTTGGAATCCTTTGTCCTTGCAGGTGTCTGGGTAGGTCAAGTCACAATGTTCTTGTAAACCTACAACAAGACAAATGTTTTCTCTGTTCTGCAACTTTTTATCTCTGTATGAATGGAAAAGTGTTAAATCATTAAAGATCATAGACTTGAGAATGGGCTATCCTGTATATTTCAGGAAATAGGCAACATTCTTTTAGTGATTAATTTGTAGCAAAAGCAATAGAATACAAAGGTTAAGGTAAAAGAAACAAATCTAATAAGGAGTCAGATTTGTTCTTCCTTATTACACTAAGGCACTTAGACAAGCACATGCGCACACTGAGCTGAATGAGTGGTGATGCACACCACATGCAGCAGCCACTCCACCCAAACAATCGGCCAACGAGATCAAAGACTGAATAGCCACTCTGCCCTTTCATTTAAATTGGGTATAGTTCTAACACACCTGGAGAGTTTTCCTCAGAATGGTAGATTAGCAATTGCAAATTATCTGAGGGTGTGAGAGGTGGGTATTCTGCCCACTGAAAGGATTGACAGCCAAATTCCCGCCATCCAAGGAGGGGTCAGAACAACCTGGGAAAGCTGTCAGGAGGATGCAAGTGGCATCAAGCCTGAGTCCCTTTGTGAAGAACTCGATTGACCTCCACACTCCACTGGCTTACGAAGACATTGCATAAGTGGTACAGCTTGAACTCCACCACTCAAGAGGCTCCAACCCAGGGTCACCAACTGAAGTCCCCTCCCATGCATGAGCAAGAGCTGGAGTACACCTGCCGGAACCTCTGGGGTTTCCTCCTGCTGTGCTCTGTCCTCTGCTGCATTTTACCATTTACTTATCCAGTCAAACCATGAGGGAAGGGCCACTATTTCCTCCTTCTTACAGCTTGGAGAGTGGGACTGAATTTCCCAAGGCCAATAAATGATGGAGGAATGTCAAACCTGGACCACCCGGCTCCAGGATAGACCTGTTCCCAGAAGTTAGTCCGAGCCCTGGCATCAGATGACCAGGTGCCCTTTTTAAGTCTTGAGCTCCAACCTAACCTACTGAATCAGAGTATCTGAAAGTGGGGCTCGGGGTTCTTCTTCCCTGGAGAAAGCATGGCAGTCCCACACACTGACTGCAAGAGGGTGCCCATCCCTCAGCCAAAGCCCAAATCCCAGGTCTTAGGAGACAGGGTGGATGGCAAGAGGAGACGGTTGCAACCGTGGCAGGATGCGATCACGACAGCAATGCAGATGTGGCCCAGGCAGCACTACCCCTCCTCCAGGTAGACAGAAAAGATACTTTTGAAAAGTAAGAAAATACATGGATGCAGGAACATAGGAAAGGAGACATTGGTGGGCTGTGAATTTTGAAGAAGTCTTGAGAGATATAATGCAGGTGGGTCTGACTGAGCAGGAAGGGATAAAACTAGGATCTGAATAGCCAAAGGTCAGCAGGGGTTGTCTCTGCCAGACTGGAAGGACAAGCTTGGGTCTTTTGGCACAAAGGCAAGATCCAGTGAATCACTACATGGGGTCACTGGCAGTGTTGTGTCCTTATTTTCTACCCTTTGCTCCTAAACAACACGAGGCACGAGGCCCTTGGCTGAGGCCTTGGTCCTGATGGGCTCTCGGTGAGGGCAAAGATCAGCCCTTTCAGAACAAGGCTCCAGCAGCCTGTGCACCGGCACCTTTGGCTGGCCTGCCTGCCTGGGAGCTCTGCCCTCTCCCCCACTGCCTGTACTAACCCCTAAGGCCTCTCTTCAAAGGAAAACCCCACAGGTGAGGAAAACTGCCAACCACAATGAAAGAGCAAGTGAACAAGCTGACTCTGGAGAAGAGAGAAGCCAAAGATCTGGAGGAAAGTTAATTGGATGTAACTATTAATTGAGGGCATGTGTGTATGTTGTTGTACAAATATTGCAAGTACATAGCATATTATATATAATGTACTATATGTAATACATATCTACATACATTGAAAATATGTAATATACAGAAAATTAAGGCATAAATCACACATATATTATAATAATAATGTATGCATGTGACATATACATGCATATTGCATATACATACATGTAGAATGCATATATACACACTATAGGAAGACACAGCTTTAAAATGACAAAGGATTCCTATGAAAAAGGAGCCCGGGGGAATGTGAACATGTGCTTGGAATTTAGAAACACTGTAAATAAAATATGAGTCAAAGGGAAGGGCGGGATAATAAAGGGGGGATGGCTGAATACAAATTTGCAGACCTGGAAGCTGACATTGAGGAAATCTCTGAGGATTTAGAGCAAAAGGACATAAAGGGAGAGCCCTCTGAAGACCTGAAACCAGCGACCTTGGCCAGTGGTCACCCCTTGGAGTGTGACCAGAGGGAGAGAAGAAAGACTCTGACTTTGATTGAGGGCCCTGCTGAACCACGTGGATTTCTTCCTTTGCCACATGCAGACATTGCTTAATAAAAATGATGAATTAAACTTGCATGCTGTCTTGGAGGTGGCTGGGAGGCTCTGGATAGGAATATTCAATCACACTTGGCACGGTTCTACTGGGCTCTCGTTGAACAGCAGACAGGACTCAAATCTCGCTGAGCAGCTCCCCAGGTTGACAGCCCACAAGAGTGTGCAGATCTCCGTCTTACAGCCACAAGGAGCTGAGTTCTGCTGAGAACCAGGGAGCTTGGAAGAGAACCCCAGCCCCAGACAAGACCATGGTCCACGCCGACACCTTCATCTCAGCCTGGTGACACACTGAGCAGAGGACCTGCTAACCGTGTTCAGAGCCCTGGTCCACCAAAGCCAAGAGATAATCAGTAGGTGTTGTTTTGAGTGGCTAAGTGTGCGGTAGTTTGTTTTCCCACAATGGGAAGCAAATACAGGGTGTGAGAGGCCCAGCACATCAAGGAAGCTTGAGAGCAGTTTCCTTCAGCTCAAGAGGAATCTGGCACTAGGTGGATCCACTGTGGTGGCCACACATGCTGAGGGGTCATCTCTGAGGACAGTCCTTCAGTGAGGGATTCCCCCCCCCAACCCAGCAATGCTGCTCTATGGTCTTCAGGAAATAGCTCATCTCTTATGGACTCTCTTGCCCGTCTATGAAACACAGAGAAGCACATTCCCTCCCCGCCCGTCCCCCCCACCCCGCAGGACTTTGGGGAATCAAGTGAGACAATCTTTAGCTCTAGACTCAGTGCTGGTGCCTAGAAGGTGCTCAGTAAACTCTGGTGCATTATTACTATATTTCAAAGGGTCACTGGAGCACCCTGGGTGGGGTCGCCAGATATACTCACTGCCAGTGTCCCAGGGGCCTGGCTCTGAGCAGGGGTGGGTGGACCTGTGGGTATCTGACACCAGGGCCAGTGTCAAGGCTGGTGCAGGGCCAGCACAGGGACCGGCGGTCACTGTGAAGGGCAAAATAACACTGGATTCTAGTCAAAACTCCAGTTGCTAGGAAGAGGGTAAAGACAAGAGTGGATCCTTTTGAGAACATCTGAACAGTGTAGAGAGAATCAGTGTAAATCACAGGGCAGGCAAAGTCGGCTGGGACCAAAGAGGAGACTGGATAAGGGGTGAGAAGCCTGTGACCATCGCTGGGGGCAGGGACTGAGGCCCTCCTGTGACGGGCCTCACAATTATGATCTCCAGACAGGGTAGATTGCTAGCCTGGGCTGACCATGGTGGCTACATGCAAAGAGACTGAAACTCAGGAAAACAAACAAAGCAGAACCAACTCCCACTCCAAAACCTCAGAGAGGAAAAGGGCAGGTCAGTGGGGTCACTGGTGCGAGTGTGGTGGGCAGGCTTGCTGCACTTGAATCCAGTGTCAAAGATAACAAACCAGACACCAGTGTAAGGAGTAAGGACAGATTTTCATCAGAAACATACTGTTGTCATAGGGAAAGGGCCCAGTGTGAACTGAGCTCCACGTGTCTATTTGATCAGAGGTGACTGAGCATTTTAAAGGGAGGATGAGGGAAGGGGTAAGAGGACAGGGGTCAGGGGTGGGCAGCGGTCAGTAGAGTCAGGAAAGTGGAAAGTTAAAGAAAGTGGGGAAGGAGTGCCGTTCCCTGTAACCCATCTGGCTTTGTTAACTAGCACTTATCAGACTTAGGCTCCCACAGAGACAGAGGCCTATCTCAGATGGAACAAACAGTAAATTCCTTTGGCTGAGTTTTCTCAAGCCAACACTTTAATGGGAGTGGGGAGGGTCCAGGGTTAACTTAGGGAGGCAGCTTGGGCTGTTAGAAATTAGGTTAGTCTTTTCAGGTCTTTATAGGTGGAGGTTGAGGCTTAGTTCAGAGGAGGGCTGATAGGGGCCTGGCTAGAGTTTGTCAGGAAGGAACATTTGTCCAGAGCCAGGTCCTGCCCTTACCCCATGGCCCTGCACCAACCCACCCCAGGGGGCCTTCGGGGCTCATCACCGAAGAGCCCTAGATGTTGGCCTAGAGGAGTGAGCGTGTCACATCACATGCTCGCCAAGAGCTCTAACAGCCTGAGAAACACTGGTGAGGAGACAGGCTCTTTACTGGCAGGATAGCCTCCAGCCTCTCCTCAAGTTCTTGGTGTCTGTCTTCCTTATCACCACAAGATGGCCCCCACCCCCCGCTGGCCTCCGGTCACCTTCCCGTTGGGGGAACTCTGCTGGCCCCACGTGCTTGGCCCACCCAGTCCTTTGGGCTGCAGGCCACGTGATCCGAGGGCCTGGCACGCTGGCCTGTACCTGGGGGTACAGAGTGTCCTGGCCCAAGAGCATTCTATTCATTCGTTAACACCAATTGTGACATTAGAGATGTTCCTGGGAGAAAAAAGGAAGTGACCTCTAGGCCAAAAAAACCTTCAGATCATCTCTTTGTAAGGAAACAAGGTATTATATACCTTATAGATACCTGCCATATATCCATGTGTATCATATTTGTTTGTCGGTAGACAAGTCGTTTTTTTAACAACAGCAGTAGTGCAAGCATGACCACTAAGAGGACACTGTATTTAAAATCAGATGCTGTGCTGAAAACAGTTTTGCTAAAACACAGTGTATCCCCTGGTTTCAGCTGTGAAGAGAACCAGATTTGTGACAGAACATTTGTTTGTCTTGGGGGCAGGGACTCCCGGGCTCTTCATTTCTTTCCTTCTTTGGAAAGGAAGTGCCAAGGGGTCTGGGGTCTATGGACAGCATGCTGTTCCTCCCTTGGCCATCCCCTTGGGCCACTGAGCTTGAGGCTGGGATAACGTGTCTTTGGTGCCCAGCACAGGGGGACCCTCAGCAGTAAGACTGGCCATGTGGCATAGGGGCCTCCAACAGCAGTTTGCTGCATATGTAGATAAATAAAGAGTAAGACTTTAGCATAAAAAGAGAAAGCTTGGGGCGATGTACTTCTGTCCTCACCTGACATCTGTGTAGGCAGCCTTCAGCCGACTGGGATCTGCAAACCCCAGCAAGAAGCAGATTCCAAGGGCACAGGCAGTTTCAAGGGAACTGTGGTCTAGACCCTCGCTTCCTGAAACCAGTGCTGAGCCGCCTGAGGAGGGGCAGCTCCTGTCTCCCCCTCCACAGTCTCCCCCCGTCCCCACAGTGAGGAAGGGCCATGACGCATCCACCTGATGGAGGGTAAAGGCCTCTGGGCAGCCGCAGCCAAGGGGACGGTCATAGTCCTGGAAGGTGTCCAGAACATGAAGGACGAATAGTGTCACAAGTCCTCCTGCACATCAGAGAATTCTAGATCTTTGCTTTCCGTGAACTGAAGGAGGATCTAATCAATTTATAAACTGACAGATCAGATCATTAAGAATAATCTATTATGATCAAACACCAGGTAATTTTCAGCACATAATGTGGAAGGAGTGAAATCTTTATAACAAAACTCCTTTCATTCACACATTACCATTTTAAATCATACATTGAGATAGTTTCAAAAGATTTAACTCTTTTAATGTGAAGAAGTTTATTTTATTGAGAAGAAGTTTTTCTCCATGCTTACGTATATAAAAAAGAATGGTAGTACAATTGATACAGAACCCTATCTCATGAATAGGTAATATTCATCCATGGATACATGAAATAACCTGAAAAAAAGACTCAGGACCATTTGTCTCATTATAAGATGTGTTTCTAATAAATGTATATTTTCAGTAATTATTAATAATTATTTACCAAAAGTTATAACATAGTCATTTGCCTTGATAAATTGAATGTTAATAATAATTACAATAATAACTTAATCTAGAAAAAATCACCTAAATTTTAGAGACTTATATTTATAGAAAAAATGTTGTTTCTATACATATTTTTGTTGCAGAAAACTTGATAGTGTGATCTGCAAAATACTTTAAAACATCATAAAAATTATTATAAAACCTATTTTAAAATTATAAAAACTGATATAGTAATATGGGGGAAGGGAAATTTAAAAAATAAGTTGAAGGAGAAAAATAAATAGTATAAAATTAAGCTGTTAAGGAGGAACTTGTTGATGCATTTTAAAAATGGTGGGTATCAAATTTTTAGGCTCTTTAGACTCCACTGGACACATTTTAGAGTATGTACATTTTGTAATGACAACATATGCCACATGCTGAAAGTTAAATCGTTTGAAACTATTTCAATGTATGATTAAAAATAGTAAATGTCAACTTAAAAATATGCAAGGCAGTACATGGAAACTTGCATTCTTTTAAAGAATGAGTCCAAAAACTTGCAGACCCCTGGTGGAGAGAACCAGGATGGGCAGGGAGCGTTTCTGAGGTTGGGGAAAAGGTGTTAATGGAAAGAGTGATTACAGAGATATTAGGGGAGTGCTCTGCTGAAATCCACTCCCAGGAGCTATTAAAAACCCTAGCCTATATAAGCGAACAAGGAAGTACTAGCTAAGCCTCAACACAGTGAAAGTAATCGCGAGGAGAATCACAAGATTTGAACCGAGGGTGAATTTAAACATCTGTATGTCAAAAGACACCCCAACTAAAATTAAACATCAATAGTTACAGTAATGGTTTTCAAACTTTTTCTCACAAATTCCTAAAAGTACACTGAAAAACTGCACACATTTTTACCCATGGTAAAAATGGCTTTTGACATGTTTTATCCTGAGTTTAAATATTTGAAAAGAACGTAGTTTCTGATATATTGCAAATATTGACATTTAAATATATATATGTATGTTATGTCATTCTTTGAAATGTATTCAATGAAATCTAAATCCTCTAGTAAAATGAAATACACCGTCATCCTTAAAAAATATAGAAGAACAAAACCTCTGACAGCTGGAAATTATAAGTTTTTTTCTTCTGTTTATTTCCTTTTCACTTCCTCACACAATTTTATCCTAACATAATTTATTTTTTGCTTGAATGCCTTTTACTGATTATTCTGTCTCATATTTCTCTGTCACAAAGCACGTTTGTAAATGGATGAAAACACAAATGCACTGAAACTGTTATTAAATAATTATGAAAGTTGTACTGGAGATACATCTCAATGAAATAAATGAGGATATGTTTCCAATTAGTCCATGCACCCGTGGATGAGCACTGCTTAATGGTAGACTGTGGTAGAGTTCAGCATTGACTCTATTCCTTTTTACAGTTTTTTATAGCTGTAGATGGGCTGATTTTTATTACAGCCATGATATTCAACTCTTTGGATGTCTTTGGAGTTACATGCTCCAAATCCCATAATAATCCACCATTACAAATTATTTTCATGAATCTACCTGCTGACTGCTTGATTCAATTTTGTTAAAAGTAAAAATTGGAAACCGCATACTTGCCATGGGGTTTGTTATTGAGTCAGCAAAGTCATTTACGTTCTCAATTTCTGGGAGAGAAAAAGGCTTTATCGGGATTAGCAAAGTGAAAGATAATTTTCAGAAAAAGGTAAAATTATGATTCTCATACATGTATAAAATGAGTCCATGTTAAAGATTTTATTTCAACTCATTATAAGTGAGGGAACTAGTAAGATATTACCATCAGTTCAAAGGAGAATCCAAGATTATAGGCCAGGAATATTGACAGGAATGTGCAAATGAGACTGGCCGCTTCTGCTGTGGGGAGGGGTCAGCTGGACCCCCCACAGGATGCGGGTTTACAGGGCTGCAGGCAGGAGGTATTTTTCATGGAGATCAGCTGTCTACAACTAGAGATGTAAAATAGCTCAATGGCAGCAAAAGGCAAGAACTGGATAAGCTGGAAATGTGTGTAGACAGTGCACAGTTCTCCATGGGAGCACAGATTTTCTCCTACAGAGACTCTCCTAGTTTGTTTATGTCTCACTTTTATTCTCTTAATAAAGGGTTGGGAAAATTGAAACATTACTTTCCAAAACACCTTTGCTGATACAATATTTTTTGAGAAAACACTTATCACAAACTTTAAGTATATTATTCTCAAAACTTCGAAGCTGTAGATTTGGATTACTCAACCTAAGGAAAATGTCTGCCAGGTTAACCTAATGGTCAACCCATGTGTCACATCACAGTCATTTTCTCTTAGAGAAAAATGGACTTCATTTTTACATACAAATAAATGAGTTAACATGCATTTTGAGGAATCTTACAAAAAACATTGAGAAATAAATTATGGAACCTGTCTTTGAAGATAGACTACCAATAGCAGTCAAGATTAAAACAATGCTGATTAAATATAATTCAATCACCTATTCTATTAAGTTATAAAAACAAGATAGTGATGCTGTTTAGCATCACTTAACTTGTGATAATGAAATGTTTTATGTAGCTAGACTCACATATATGGGTGAGGAGCATAAGAGGAACCAGGGTATACCTTCAATAAATGTATAGGCAAACATGTATTTAACTCCAGTGTGTGGCTTCAGGAATAAACAAGAATTATTTTAAAAAATTAACCAGAATTGTTTTTTAAAACACCAGAAAATAAATCCATTTTTTTTTTAATAGAACGTGGCCAAATTTTCCTTGGTCTCACACCTAGGGTATAATTTTGTTTTTTGTTAATAAATGGCAGAACATATTGAACATTCTATCTGATCAAATAAAAGTGAGAATTTGTGATTAGAATAAATATTTCATGATCTTGTTTGACCACATAGGTTTGCTTTCCTTATTGAATAATGATACACTGAACCTGAAAGAAAGCTCATAATTTATTTATTTGCAGGTCTTGTATATCTTTAAAACTTTGATAGTCTTGAAAAAACATTCTATTTAGGACAAAAAGAATCAGCATCATTAACACGCATTGCTCCTGCCGGTTTGGAGAGACATTTATTTTTTGCTAAGGATCTCTCTCCTAATGCACTCGGAGGAAAGAACAAAAGATATTTTTAGAATCTGACACTTTGCTTTGCTCTCGCAGAACCCTTGCTCAGAAGCTGTGCATCCTTCAACATAACGCAGGGCGTGGTTCGAAAGGGATGAGGTGACTCTCACCACTGCACTAAGTAACACTGAATTCAGAATGTCCCAACAAAGACCTGGTCTCAGCTTATAGGGGCAGCGTCAGTGACAACAGTTCTGTGCATACGAGCAGGAAAGAAGCCTTAGGGAGCCTTAAGGTGCTTTATCAGCTATTGAAGGATTATATTTTATTTTATTTAAAAATTTATTATATTGAAGTATAGTTGACTTACAATGTTTTGTTAATTTCTGCCATACAGCAAAGTGATTCAGTTATATATATGTATATATATTCCTTTTCATATTCTTTTCCATTACGGTTTATCACAGAATATTGAATACAGTTCCCTGTGCTATACAGTAGGACCTTGTTGTTTATCCATTCTATATATAATAGTTTGCATCTGCTAATCCCAAACTCCCAATCCATCCCTCTCCCACCCGCCTCCCCCTTGGCAACCACAAGTCTGTTCTCTATGTCTGTGAGTCTGTTTCTGTTTTGTACATAAATTCATTTGTGTCATATTTAATTAATTAATTAATTAATTTATTTTGGCTGCACCGGGTCTTAATTGCAGCATGTGGGATCTTTAGTTGTATCATGCATGCGGGATCTAGTTCCCGGACCAGGGATCAAACCCAGGCTCCCTGCATTGGATGCGTGGAGTCTTACTCACTGGACCACCAGGGAATTTTAGATTCCACGTATAATTGATATCGTAAGGTATTTGTCTTTCTCCTTCTGACTTAACTTCGCTTAGCATGATAATCTCTATGTCCATCATGTTGCTGCAAATGGCATTATTTCATTCTTTCTATGCCTCAGTAATATTCCATTGTATATATGTGCCACATCTGCTTTATCCATTCATCTGTTGATGGGCATTTAGGTTGTTTTCCATGTCTTGGCTATTGTAAATAGTGCTGCTATGAACATAGGGGTGCCTGTAGTTTTTGAATTACAGTTTTATCTGAGTATATGCCCAGGAGTGGGATTGCTGGATCATAGAGCAACTTTATTTTTAGTTTTTTAAGGAAACTCCATACCTTTTTCCATACGCTGCACCAATTTACATTCCCACCAACAGTGTAGGAGGGTTCCCTCTTCTCCACACCCTCTCCAGAATTTGTTATTTGTAGACTTTTTAATGATGGCTGGTGTGACTTTTTAATTTTGACTGGTGTGAGGTGGTACCTCATTGTAGTTTTGATTTGTGAAGGATGGTATTGTAGAAGGGTCTTTTGTTTGGTTGTCTTTTACATACACTCTTTTATATGACTGGGCATGGGTGAGGCGCACGCCCTGCCTCTGCTACGTGGGAGAGGTGTCATGGAAGGAGATGCTGGGGGAACCAGCTGCAGGGAGACCTGGGCAAGAACTTTCAGAATGTACAGAACTTACAGAATTGTTACCTTACAACTGTCTGTACCTCTGCCCTCTTTGGAAATGCACTGTTTACCCCCAGTATAAGCAGCTTTTGGCAGGAAAGAGCTCTTTGCAGGAAACCATCCTCAACTGGAAGCCCCTTTTCTTGTCACTTTAACAGAGCTATATTCTAACTAACCTTAAATCAGGCACCCCCATACTCTACTCATCTCCAGCCCAAGCACACTTTGCAAATCTTTTGATCACACAGTACCTTGCCTAACTTGTTGGTTCCTTCCATAGATCAAAGAAGTAGAAGTGAAGAATAAGTAATTAAATGATGACCAGATCTCTTCCCTAGCTTCCCCTTCGGTAATCCCATGAACAAACTGAACAATATAGCATCTAAAGAAAAATCACAAAAAGTCAACAAGCCTGCACACAAGCCTGCACACAGTGGGGGGTGGCGATGACTCTGACCCCTGTCTCCATGATTAACTGAGATTACTTTCCTTTTTCCCTTTAAAAACTGTCATGGCCCAGCAGAATCTTCGGAGGTGGTTTTTGGAGGACACTGAGTCTACCATCTCCCCAGATTGCTGGCATTCTGATTAAAAGCAACTTTCCTTTCTACCAATATTGCTTCCCTTGAGTATTGATTTTTGAGGATGGCCAGCAGCTGGACCTGATTGGATAACACCAGGGTTAGCTAAAAGGCCTCTGAGAAGAGGGAGCAAAGAGCTGGTGCAGGTTAGGTGAGTGCTTCTAACCTGCGTGTGGCCACAGGCCCCTGACCAGGCACTCCAGCATCACCTGGGCACTGGTTGGAAATGCTCATTCTGGGGACTCACCCCAGACCTACAGAATCCAGCTCCACGAGGAACCAGGTCCTTTGCTGGCTGCAGAGCAGATTTCTCAATTGGTAGAGAATTTGAGGGGGGAGGGAAGGAGGTGAGTATTATCCAAAAAAATTTCAATAGAAAGCAAGGAAAATGCTGAATATTCTTAATATTTATGAATAGAAATGAGCAAAACTCACAAAAGGTAAAATGCAATCTCCTAATAAATATAAAGAAATTTCTACTCCTCAAATATAAAAATGCAAATGAGAAAGATAAGCATTTTGCCTATTGTCAAAGATTGGAGGGAAAAAATGAGATAATAGCCAGTATTAGCAAGGGTTGTAGGAAAGATAAAACAGTAGCTTTATATCCTGCTCATGTAGCTGTACTTCATTGAAAGATTGTATTTCTGGAGAGCAATTTGGCAAAATGGATCAAGTATCATACACATGCTTATCCTTCAAAGTCATATTTCACTTCAAGGCATTTGCCTACAAAAACAAAGCACATGTAAATTTTCTCTACAGGGTTTTAATTTTAGGATCATTTATTTATGATAAAAATTGCCCTTACCATAACCATTACTTAAATGGAAAAAGTAAATTTATTAGGAAATTCATCAGATGGATATTATACATCCATTTCCAATCTGCATTCTTAGAAAATTTAATGACATGGCAGCAATGCTGGCATATGTTACGTGCAGAGTGGGATCCGAAACCTTGCATACAACACACACTTCATCAGGAGAAGAAAAAATCAAGTCCTTGGATTTCCTATATCTGGCATGTACTTTCCTCTTTCCTTGCTGATTGAACACTTTATACATCAACTGACCAGCATTTTGAGTGATCTCATCGGGACACTGCTCACTGGCCAGATGTCTAATTTTGGCAGCTTCATCATTGCAATGCTTGAGCAATTATTTGAATAGCTTTTATTACATTTTGCCCTTATTATTTTATGAAAGAGAGAAGAAAATGGAATCATGCAAGTACTATAGCAGGAGAGGTCTTCCCTAACATAATGAAATCAGTGCAAAGTTGGAAATCTGAAGGGGGCCATTAGCCCAATCACACCTGCTTTGATTTAATCTTTACGTTCAATGGATTAGGAAAGATTCAGAATTAATGATGCCATTCATAATGCTGGAAACAAACTTTGAAGATCATGTTTGGAATATTAGGAGTTTCATTAGGAGTTTGTAATATTCTTTGTATTATGTTTGAAGGTAGGAATCTGTATGTATAGAAAAAAACCTTGGAATGTAATATAGGAGAATATTAAAATATTAAAAATGGTTATTTCTGGTTGGTGAGATTACTCTCATCTGTATTTTCTAAATATCCTGAAGAGAATATGTATACCTTTATAATCTGATAAAATTATAGATGTTCTTCTTAAGGGGGAAAGAAGAAAATTCACCCTATTAACTTGGTAAAATGTAACTGAACATGACCATGTTGCTTATAATAAGATGATGCTCTTTTCTGAGCCTGATCCAGCTTGTAGAATTCCTTCTGAAATGTGGTCTTCAGAGCCTACCATGACTCTCCAGGAGTGGCTGACCTCTTAGTTCCCTGGGGAGATTGGATGGAATCAGAGAATCTCAGAATCATCTAGATTGACAGCTCCCCTGACACTTGCATCCCGGTACCATTTATCCATTCGTCCTCATTTGATTTTCTATGAGAGCCCTTCAGATGTGTGAAGGTAGCTGTCCTGTCCCCCACCTTTATTTTTCAGGGGCTGGGATACCCCATAAGCTCTGTTGCATTGTTGAAAGGCATTTTCTCTTCTCAGAAGCATGTGTCTATTCTTTCCATCATTCCCCCTATGATGCAGTGTTGGGTGCTCTCACGATCTTGGACACACTTGTCTCTCTGCTCTGATCTGCCGATGCCGTTTACCAGGTGTCAACCACGGTGGGCACAGAAGGGCTTTGCTGGTACCCAGCACAAAGGGAGAGTGCCTCTATCTCATCTCTGGAGGTGACATGCAGCCCGTGTTCTGCAGTGGGATCACACGGACTTGTGCAGACTGCGACGTGGAGTGTTTGCTGAGGGATGGGTGCAGCCTGAGTGGGTCCCCTACTGGCAGACAGATACCTCACTCTATCCCTCAGTCTCTACGCTTCCTGTCCTGCCCATCCTGCAGCACAATCAGGCTTCTCCTCCTTAGATGTTGTTTCCCGCTTTGTTATGAGTCTCCCAGCCTGTGCTGCTGTGTCCAAGGACCTTTGGGGACATTCCTCACAGTTCACAGCAACGCTCTGACCCACCTCCCAGGAGCTTCACTTTCCTGCCAACACTTTCCTGCTTGGTGGCCGCACGGGGCAGTGGTTCTCCCCTGGTTGGCCCCCAGCAGGCATTTACTGGTGTGTGGAGGCAGTTTCGGTGTCCTGAATTGGGAAGGGCATCTAGTGAGTAGGGCCAGGGATGTGGCCAAACCTTTTCCAATGCCCAGGATGGTCCCCACAACAAGGAATTATCCCTCCCAGGGTTGATCCTGTCAAGGTTGAGAAACCCTGACCTAGGGGCACGAGGAGTAAAAAAAGAATAAATGTATAGGGGTTAGACAGTCTTTGGGTCCACAGGGAGCCCTCAATAGATGGTGGTGATTGTGGGATGGCCTGCCTGATGGTGACCCCTCTCTGCTCACTTATCCCATTGTCCTACCAAACTGCTGGTGGAAACTTAGTTTTCACAGTTAATGTGGCTGCAGAGAGGTGCTCAGACCCTACCCAGGCCTGGGCCTCGCCGCAAGGCAGCCCCTCTGCACAGTGAGTCTCCCACGTGGGGATGGTCGGCAGGAAGAACACAGCGCTGACTGCCCAGTGGGTGGGGGACACACACCCTCAGTGCTTGAATTCTAAAACTAAGTGGGAAGAAAAGAGGTTGTTGGAGCGCGTTTATTATGAATCTCACAAATGAAAAAAATTCCTACAGTTAAGTGAATTTGAATGAGGAAATAGAGAAAGGATTACCCTGTCCTATGAAGGAAACATACATTTTCTTCTGTCTTCGTGTACAAGTTGGCTGTGACCTAGAGCTATGAAGATACCATTTCCACACCAATGGTAGACTTTCTCAGTGAATCTAGGAGTGGAGAGAGGAGTCCAGCCAAAGGAGATATTACCCTGCACCTGCACCCCTTCAGGGCTTCTGCAGAAGCGTGTGATCCTTGACAGTCTCGGGGCCCCACATACCCCGGCAGTGTCAGCCCATGTCCTGGCAAACTGAAAACGTTTGCATCAGGAATGCAGCTTTCAGAACCTGGGAAGTACTTCCATAGGCAAGAAATTGGATGACTCAGGGAGAAGGTTAAATATTGGCCAAATCTTCAAAGGACAAAAATAGCTTTTTGTAACAGTTCTCAGAGCATTCCAGGGTTCTGGGAAATTTTAGTTCTTAAAATAATAGTACAGGGGCCCCTTCGGTCTTTGGAGCACACGCCTGCCGTGGGGAATGGGAAGGTGGGAGCAAGTGCCTGAAATCTGTAAGTTCCACTGAAGGATGCGGTTGGCTTTTCCTTACGGCGGCTGCCAAAACCAGAACATGTTTGGGGCCCCTGCAGGGGAACGTGTTGAAAGTCCCTCACAGAACCCTCTTGTTTCCTGGTCTGAAAGGGGGATTGTCCTGGTGTAGGGCGGCTTGTCCCCAACATGATGTACTGGCTGTCTTGTTCCCAAATGTTCCCAGCTCTGCGCTGGGAAAGTTGACAAGCCACCCCCCCCCCCACCAGTCCCTGCCACCCTTGGGGTGCTCGGGTTGTGGGTCCCAGGACTGACCTGAAGGGGCTCTTGGCTGCACCAGCACCTTCTCCTGCTCCTTCAGCCCTCAGCTGTTGGAGTGCCTCTCAGGAATGACTAACCCTGTTACGGAGTCCAAGCTTGTACTGCTCACAGCATGACAGGCCAATAGATGGACAGATGAGGTGCTAAGGCAATGAGTAATGACTTTATTTGGAAAGCTGGGAGACCGAGAAGATGGTGGACTTGTGTCCCAAAGAACCATCTCACCCAGGTTTGGGTGCTGGTTTCTTTTATAGAATAAACAGGGGGAGGTGAGGAGGTAAACTTTAAAAGACTATAAGTTGTTGCAAATATTTCCTGATTTCTGCCGGACTCTGGATAGGATGTGATAATTTCTTCTTTCCTGCAGCCATTCACAGGTGGGCCTGGTCAGGATGTTTCCTGTGAGTTAAAATAAACAAAGGTGTTTTAGCTTAACACTCAAGCATGGGAGGCAGGGTTCCCAGAGATGAGCCATTATGTGCACTTTAAACTGTAGGCAACCTTCCTTTAGTGATTAACCTGTAGCAAAAGCAATAGAACACAAAGGTTAAAGTAAAAGAGATGGATCCAGTATGGAGTCAGATTTGTTCTTCCCCATTACAAACCCACTGGATTTAGGAGTCAGGACAGCCCTTTATATGTTTGAACAGCTGCTGAGGTGCTCTCAAAAGCTGCCGATGCTAACATTTGCCTGAAGAGTGATGAAACTCTCACAGCAGTGCACCCATCGAGGAAGTAATCGGGGTGTACGCCTCCTGCCTACACCTGTGGTTGAAGCGGGTGGGCAGTGTCTGCCCCTCACTCACCTGCTCCTGGATAGCAGCTCCTCCCAGGGGCTCGCTCCTGCCCTCCTGTTGCTCAGGGCCTGGAATCCCATTCACTCCGGGTGGTACCCCTACTTTACAAAAAACAAATGCCACGGGGATGAGGCGCAGAGTTCATGGTTAGGTAGAGGATCAGGCCTGGACTCCTTGCTTTAGATGCTGTAGCCTACTTGTCACCTGACAGATGGGGACAGTGGTCCATGCCCCCGTGGCCTGCTGGCATCTGCGGACACAGCCGCCTCGGGCCACTCCGTCTCAGGCCTGGACCCTGAGGCTCTCCTTCCCAGGCCTTCTCTCCTTCTGCTAATGCGTCCCTCACGCGGCTCGCACCCCTCCCAAACCTGGCACAGCCACCTGCCCTTCTTCTCTCTGGAACAACCTTCCACGGTCTCTCTTGAATCTGATCCTCTCTTTGGGATTCTGGTTGATCCAGCTGGCAGACGGGATGCCTTTATGCACATTAGCATAAGGGGGTTCCTGTCTGTTCTGCACCTTCCAGGCCCTGGGGGAGACTGTGGAGGGTTCTGAGCTCTGCTAACAGCCTCTGATATAGGCAGCACATGACAGAAGGCAAAGAGGCATTTGTGATCTTTAACGTTGAGTGCAGGACACTGGGTTGGGGGTGAGGGTAGGGGTGGGGGAGTGTATGTAACTGGGATTTTTCTTTGCCCTTCAGGAAGGCAAATCCTGCAGGGGTAAGGAGTGTGCTGTGGGCAATGGTGCCACCTAGTGGTGCATGCACAGCCTGCACTGCCAAGTACAGAACACAAGATTTGTTGGAAAAGTCAGATTTAGAGGATGCAGTCACGCTTGACTTCCTTTTGAGGTAAACAGTACAAATAGCTTAACCCCAAACACTGCTTTGCTTTTCATTTTGATTCCTTTCCTGGACTTTAAATAAAGATATAAATTTTATCATGTATCTTGCCCTATTTTACACATTTTCCCTGCAAGTGTCTTATTTACTAAAATAAGAAAACTGCTAATGTTTCTAAAATGAAATCACTCTTCACTCTTCAGTCACTTACCACCTAGACAGTAACCATTGCCAAACCCATTTTCTGTTTTTATTGGAAAAATCTCATAAAGAAAAATCTCTTTTTTCAATTTGTATTTGATAGAAAGGTGGTCTAAGAAATAAGGAAGCTCTGTGTCTAAACCTAATAGTCAATCATCAAACATTTGAAGCGTTTAAGAAGAGCAAGGCTGAGGTGTGGGCTGATGGGCTGGCAGGAGAAGGATGGGCTCCCTGGAATTCATGGGGGCACTGTGGACGTGGAAAACAGAAGAAAGACCTGAGGGTGAGGACGCCCCAGGCAGTCTGGGTATCACCCAGGGAGGGTAGGGTAGGGCTGGCAGCAAGCGAGACAGAGAATAGAACCTGGATTTTTAAAACAGGGGTCACTGCTTTGAATTTCATTCAGGAGGCAAAATACACACCCAGCCCATTGTGAGCTGTCTTCACCCCTACATTTTTCAGCCACTTAATTCATAAAGAGAGTCCTAACATTCATACAGAAAATGA
Source organism: Balaenoptera acutorostrata (assembly GCF_949987535.1). Lineage (NCBI taxonomy): Eukaryota > Metazoa > Chordata > Mammalia > Artiodactyla > Balaenopteridae > Balaenoptera > Balaenoptera acutorostrata. Next base: position 55,794,205 of record NC_080066.1, on the reverse strand, counting down.
ATTAAATTCCATATAATATGCTTGGTAGGTTAGATACAAAGATGTTCTCATTAAATTTATTTCTAATAACATTGTAGCCTCAGCCAAAGAAGGCTTCTTATCAGAAGCCAGCATTTGAAGTGGGAAGAGTTAGAAAACAAAGATGGGACTTACTCTGGCTCTGGGAATTCTGTAAGAATCCAGGAAAGCAGCTGGAGCGGTTGACATCCTGATGACATGAACATTTGTCAAAGACTCCCAGAGAACATTCACTGGCATTCTAAATGTATAACTCATGTGCGTCATGATTCCATTTCCCTTAAAACCTCTGACTTTCCCATGAGCAATTTCTCTTCATAAAAATAAATTGAACTTGACATCCTCCAAGTTAAGAACAACACAATGTTCTGTGCCAGCGTGAGATGCAGTCACAGAGAAGTTTGTGGTCTAATAGAGTTTTTGACACAGAGAGGTATCATTTGGACATTTACAAATGAAATGTAGTGCTGTAGAAGGTTGAGCTTTTACCATTTACACAAAACAAAAAAAGCATCTCCTAATATTTCCCAGTTTTGTTTGTATATGATATATCATAGCATCATGGTACCAAGATTTAGTCCAGTAAATTTATTGGGAAATGTATTTTAGTGACAAATGAGAAGAATTTTGTAGAGATTGAGAATAATAAGTCAAACTGGGGGGGAGATTAATACAGTTTAGCTATTCAATAATATAAGTGTCCAGTGTTTGTCGTTTTTGTGTGTGTGATCTTGGGTGAATTTCTTTTTTTCTTTTTTTCTTTTTTTAACAACTTTATTGGAGTATAATTGCTTTACAATGGTGCGTTAGTTTCTGCTTTATAACAAAGTGAATCAGGTATACATATACATATATCCCCATATCTCCTCCCTCTTGCGTCTCCCTCCCACCCTCCCTATCCCACCCCTCTAGGTTGTGACAAAGCACCGAGCTGATCTCCCTGTGCTATGCAGCTGCTTCCCACTAGCTATCTATTTTACATTTGGTAGTGTATATATGTCCATGCCACTCTCTCACTTCGTCCCAGCTTAACCTTCCCCTTCCCCGTGTCCTCAAGTCCATTTGCTACGTCTGCGTCTTTATACCTGTCCTGCCCCTAGGTTCTTCAGAACCATTTTTTTGTTAAAGATTCCGTATATATGTGTTAGCATACGGTATTTGTTTTTCTCTTTCTGACTTACTTCACTCTGTATGACAGTCTCTAGGTCCATCCAACTCACTACAAATAACTCAATTTTGTTTCTTTTTACAGCTGAGTAATATTCCATTGTATATATGTGCCACATCTTCTTTATCCATTCATCTGTCGATGGAGACTTAGGTTGCTTCCATGTCCTGGCTATTGTAAATAGAGCTACAATGAACATTGTGGTACATGACTCGTTTTGAATTATGGTTTTCTCAGGGTATATGCCCTGTAGTGGGATTGCTGGGTCATATGGTAGTTCCATTTTTAGATTTTTAAGGAACTTCCATACTGTTCTCCATAGTGGCTGTATCAATTTACTTTCCCACCAACAGTGCAAGAGGGTTCCCTTTTCTCCATACCCCCTCCAGCACTTATTGTTTGTAGATTTTTTGATGATGGCCATTCTGAGTGGTGTGAGGTGATACCTCATCGTAGTTTTGATTTGCATTTCTCTAATGATTAATGATGTTGAGCATCCTTTCATGTGTTTGTTGGCAATCTTTATATCTTCTTTGCAGAAATGTCTATTTAGGTTTTCTGCCCATTTTTGGATTGGGTTGTTTGTTTTTTTGATATTGAGCTGCATGAGCTGCTTGTAAATTTTGGAGATTAATCTTTTGTCAGTTGCTTCATTTGCAAATATTTTCTCCCATCTAAGGGTTGTCTTTTCATTTTGTTTATATTTTCCTTTGCTATGCAAAAGCTATTAAGTTTCATTAGGTCCCACTTGTTTATTTTTGTTTTTATTTCTATTTCTCTAGGAGGTGGGTTGAAAAGGATCTTGCTGTGATTTATGCCATAGAGTGTTCTGCCTATATTTTCCTCTAAGTTTTATAATGTCAGGCCTTAAATTTAGGTCTTTAATCCATTTTGAGTTTATTTTTGTGTATGGTGTCAGGGAGTGTTCTAATTTCATACTTTTACATGTACCTCTCCAATTTTCCCAGCACCACTTATTGAAGAGGCTGCATTTTCTCCACTGTATATTCTTGCCTCCTTTATCAAAGATAAGGTGACCATATGTGCATGGGTTTATCTCTGGGCTTTCTATCTTGTTCCATTGAGCTATATTTCTGTTTTTGTGCCAGTACCAAACTGTCTTGATTACTGTATCTTTGTAGTATAGTCTGAAGTCAGGGAGCCTGATTCCTCCAGCTCTATTTTTCTTTTTCAAGATTGCTTTGGCTATTCAGTGTCTTTTGTTTTTCCATACAAACTGTGAAATTTTTTGTTCAAGTACTGTGAAAAATGTCATTGGTAGTTTGATAGGGATTGCATTGAATCTGTAGATTGCTTTGGGTAGTAGAGTCATTTTCACAGTATTGATTCTTCCAATACAAGAACATGGTATATCTCTCCATCTGTTTGTATCATCCTTAATTTCTTTCATCAGTGTCTTATAGTTTTCTGCATACAGGTCTTTTGTCTCCTTAGGTAGGTTTATTTCTAGATATTTTATTCTTTTTGTTGCAATGGTAAATGGGAGTGTTTCCTTAATTTCCCTTTCAGATTTTTCATCATTAGTGTATAGGAATGAAAGAGACTTCTGTGCATTAATTTTGTATCCTGCTACTTTACCAAATTCATTGATTAGTTCTAGTATTTTTCTGGTGGCAGTTTTAGGATTCTCTATGTATAGTATCATGTCATCTGCAAACAGTGACAGCTTTACTTCTTCTTTTCTGATTTGGATTCTTTTTACTTCTTTTTCTTCTCTTAATGCTGTGGGTAAAACTTCCAAAACTATGTTGAATAATAGTGGTGAGAGTTGACAACCTTGTCTTGCTCCTGATCTTAGAGGAAATGGTTTCAGTTTTTCACCCTTGAGAACAATGTTGGCTGTGGGTTTGTCATATATGGCCTTTATTATGTTGAGGTAAGTTCCTGCTATGCCTACTTTCTGGAGGGTTTTTTTTTTATCATCAATGGGTGTTGAATTTTGTCGAAAGCTTTCTCTGCATCTATTGAGATGATCATATGGTTTTTATCCTTCAATTTGTTAATATGGTTTATCACATTGAGTGATTTGCGTATATTGAAGAATCCTTGCATTCCTGGAATAAACCCCACTTGATCATGGTGTATGATCCTTTTAATGTGCTGTTGGATTCTGTTTGCTAGCATTTTGTTGAGAATTTTTGCATCTATGTTCATCAGTGATATTGGCCTGTAGTTTTCTTTCTTTGTGACATCTTTGTCTTTTTTTTGGTATCAGGGTGATGGTGGCCTTGTAGAATGAGCTTGGGAATGTTCCTCCCTCTGCTATATTTTCGAAGAGTTTGAGAAGGATAGGTGTTAGCTATCTAAATGTATGATAGAATTTGCCTGGGGAGCCATCTGGTCCTGGGCTTTTGTTTGTTGGAAGATTTTTAATCACAGTCTCAATTTCAGTGCTTGTGATTGGTCTGTTTATATTTTCTATTTCTTCCTTGTTCAGTCTTGGAAGGTTGTGCTTTTCTAAGAATTTGTCCATTTCTTCCAGGTTGTCCATTTTATTGGCATATAGTTGCTTGCAGTAATCTCTCATGATCCTTTGTATTTCTGCAGTGTCAGTTGTTACTTCTCCTTTTTCATTTCTAATTCTATTGATTAGAGTCTTCTCCCTTTTTTTTTCTTGATGAGTCTGGCTAATGGTTTATCAATTTTGTTTATCTTCTCGAAGAACCAGCTTTTAGTTTTATTGGTCTTTGCTATCTTTTCCTTCATTTCTTTTTCATTTATTTCTGATCTGATCTTTATGATTTCTTTCCTTCCGTTAACTTTGGGGGTTTTTTGTTCTTCTTTCTCTAATTGCTTTGGGTGTAAGGTTAGGTTGTTTATTTGAGATGTTTCTTGAGGTAGGATTGTATTGCTATAAACTTGCCTCTTTGAACTGCTTTTGCCACATCTGATAGGTTTTGAGTTGTCATGTTTTCTTTGTCATTTGTTTCTAGGTATTTTTTGATTTCCTCTTTGATTTCTTCAATGATCTCTTGGTGATTTAGCAGTGTTTTGTTTAGCCTCCATGTGTTTGTATTTTTTACAGATTCTTTCCTGTAATTGATATCTAGTCTCATATCATTGTGCTAAGAAAAGATACTTGATACAATTTCGATCTTTTTAAATTTACCAAGGCTTGATTTGTGACCCACGATATGATCTATCCTAGAGAATGTTCCATGAGCACTTGAGAGGAAAGTGTATTCTGTTGTTTTTGGATGGAATGTCCTATAAATATCAATTAAGTCCATCTTGTTTAATGCATCATTTAAAGCTTGTGTTTCCTTACTTATTTTCATTTTCAATGATCTGTCCATTGGTGAGAGTGGGGTCTTAAAGTCCCCTACTATGATTGTGTTACTGTCGATTTTCCCTTTTATGGCTATGAGTATTTGCCTTATGCATTGAGGTGCATCTATGTTGGGTGCATAAATATTTACAATTGTTATATCTTCTTCTTGGATTGATCCCTTGATCATTATATAGTGTCCTTCTTTGTCTCTTGTAATAGTCTTTATTTTAAAGTCTATTTTGTCTGATATGAGAATTGCTACTCCAGCTTTCTTTAGATTTCCATTTGCATGGAATATCTTTTTCCATGCCCTCACTTTCAGTCTGTATGTGTCCCTAGGTCTAAAGTGGGTCTCTTGTAGACAGCATATATATGGGTCTTGTTTTTGTATACCTGCAACCAGTCTGTGTCTTTTTTTTTTTTTTTCTGAGATATACATTTTAAAGTAATAACTAGGATTATTACATATAACATTATACCAGAACATGTAAGATTTTTAGTACTTTCATGTAATGTCTGAAACATTTATATTAACATATTTCCATACATATTTCCATACAAATACAAATATAAGATTTTTAGAAATTTCATGTAATGTCTGAAACATTTATCTTAACATATTTCCATACAAATAACCCAATAAAAGTTTAGTATTAGTTGTTTTGTTTGTTTTTTTATACTGCAGGTTCTTATTAGGCATCAATTTTATACACATCAGTGTATACATGTCAATCCCAATCGCCCAATTCAGCACACCACCATCCCCACCCCACCTCAGTTTTCCCCCCTTGGTGTCCATATGTCCATTCTCTACATCTGTGTCTCAACTTCTGCCCTGCAAACTGGCTCATCTGTACCATTTTTCTAGGTTCCACATACATGCATTAATATACGATATTTGTTTTTCTCTTTCTGACTTACTTCACTCTGTATGACAGTCTCTAGATCCATCCACGTCTCAACAAATGACTCAATTTTGTTCCTTTTTATGGCTGAGTAATATTCCATTGTATATATGTACCACAGCTTCTTTATCCATTCGTCTGTTGATGGGCATTTAGGTTGCTTCCATGACCTGGCTATTGTAAATAGTGCTGCAATGAACATTCGGGTGCATGTGTCTTTTTGAATTACGGTTTTCTCTGGGTATATGCTCAGTAGTGGGATTCCTGGGTCATATGGTAATTCTATTTTTAGTTTTTTAAGGAACCTCCATACTGTTCTCCATAGTGGCTGTATCAATTTACATTCCCACCAACAGTGCAAGAGGGTTCCCTTTTCTCCACATCCTCTCCAGCATTTGTTGTTTGTAGATTTTCTGATGATGCCCAGTCTAACAGGAGTGAGGTGATACCTCATTGCAGTTTTGATTTGCATTTCTCTAATAATTAGTGATGTTGAGCATCTTTTCATGTGCTTCGTGGCCGTCTGTATGTCTTCTTTGGAGAAATGTCTATTTAGGTCTTCTGCCCATTTTTGGATTGGGGTGTTTGTTTCTTTAATATTGAGCTGAATGAGCTGTTTATATATTTTGGAGATTAATCCTTTGTCCGTTGATTCATTTGCAAATATTTTCTCCCATTCTGAGGGTTGTCTTTTCGTCTTGTTTATGGTTTCCTTTGCTGTGCAAAAGCTTTGAAGTTTCATTAGGTCCCACTTGTTTATTTTTGTTTATATTTCCATTACTCTAGGAGGTGGATCAAAAAAGATCTTGCTGTGATTTATGTCAAAGAGTGTTCTTCCTACGTTTTCCTCTAAGAGTTTTATAGTGTCCAGTCTTATATTTAGGTCTCTAATCCATTTTGAGTTTATTTTTGTGTATGGTGTTAGGGAGTGTTCTAATTTCATTCTTTTACATGTAGCTGTCCAGTTTTCCCAGCACCACTTATTGAAGAGACTGTCTTTTCTCCATTGTATATCTTTGCCTCCTTTGTCATAGATTAGTTGACCATAGGTGCGTGGGTTAATCTCTGGGCTTTCTATCTTGTTCCATTGATCTATGTTTCTGTTTTTGTGCCAGTACCATATTGTCTTGATTACTGTAGCTTTGTAGTATAGTCTGAAGTCAGGGAGTCTGATTCCTCCAGCTCCATTTTTTTCCCTCAAGACTGCTTTGGCTATTCGGGGTCTTTTGTGTCTCCATACAAATTTTAAGATGATTTGTTCTAGCTCCGTAAAAAATGCCATTGGTAATTTGATAGGGATTGCATTGAATCTGTAGATTGCTTTGGGTAGTATACTCATTTTCACAATGTTGATTCTTCCAATCCAAGAACATTGTATATCTCTCCATCTGTTGGTATCATCTTTAATTTCTTTCATCAGTGTCTTATAGTTTTTTGCATACAGGTCTTTTGTCTTCCTAGGTAGGTTTATTCCTAGGTATTTTATTCTTTTTGTTGCAATGGTAAATGGGAGTGTTTCTTTAATTTCCCTTTCAGATTTTTCATCATTAGTGTATAGGAATGCAAGAGATTTATGTGCATTAATTTTGTATCCTGCAACTTTACCATATTCATTGATTAGCTCTAGCAGTTTTCTGGTGGCAGTTTTAGGATTCTCTATGTATAGTATCATGTCATCTGCAAACAGTGACAGTTTTACTTCTTCTTTTCCAATTTGTATTCCTTTTATTTCTTTTTCTTCTCTGATTGCCGTGGCTAGGACTTCCAGAACTATGTTGAATAATAGTGGTGAGAGTGGACATCCTTGTCTCGTTCCTGATCTTAGAGGAAATGCTTTCAGTTTTTCACCATTGAGAATGATGTTTGCTGTGGGTTTGTCATATATGGCCTTTATTATGTGGAGGTAGGTTCCCTCTATGCCCACTTTCTGGAGAGTTTTTATCAGAAATGGGTGTTGAATTTTGTCAAAAGCTTTTTCTGCATCTATTGAGATGATCATATGGTTTTTATTCTTCAATTTGTTAATATGGTGTATCACATTGATTGATTTGCGTATATTGAAGAATCCTTGCATCCCTGGGATAAATCCCACTTGATCGTGGTGTATGATCCTTTTAATGTGTTGTTGGATTCTGTTTGCTAGTATTTTGTTGAGGATTTTTGCATCTATATTCATCAGTGATATTGGTCTGTAATTTTCTTTTTTTGTAGTGTCTTTGTCTGGTTTTGGTATCAGGGTGATGGTGGCCTCATAGAATGAGTTTGGGAGTGTTCCTTCCTCTGGAATTTTTTGGAAGAGTTTGAGAAGGATGGGTGTTAGCTCTTCTCTAAATGTTTGATAGAATTCACCTGTGAAGCCATCTGGTCCTGGACTTTTGTTTGTTGGAAGATTTTTAATCACAGTTTCAATTTCATTACTTGTGATTGGTCTGTTCATATTTTCTGTTTCTTCCTGGTTCAGTCTTGGAAGGTTATACCTTTCTAAGAATTTGTCCATTTCTTCCAGGTTGTCCATTTTATTGGCATAAAGTTGCTTGTAGTAGTCTCTTAGGATGCTTTGTATTTCTGCGGTGTCTGTTGTAACTTCTCCTTTTTCATTTCTGATTTTATTGATTTGAGTCCTCTCCCTGTTTTTCTTGATGAGTCTGGCTAATGGGTTATCAATTTTGTTTATCTTCTCAAAGAACCAACTTTTAGTTTTATTGATCTTTGCTATTGTTTTCTTCATTTCTATTTCATTTATTTCTGCTCTGATCTTTATGATTTCTTTCCTTCTGCTAACTTTGGGTTTTGTTTGTTCTTCTTTCTCTAGTTTCTTTAGGTGTACGGTTAGATTGTTTACTTGAGATTTTTCTTGTTTCTTTAGGTAGGCTTGTATAGCTATAAACTTCCCTCTTAGAACTGCTTTTGCTGCATCCCATAGGTTTTGGGTTGTCGTGTTTTCATTGTCATTTGTCTCTAGGTATTTTTTTATTTCCTGTTTGATTTCTTCAGCGATCTCTTGGTTATTTAGTAACGTATTGTTTAGCCTCCATGTGTTTGTCTTTTTTACGTTTTTTTCCCTGTAATTCATTTCTAATCTCATAGCGTTGTGGTCAGAAAAGATGCTTGATATGATTTCAATTTTCTTAAATTTACTGAGGCTTGACTTGTGACCCAAGATGTGATCTATCCTGAAGAATGTTCCGTGTGCACTTGAGAAGAACGTGTAATCTGCTGTTTTTGGATGGAATGTCCTATATATATCAATTAAATCTATCTGGTCTATTGTGTCATTTAAAGCTTCTGTTTCCTTATTTATTTTCATTTTGGATGATCTGTCCATTGGTGTAAGTGAGGTGTTAAAGTCCCCCACTATTACTGTGTTACTGTCGATTTCCTCTTTTATAGCTGTTATCAGTTGCCTTATGTATTGAGGTGCTTCTATGTTGGGTGCATATATATTTATAATTGTTATATCTTCTTCTTGGATTGATCCCTGGATCATTATGTAGTGTCCTTCCTTGTCTCTTGTAACATTCTTTATTTTAAAGTCTATTTTATCTGATATGAGTATAGCTACTCCAGCTTTCTTTTGATTTCCATTTGCATGGAATATCTTTTTCCATCCCCTCACTTTCAGTCTGTATGTGTCCCTAGGTCTGAAGTGGGTCTCTTGTAGACAGCATATATATGGGTCTTGTTTTTGTATCCATTCAGCCAGTCTGTGTCTTTTGGTTGGGGCATTTAATCCATTCACGTTTAAGGTAATTATCGATATGTATGTTCCTAGGACCATTTTCTTAATTGTTTTGGGTTTGTTTTTGTAGGTCCTTTTCTTCTCTTGTGTTTCCCACTTAGAGAAGTTCCTTTAGCATTTGTTGTAGAGCTGGTTTGGTGGTGCTGAATTCTCTTAGCTTTTGCTTGTCTGTAAAGCTTTTGCTTTCTCCATCAAATCTAAATGAGATCCTTGCTGGGTAGAGTAATCTTGGTTGTAGGTTCTTCCCTTTCATCACTTTAAGTATATCATGCCACTCCCTTCTGGCTTGCAGAGTTTCTGCTGAGAAATCAGCTGTTAACCTTATGGGGATTCCCTTGTATGTTATTTGTTGTTTTTCCCTTGCTGCTTTTAACATTTTTTCTTAGTGTTTAATTTTTGATAGTTTGATTAATATATGTCTTGGCATGTTTCTCCTTGGATTTATCGTGTATGGGACTCTGTGCTTCCTGGACTTGATTGACAATTTCCTTTCCCATATTAGGGAAGTTTTCAAGTATAATCTCTTCAAATATTTTCTCAGTCCCTTTCTTTTTCTCTTCTTCTGGGACCCCTATAATTTGAATGTTGGTGTGTTTAATTAGTTTTCCCAGAGGTCTCTAAGACTGTCCTCATTTCTTTTCATTCTTTTTTGTTTATTCTGCTCTGCGGTAGTTATTTCCACTATTTTATCTTCCAGGTCACTTATCCGTTTTTCTGCCTCAGTTATTTGGCTATTGATTCCTTCTAGAGAATTTTAAATTTCATTTATTGTGTTGTTCATCATTATTTGTTTGCTCTTTAGTTCTTCTAGGTCCTTGTTACACGTTTCTTGTATTTTCTCCATTCTATTTCCAAGATTTTGGATGATGTTTAGTATCATTACTCTGAATTCTTTTTCAGGTAGACTGCCTATTTCCTCTTCATTTGTTTGGTCTGGTGGGTTTTTACCTTGCTCCTTCATCTGCTTTGTGTTTCTCTATCTTCTCATTTTGCTTAACTTACAGTGTTTGGGGTCTCCTTTTCTCAGGCTGTAGGTTCGTAGTTCCCATTGTTTTTGGTGTCTGCCCCCAGTGGCTAAGGTTGGTTCAGTGGGTTGTGTAGGCTTCCTGGTGGAGGGGACTGGTGCCTGGGTTCTGGTGGATGAGGCTGGATCTTGTCTTTCTGGTGGGCAGGACTGCATCCGGTGGTGTGTTTTGGGGTGTCTGTGGTCTTATTATGCTTTTAGGCAGCCCCTCTGCTAATGGGTGAGGTTGTGTTCCTGTCTTGCTAGTTGTTTGGCATAGGGTGTCCAGCACTGTAGGTTGCTGGTCATTGAGTGGAGCTGGGTCTTAGTGCTGATAGAGGTCTCTGGGAGAGCTTTCACCATTTGATATTACATGAAGCTGGGAGGTCTCTGGTGGACCAATATCCTGAACTCGGCTCTCCCACCTCAGAGGCACAGGCCTGACACCCAGCCAGAGCACCAAGACCCTGTCAGCCACATAGCTCAGAAGAAATGGGAGAAAAAAAGAAAGAAAGAAAGAAAGAAAGAAAGAATAAAATAAAATAAAGTTATTAAAGTAAAAAATAAAAAAAAATATTTAAAAAATTAAGGGGCTTCCCTGGTGACGCAATGGTTGAGAATCTGCCTGCTAATGCAGGGGACAGGGGTTCGAGCTCTGGTCTGGGAAGATCCCACATGCCGTGGAGCAACTAGGCCCGTGAGCCACAACTACTGAGCCTGCGCGTCTGGAGCCTGTGCTCCATAACAAGCGAGGCCGCGAATAGTGAGAGGCCCGCGCACTGCGATGAAGAGTGGCCCCCACTTGCCACAACTAGAGAAAGCCCTTGCACAGAAACGAAGATTCAACACAGCCAAAAATAAATAAATTTAAAAAAAAAATTAAAAAGTAATAAAAAAAGATAAAGAGAAAAAAAAAGAAAGAAAGAAGAGAGCAACCAAACCAAAAAACAAATCCACCAGTGATAACAAGGGCTAAAAACTATACTAAAACAAACAAACAAGACAGAACCCTAGGACAAATGGTATAAGCAAAGCTATACAGACAAAATCACACAAAGAAGCATACACATACACACTCACAAAAAGAGAAAAAGGAAAAAAAATATATTTTATATCTAAAAAAAGGAAGAGAGCAACGAAATCAATAAATAAATCTACCAATGATAAAAAACTCTAAATACTAAACTAAGATAAACGTAAAACCAGAAACAAATTAGATGCAGGAAGCAAACCCCAAGTCTACAGTTGCTCCCAAAGTCCATGGCCTCAATTTTGGGATGAATCATTGTCTATTCAGGTGTTCCAGAGATGCAGGGTACATCAAGTTGATTGTGGGGATTTAATCTGCTGCTCCTGAGGCTGCTGGGAGAGATTTCCCTTTCTCTTCTTTGTTCGCACAGCTCCTGGGGCTCAGCTTTGGGTTTGGCCCTGCCTCTGCGTGTAGGTCACCTGAGGGTGTCTGTTCTTCACTCAGACAGGACGGGGTTAAAGTAGCAGCTGATTAGGGGGCTCTGGCTCTCTCAAGCCGGGGGGGAGGGAGGGGTACGGAACGTGGGGCAAGCCTGCAGTGGCAGAGCCCAGCATGACATTGCACCAGCCTGAGGCGTGCCATGTGTTCTCCTGGGGAAGTTGTCCCTGGATCACGGGACCCTGGCAGTGGTGGGCTGCACAGGCTCCTGGGAGGGGAGGTGTGGATAGTGACCTGTGCTTGTACACAGGCTTCTTGGTGGCTGAAGCAGCAGCCTTAGCATTTCATGCCCGTCTCTGGTGTCCGCGCTGATAGCCGCAGCTCGTGCCCATCTCTGGAGCTCGTTTAGGTGGTGCTTTGAATCCCTTCTCCTCACGCACCCTGAAACAACTGTCTCTTGTCTCTTAGGCATGTCCAGACTTTTTCCCGGACTCCCTCCCGGCTAGCTGTGGTGCACTAGCCCCCTTCAGGCTGTGTTCATGCAGTCAACCCAGTCCTCTCCTTGGGATCTGAACTCTGAAGCCGGAACCTCAGCTCCCATCCCCCACCTGCCCCGGAGGGGTGAGCAGACAAGCCTCTCAGGCTTGTGAGTGCTGGTCAGCAGCGATCCTCTGTGTGGGAATCTCTCCGTTTTGCCCTCTGCACCCCTGTTGCTGTGCTCTCCTTCGTAGCTCTGAAGCTTCCCTGCAGCCCCCCCCACCCCCCCACCCCCCATCCCCCCGTCTCCGCCAGTGAAGGGGCTTCCTAGTGTGTGGAAACTTTTCCTCCTTCACAGCTCCTCCCAGGGGTGCAGGTCCTGCCCCTATTCTTTTGTCTCTGTTTTTTTTTTCTTTTGCCCTACCCAGGTACGTGGGAAGTTTCTTGCCTTTTGGGAAGTCTGAGGTCTTCTGCCAGCGTTCAGTAGGTGTTCAGTAGGAGTTGTTCCACATATAGATGTATTTCTGATGCATTTGTGGGGAGGAAGGTGATCTCCACATCTTACTCCTCTGCCATCTTAAAGGTCTCCCCCCCCACCACCACCAGGGTTTGTCTTTTAAAGAGTTTTAATTCCCCAGGGCGTCTCAGTGTCTCATCTTTCATTTTTATTTGAGGCAGTAAAATCCTATTTGTTTGAAATGGCTTGGATCCAGAAAGGTCAGACAGATCAGTGCCAGTGTACTGGCCACCCCTGCCCCACTGAGCATCTCCACATGAGCTGGCATCACCTTTCTCAGCCCTGGGCCCAGGTCCCTTGGCTGCCTCCTGAGTACTCTCAGCAGTACATTTGGACTAAATAAAGATCTGTCTTCCATCTATGCGCATTATTTCCTAAATATCTACAAATCTTCTCTAGACTAATATAAAATAAATCAAAAGTATCCTTGAGTTATGGTGATTTTTTTCTTTTTATGGGCAATCTTTCAAATTAAAGCTACTAAAAGTACAACTTTGATATTTGTTCTAATATCTCAAACGTTTGGCTTGGACATGTCCTGGCATCTGATTTTAAATACCATCCCTATCTATAACATGACCTCTTAAATCATTTTTACAGTTTCTTCCTGAATACTGTAGTCATGTGCCACTCTTGCTAGTGATTTTATAACAAGTGAATTATTATGCTCATGGCATTCAGTTCCTGGTCACCAAGATCTTACAACTCACTAGGCATCATGGCAGGCCTGCGAGGCTTGAATGCAGACCTAGACCCCAGTCTACATCAGAGGCTGTATCTTGAAGCATTTTTAGAATCCAGCTATGCTGCTTCACATATACTGATGGATCATCCAGGCTTTCTCTCTGCAGTCAGCATCTCTGAGTTCCTTGAAGAGGGTTATCTGAGGGCTCTTAGTTGATTGCAAAGGAGCCTGGGGTGAGTCTGCATCTAAAAGTCTGCAGTATTTTTGAATATTTACAGAATATTTCTGAATATTTACAGAATTCAGAGCCAGACAAAGCTTCAAAATCTCCTACCTTGATGTGCAGATGCCAGCTGCTTGGTTTTGTTGGAGCTTTAGAATTTTACAATCCCTGGACAGTAGTGATTATAGCATCAAGCCTCACATGTTTTAATAGGAGGAACTTCTCAGAATGGGAGGCTCTCCCCAAGATGTGACTTGGGTGGTATGATGGTTAGTTTTATGTGTTTACTTGACTGGGCTAAGGGATGCCCAGATAGCTGGTAAAACATGATTTTGGGTGTGTCTGTGAGGATGTCTCCTGAAGAGGTCTGCATCTGAGTTGACAGGCTGATTAAAAGAGCTGGCCCTCCCCAAGGTGAGTGGCATCCCCCAACCTGCTGAGGGACCGGATAGAACAGGAAGGCAGAGAGAGGAAGGAGGGATGTGCTTTCTTCACTTGAGCTGGGATCCTCTCCTGCTCTCAGACATCAGACTCCCAGTTCTCAGGTCTTCAGACTTGGCCTGGAGCCTCCAGCTCACAGATGGCAGGTCACGGGACTTGGCCTCCATAGTTAATCCTCCATAATGGATCTCTTCCTATTGTTAAAAGATGATTGAAGAAGACAGTTTAGGTGATACAAACTGTATTTAACACCTCACAAAGCAGATAGTCTCCTTTTGGAGAACAGCAAAATGAGGTAAAAGGCAGGAAGCTTTCACAGGATAAAGAATAAAGAACAAGGGAAAGACAAATAGAACACACCTGATTGGCTGGAGGCCCAGAGTAACCCTTGTTTGGGGTGAGAAGGCCCAAAGTTGACTTGGTGTTTGGGGATTGGCTGACTGCATAGACTGCATTTCTGGTCAAGCAAAGCATCTAGAGGGACACAAAAGTGATCTAGGTTTTGGTTTGCTGATGCGGCACTCCAGGCAGGAGTTGCTCCATTTTGGGCCTAGAAAGGTATTTCAACACTACATGTCTATATGTCTTATTGGTTCTGTTTCTCTGGAGAACCCAGACTAACACAGGTGAGGTCTCTGTAAAACACCAAGAGGGTGTTGGAAACAAGTCTGTGTCTGAAGAAATTTGAATCCAAGCTGCAATCAATGTATGAAAGAAAGAAAGAAGGAAGGAGTGAAGAAAGGAAGGGAGGGAGGGAGAGAGAGAGGAAAGGAGGGAGGGAGGTAGGAAGGAAGGAAGAAGAAAGAGAAAGAAAGAAAGGAAGAAGAAAGAAAGAAAGAAAGAAAGAAATAAGAAAGAAAGAAAGAAGGAAAGAAAGAAAGAAGGAAAGAAAGAAGGAAAGGAAGAAGGAAAGAAAGGAAAAAGCAATAAAGAGGGCTCTCCCAGGGCTCTCCTCCGAGGCTCAGAGCGCCTGCCCCTCCTGTGGGCACCTGCTGGGCAGAGGGCCTGGTGGGCTGTGGGGCCCTCCCTCTGCCTCCTCCCTTACCCCCTCCCCTGACCCCCCCACCCAGCAGCACCTTCCTCTAGAGAAGTCCTTTCCCCAGACACCTGACCCACTTTCCTTCCGCTGTCACTGGTGGGTCGGCTCTTTTGGTGGAGCGAGTTGTTTTTAGCGGGAGTGTGGGCTGCATTCTGATGTACTGTGCTACTTTAAACTTCCTCAGCATTGCTGTTTTTGTTGGTGTAAAACCGCTTTTTCAGTGTTTTCTCATTCATATGGAACGTTAAAAACTCCACTGCAATTTTACAGCCAGCAGAGAGGTCCACCCGTTTCGAAGTTGTTCTGACCACATCCTGCTCTGGGTAAAACCCTTCCGAATTCTCTTCCTGCGGTTTTAACTCCCAGCTGTCAGCTGACAAGCCAGCTTTGTCTCTTTCTCATCTTCCGGGGAAGCCAGACTGGACGGTTCTCCTCAGAGGGGTCCCCGATGGCCCCGTCTTACAGCTGGTGGAGGGCGGGCGGGAACCAGAGCAAAACAGAAGGGGCCACACTGCGCTAGGGGCCTGAGTCAGGCTGGGGGCCTGGGAAGCAGCCCCAGACCCGGCTCCCAGCACCTCCCTCCTCAGGACAGAGCCCCTCCTCTCCTCTGCTCTCCCTTCTCCAGGGTGGACTCCTCTTCCCCAGATGAGTCATCTAAGTGTCACCTCATCCCCAGTCAGGCCTCTGGGAACCTGATCTGGGAGGAGAACAATCCTGGTCGGGGCTCACCCCACCCTCTGCCCACGCTCTCTGTGTCCTAGGACAAAGTGGAGGAAATAAGAGGGAAACTGTCTCCCTTTTTAAAACAAAGTAACACCATTAGCAAAGGAAACATGCTGCTGAGTGGTAGTTTCATGGGGAGGGCAGGGCGGGTGGAGGACGGAGGAGAATGTTGGCTGCATTTTTTTTTTTTTTTTACAGAAAGGTTTTTTTTTTCTTTTTTTTTTATATTCAGATTGGGACTTGAACCCACAGGCTGACACTCAAACCCACTGTCTTTTTTTTTTTTTTTTTAGTTAATTAATTAATTAATTTTTGGCTGTGTTGGGTCTTCGTTTCTGTGCGAGGGCTTTCTCTAGTTGCGGCAAGCGGGGGCCACTCTTCATTGCGGTGCGCGGGCCTCTCACTATCGCGGCCTCTTTTGTGTGGAGCATAGGCTCCAGATGCGCAGGCTCAGTAGTTGTGGCTCATGGGCCTAGTTGCTCCGCAGCATGTGGGATCTTCCCAGACCAGGGCTCGAACCCGTGTCCCCTGCATTGGCAGGCAGATTCTCAACCACTGCGCCACCAGGGAAGCCCAGAATGTTGGCTTCTGACGGCTGTCTGGGAACACACCTCCACCAGGCCCTGGCACCAGGAGAGAGGCAGCTCCTGGAAAGGCAGGTAAAGAAATTGCGCCCAAGTGTCTGAGGAACAGCCTCTCCTTTATGCAGCCAAGGCTTCCTGCTTGTTGCAGGGTGTGGAGACAGACACTCCTTGGAGGGAGATTAGCGGCTCTGCACCCGCTTCAGGCTGGCTCTGGTGCACCCCCTCCCGGTGAAAATGAGGAGAGACGAGGGGTCTCCCAGGAGGTTCATTGATTCTAGGCCGTATACATATTCTAAGGGAAGGCTTCTGAGTAATTCTTTTTTGAAAAAAATTACTTATTTTTAAAAATTCTGGTAAAATATCAATAACATAAAATTTATCATTAAAAATTTATTTTACGGAATTATAGTTGATTTACAGTGTTGTGTTAATTTCTGCTTACAGCAAAGTGATTCAGGTATACATGTATATATTCTTTTTCATATTCTTTTCCACTATGGTTTATCACAGTGTTTTGAATATAGTTCCCTGTGCTACATAGTAGGACCTTGTTGTGTATCTATTCTCTGTATAATAGTTTGTGTCTGCTAATCCCAAATTCCCAATCCATCCCTCCCCTACCACCCCTCCCCACAAATTTATCATTTTTAAGTGTCCAGCTCAGTGGCATTAAGTACCTACACATTGTTGTGCAGCCATCACCGCCATCCATCCACAGGACTCTTTTCATCTGGCAAAATTGAAACTCCATACCCATTAAACACTAACTCCCCCTCCTGCCTCCCCCAGCCTCTGCCACCCGCCATCTACTTTCTGCCTCTATGAATTTAGTTACTCCAGGTGCCTCAGAGAAGTGGGATCATACAGGATTTGCTTTTTGTGACTGGCTTATTTCACTTAGTATAATGTCCTCCAGGCTCATCTGTGTTGTAGCACATGTCAGAATTTCCTTCCTTTTAAGGTTGAATGGTATCCCATTGAGGGATAGACCACATTTTGTTTATCTGTTGATGGACATTTGAGTTGTTTCCATATTTTGACTATTGTGAATAATGCTGCTATGAATATGAGTGTACAAATACCTGTTCGAGTCCCTGCTTTCAGTTCTTTGGGGTATATACTGAGAAGTGAAATTACTGGGTCACACGGTAATTCTATTTTTCATTTTTGAGGAATTGCCATCCCAGAATATTTCTGCTTTCACATCAGACTTGGTGGATGGTTGTGCTTCCATTCTTCACCTTTCCCCCTGTTTTCAGCTGGACTCACTGAGTGTGTTCTAACCATGACAGGCTTTAGAAAGCTAGTGAATCAGAAGTCATGAGCGAGGTTTGCTGCATTCACCATCAACATCTGTGCTTTTCAGGAAGTCTTTTTTAGGAAGTCACATTGAAAGTACTTAATTACTCTATTAAAGTAAATATTGCCAATTAAACAGCACAGAGGTTTGACTCCAAGTTCTTTAGATTTATTTCAAGCGTCTTCCTAATTTGGGAAAAAGATTTTTTTTTTGGCCAACACCAAATTGACAGAGCCAAGAGGTGGCCAGTTCATGGGATGTGCACCTTCTCAGAGCTGCCTGCACGGTGTTCATCAATGTGACCTTCAAGTTACTGAACTGAGGAAAAACTGAACCCGTAGTTCCCCCCTTGAGGTGGTGGAAGCACTTTGCAAAGTCCTTTATAGCACAGAGCACTACTAGGGGTTTCCACAAACACCCTATGGAGTGGCAGGTGGGGGGGTGGGGGGAAGGTGCAAGATATTTTCCCCAAATTTTAAAGCCTTTTATTTAATAAAAAGAGCATTTCAAACACTAACAAAAATAAAATAGTATTAATCATCTCCATTACCCTGCTTTGGCAACTTTGCCATCCTGTTTCATCCATCTCTCCCACTCCTTTTTTTTCACGTTGTGAAACCAAATCCCAGACATCATGTCAGTTTCACCAATAAGCATTGTATCTCTAATTGACAAGAACAAGATTTTTTGTTTGTTATTTTTCCCCATATAGCTGCCTTGCTCAATGAAATTATCAACAGTTACTGAATATTTTCTTATGTGCATTCTATAATGAAAATGCATATGCCCCAGGAATGCCTTTTGTCATTGGATTGTTCAGATGTGAATCTAAACAAGGCCCAGATGTGGCACTGGGTTGTTATGTCTCTAGTCACTGTCAGGGAAGGGAAATTCCGCCCCCCTACCCCTTTAGAGTTCTTGTGGCTGAACTAATACACAAAACAGGTTAACAGGAGAAAAAGAAACACATTGTAATTCATGGGAATGGAGGGCTCATGGAAATGGACCTAAGTGGTCAAAATATCAATAGGCAGCTTTTATACTTTTTTAGACAAAGAAATAATAAATTTCTGAGGAATTTACAGAACAAAGAAACTTAGATTTTGGGTGCCCAATTAGAAACAGATTAAAGAAGTAACAAGGTTTGTTTAGTATACAGGTTTCTTGGCTGGAAATCACTCTTTTCAGTGATGAGTGTCCTTTTACCTCCAGAAGCAGACAGTGCACCTTTCACATGAGAAATTTACTTCCTGCTCTCAGGGGGACAGAAAGGAGGGTCAGATCATCCCTTTTGCATTGGTCATTTCTTAAGTAACTTTTTAAAAATTTTAGGAATCCTTTTTTTTTTTTTTTAATTGAAGTATAGTTGATTTACAATGTTGTGTTAGTTTCAGGTGTACAGCAAAGTGATTCATATATATATATATGTATATATATATGTATGTATATATATATATATATATATATATATATATATATATATAATTTTTCAGATTCGTTTCACATATAGGTTATTACACAGTATTGAGAATAGTTCCCTGTGCTATACAGTAGGTCCTTGTTGTTTACCTATGTATAGTAGTGTTTAAGTAACTTTAACTCAAAATAATCAATGTGCCATTTAGGCACATTTTGGGGCAGCCTACCCTGGGCCACAACATCACCCTCTTTTGTTTTTCTTTTTTTTTAGCAGATTTTATTTTTTAGAACAGTTTTAGGTTAACAGAAAAATTGGTAATACAATACAGAGAATTCTTGTACACCCCTGTTCACGGTCCCCCCTTTTATTCACATCTTACATTAGTGTGGTACAATTGTTAAGATTAATGAACCAATATTGATATATGTACTAGTCAGTGTTCTCCAAATAGATAGAACCAATAGGATGTCTATCTCTATCTCTATTTCTTCTTTTTCATTGAAGTATAGTTGATGTACAACATAAGTTACAGATGTACAATATAGTGATTCACACTTTTTAAAGGTTATACTGCACTTATAGTTATTATAAAATATTGGCTATATTCCCCATGCTTTACCATATGTCTTTGTAGTTTATTTTATACCTAGTAGTTTGTCCCTCCTAATACCCCACCCCTATAATGCCCCTCCCCCCTTCCCTCTCCCCACTGGTAACCACTAGTTTGTTCTCTATATCTGTGAATCTGCTTCTTTTTCGTTATATTCACTAGTTTGTTGTATTCTTTATATTCCACATATAAGTGATATCATACAGTATTTGTCTTTCTCTGTCTGACTTATTTCACTTAGCATAATCCCCTCCAAGTTCATCAATGTTGTTGCAAATGGCAAAATTTCATTCTTTCTTATGGGCTGAGTAGTATTACACTCTGTGTGTGTGTGTGTGTGTGTGTGTGTGTGTATAACACATCTTTATCCATTCATCTGTTGATGGACACTTAGGTTGCTTCCACACCTTAGCAACTGTAAATAGTGCTGCTATGAACATTAGGGTGCATGTATGTTTTCAAATCAGTGTTTTTGTTTTTTTCAGATATGTACCCAGGAGTGGAATTGCTGGGTCATATGGTAGTTCTATTTGTAGTTTTTTGAGGACCCTACATACTGTTTTCCACAGTGGCTGCACTAATTTACATTCCCACCAACAGTGTAGAAGGGTACCCTTTTCTCTACATCCTCACCAACATTTGTTAATTGTGGTCTTTTTGATGATAGCCATTCTGACAAGTGTGAGGTGATATCTTATTGTGGGTTTTGATTTGCATTTCCTGATGATTACTGATGTTGAGCATTTTTTTATTTCTCATCTGTTTGGTAGAGAAGTGGTTTCTCCAAGCCCTAGATCTACTACTCTTTCTCACAGTTTCCAGGATGGATAATTATCATCAAAACAAAAAAAAACCTCCTTGTTTCTTCTTTGCAGTATGACATGGAAATAACTTAATCAAGAGTGTGATCATAGCTTCAGAAATAGCTGAAAAAAATTGCTTTACTCTCCTTAAACTCAAGTTCATGTACTCCTCCTTCTTCAAAGAGCAGCAAGAACTATCATCATTTGTGTTTGTGTCAGGGATGATTGGAGAAGTTCATTTTCCTCATTAAAGGCATTAGATTTAGATTCTATCACTCAAGGCAGTTTCCTGTATTGAACATACAGATTTTTTCATTTCTAAAGCTATTGGTAACACGTCTTATTATTGGTGTAGAAAATGGAAGGATCTTATAATCCTCTTAGTTCTTCAAGCTGTGGGTACAGTCCATTTGTCACTGTGAAATAAATTTTGTCTCAAATAGCATTAAAAAAGAAAGAAAGAAATGAAACAGATGAGAAAATATCAGAGTACATCATGTATTAATCTGCTCAGGCTGCCATAACAATGTACCACAGATTGGGTGGCTTAAACAACAGAAATGTATGATTTAACAGTTCTGGAAGCTGGAACTCCAAGTTGTCAGGGTTGGTTTCTTCTGAGGCCTCTCTCCTTTGCTTGTAGATGGCCATCTTTTCCTTGTGGCCTCACATGGTCTCTCTCTGTGCCTGTCTGCATACTGATCTCCTCTTCTAGGATGTCAATCAGATTGGATTAGGGCCCACACTACTGACCTCACTTAATTTAATCACCTCTTTGTTTCCAAGTACAGTCACATTCTGAGGTACTGGTGGTTAGGACCTCAAATTTTGGGAGACCACAATTCACCCCATAATATGTCACATCATGTATTTTTTGTGAAGCTTTGCCTTAAATATGTGTGTGTTGATTGGGTTGCAATGTAAAGCATATTTCCTATTGTATAGGTCTTGATGTTTAAAAACACAGAGCTTGATGATTCGCTGGTAGGATGCCCTGCAATGCCCTTTTTCTCCTTGGGATGAGGTGGAGACTGCAGGATCTGGAAGCCAGTGAGGAAGGGTATGAGTGGGTTATAAGGTGGACTGTTTGCACTTCTCATACTCCATTTGTTGGTTGTTGTTTGCCTTTAGTTTTCAGTAACATCCAGGTTGTTGACAGCTCCCTAAGGTTGTAGGATTCAAGTCCCATTTCCTTGCTTATCACCGGTCTGGGACACGTTTAACTCCTGTAAGCTGCTCTCAGGTCCTGGCCACACGCCCCCCTGCATCGCAGCAACCCAGAGCCTCTTCTCATAAACCCCCTCTCTGGTTTTCCCTTCTGCCTTTACGGGCACATGTCATGAGACCGGGCCCACCTGGGCAGTCTCCCTTTTGATGAACTCAGAATCAGTGAATTAGTAACCTTAATTACATCTCCACAATCCCTTTTGCCATGTAGCTATTCTATCATGTTCACCATCCCAGTGATTAGGGTAAAAGTCCTGGGGCCATTTTATTTATTTATTTATTTTATTTTTAGTTTTTTTTAACATCTTTATTGGAGTATAATTGCTTTACAATGGTGTGTTAGTTTCTGTTGTATAACAAAGTGAATCAGCTATACATATACATATATCCCCATATCTCCTCCCTCTTGCGTTTCTCTCCCACCCTCCCTATCCTACCCCTCTAGGTGGTCACAAAGCACCGAGCTGATCTCCCTGTGTCATGTGGCTGCTTCCCACTAGCTATCTATTTTACATTTGGTAGTGTATATATGTCCATGACACTCTGTCACTTCGTCCCAGCTTACTCTTCCCACTCCCCACGTCCTCAGGTCCATTCTCTATGTCTGCGTCTTTATTCCTGTCCTGCCCCTAGGTACTTCAGGACCTTATTTTTGATTCCATAAATATGTGTTAGCATACGGTATTTGTTTTTCTCTTTCTGACTTACTTCACTCTGTATGACAGTCTCTAGGTCCATCCACCTCACTACAAATAACTCAATTTCGTTTCTTTTTATGGCTGAGTAATATTCCATTGTATATATGTGCCACATCTTCTTTATCCATTCATCTGTTGATGGACACTTCGGTTGCTTCCATGTCCTGGCTATTGTAAATAGAGCTACAATGAACATTGTGGTACATGACTTGTTTTGAATTATGGTTTTCTCAGGGTATATGCCCAGTAGGGGGATTGCTGGGCCTGGGGCCATTTTAGTTTCTGCTCAGCACAGGCCCAGACCCTGTGAGGTGACCAGTGAACTTGCATTTGGTCAGTAGAGATGCAAACCATTTGTGTCTAGTGGAGATGATCATGCCAAAGGCTTGAGTAGTTTTTGTTTTTTTTTGTTTGTTTGCTTTGGTTTTGGTTCCATTAGGACACTAGCCAGATTTGTCTTTAACTTGGCAAACTTATTTCAGTGGCACTTTTCCTCCTTCCCTCCTGAGTGATGGTCTAGACTTTGTTCCATGAACTCTTTGAATCACTCTGCTGTCCTGCTGGAGCCTTTAATGTTGAGTAGACAAAGTTCTGACACATGTCTGTTCTATATTTGTATGGAGTTGTGGGTTTAGCTTTTTGGCAGGGCAATTCAGTTTTCCAGGAGACCTGGACTTGCAGCTTCTGAGACTTACTCTTCCCTCTTTTTCCTATCATAAACCCCTGACTGACTGAGCTCTCCCATAGCTCTGCCTTTTGAACAAAAAGGCATAAAAATCCACCTCATGCATGGCTTTCTGTCATTAAAAGTTTGCACAGTGAGTGACATCTTAAAAAGAAACCTGGTGGAACGTATTCTGCCCCATGTGGGAGTTTTGGGAGCAGACAGTGATGGAAAAGTTGAGCAAAGGGAAAATGACACACATCACACAGCTGTGACTTGCATGTCCTTCCCTCTGGGCGAAGCTGGTGGGCAGAGAGGGCAGGGCTTGGCCAAGGTCTGGATGACCAATTATGGAACTTTCCGACCACGGACCATCTCCAGACTCACTGAGACGGAGCTTTCCTTACCTGTGAAGTGGGGCAGACCACCTGTGGCCCCACCTCTGCATGTAGCCCCATCTCAGGGCCAAAGCAGACTCTGTGAGGTAGCAGGTAAGTAGTCTTGCTCTCTGGCCTGGGATAGAATACGGTGACTCAGCCACACTCCCAGTCTACCCCTAGCATGGCCTTTGTCACTACCCAGGCCAGAGACTCAGAGCACCCAGCTGGAGCCTTTGAGACCAACCTTCCCTGATGGTGCAGTGAGGGTCCACTCTGGCATGTCCCTATTACCCCAGCTCTGCCTGAAATGCATGCAGGATCTATGGTTCTGATGCAGGGGGATATTCCTCACACCACCAAACAATTCTGCGATACCAGCTGAGTATCCTACAGTTCAAGAGGTCTTGGAGACAGAACCAGATTCTACAGGTTAAAGTCTCCATCCTACAAGACCACCCCCACCTTGGATGCCAACTCTAAGTCCAGGATGTCACCTGTGCTTATGACTGACTGGCTGTAAATCAGAGGTTCGCAGGACCCCTTCTTTGTGTTCCATTGATTTGCTAGAGTGGCTCACAGAACTCAGAGAAGCACTTTACTTACTAGATCACCAGATTATTATAAAAGGATATAACTCAGGAACAGCCAGGTGGAAAAGATGCAGAGGGTGAGGTATGGGAAAACACGGAGCTTCCCCACCCCCTCCAGGCACCACCCTCCCAGCACCTCCACATCCTCACCAACCCAGAAGCTCTGCAGCTCTATCCTTTTGGGTTTTTTGGAGGCTTCCTTACATAAGCACGACTGATTAAATCACTGGACATTGGCAATAGATTCACCTCTGTCCCCTTTCCCCTCCCTCGAGGTTAGGAGGGTGGGACTGAAAGTCACAACCCTCTAATCACATGGTTGGTTCCTCTGGTGACCAGCCCCCATCCTTAGGTGAACTGGGGGGCTTCCAAAAGTCACTCATTAACATAATAAAAATACACCTTTATGATGCTCATCACTTAGGAAATTCTAAGGGTTTTAGGAGTTCTGTGCCAAAAACAAAGACCAAATATGTATTTCTTATTATAAATCACAACATCACACCTACTTTCTGGAAGCTTCCCCACACCACTAGAGATGCTTTGAGGTGTGGACCATATACAGAGAGAGGGGAATTCACTCACTTCCCATTTGACAAGACTCACCTTCTGAGTTCTTGTCCTGAGGATATTTCTTCCCTGGACCACGGAGCCCATGAACACACACTTGGTATAGGAATTGGTGGGAATCAGGGTTGGTGGAAGCAGCATGGAGGAGGCCAAGTTAAGGTGGTTAGATTTTTTTCCTGTGCCTACAGGGGGCCCACAGATGGCTTTAGGGAGGGGGAATGAAATGATTGGATTTTAGGGAAGCAGAGCAAAAGTCAGAGAGAGGGGCCTGGGTAGGGGCAATGACTTTGGCAATGTATAGGAAGGTGCTGATTCTAGAGACTCTGGGGAAAAAAATTGTCTACTGGACTAGAAACTCCTTATATATATGTCAAGGGAACGAGGGAGATAGAAAGGGATGCTGGGGCTTGGTGCTTAAGAATGGAAGCTCAGGAATAAGAAAGTTGGTAAAAAGAACAGATTTGGACAGTATGTTATAAGGCAAATAAAAACTACTGATAATACTAGCTAACATAACTAGGCATTCGGATTCTAGAAATCCTGTGAGGTCAGATGCTTTGGCTCTGGCTATCCTGCTGGCTTGTGTGGGGCAGGGAGAAGCCCTTATCACTGTGTGTCTCCACTGCCGTCTCTGGAATATGCGCTGCCCTCCCTGGATCGCTGACCATGGTCCTTCCCACACACTCTCCACACCTGTGGCCTCCAGAACAGCAGCTTCCCTGGCTCTTTCTGACCGTCTCTGACTGTGCCTTCTTTGGGTCCCTTGCCTTCTTTTTTACTGTCTCTAAATGGGGGTTCTCCCCACCCTGCTGCTTATAGGGTGGGGAGGTTCTAGTCACAGTCAGGGTTTCAGCGTCTGCATACCTGGCAGTGATGCTCAGATAGAAACCCTCAGCTCACACCCTTCCTCCTGGTTCACGCTGAAGAACCCCCGTCAGGAAAACACTACACTCACACCTCAAGTGGGACATGTTCCCAAAGGAACTTACCATCATTCCCCACTAAATCTACTTTTCCCATAGCATGACTGGGGATTTCTCCCTCCTATTTCACTTCCAATTGGCCCCAAATGTTTCTCCAGGTAACACCCCTACCCACCCATGCTCTTACCTGACCCGCACCCCTCAGATGGCTACCACAGACCTGCCAGTCTCTGTGCCCTATGTTCAGGCAAATCCCCCTTACAGAAGACACTGGAATGACTCTCTTTTGCCTATAATAGTGACCCTCAACTGGGGTGCTATTCCCCCCAGGGGACGCTTGGCAGTGTCTGGAGACATTTCTGGGGGCAGAGTTGCTGGTGGGTAGAATCCAGGGCTGCTGCTAAACAAGCTACAATGCAGCCCCCCCCCCTCCAACAACCACACCGCAATCATCTGGCCCCACACGGCAATAGTACCGAGGTTGGGCAATCCTCACCTAGAATAAAGCCTGCAGGGTGCCCAAGGCCCTGGCCCACTGTGAACTGTCCACACCTTTGCTCCTGCCCCTCTGGCTTTGCCTCTTATGTCCAGAAACACAGATTTGTTTGTAGTTCCCTCAAGCTACTACCTGCCCTGTCTTGTCCCACTCCCTTGCCCTGCTGTCTCCTCTGCTTGTCTTGTCCTCTGCTTTCCCTCCCTCACACCTGTTCTTTGCATTATTTATGCCTCCTGCATCCTTTGAGGTTCATGCCAGGCTGTCACCCAGCACGAAGTGGTCCCTGGCACTCTGGTTCCCTGGAATACGTGCTTGCCTCGAGGCCCCCCTCTGTGCTCTCATATGCCCTGTGCTAATATACAGTTTTGTTTTCTATGTACCTATGCTCCAACTAAACTGTGAGATTCCTTGTGATGAGATTATGCCTTTTACAAACCTAGTGTGTCTCTTATGCCAGGCATAGAGTGGGCATTCAAATTGTAGATTGGATCCATTGGTTTCAGTTCAACAATGAATCCATAAATAAATGAATGAATGGAAGAAGTGAATGAAACCCTGTATTTCAGCATTTATGTCCAGAACATTTTCCACTTTATGGTACTGATGCCCCAAGTGTTGGCAACTTACGTTAAGTAAGTAAACAGGAGCAAATTAAATTGGAAACCAGTACTTTATTTTTTATGAAAATGTATGATGCTTGTTAAGCTGTAGGACATTTAGTTCAATATTATCATACTTTATTAAATTGTCAAGCACATGGAGACTGTTGGGAGGGAGAACGTACAAATGAAATGAAATGTGACCAACTGGGAAATGTTGAATGATTATTATACATCTTTATAAATCATTATAGCTCTTGGAGCTTCTGTGACAAGGAAAGATACTTGGGTTCCAGGGCGCAGGCTCAGTCCTGCGGGCAGTCAGCTGTGTGGTCCTGCACAAGGCTCTCCATCCTTTTACTTTTCAGTGTCCTCATGCAAGATGAGGTCTTCATAATACTTCGGGCTCCTAATATTTTTTATTTTATTAAATCCAAGGATTCTTATTAAGAACATTGCTTTTTATGCATAAGTCTATTTGTGTGAGGGACTTTTGTGTATTCTCCAATTTCTATAAGTTGTAGATAGAGATGGAAAGATGTGCAATTTAATCAAGCACCACAGGCATAAGTGGGTGTGAGAGGCAACCCATAGTGAGAAAAATAAGTTGGGTTATTGTGTTGGGGTCACTGTGTTGTCAAACCCAAGTTCACATGCCTGATGCACAGTGAGGCTAAACAAGCCCATATATCAGAGTTTGGAGCAGAGAAAGGTTTATTGCAGGACCAAGCAAGGAGAACAGGTGGCTCATGCTCAAAAAGCCCAAACTCTTCATTGGTTTTCAGGGAAGAGTTTTTATAGGCAAAATTTGAAGAGGAATACAGGGAGTGTGATTTTCTTCTTATTGGTTGGTGGTGAGGTAACAGAGCATTGTTCCAGGAATCTTGTGCTCAGCCTGAAGTTACTATCTCCACCTGGGTGGGGGCCTTAGTTTCTGTAGAACTCAGAGATTTGTATCAGCTTGTTACATATATTCCTTGAGGAGGAACCAGGACCCTGCCAGCTTGCTGAACTATAGTTTCTTGACTGCCTTTCCTTCGTTTCTGCATTCCCTCACTCCTCTAATTAGTAACTGTTTGAATCTGCCCTTTGGAACTCAGGGAAGGTCTAGGAGGCTGAAACCTTTTTCCTAAAAATAAGAAATGGGGGACATGGAAGGACTTTTGTATCGGGAAGGTCCTGCGGGGTCCTGCTCAGTTTTAATCCCTTCTTTTCTTTGATACTCCTCAATCTTGACAGGGAACAGGGGCAGAGCAACAAAGGGAGTAAAGTTTTGGATAGAGAGGTTAATCATATACTTGGCAGAGGAACTTGGTTTCAATGAGAAAGGAAAACACAGCTAAGCAGCCAGGAACAAAACCTATCTGACTCACAAAGGGAGAAACCAGCAGTGTCTATGTATGTGACTGGCTGGATTGAACACACCCATCAATAAAGTGAGTGGAACTTGTCAGTTTCTAGGGACTGCAGTGGCCATGCCTTGTTTCCATTTTTTCCTCTGGACAAAGTTGGCTTGCCTGGACAGAGCACCAGTGAGAGTGGGATCTGGACCCACTGGGCTCTGGACTGTAGGTCTGGGTGAATATGTCTACGTGTTATCTCCTGATGTCTGTTGTGTCAGGAGGAAGAATCTTCCCACTACACTTGTAGGTTCTTCTGGCTGGTCTAAGAATTACATTGACATGAGACAGATTAACAGGAGAAAGTCGAACAAAAATTTAATACCATGTGAACATGGGAGATACCCAGGAAGACTAAGTAATGCTCCAAAACTGAAACCGAGCAGGACCCTGTGGGGAGCCTGGGCATGGATGCCTTTTTGTCCCCCATTTCTTGTAGGCAAGACTCCAGCCTCCATAACCTTCCCTGAGTTCCAAAGGGCAGATTCAAACAGTTGCTAATCAAGAGAGGGGCAGACATGAAACCACCAGAGGCAAGATTAAAGGGACTAGAGAAGCTCATCAAGATTAGGAGACCCTACACTTGAGACCCTGCACACACCCTAATCTTGTTAGCAACCCCACCCTTTTGAAACTTTACAGAAGAAAAAAGAATGCAAGACTGTTACTGTCTTGATCCTTATTGCATACCCCTGACCACTATAAGACTATAAGACGTCTCCCTATTCCCCAGGGAGGGGGGCACAGTTCTTGAGGCACTGCCTTGCTGTGTTCCCTCTTTGCCTGGCAAAGAAATAAAGCCACCCTTTCTTTCTCCTCCAAAACTCTGCCTCCGTATCTCATTTTGGCATCAGTGTACAGATAGCCAATATTTTGGCATCAAAATGTCCTAAATCCTCACTTTAAATACTATCTTCAGCTAAAGACACAAAGGATGTTGAGGGTGGAGAGAGTCAGTTACAGGAGGGACCAGGAAAAGCAGAGTAAACAAGGGTGATTGTGATGCAGATTTAAGTCATTGCCTTCTCCATTGAGAAGTATTTCTAGAGATTTGGTCATCTTCCTCTTCCAGGTACTGAGAGGTAGACACCTTTGGGAATGGAGGTTACCTTTACAAATGTACATGTTTCTTACAAAAGGGTAATTCCTACTTGGTTTCCATAGTTTTTCCCATACCCAGTGTTTATTAGAAGATAACCAGTTTAAAATAATTAATATGTCAAGCAGACACACTTTGGGGTAACAAATTCTCCTGCCCTACACCTCTATTTGGTGATGATCTTGGGGGGACCTCAGCCTGCAGTGGCTTGAAGCAGGATTTTGGTTCCCGGCCAAAGATTGAATTCAGACTGCAGCAGTGAGAGAGCTGAATCCTAGCCACTAGACCACCAGGGACAGTGGCCAGTGAGAAGGCCCTGGCCCGTTGGCTTTGTAGAAATGAATTTCCACAAATAGAGGGAAAGTAGTGAAATAAGTAAAGTGTTTATTTGGAGGAAAAAGAGTACGTGTGAATAGACTCACATGGGTGAGCTCAGAGAGAGAATCATGTGCTTGTGGTAGTTTGAATCCCTTATATGGGATTTCTTCCGAGTTTCCTCTGGCCAATTATCTTCTTTGCCTTGCTCTGAGGTAGTATTTGGTTTATCTCAGGGTCCACCCCTGTGTGCGCATGCATCTCTTAGCCAAGATGGATTCTAGCAAAGAGGCTTATGGGTAGGTTGACATCATCTACTGTTGGGTGGTACCCCCTCCCCTTTTGGTCCCCGAGGAGCCTTACTGCACCTGTGTAGTCAGGAAGGTCTTCTTGACTCCAAGAATGAGGAATATGTGGTCTCTTTATCTCTTATCTGGGCAGAGCTCAGATCCTCTCTGCCCCTGCTATTACCTTTATCTTGGAGTATCTGTCCACAGGAGACAAACTTCAGCTGCTCAGCCTGGGGCCCATCTATCTCCTGCCTCAGTGATATAAGCAGAGGAATGGAGGGTAAATGTTTGGACATTTTTGTAGGAACCTGACACTGCCCCAGCATCCCTGCGTGTCATCAGGGGACTCAATGAGCAGGTATGGACCAGTTCAGGGGCCGTTGGACTCTGGTGTGTGGGAGCCACAGACTAGCCACAAGTGCAGGACTATGTTAGGACATGTGACCTTTATGGCTGACTTTTTAACTATAAGGCGAGCTTCTGCATCTGAAAAAAATGGGAGCATTTAGTCTACAACATCTGATGTTTATGATCATTATAACTTTAAATTAAGCCAGTGTTAATGTTATTAGCTAAAGCAACTAAGTGAAATTTTTAAAATAGATCTTTATTGGAGTATAATTGCTTCCCAATACTGTGTTAGTTTCTGTTGTACAACAGAGTGAATTAGCCATATGCATACATATGTCCCTATATCCCCTCCCTCTTGAGCCTCCCTCCCATCCTCACTATCCCACCCCTCTAGATCATTGCAAAGCACCAGGCTGATCTCCTTGTGCTATGCGGCTGCTTCCCACTAGCTATTTTACATTCAGTAGCGTATATATGTTGATGCTACTCTTATTTCACCTCAGCTTCCCCCTCCCACCCCGTATCCTCAAGTCCATTCTCTATGTCTACATCTTTATTCCTGCCTTGTAACTAAGTTCATCAGTACCATTTTTTTTTTTTACATTCCATATATATGTGTTAGCATAAGGTATTTGTTTTTCTCTTTCTGATTTACTTCACTCTGTATGACAGACTCTAGGTCCATCCACCTCACTACAAATGACCCAATTTCATTCCTTTTTATGGCCGAGTAATAATCCATTGTATATATGTGCCACATCTTCTTTATCCATTCATCTGTCGATGGACACTTAGGTTGCTTCCAGGTCCTGGCTATTATAAATAGAACTGCAATGAACATTGTGGTACATGACTCTTTGTGAATTACAGTTTTCTTAGGGTATATGCCCAGTAGTGGGATTTCTGGGTCATATGGTAGTTCTATTTTTAGTTTTTTAAGGAACCTCCATACTGTTTTCCATAGTGGTTGTATCAATTTACATTCCCACCAACAGTGCAGGAGGGTTCCCTTTTCACCACACCCTTTCCAGCATTTATTGTTTCTAGATTTTTTGATAATGGCCATTCTGACAAGCGTGAGGTGATACCTCATTGTAGTTTTGATTTGCATTTCTCTAATAATTAGTGATGTTGATGTTTCCTGTGCCTCTTGGCCATCTGTATGTCTTCCTTGGTGAATTGTCTATTTAGGTCTTCCATCCATTTTTTAACTAGATTGTTTTTTTTTTTTTTTTTTTTTTTGATATTGAGCTCCATGAGCTGGTTGTATATTCTGGAGATTAATCCTTTGTCTGTTGTTTCATTTGCAAATATTTTCTCCCATTCTGAGGGTTGTCTTTTTGTCTTGTTTATGGTTTCCTTTGCTGTGCAAAAGCTTTTAAGTTTAATTAAGTCCTATTTGTTTATTTTTGTTTTTATTTCCATTACTCTAGGAGGTGGGTCAAAAAAGATCTTGCTGTGGTTTATGTCAAAGAGTGTTTTTCCTATGTTTTCCTCTAAGAGTTTTATAGTGTCTGGTTTTACATTAAGTCTTTAATCTATTTGGAGTTTATTTTTGTGTATGGTGTTAGGGAGTGTTCTAATTTCATTCATTTATATGTAGCTGTCCAGTTTTCCCAGCACCACTTATTGAAGAGGCTGTCTTTTCTCCATTGTATGTTCTTGCATCCTCTGTCATAAATTAGGTGCCCAATTTATGCATGGGTTTATCTCTGAGAATTCTATCCTGTACCATTGATCTATATTTCTGTTTTGTGCCAATACCATACTGTCTTGACTACTGTAGCTTTGTGCCAACAACCAGGAAAGGAGAAATCAACAGTAACACAATAATAATAGGGGACTTTAACACCCCACTTACACCAATGGACAGATCTTCCAAACAGAAAATAAATAAGGAAACACAAGTTTTAAATGACACAATAGACCAGT
Source organism: Balaenoptera acutorostrata (assembly GCF_949987535.1). Taxonomy (NCBI): domain Eukaryota; kingdom Metazoa; phylum Chordata; class Mammalia; order Artiodactyla; family Balaenopteridae; genus Balaenoptera; species Balaenoptera acutorostrata. The sequence goes on along the minus strand of NC_080066.1, from coordinate 55,762,316 downwards.
TAGATTTAACTGATATTTATAGAACATTCCACCCCAAAGTGGCAGAATACACTTTCTTCTCAAGTGCACATGGAACATTCTCCAGGATAGATCACATCTTGGGTCACAAATCAAGCCTCGGAAAATTTAAGAAAACTGAAATCCTATCAAGCATCTTTTCTGACCACAACACTATGAAATTGGAAATCAATTACAGGAGAAAAACTGTAAAGAATACAAATACATGGAGGCTAAACAGTGCACTACTAAGTAACCAAGAGATCACTGAAGAAATCAAAGAGGAAATAAAAAAATACATAGAAACAAATGACAATGAAAACACAAACACCCAAAACCTGTGGTTTGCAGCAAAAGCAGTTCTAAGAGGGAAGTTTATAGCAATTCAATCTCACCTCAAGAAACAAGAAAAATCTAAAATAAACAATCTAACCTTATAGCTAAAGCAATGAAAGAAAGAAGATCAAAGAAAACCCAAAGTCAGTAGAAGGAAAGAAATCATAACGATCAGAGCAGAAATAAATGAAATAGAAACAAAGAAAACAATAGCAACTCTCAATAAAACTAAAAGCTGGTTCTTTGAGAAGATAAACAAAATTGATAAACCCTTAACCAGACTCATCAAGAAAAAAGTGAGAAGACGCAAATCAATAAAATTAGAAATGAAAAAGAAGTAACAACTGACACTGCAGAAATACAAAGGATTATAAGAGACTACTACAAACAACTATATGCCACTAAAATGGACAACCATGAAGAAATGGACAAATTCTTCGAAAGGTACAATTTTCCAAGATTGAACCAGGAAGAAATAGAAAATCGAAACAGACCTATCAAACAAGTAATGAAATTGAAACCATAATTAAAAATCTTCCAAGAAACAAAAGTCCAGGACCAGATGGCTTCACAGGTGAATTCTATCAAACATTTAGAGAAGAGCTAACACTGATCCTTCTCAAGCTATTCCAAAAAATTGCAGAGGGAGAAACACTTCCAAATTCATTCTACAAAGCCACCATCACCCTGATACCAAAACCAGAAAAAGATATCACAAAAAAGGAAAATTATAGACCAATATCACTGATGAACATAGATGCAAATATCCTGAACAAACTACTAGCAAACAGAATCCAACAGCACATTAAAAGGATCATACACCATGATCAAGTGGGATTTATCCCAGGGATGCAAGGATTCTTCAGTATACACAAATCAATCAATGTGATACACTGCATTAACAAATTAAGGAATAAAAACCACATGGTCATCTCAATAGATTCAGAAAAAGCTTTTTACAAAATTCAAAACGGATTTATGATAAAAAACTCTCCAGAAAGTGGGCATAGAGGGAACTTACCTCAACATAATAAAGGCCATATATGACAAACCCACAGCAAGCATCATACTCAATGGTGAAAAACTGAAAGCATTTCCACTAAGATCAGGAACACGACAAGTATGTCCATTCTTGCCACTCTTATTCAACATAGTTTTGGAAGTCCTAGCCATGGCAATCAGAGAAGAAAAAGAAATAAAAGGAATACAAATTGGAAAAGAAGGAGTAAAATAGTCACTGTTTGCAGATGACATGATACTATACATAGAAAATCCTAAAGATGCCACCAGAAAACTACTAGAACTATCAATGAATTTGGTAAGGTTGCAGGATAAAAAATTAATGCACAGAAATCTCTGGCATTCCTATACACCAACAACAAAAAAATCAGAAAGAGAAATTAAGGAAACACTCCCATTTACCATTGCAACAAAAAGAATAAAATACCTAGGAATAAAGCTGCCTATAGAGGCAAAAGACTTGTACTCAGAAAACTATAAAACACTGATGAAAGAAATCAAAGATGACATAAACAGATGGAGAAAAATACCATGTTCTTGGATTGGAAGAATAAGTATTGTGAAAATGAATATACTACCCAAAGCAATCTACAGATTCAATGCAATCCCTATCAAACTACCAATGGCATTCTTCACAGAATTAGAACAAAAAATTTGACAATTCGTATGGGAACACAAAAGACCCCGAATAGCCAAAACAATCTTGAGAAAGAAAAATGGAGTTGGAGGAGTCAGGCTTCCTGACTTCAACTAAGTGAAATTTGTAGTGTTTATTTTACATCCTAATTTGCTGATAATGAAACAAATTTTATTGGAGTTTTTTGAACCAAGAAAAGACACACATTGTAAGCCAAGTGGTGATGATGTGTTTCCGAAGACATGAAGATGTCACCCATACCCACCCATGAGACCTAAAGGATCCTTGCCTTGATTTATCTCCATGTTTATTTCAACAGCTGTGCTTCAAGAGACCTGCAGTGGTCAACCGCCCTGAATGGCTCTGACTTGACCAGAGGAATGCGCCTGCATGGGTGAGACCTGGAGGTGTCTGTCCAAGAGTTCCCTTTGCTACAGTACTGTGTTAAAGTCTCCATCCAGGGCGGGATTTGTACTCTGCTGGGCACAATTCCTGCTGTGTGCAAAGAAGCCTGGAAGACTGGGTATGCCCCAGCTGCCCCTGGAAATCTCTATCCCTTTCCTAAATCTATCCACGGCTTTTTTTATTGAGAAACTTTTGCTTTCTCCTTCAAAATGTCAGCAGACTTCAGTAATGTATCTAAAGACAGAGAAATTGATTAGAACAATTCATCCGGTTTTCTACCCTCTCCAGTTTCCATGCTCTTTGTGGCTCCTGCCACCAAGAAATGGAGTCCATTTTCTGTCTCTGTGAATCTGGTTTGGCCTTTTAATGTGTATTGGCTGATAGAATGCAGAGGAAGTAAAGGTGTGTCTGTTTTGACCCTAGGCTTCAAGGGGCCTTGTGTGCTTCTCCCTTGGAGCCCTCCTGAGGCTGGGCTGGTCTGAAGAGTGATGGGAGACACAAGCTCACAGCCCGCCTGATCCCAGACTAGTGAAGACTTCTTGCAGAGCTGGTTCCTCCCTGAACAAACAGCCAGAATGGACGGAGTCCAGCCTAGTTGTCAGAACTGACCAGCTGACCAGAAGACTACAGAGCATTCATCAATAGTTGTTCTCAGCCCTTAAGTTGGGGGATATTGTAGTAAAACCTGTGAATGATATAAAGATTAAGGTGATACATTTGAGATGATTCTTTTTATAATGTGAAAGCTGATCACAAATACTGGTATTACATGCTGATGTGTGATGGTTATTGAGTAGGAAAGTTCTGCAAAGAATGTTTAAACTTCAGGGCAAATTCTGAGTGTTTCTTAAGATAAGAAGCCAGTTTAGTTCCACCTTTTCCATGATGTGACTTGGGGAACCAGATCTGCTCACTAGTCTGTTATCCTCAGGATTTTCAATGATCCTAGTACATAGGACTGCGGGTGGATGGTTTCTGTGGCAAGAGCCCACTGCATATCCCACCTCAGTCCTTAAAGCTTCTGCCCAGATTGTTAGATTATTTTTTTGTTCACTATAAATTATGATTTGGAATTCAGTTATCCTATTTCTAGTCTATCTAGCTTTGCCATTAACCTTTTGGCAAACATGTTTAAATATATTTTTCTATCAACATTAAGAAGTAATGAGAGCTCTTGTAATTGCAGAGGGAATGTTTAGCTGCTTTAGAAAACATTTTGGCAGTTTCTCAAAATGATAAATGTAGAGTTTTCACATGACCCAGCAATACCACTCCTAGGTATTGGACTAAGAGCTTTGAATAATCTGTCCACACAAAAACTTGTGTACAAATATTTAGGGCAGCACTATTCCTAATAGACAAAAAGTGGGGACAACCTAAGTGCCCATCAAGTGATGGAAGAATAAACAAAATGCAGTCTCTCCATATGATGGAATATCATCTAGTCTTAAAGAAGAATGAAATACTGATTCATGCAACAATATGCTGAACTTCAAAACATTAACCAGAAACCATGAACATTGACTAAAATAACCAGATGGGATGGACCACATATTGTATGGTTCAGTTTAGGTTAAATGTTCCAAATAGGCAGATACACAGAGACAGAAAGTAGATTGGTGGTTGTGAGGGGCTGGGGAGAAGAGGGTATAGCAATTACAAATGTGTGTGGTGTTCCTTTACACGGTGATAAATGTTCTGGAATTAGTGGTGATGGTTATACAAGTCTGTAAATATAATAAAAACTGAATTATATACTTTAAAAGGGTGAACTTTATGATATTTGAATTATATCTCAATAAAGCCATTATCTGAAGAAAAGAAGTAATCAGAATCTGTAAGCTTCATATCCTGAACAAGACAAGACCTTTAAATATTTCCAGGACCCTCTCTGCCCCTTTCCTTGGGTTTCTTCAAGGAACTATAAAACAAAGAATGTTGCCTGCCATTCAGTTCTACAAGGATCAAGTCATTAGCCATTGTAGTCACTGACCCTGAAAGGAATTCAGGACAAAAAACAGGATGAAGTATTCTGTGTTTTTGGATAAACGGGCCCCTAGATAGTTAAGATGCATATCTAAGGAAGAATTTCAATGACCCCAGATTCTTTCATCTTCCCATACATAGAAAAGCACTAATCTTTTACCAAGATGTATGCTTGACTACAGGTATTTCCCAGCCAAAAAAAAATGTACATATACACTGGCTCCTCCTCTGTCTCTTCAGAGAAGTTTCTCAGACCTGCTGAGTGGCTGTCTCTTGGGCTACAGTCCTCAATAAGGTCTCCGAATAAAACTGAAACTGACAGATCTCATGTTGTGTGTTTTTTATTTCAGTTGACTGGATTTTCTGCCTACCCTGGCCCTGACCTAGATCATCCTTCCCATCAAATTCACAGCCCTGCAAAGTGAAGAAGGGGGCATCTAAGCCAGGGCTGTCAGATTTCAAGTCCAGGCTATATACCCAATGATACCCATAAGTTTCAAGATTTGAAATGGAGAAACATATGGAGAAACAAAAGCAAGAATGACAATTTTAGGATCACTGCTGTTACATATTCCTTAAAGCCAGTATTCACCAGGGCAAATGCCAACCTTGTGGTTGTGTATACATGTTGCAAAAGAGGGAAAGTGTTATTCTTTGTGATTTTCAACAGAGCAGAAGGGAAATATGGAGAGAAAGTATGTTTGAAAAATCAAATTTCAACTATCATTGCTTTCATTCGTTGTCAGTCATGCTCTTCATTAAGATGTCCCAGATAAATCAAAGGAGGGCATGGCAATTTCTGTTTGTCAAAAAGTCTCATAGGTCAAACTGCATTATTCAATTGCATTTGGTCTGTCGTGTGTGTCCCTATGAATGCATATAATACACGAATGTCCTGCTCTCCTGATAGGTAACACATCTCCAGGGGATGGGGTCATGTCTGCTGTGTCTTCCACCTGGGGATGGGGTCATGTCTGCTGTGTCTTCCAGCTTGCCCAGTGACAGGAGCTGAGCCCTCAGCTGCCATGAAAGCCACAGCCACTATTGCCGTGTGGTCCCTGAGCTCTGTGGTCCTTGTTCACGGTCCTGGGACTCTCTCCACAGTCTGTCTTGGAGAAAGTTGTGGCTGAACCCACTACAGCCAATTCAGACCATTCTTTGGGATGACGAGGATCAAGGCCAGTGTGGATGAATCTGGGATCATGTTAAGTACTTTCTTGCTGTTCGGTACATTGAATATAGGGCTGCCTGCTGGAGTTAGCAATAAAAATATGGGACACCCATTACATTTGAATTTCAGATAAATGACAAACAATGTTTTAGTATGTCCCAAATATTTCTAATTTAGCTGGGTGTCCTGTATTTTATCTGGCAACCCTAACTGGCTGATATTTCGATATCAGAGATAGCATAGAATCATAGAGTTAAATGGGACCTTTAGTGCTTATTTACTGACTGCATTACTTTAGTCAAAATATATCTGAACAGACCTAAGTAGGATTAGATCCTACCCCTCTTAACAAACTCTTTTACTTCAAGGAAATTTTAGCTTCTATCTTAAGTCTACTCTTGTGATATTATTATTATTATTAATTTTGAAATTTTTGTATCTCAGTTTATTCCTCTGTAAAATGGGAATATTAACATCCACTTCCTTGTTTGCTGTGAATCTTAAAATGAATTAATGTATACAAAGTGCCTAGCACAATATCTGGCACATAATAGATGCTCAAAACATTTTAGAAACCTCCATCCTTTCTGTTCATACACTGAAGTTAGCAATGTCATTAAAACAGATCAGTAAAAACATACCTCCATTCCCTCCAATTCTCTTGTGATATTATTAATCCTTGTGAGTGTGTGAACATGTGTGTGCATGTGCACATGTGGGTGTGCATGCCTATAAGTGCATGTGTACAAGTCTGTACATACACCTGTGTGCATGTTTATGCATGCATGTGTGTGTGTTTGTGTGTGTGTCCACGTGGCCGGTAGAAAGAAAGAGCATCTGAGTTCCGTCCCTCTGCAGAACAAAGAAGCTTGCAGACCTGGATTAGGCCCTGTATCAGCCTTGTCTTGTCTTGTGACATTTGTGAGCATTGGAATCACTGGTGAGTCACAGGGCCTGGCAGAATGGGATGTTTTGTTAACAGTCTCAGAGAATAGAAGATGAGCTTAACAAAGACATATTTATTCCAAACTCTCAAGCTAGATCTCTTCAGAAAATGAAAGGTAGGATGACAAAAACATGCCAAATGATACTTTTAAAGACAGGAGTATTGTGTTTCTTGCATCTTAGTATATAACTTACTGAACTGAAATGTCAGTCACTATAAATTCCCTTTTTTCGAGGTGTGTAAACATCCTAAAAAGAGAAATGAAGGAAGCACTCGTGAACAACTCTTGCCAGGAGTCTGTTTATGAGGAAATTGTTTTGCATGTTGAAATGTGGCTACTACCAAATTTAATAGAAGTTTATTCCTATATATGGAGAAAGAAATGTATATTTTGACCTTCAGAGAAGAAAAAGGCACTTGGTGGCCTTATCCAATTTCATGGCAGACATCTATATAAATTACGTAACTTGCTCTTGAGAACAGCAGGGTGTTCTGTTAATATTTTCTTTCCCTTGGTTTAGGTCCAAGATTAAGACATTGATGCAGCTGAATGGAAAGAACATTTTCATTATTAACTTCTTCAAGTTTTTATCCATGTAAATTGTTTTCCCCAAAGAATAGAAAAGAGTGGTGTAAATCATTGGCTGGTTGCCATTGACGGTCCAGCTGTTTCTATATCTTCCAGTGCACTAGGAGGGATGTAGGCCCTCAGGATCTCCTTTTCTCCCCATCTTTTGGTTAAGTTGGGTTTAAAATAAGCGAGGACCTTTATTCTAATTCAAAGGTGATGTTTCTGCTTTGAATTTCTGCAAAGTCAATTCATCATTCCTGCTGCACAGTCTCTGGCCCAGTGTCTGCTCTCTCCTGGAATTATCATGTTTTTAGTAAAATTCTGAAACTCTTTATTTGCTAAGTTCAATATCTGTCATCTCTGGGTCTATTTATTTTGACCCCCCACCCCCACCCCCCGGTTTTGGATTATATTTTCCTGCTCCTTTGTATATTTAGTAATTTTTTATTGTATGTTGGATATTGTGTATATTCTGTTGTGAGTCTGAATTATGCTGATTTCCTCTAAAGAGTGTTGAGTTTTGTACTGACAAGCAGTCAATTTAGTAGCAGCTAAACATTATCCATTGTGGTTTGGTTTTGAGCTTTATGAAGTTAGGCCAAGAGTATCACTTAGCAGGTCTGGAGAAGCAGAGCTAGAGCAGGGTTTCCCAACAGTGGCATGATTGAATTCTCTTTATTGAGGGGGGCTTGTCCTGGCATCACTAACCTCTACTCACTAGACACAAGTAGCATCCTCACAGTTGTGACAACCAAAAATAGCTCTAAATATTGCTAAGTGTCCCCTCGGAGATATAATTGCCTCCTGTTGAGAACTGCTAGGCTAGATAACACTACACCACCTTAGCTACGACACTTTAGTAACCTTTTTGCGATCTCAGTGGAATGCTTGGGATGTATAGCCGACCTCACTGCTCTGGATGTTGGAACTTTAGTCTCTATTCAGCTCACAAACCCCAGCAGTTGTCCTCTGAGAGGCCTCATGGGGTCTCATTCTGTGGAAGAGCAGCTTAATATTTGGCCAAAAATTCAAGGGGACCCTCAGGCAGACATATAGATCTTTCTCTCTGTGAAGCTCCCCTTCCCCCTGTGTCTTGCTCTGCAGATTTTATTCTCTTTAGCAGCTTAGAACTCATCTTTCTCTTTGGGCTTTATCCTTCTCCCTGAAGTTTGAAAAATGCCTCAGGCAGAAAGCTTGAATGCATGTAAAGCTCAACCCTTGGATTTCTCTTAAGTATCAGAGCCCTGTGTGGTCTGCTTTTCAGTGCCTGAAAACAACAGCTTAATATATTTTGTCCATTTTTATAAGTCATTACAGTGGGAGGTAAGTCTGACAATCATGACTCTATCTTATCTCTTCACTCTAATACCATATTTTTCAATTGATGATTAATTATTTAAATGGACACAGTTACTATTATGCATGAAGAGAAAAAGATGCCAGCCAGACAAAACAAAAGCAGCACATAACTGAAAAAAATCCAATATTTCATATGTTTGAAGTACTTTCAGTGAACAAGTCTGACATTTAAACCTCTTTATTTTAGAGTTCATTTGACTCTCAGGAGCTGGAATGAATGCATGGCACTGTATTATAACATAATTGTCATCTGTATGCCATGGAATTGAGTTCTATTCAATTATTTATCAAATACTTATCACTATAGAAAATAGATCATTTGATAAACCAAACTTCTTTTCTAAATGAAGAAATTGAGATCCAATGAGGGCAGATGGCTTCACAGAGTCACACGGAGGGTAAATCTCAGAGTTGATGTTGAAGTCAGGTTTCTGCTCAGTTTACCAGGCTCACACCTTGGACCTCTGAAGCTCTTCCTCACACTACCCACAAATGCGCTCTGGATATAAAAAGGGAAGAGCTTGGGGGTCTCCTCTATGTTCCTTTTTTGGTTGGTTCAATAAAATTTCTGTAACAAAGAGATCTTTTGCTATAATGGGAAGCACTTTGGCTTGGAAGATGAGCGATATGGATTCCACTCTCAGTGCGATGATTCCTTGATCGGATAAGTGATTGGTTTATCGCTCTGGATTTCAGTTTCCTCACACCTAAAATAAGGAATTGGGTTATATCATTTCTAATGTTCCTACCAGTTCTAACACCCAATAGAATACTGGAACATGGCACATGTTTACTTCTTTGAAGAAGGTAATAAAAGTGGAAGGGAATCAGTATTGTGTTTTATCCCTGTGACTGAATAAGTAAACAGCTATGATTATGGGAGAATTGTTTCCTCCTGGAGTGTGTGTGTGTGAGTGTGTGTGTGTTTTGGGGAGAATAAGGAGGGAGTGTAAGCAGCATTATGGAATTTTTAAGGGTAATTTGGGATGTGTGTAAGAAAGCTGACAACATGTAATGTTTAATGAAACTATTAGAACAGTAAATCATCAAGACCAAGAGAGGCTGTGATATTTTCCCATTTGAAACCTACACAATTTACTAAAGTATCTGCTTATTAAAATTATGGCTTTCTGTATTTTTCCTTTCTGTTTTCAGGAAAGGAACACATTTTTAAGCACTTTAAGTTCTTATGGAAATGAACTGTGTAGTGACATGTCATGTTTAAAAATACACTTAAAACCCTTTTAGGCATCTTTTTCTTCTTTTCTTTTCTTCTTTTTTTTTTTTTTGTTTTTCTTTGCTTTGTGCTAGGTTACCTTGCACATAAATAGTATATCATATTGATAATATTGGTGAGGCTAGAAGTGCTATAAGTGAGGTCAGGGCAAGAAGCAGAAGCAGTGCAACTAGAATAGAAAACTTGAAGATAAAATATAAAAGAAATGTTCCTTTGTATCTTGGTGTTTCACTTAAAAATTATTTCCCCAAGTACTTCCAGTAGATATAACTCTGTGATTCCCATATTAAGCTTGTCTTCTTCAATGTACAGGGATAGATTTATTGAGCTGATAATATTTGCTCACCCTACTTTTCAGTGATGATTTATTTAAACTCTCCAACTAATTTAACTTTAATAAAAAAGGAAATTTGCACATTGCTTTATTGAAGCTAGATCCATCATCTCCAAAAACTACTGCAGTATTCAAGATTAGTGCAAAAGTGGCAATAACTGTTACTGGATTTAATTAAAAACAACAAATCATTTGGTCAGTAGTAATGGATACTCCAAACAACCCATTAGATACACGGCTATTTAAGGAGCCAATATTTTAATCTCAAAATATCCAATTTGACGAGATCATTGAGCTGATGGCTATTCAATAAAACGATGGCTTTCCTTTGATGTGGGGACCATGAAGTCTGGCTGGCCAGGGGGAGATGAAGTTGGTTTTTGCTCCCCTTTAATTTCAGTGTTAGAGAAAAAAAAGAAAACGAAACCCAGGATGCATTTTTATGACTGAAGCTCAGTAACGGGATTTTCTGGGGAAGCCATTTCCTGCTAATTATAGAATGTGCCCAGAGCTCTCCATGGTACCATGAAGTTTTCACTCAGCTCTGTCATACAGGGCAGACAGCAGACAAGAAAGTGTTGAATTTATGTGCAGCTATTCATAACACGATGGCCATTCATCTCTCCTTGGAATTTTCACAGGGCACACAGCCTCACAGGCATTTTTCTCGCCCCCTTCCTCTCTCCTCCTCTTTGGCTCAGGAAACAGCTTAGGACCTGGTTATCTCAAGAATGAGCAGGGTGCAGGGCATGGCATAAAATGGCCGTAAGAGGAACATCTTGCTTTGCAATAAACAAACGGTGTCTTTAGACTATTTGAACTAATAAGTGTTTCTACAAATCCTGAAGAGAAAATTATATAATGTCCATGAAAGTGTCTTAGAAACCGTACTTTATATATGCGTGTGTGTGTGTAAAATACCTGTGCATTATAGCTATTAAAATATATATCCATGCATAATGCATATATACATATGCATTATACACTAAGGTAGACTGATTATTTTATGTAGATTTTACAGAGACATTTTGCTAACGTAGTTCAGGCAGACTGGCCCGTGGACACGCAAGACCAGCCCTGCAGCAGCCTTTGGCAAGCTCCATCCAGAACGTGTCCTTCCAGCCAGGTGCCTCAGAGGAGCCCCCGTAGAGATAGGTATGTGAGAACTGTCCCCATGTCCCAGGCACCTCCCAGTGCTCACACCGCACTTCCCCTCCTGACCTTTAGGCATCCTGTGACACTGTTTTCCCCTACGTTTTCATCTGTTTGACAAAAGCTTAATTATGAATGTTTTAGTATCAGCTAACTTGTAACCCCCTTGGGGATATCTGCTTTTAGAACAATAGATAATTGTAGAAGACATGGTGCCATGTCTGTTAGGACATTTCAGTCCTCTTCCTTCAGCTCCAGCTCCAGTGGGAGCGCAGGAGAAACAGACCCAGACAGGACATTCTCCTGACGGTTATACTTGATTTCAAAGTTAGAGTTCCTGGGCTTCCCTGGTGGCGCAGTGGTTGGGAATCTGCCTGCCAATGCAGGGGACGCGGGTTCGAGCCCTGGTCTGGGAAGATCCCACATGCCGCGGAGCGACCGGGCCCGTGAGCCACAACTACTGAACCTGCGCGTCTGGAGCTTGTGCTCCGCAACAAGGGAGGCCACGATGGTGAGAGGCCCGCGCACCGCAATGAAGAGTGGCCCCCGCTTGCCACAACTAGAGAAAGCCCTTGCACAGAAACGAAGACCCAACACAGCCAAAAAAATAAATAAATAAATAAAAAGTTAGAGTTCCTTTCTAAGACATAAACTGGAGAGGTTTGTATCCCAAGTTTTTTTCTTCTACAGGATATACACTTTTGAGTGAATACTACTTATTTGTAAAGGCTAACAGCTAAAATGGAAAGGATGTGTGCATTTGGCCAACCCAACTATTTACGGAAGGTGGAAATAGGCCACTTAATATTAGGATGCAACTGTTGATGCAAATCTGAAAGAAAAATGGGAGCTTGGCCTTTGCAGGAAGCTTTTTGTTAATGCCAAGAGTTTGTAACAAAGGCACTGTTCCCTTTTTGCTGGGGCTGGGTAATTACAGGAAGTGAATTACAGCAGATTCCCTGAGCAGGAGTCAAATTGATGGTGAGGATTCAGAGGGCAGCATTTGAAATTCATGGATTTCTAAATGTACAGACTGCATTCAGCATCTGATATTGCTCAAACTGTATTTTTCTTTTGTAGCTTCCGCTTTGGAATTTTGTTTATACCTCCTGCCAAATGTAATATTCCAAGAGTAGAACATTACAGGCTCAGTGACTAGAAACACCAAGGAGGATGGGCCGTGAGCATGAACTCTTGACAGCAGCAGAATGGAAGACACACAAGACATGGAGAGAAGAGCCTTCCTTGGTCTTGGACCAGGAGCCAGGCTTTGCAGAGCTCCATTTGCTGCAGGTTTATAATCCCTGAAAGCTGGTGGTCTCAAGAGCAGCCTGTTAAGTGGCTCTGAGCTGGAGGGGAGCTGAGCATGGGCTCTGGACCTAAGCCTCTGGGCTGGAGGAGCCCCTCCTTGCTTCCAGTGGGTCTTTCAGACTCTGAGAAGTTGTCAGGCTTTGAAGCCCATCAGATTCCTCCATGCATAACAGCTGAGGTGCTTAGGAAATAGGCTCCCTGCCTGCTCCCCTAATTTTTCCTCCTCTCCACGATGCGGGGAGGTCTGACCCTCTAGGAGAGAAGGCATTTCACTCACATGTGAGGGACCCATTCAAACAGTGGGACCGTAGCCAGTACATGGGTGTGGGAAGAGTCCTTGGAGGTCAAAAAGGTCACCGCAAAATACCAAAGTTGTCAAAATTCACTGTGCTTGTGTGGGGGAGGGGATCCTTGGCCTTCCCGCAGTAGCCCCTCCCCCCACTCAGGGCTGTGCCAGGAGGTGCCCTTGGTGGGCTTCAACTCCTCCAGGCCCAGGACTGGGGGCTCGGGCCCTTCCCCCAATGATCAGAGCAGTGTAGACAGAGGCACAGAGCATCTGAAGAACAAATGGGTTAGAATATGCATGAAAAAAATGAAAAGACAGAGAATCTATCAAGAACCAGGATTGAATGGAGGCTATTTTTTGGGAGAGGAGAAGAGGGGAAGGAGGAGGAAGAGGAGAGAATAAGAAAAATATTTTTTTTCTTATTCTCTTCTCTCTCCCCTTCTCCTCTCCCACTTCCTCCTCTCCCTCCCCATTCCCCTCTCCCTCTTCCTCCTCCCCCCTCCTCCTTCTTGTCCTCCTCTCCCCTCCTCCCCCTCCTCCCCCTCATCCTTCCTCTTCTCCCTCCCTCTCCTCTTCCTCCTCCTTCCCCCATCTCCTTGAGATTAGAGTCACAGATGGGTGATTAGGAAACATTTGGGAGAGAAGCTGAGCACAAGGATGCCGAGTGCAGGACTGCAGGATGGAAATGGCCTGATGTTGACCTGAGATGCCATCTGCCTGGAGGAGTGCTGAGCTTGATGGTGAACAGTCTTCTCCTCCTCATTCCCTCACTTCCAAGTGATCTTATCCAATGATCACTTCCTGAGCATGTTATCTGCTGTAGGTAAACACGTTTTACCTGCACATGTGAAAGGGCTTACAAACACCATTTGGCCACAGCAGAACCTAGAGAATGCATGAGTTCATCTGGTCAGTATTTCCTGAGTGTCTATAATGCCAATGTTCTACTGCGGAGGTTAAAAAAAGAAATAAAGGAAGAAAAAAGGAAACACGTTTTGACCTGAAATAAATAGACTGCAGATATTTCTCCAGCAAAGATGGGATTATTCAGGATCAGCAGAGAACTGCAATTTGAAGTCTGCACCCATGGAGAGCCATGTTCAAGCCCGCTTGCAAGGGAAGGAGAACTCTTTTATAGAGGGGAAAAGGAATTTTGGGGGTCCATCCCTGAACAAAGAGGCCATGGCTTCTCATTGGCTGAGTCCTCATGGGGAGGGAAGAAGAGTCTTTCTTCCTCATTTTGGGCTCTGCTATTGTTGCAGGGCATGAGAGCACCCACTGCTGGTCTCCCAACTCTATTTAATTGAGGTTTCTGTTAATTTCTTACAATAGACCTTATCCTGAAAGAACCTTTGGTTTGGAGAGAGAACTTCCTGCCTGACTACCTTCCACACCTGTTGTATTATTATTTTATTGTGTTTTTCTTTTGCCCCTGATTAATGTGCCAGCCACTGTGCTATGCTCAAGGGCGATGAAGATCCCTACAGCAGCAACAAGCTCTCACATCCAGGCTTAGCTCTGGGGAAAGAGATTGTGGCAACAGCTAAGACAGGAGGCAGTGCTGGGTAGGGTGATCTCTTGAGAAAATTCCTAGGGGAAGTAAAATAAGAGTTCAGTTTTTCAAAGCACATCTTTTGCCAGAGTTTTGCAAATACCCTGCGCAACATATTTAATTTTAATTGCTTTCTATTGAATCCCTGAATTCCTGTTGGACCCTAAAAAGAGAAGCACTGAAATCCAACAAGACCTTCCCCTAAACAACCTATTTGAAACCACATTAAAAAGTTTTATTAGCACATGTCTAGCCTGATTTCTTTTCATGAGTGAGATGAAGAGTTCAAAGTCATATTTGCTAGAACAACCTTCTTCGGATGACTGATACCAACACAAAGGACAGCCTCAGCATTCAGCATGGTGGTGGTAATTTGCACTCAGCAGACTTAATCTACTTGGGAAAGTGTCCTGGCAGGGCAATCTTGGAGGTAAAGACCAGATACGTTTCTCTCAGTTTACAACTGAACATTTGGTAGCATTTACTCAGATTTTCCTGCTTTCAGTGCACAAAATAAGTCAGTTTGACTACTTTCCCTATGCAAAGTTATCCTATACAATCCTATTTTTGTTTTTTAAATGGCTCCACTAGAAAGATCCAAAGTACTTAAACTTATCACTGAAAGTTTTGGTTCATGACATGCAAAATATGAATCCTTATTTCAAACAGAGAAACAGGGAAGTACTTGCTAAGTACACCAAGGAAATGGTTCAGTTATTTCTTGATTTCTAAAGCAGTAACTGATGGACCATTTTATTCAACCCCAAAGGAAGGAAAAGAAAAGACAACTATTCTGAGGCAAAAAGGAAATTATTTAGTTTCAGTTTTTTTTTTTTTTTCCAACTAAGATAAATTAGCTTTATCAAGATTTAAGAATCTTTTGGGAATATTGGATGCCTGTTCTGACACATAATTTATTTAAGTTTCTAAACTTAATTTGTTTATATTAGGGAGTTACTTTTAGATCTTTGATACAAAGTTAGGCTTGTCTATGATTTTGTCTATGTATAGATTCAAGAGTTTTTTTTTTTTTTAACTCAAAATTAAAATAAGATGCAAAGGTAGGGATGGGGGTAAAAGGAAGACTATGATTTGAACAATTTGAAGTACATTTCATTTAAAATGGCCTATATCTTTTATGAAAGGCATATGATATTCAAGATTCTGTTTCCTTGTACCAAAACCAGGGACTCTGTATCAAAACGTATTGCCACAATAATGCCATGTAAGAAGTAACAAAAATCTCAGTAGTATGCAATATGTGTTTGTCCCTTCTATGTCTGGGATTAGCTTTGCACGTTGCTAGGGGGCTTTGCTGTCTTGACTGAGCTTGCTAACAATCCCAGAGTCAGCTGGGGATTGAGAGATGGAGGCTGGCCTTGGCTGGTTGACTGAGGTGACTGGGCTTGTGCCACATGACCCTCATCCTCCATCAGGATAGGCTGGACAGTTTTTCATGGTAATGCTATTAGCAAGAGAGATTAAGTGGAAACATGCAAAGATTCTTCAGGGCTAGGATCAGAATTGACATATCACACTTCCACTTTATAGACTAACTGCTTCTCAAGGCTGGTGCAGATTCAAGGGTTGGGGAATAGACTTTGCTCTTTTAGTGAGAGGAGCTTCAAAGTCACATGACAGAGTGTGAATAAAAAGGGGAGTGAAGAATTGACTCATTAATGCAATGAATTTACACAGCCTGTTATTAAAGATTTGGGGTCAGGGTTATGATCTGAAGGTGGGCCAATGTGAGGCACTAGAAGGGATGAGATAGAGGGAAGGAAGACCATTTGCCAGGGCCTCAAACTCTAAGTGGGCTTCAAAAATGACCCATGTTAATTCTTTGTTATTAGAATGAGTGTCTGGTATTTTCATGGTAAGTGATTTTGCTGTAGACATCTTTGCCACAAGCATTTTCGCCACAAATATTTTTTGCCACATAACTAAGTAGTAACAAAATTTCAAAGCAATTTTGCCGTGAAAGATAAAATAACTGGTTGACGATTTGGTTTCATTTTTCCATTGGTGCAGTACAGTACTCCCATCTTTATAGTCCATAAATCTTAGCTTTCATAATGGTCTATACAGTGACAAGTAGATATGGCAGTCTTAAAATAGTGGATGACAACTATATATATCAACTTGATAGAAAATACAGAGACAGAACTTACTAGAAGTGTGAAATAAGAGGGTGTAAACCAGATTGCATACTATAATAGAAAATGATAACACATCAGTTTACAAATCCTTTGGTGACTCGAAGGTGCAACGTTGAACTTACATTTCCCATAGAACTTTGGAAAATCTATCAACTTGACAATGTGCCAAGTATAAACAATAGTGCAGAAGGTTTTTGCAAGGCAATGCAAAGCTCAGTTTACAAATATGCACATAGTATTGGAAATTGATACCTCTCTTAATAAAGGAAGAAATTTTAGCAAAAAAGAAAACGTGCAATGCCAAATGAGGTGATAAATCAACAGGCAAAAAAAGTTATAAAATACTATGAATGAAAGACTTGGAAGACAAGTGCTCAGGTAAACCCACAAAATAAAATCAGTTATTTGCACAGTATTGCCATGAATCTACACACATTTTAAATGTACTCAAATATTTTGTATTTTGCCATAATGTCTTTTAAATTTCACTATTCATTTCTCATTTCATTATGTCCTTTTATAGTCCCTCTTTTATTTTTTGTTATTATATCTTTTATGGAAAAATTGTCTTATGACCAATTAGTTATGAGGTTTGCAGTGAAAATGCTTGTGGCAAAGATGATTTCAGGGAAAGAACCTAGAACCATTAGAATGTTCTCCTCATTGATTCCTATCAATTTTGATATTGCATAAAGTATGTACTATTCAAGGATAAACTTTTCCTCAATCATTTTTAGAGAAAAAAGTCCACAATGGCAGGCTGCTTTTTTTTTTTTCTCACCTATTTTTATTTTTGTATCATGCTTACCGGACTTATTACCTGAAAGTGGCCTGGATGAGACCACTGATTAGGCTTGATTAAGGCAGACTTGTAGAGAACCAGCAGATTCCACCATTAGAGGGGCAGTGTCCGCACTGAGAAGCACGGCCATTGCTTGGCACAGATGGCTGCACTGGCTTGGCTGGACCAGAATGGAACAGAAGACAGGCACATTGGAGCCAGGATAATGTGGCTTTTAAGTCTCTTCCGGAGTCAGAACACCCTCTTTGAATTCTGGCTCTAAAACCTACTAGCTGGCATGACCTTAGCCAAGTTCCCTAATATCTTGGTGCCTCGGTTTCCCCATCTTTCAAATAAAACTAGTTCTACTTTATGAGATTGGTTGGAAGTAAGTGCAATAATAAAAGTAAAGTATTTAACAGAGGCTGGGTGCATAATAAGCAAGACTTCCATTATGTAGTTGTCTGCTGTTGTTCTTTGGTTAGTTGGGGTTGGAGGAGGGAAAGAGGGCTCTCTGAGCTGTGGGTGTAAGTGACAGAAGCACTGCACAAAGTGAGGATAGGTGGAAAGCAAGTTCTCATAGAGGGGGAGGGAAGGTGGGAGGTAGCAAAGATAACTCTGCCTGATCATCACTGCTGCCCAGGGTTGCCCCTATTTGTATATGCTCACTGCTTCGTGGCAAAATTGTGTCCTTCTCTTCTTTCTGTATAATTAAATTGAAAACTAGACCTTCCCATAAATAAGAGTCCAAACAATCACAGAAACTATATTAAATAAAAAACAAATAACCAATTTACAAGTATTCCTCAGATAGCAATTAGTTGCAACCATTTGCCATAAAGTAAAATACATTGCTTGTCTAGAGAACCAAAATTAATTGTATTCCAAATTAGTTTCTATCTTAGGTTGTCAATTAGCTTTCCTTCCTACAAATCTTTTGTGGTTAAAGACATTTAAATGTTATTAGAAAATATCAGGATCACTGTTCCATTATTCTTACATTAATAATCATATTTTTTAAGTACTTAGATTCTCTCCCTGACAAGTAAACTGATTGCTCTCAAATTATAAATGTGCATGATAGTCATCTCCCCCATATACAAGTCAGTTAGAGAGAAGCATTTTCCACTAAGTTCTATAACAAATTTGTCCCAAGGGCAACAGAAGAGACCAACTGTGAGAGAGCCAAAGAAGTTTTAGATAAGTGAGTTCAAAGACTAAGCAAAATGGGATAGATTTTTTAAAATTTAGTGTTTCTAGGTAAGGCAAATAGGAAATGATTCCTTGTCTCTTTTGCCACCATCAGGCACATTTGGGTGTGTGGAGAAATATATTAACTGTATTAACTGTGTTTCCAGCTTCTGTTAACTTGATGCTTTAACATCTGCCCTGCATGTATATGCTGGACACTGCTTGTTCTGGACAACCCCATGCCATGACTGAGTCCCCTTGCCTTGCCTCCTGCCACCCGCATCACCCCTCACCCCCTGCTTAGGGGGCTTTTCTCCTAAGGTTCAATTTTCAAATGTAAACTAACCAGTCCAGAGTCTACACCCCAAATACCTCCTTTATGGAACTCACCCTCCAGGCCACTATCCCCCTGCCCTAATCACCCCAGTGCCAGGTATCAGACAAGTAGGGACCGTCCTTATGCCCCAGACCCCATTGAAATTATCCAAACCCAAACCAGCCAACTGGAAGCCTGTTTATCCTGCCTCACCCATGTCTTCCTGTGGAAATCACAATGAAGGCTCTTGCCTATGCTTTTTCCCCTGCTCCCTCTGCCTCATGACCGACCCTGGTGCTTCTCCGTGTAGCCCCCACCACCCTGGCATGGTGTATCTCTTGGGATCTCTGAGTATAGTGACTGTCTCTTCAATGGCAGTTGTCTCCTGATCTGTTGGACTTACTGCCTAAAAAATATGAAAACTAAAGCCAGAAAAGAGCTGAGCTGGCAGATTCTGCTCATGAGGGCATCTGCTGGGTGCCCAGGGAGAATGGGCTGGCAAGGGTGACATGCTGCATGGATTATCCACAAGGCCATTGTAAATTCTGGAAAGTGTTCTGAGACATCAGAGAACAGAGCAAGTAGCAAAATCTCCATGTGCCCTGGCAAGGTGGTGGCAAGGGCCTAAGACTCCATATCTACCAAGACTTTAATCTGGTAATGTGTTTTCCTGTCATCCAGGTTTATTGCTTATGTTTAAAATTATTTATGGACGTCTGGTTTCAGCTCTAACATGTAAGGAGCCTGAAGATCATAACTCCCATACTCACAAAAAGAAAAAAGTTGAACAAACTAAAATCAATGATTTTTTTAAAACCCATCAGAGAGTTGAGGTCACAAAGGCAAGCTGCCACCCCAAAACTGGAAAGACAAGTTGATTCAGAGAATCGCAGCTGTAAGCAGCCAACCTGGAGTAGCCAGGGAAGCCAGTAACTAGTAGGAGCTGGGAAATTGCTGGAAGATGAGTGTAGATCAGCAGGAGAGTTAAAAACTCTGGAGCGGGTGGGGGGGACTTCCCTGGTGGAGCAGTAGTTAAGAATCTGCCTGCCATTGCAGGGGACACGGGTTTGAGCCCTGGTCTGGGAAGATCCCACATGCTGCGGAGCAACTGAGCCCATGTGCCACAACTACTGAAGCCCACGTGCCTAGAGCCCATGCTCTGCAGCAAGAGAAGCCATTGCAATGAGAAGCCCGTGCACCGCAACGAAGAGTAGCCCCTGCTCACCGCAACTAGAGAAAGCCCACGCATAGCAAGGAAGACCCAATGCATCCAAAAAATACATAAATAAACAAATAAATAAATTAAAAAAAAAAACCTCCGGGGGGGAAGTCGTCTTTGGGGACCCCCACAGTTTCATCAGTCTTACCTATAGGAGGCCCACAAGATTCTTGCAGTGAAAATCAAAGAAAATCTCGTGCTTCAGGCAGGGGGAGGGGAAAAGTAGCCATTTGAAATAAGCCCAGGGCATTCTCCATAGCAAAGGACTACTCTCAAGGGTAACTTCTTTACCAAAGTAGTTATTTAATGTAATGTAATGTGTATATTTAATATAATCTGACCTGGGGGGAAGGGAATTAGATAATTCAGACCCTTACAGCCTTCCTGTCTCACTTAAGGGAAGAAAAAAAAAAAGGCTAAGAAATGTTTCTGAAGGTCAGAGCCCAGGGACTCAAAACCACTAAAAACAAAATTTATTTATAAGATTGTAGAATGCTTCCCCTCACCAACAACTTACCATCACATCAGCAGGGTTTCAGGATAATAACAGTGGATTACAACCAAAAGAGCTGCAAGATAAATCTATTTAAGAGAGAGCTCACAGTAAAAACAAAGATAAGAGTGGAGGAAAAAAAAAAACCAAAGAAACTAGAGAAAATTAAAACCTTTGGCACCCACAGCTACAGCAAACATTAAATATCTAGCTTTCTAGTCAGATTAACATAAAACTTCATAATGAAAGCCTGATTACCTCAGTTCCTATTACCAGATACATCATGTCCAGCTCAACAAGAAATTACAAAGTATGCTAGAAGACAAGAGCAAACACAATCTGAAGACACAAAGCATGCTCTAGAACCAGTTCACGTATGACACCAATTTGGGGATTATCAGACAGGGAATTTAAAATGAATGTGCTAAATATGTTAAGGGCTTATTGGAAAAAGTATACAACATGTAAGAACAGATGGGTAGGGGGGCGGAGTCAGGGTGATAGAGTGGGAGGACGTGGAGTTTGCGTCTCCCCGCAACTAGGGCACCTACCAGATGTTGGGTGGGGGGGTGGTAACTCAACACCCAAGGGGATGGGAGGAAACCCTGAGTGACTGGGCAGGTCCTGGGGGGAAGTGAAGAAGGAGGAGAAGTGGAGGCCAGACGGGACCGGTACCCCTGAGGGGTGGTTGGGGGAGGGGAGGGGTTCCCACACCTGGAGGGACCCTTGGGGGTTCGGAGGATCGGGGGGAACATGGCTAGCATTTCCCCTGCCCAATCAGGCCCTGGGAAGCCTGTTGGGTTCCTGGGCTGGGTCCTCCAGCTTCTGGGGCCCCCTCCAGCCATGTGGGTCCTAGGAGCATGGTGGGGAGGAAGAAGAGGAGAGGCGAACAGGGAGAGACTCTCGGAATCAGAGGATTGAGGTGAACACGCCTAGAGTTTCCCCCACCCACTCGGGCCCAGGGAGCCAGCTGGGGTCCTGGGCCTGCTCATTGGCACTCCAGGGTCCCTCCAGCCTGCTGAGCCTAATCCCTGCCCTGCAGGGGCATTTTCCAGCTGCCTGGGTCCTAAGCCTAGACCCTGCCCACTGCCTAAACCTCACCCCTGCCTAAGCCCTGCACCCCACAGCCAAGGCCTTTTCCGGCTTTTATTTTTTCCCCCCTCTTTCTGCTATTGTGATTCTGTTTTACATTCTGGTTGTTGTTTCATCAATATTTTTATTTTTTCTAACATATCTGTTAGTTTTCTAATCTTATTTTATTTTTTACTCTTTGTTATTGTTCTGCTCCTTTTTTCTTTTTCTTTTTTCTTTTTTGCCACCCAGCGCACCTTGTGGGATCTTGGTTCAGGGGCCGGGGGTCGGGCCTGAGCTCCTGTGGTGGGAGCTCCAACCCGAACCACTGGACTAACACAGAACCTCAGACCCCAGGGAATATTCATCAGAGTGAGGTCTCCCAGAGGTCCTCATCTCAGCACCAAGGCCCAGCGCTACCCAACAGCTGAAAAACTCCAGTGCTGGAAACCTCAGGCCAAACAACCAGTAAGACAGGAACACAATCCCACCTACCAAAAAAAAAAAAAAAAAAGAGACAACAAAAAAATATGTTACAGACAAAGGAGCAAGATAAAAACCTATAAGACCAAATAAATGAAGAGGAAATAGGCAACCTACCTGAAAAAGAATTCAGAGTAATGATAGCAAAGATGATCTAGAATTTCAGAAAGAGAATGGAGGCATAGATTGAGAAAATACAAGAAATATTTAACAAAAATCTAGAAGAACTAAAGAACAAGCAAACAGTGATGAACAACACAATAATTAAAATGAAAAGTACACTAGAAGGAATCAATAGCAGAATAATTGAGGCAGAAAAATGAATAAGTGAGCTGGAAGACAGAATGGTGGAAATAATTGCTGAGGAGCAGAATAATGAAAATAATTGAAGACAATCTCAAAGACCTCTGGGACAACTCTAAACACACCAACATTCAACTTATAGGGGTCCCAGAAGAAGAAGAGAAAGAGAAAGTGTCTGAGAAAATATTCAAAGAGATTATAGTTGAAAACTTCCCTACATGGGAAAGGAAATAGCCACCCAAGTCCAGGAAGCATAGAGTCCTATACAGGATAAACCCTAGGAGAAACACACAAAGACACATACTAATCAAACTAACAAAAAATAACTTCAAAGAAACAATATTAAAAGAAGCAAGGGAAAAGCAAAACCTAACATACAAGGGAATCCCCATAAGGTTATCAACTGATTTTTCAGCAGAAACTCTGCAGGCCAGAAGGGAGGGGTAGGATATACTTAAAGTGATGAAACAGAAAAACCTGCAACCAAGATTACTCTACCCAGCAAGGATCTCATTCAGATTTGATGGAAAAATCAAAAGCTTTACAGACAAGTGAAAGCTAAGAGAATTCAGCACCATGAAACCAGCTTTACAACAAATGCTAAAGGGACTTCTCTAGGTGGGAAACACAAGAGAAAAAAAGACCCACAACAACAAACCTAAAATAATTAAGAAAATGGTAATAGAAACATACATATCAATAATTACCTTAAATGTAAATGGATTAAATGCTCCAAGCAAAAGACACAGGCTCGCTGAATGGATACA
The DNA here is from genome assembly GCF_949987535.1 of Balaenoptera acutorostrata. Classification (NCBI taxonomy): domain Eukaryota; kingdom Metazoa; phylum Chordata; class Mammalia; order Artiodactyla; family Balaenopteridae; genus Balaenoptera; species Balaenoptera acutorostrata. Next base: position 55,739,233 of record NC_080066.1, on the reverse strand, counting down.
TAAACAAGACCCATATATATGCTGTCTACAAGAGACCCACTTCAGACCTGGGGACACATACAAACTGAAAGTGAGGGAATGGATAAAGGAGTTCTACGCAAATGGAAATCAAAAGAAAGCTGGAATAGCAATACTCATTTCAGATAAAGTAGACTAAAATACAGACTGTTATAAGAGATAAGGAAGGACACTACATAATGATCAAGGGATCAATCCAAGGAGAAGATATAAAAATTATAAATATTTATGCACCCAACATAAGAGCACCTCAATACATAAGGAAAATGCTAACAACCATAAAAGGGGAAATCAACAGTAACACAATAATAGTAGGGGACTTTAACACCCTGCTTACACCAATGGACATATCATCCAAACAGAAAATAAACAAGGAAACACAAACTTTAAATGACACAATAGACCAGATAGACATAATTGATATTTATAGGACATTCCACCCGAAAGTGGCAGAATACACTTTCTTCGTAAGTGCACACAGAACATTCTCTAGGATAGGTCACATCTTGGGTCATGAATGAAGCCTCGAAAAATTTAATAAAATTCAAATCGTATCAAGCATCTTTTCAGACCATGACACTATGAGATTAGAAATCAATTAGAGGAAAAAAACTGTAAAAAACACAAATACATGGAGGCTAAACAGTGTGCTACTAAATAACCAAGACATAACTGAAGGAATCAACGAGGAAATAAAAATACACATAGAAACAAATGACAATGAAAACATGATGACCCAAAACCTGTGGTTCACAGCAAAAGCAGTTCTAAGAGAGAAGTTTATAGCAATTCATTTTCACCTCAAGAAACAAAGAAAATCTCAAATAAACAATCTAAGGTTACATCTAAAGCAATGAAAGAAAAAAGATCAAAGAAAACCCAAAGTCGGTAGAAAGAAAGAAATCATAAAGATCAGAGCAGAAATAAATGAAATAGAAATGAAGAAAACAATAGAAAAGGTCAATAAAACTAAAAGCTGGTTCTCTGTGAAGATAAACAAAATTGATAAACCTTTAGCCAGACTCATCAAGAAAAAAAGAGAGAGGAGGCAAATCAATAAAATTATAAATGAAAAAGGAGAAATCACAACTGACACTTCAGAAATACAAAAGATTTTAAAAGACAACTACAAACAACTATATGCCAATAAAATGGACAAGCATGAAGAATGGACAAATTATTGGAAATGTACTATTTTCCAAGACTGAACCAGGAAGAATTAGACAATAGAAACAGACCTATCACAAGTAATGAAATTGAAACCATAATTAAAAATCTTCCAACAAACAAAAGTCCAGGACCAGATGGCTTCCCAGGCTAATTCTATCAAAGATTTAGAGAAGAGCTAACACTTATTTTTCTCAAACTATTCCAAAAAATTACAAAGGAAGGAACACTCCCAAATTTGTTCTACGAGGCCACCATCACCCTGACACCAAAACCAGGCAAAGATATCACAAAAAAGGAAAATTATAGACCAGTATCACTGATGAACATAGACACAAAAATCCTGAACAAAATACTAGCAAACAGAATCCAACAACACATTAAAAGGATCATACACCATGATCAAGTGGGATTTGTCCCAGCAATGCAAGGATTCTTCAATATATGCAAATCAATCAATGTGATACACCATACTAACAAGTTAAGGAATAAAAACCATATGATCATCTCAATAGATGCAGAAAAAGCTTTTGACAAAATTCAACACGGATTTATGATAAAAACACTCCAGAAAATGGCCATAGAAGGAACCTATCTCAACATAATAAAGGCCATATATGACCAAACCCACAGCAAACAGCATTCTCAATGGTGAAGAACTAAAAGCATTTCCATTAAGATCAGGAACACGACAAGGATGTCCACTCTCACCACTCATTTATTTATTTAAATTTTTGGCTGCATTGGGTCTTTGCTGCTGCATGCGGCCTTTCTCTAGTCGCGGCAAGTGGGAGCCACTCTTCGTTGCAGTGCACAGATTTCTAATTGTGGTGGTTTCTCTTGTTTTGGAGCATGGGCTCTAGGAGCACAGGCTTCAGTAGTTGAGGCATGTGGGCTCAGTAGTTGTGGCTCGTGGGCTCTAGAGCGCAGGCTCACTAGTTGTGGCACATGGGCTTAGTTTCTCTGCGGCATGTGGGATCCTCCCAGACCAGGACTCGAACCCATGTACCCTGAATTGGCAGGCAGATCCTTAACCACTGTGCCACCAGGAAAGTCACCACTCTCACCACTATTATTCAACATAGTGTTGGAAGTTTTAGCCACAGCAATCAGAGAAGAAAAAAGAAATAAAAATAATACAAATTAGAAAAGAAGTAAAACTGTCACTGTTTGCAGATGACATGACACTATACACAGAAAATCCTAAAGATGCCACCAGAAAATGACTAGAACTAATCAATGAATTTGGAAAGGTTGCAGGATAAAAAATCAATGCACAGAAATCTCTGGCATTCCTATACACCAACACTGAAAGATCAGAAAGAGAAATTAAGGAAACAATCCCGTTTACCATAGCAACAAAAAGAATAAAATACCTAGGAATAAACCTACCTAAGGAGGCAAAAAATCTGTACTCAGAAAACTATAAAACACTGATGAAAGATATCAAAGATGACATAAACAGATGGAGAGATATACCATGTTCTTGGTTTGGAAGAATCAATATTGTGAAAGTGACTATACTACCCAAAGCAATCTACAGATTCAATGCAATCCTTATCAAATTACGAATGGCATTCTTCACAGAATTAGAAAAAAAATATTTTACAATTTTATGGAGACACAAATGACCCCCAATAGCCAAAGCTACCTTAAGAAAGAAAAAGGGATACAAATAGATGGAGAGATATACCATGTTCTTGGATTGGAAGAATCAACATTGTGAAAATGACTCTACTACCCAAAGCAATCTACAAATTCAATGCAATCCCTATCAAACTACCACTGGCATTTTTCACAGAACTAGAACAAAAAATTTCACAATTTGTATGGAGACACAAAAGACCCCGAATAGCCAAAGCAATCTTGAGAACGAAAAATGGAGCTGGAGGAATCAGGCTCCCTGACTTCAGACTATATTACAAAGCTACAGTAATCAAGACAGTTTGGTACTGGCACAAAAACAGAAATATAGATCAATGGAACAGGATAGAAAGCCCAGAGATAAACCCATGCACATATGGTCACCTTATCTTTGATAAAGGAGGCAAGCATATACAGTGGAGAAAAGACAGCCTCTTCAATAAGTGGTGCTGGGAAAATTGGAGAGGTACATGTAAAAGTATGAAATTAGAACACTCCCTGACACCATACACAAAAATAAACTCAAAATGGTTTAAAGACCTAAGTGTAAAGCCAGACACTATCAAACTCTTAGAGGAAAACATAGGCAGAACACTGGATGACATAAATCACAGCAAGATCCTTTTTGACCCAGCACCTAGAGAAATGGAAATAAAAACACAAATAAACAAATGGGACCTAATGAAACTTAAAAGCTTTTGCACAGCAAAGGAAACCATAAACAAGACGAAAAGACAACCCTCAGAATGGGAGAAAATATTTGCAAATAAAGCAACTGACAAAGGATTAATCTCCAAGATTTACAAGCAGCTCATGCAGCTCAATAACAAAAAAACAAACAACCCAAGCCAAAAATGGGCAGAAGACCTAAATAGACATTTCTCCAAAGAAGATATACAGATGGCCAACAGACACATGAAAGAATGCTCAACATCATTAATCATTAGAGAAATGCAAATCAAAACTACAATGAGGTATCATCTCACACCGGTCAGAATGGCCATCATCAAAAAATCTACAAACAATAAATGCTGGAGAGGGTGTGGAGAAATGGGAACACTGTTGCACTGTTGGTCTGAATGTAAATTGATACAGCCACTATGGAGAACAGTATGGAGGTTCCTTAAAAAACTACAAATAGAACTACCATACGACCCAGCAATCCCACTACTGGGCATATACCCTGAGAAAACCATAGTTCAAAAAGAGTCATGTACCAAAATGTTCATTGCAGCTCTATTTACAAAATAGCCAGGACATGGAAGCAACCTAAGTGTCCATCATTGGATGAATGGATAAAGAAGATGTCGCACATATATACAATGGAATATTACTCAGCCATAAAAAGAAATGAAATGGAGGTATTTGTAATGAGGTGGATGGAGTTAGAGTCTGTCACACAGAGTGAAGTAAGTCAGAAAGAGAAAAACAAATACAGTATGCTAACACATATATATGGAATCTAAGGAAAAAAAGAAAATGGTCATGAAGAACCTAGTGGCAAGATGGGAATAAAGACACAGACCTATTAAAGAATGGACTTGAGGATATGGGGAGGGGGAGGGGTGAGATGTGACAGGGTGAGAGAGTGTCATGGACATATTTACACTACCAAATGTAAAATAGATAGCTAGTGGGAAGCAGCCGCATAGCACAGGGAGATCAGCTCAGTGCTTTGTGACCGCCTGGGGGAGTGGGATGGGGAGGGTGGGAGGGAGAGAGATGCAGGAGGGAGGAGATATGGGAACGTGTGTATATGTGTAGCTGATTCACTTTGTTATAAAGCAGAAACTAACACACCATTGTGAAGCAATTATACTTCAATAAAGATGTTTAAAAAAAAAAAGAAAGAAAGAAAAAGGGAGCTAGAGGAATCAGGGTCCCCAACTTCAAACTATACTACAAAGCTACAGTAATCAAGGTGGTATGGTACCGGCACAGAAACAGAAATATAGATCAGTGGTACAGGATAGACAGCCCAGAGATAAACCCATGCACAAATGGTCACCTAATTTTTGACAAAGGAGGCAAGAACATACAATGGAGAAAAGACAGCCTTTTCAATAAGTGGTGCTGGGAAAACTGGACAGCTACATGTAAAAGCATGAAATTAGAACACTCCCTAACACCATACACAAATATAAACTAAAAATTGTTTAAAGACCTAAATGTAAGACCAGACACTATAAAACTCTTAGAGGAAAACATAGGAAATACACTCTTTGACATAAACCACAGCGATATCTTTTTTGACCCACCTCTTAGAGTAATGAAAATAAAAACAAAAATAAAGAAATGGGACCTAATTAAACTGAAAAGCTTTTGCACAGCAAAGGAAACCATAAACAAGATGAAAAGACAGCCCTCAGAATGGGAGAAAATATTTGCAAATGAAGTAACGGACAAAAGATTAATCTCCAAAATATACAAACAGCTCATCCAACTCAATACCAAAAAAACAAACAACCCAATCAACAAATGGGCAGAAGACGTAAATAGACATTTCACCAAAGAAGACATACATATGGCCAAGAGGCACAGTAAAAGATGCTCAACATTACTATTAGACAAATGCAAATCAAATCTACAATGAGGTATCACCTCACACCAGTAAGAATGGCCATCATCAAAAAAACCTACAAACAATAAATGCTGGAGAGGGTGTGGAGAAAAGGGAACCCTCTTGCACTGTTGATGGGAGTGTAAATTGATACAGTCACTGTGGAGAACCATATGGAGGTTATACTTAAAAAAATAAAAATGGAACTACCGTATGACCCAGCAATCCCACTCCTGGGCATATACCCAGAGAAAACCATAATTCAAAAAGAGTCATGTACCACAATGTTCATTGCAGTTCTATTTACAATAGCCAGCACATGGAAGCAACCTATGTGTCCATCCACAGATGAGTGGATAAAGAATATGTGACACATATATACAATGGAATATTACTCAGCCATAAAAAGAAATTAAATTGGGTCATTTGTAGAGATGTGGATGGACCTAGAGTCTGTCACAGAGTGAAGTAAGCCAGACAGAGAAAAAAAATAGCATATATTAACGCATATATGTGGGATCTAGAAAAATGGTACAGATGAACCTATTTGCAGGGCAGGAATAGAGACACAGCCATAGAGAATGGACATGTGGACACAGGGGAGAAAGTGGAGGGTGAGACGAATTGGGAGATTAAGACTGACATATATGCACTACCATGTGTAAAATAGATAGCTAGTGGGAGCACGCTATAAAGCACAGGAAGCTCAGCTCAGTGCTCTGTGATGACCTAGATGGATGGGATGGTGGGGTGGGAGGGGGGTACAAGAGGGAGGCGATATAGGTATACATATAGCTGACTTACTTCATTGTACAATAGAAACTGACATAATATTGTAAAGCAATTATACTCCAATTTAAAAAAAAACAGATGGGTAATGTAAGCAGAGAGATGGAAACTCTAGGAAAGATTTGAAAGAAAATATTTAAAATAAAAAGTACTGTAAAGAAATGAATAATCACTTTGATGTGATCATCAGTAGACCTGACACACAGCTTAGGAAAAAAATCAGTCATCTTGAAGATATGTTGATAGAAATTTCCCAAAATGAAATGAAAAGATCAAAAAACAAACAAACAGAGAGGGCAGACAGCAGAAGCAAGAAGACTACAATCCTGCAGCCTGTGGCACAAAAACCACATTCACAGAAAGATAGACAAGATGAAAAGGCAGAGGGTTATGTACCAGATGGAGGAACAAGATAAAACCCCAGAAAAACAACTAAATGAAGTGGAGATAGGCAAACTTCCAGAAAAAGAATTCAGAATAATGATAGTGAAGATGATCCAGGACCTCGGAAAAACAATAGAGGCAAAGATCGAGAAGATGCAAGAAATGTTTAACAAAGACCTAGAAGAATTAAAGAACAAACAAACAGAGATGAACAATAAAATAACTGAAATGAAAACTACACTAGAAGGAATAAATAGCAGAATAACTGAGGCAGAAAAAAGGACAAGTGACCTGGAAGAGAGAATGGTGGAATTCACTGCTGCAGAACAGAATAAAGAAAAAAGAATGAAAAGAAATGAAGACAGCCTAAGAGACCTCTGGGACAACATTAAATGCAACAACATTCGCATTATAGGGGTCCCAGAAGGAGAAGAGAGAGAGAAAGGACCAGAGAAAATATTTGAAGAGGTTATAGTCAAAAACTTCCCTAACATGGGAAAAGAAATAGCCACCCAAGTCCAGGAAGTGTAGAGAGTCCCATACAGGATAAACCCAAGGAGAAACACGCTGAGACACATAGTAATCAAATTGGCAAAACTTAAAAACAAAGAAAAATTATTGAAAGCGTCAAGGGAAAAATGACAAATAACATACAAGGGAACTCCAATAAGGTTAACAGCTGATTTCTCAGCAGAAACTCTACGAAGAAGGGAGTGGCATGACACATTTAAAGTGATGAAAGGGAAAAACCCACAACCAAGATTACTCTACCCGGCAAGGATCCCATTCAGATTTGATGGAGAAATCAAAAGCTTTACAGACAAGCAAAAGCTAAGAGAATTCAGCACCACAAAACCAGCTCTACAACAAATGCTAAAGGAACTTCTCTAAGTGGGAAACACAAGAGAAGAAAAAGGCCCACAAAAACAAACAAAAAACAATTAAGAAAATGGTCATACATACATATCGATAATTACCTTAAACGTGAATGGATTAAGTGTTCCAACCAAAAGACACAGGCTTGCTGAATGGATACAAAAACAAGACCCATCTATATGCTGTCTACAAGAGACCCACTTCAGACATACGGACACATACAGACTGAAAGTGAGGGGATGGAAAAAGATACTCCATGCAAATGGAACTCAAAAGAAAGCTTGAGTAGCTATAATCATATCAGATAAAATAGACTTTAAAATAAAGAATGTTACAAGAGACAAGGAAGGACACTACATAATGGTCAAGGGATCAATCCAAGAAGAAGACATAACAATTATAAATATATATGCACCCAACATAGGAGCACCTCAATACATAAGGAAACTGCTAACAGCTATAAAAGAGGAAATCAAAAGTAACACAATAATAGTGGGGGACGTTGACACCTCACTTACACCAATGGACAGATCATCCAAAATTAAAATAAATAAGGAAACAGAAGCTTTAAATGACACAATAGACCAGATAGATTTAATTGATATTTATAGGACATTCCATCCAGAAACAACAGATTACACTTTCTTCTGAAGTGCGCATGGAACATTCTCCAGGATAGATCACATCTTGGGTCACAAATCAAGCCTCAATAAATTTAAGAAAATTGAAATAATATCAAGCATCTTTTCTGACCACAATGCTATGAGATTAGAAATGAATTACAGGGAAAAAAACGTAAAAAACACAAACACATGGAGGTTAAACAATACGTTACTAAATAACCAAGAGATCACTGAAGAAATCAAAGAGGAAACCAAAAAATACCTAGAGACAAATGACAATGAAAATACGACAATCCAAAACCTATGGGATACAGCAAAAGCAGTTCTAAGAGGGAAGTTTATAGCTATACAAGCCTACCTCAAGAAACAAGAAAAATCTCAAATAAACAATCTAACCTTACACCTAAAGGAACTAGAGAAAGAACAAACAAAACCCAAAGTTAGCAGAAAGAAAGAAATCATAAATATCAGAGCAGAAATAAATGAAATAGAAACAAAGAAAACAATAGCAAAGATCAATACAACTAAAAGCTGGTTCTTTGAGAAGATAAACAAAATTGATAAACCATTAGCCAGACTCATCAAGAGAAAGAGGGAGAGGACTCAAATCAATAAAATTAGAAATGAAAAACGAGAAGTTACAACAGACACCACAGAAATACAAAGCATCCGAAGAGACTACTACAAGCAATTCTATGCCAATAAAATGGACAACCTGGAAGAAATGGACAAATTCTTAGAAAGGTATAACCTTCCAAGACTGAACCAGAAAGAAATAGAAAATATGAACAGACCAATCACAAGTAATGAAATTGAAACTGTGAATAAAAATCTTCCAACAAGCAAAAGTCCAGGACCAGATGGCTTCACAGGTGAATTCTATCAAACATTTAGAAAAGAGCTAACACCCATCCTTCTCAAACTCTTCCAAAAAATTGCAGAGGAAGGAACACTCCCAAACTCATTCTATGAGGCCATCATCACCCTGATACCAAAACCAGACAAAGATATTACAAAAAAAGAAAATTACAGACCAATATCACTGATGAATATAGATGCAAAAATCCTCAACAAAATACTAGCAAACAGAATCCAACAACATATTAAAAGGATCATACACCTTGATCAAGTGAGATTTATCCCAGGGATGCAAGGATTCTTCAATATACGCAAATCAATCAATGTGATACACCATATTAACAAATTGAAGAATAAAAACCACATGATCATCTCAATAGATGCAGAAAAAGCTTTGGACAAAATTCAATACCCATTTATGATAAAAAGTCTCCAGAAAGTGGGTAGAGAGGGAACCTACCACAACATAATAAAGGCCATATATGAGAAACCCACAGCAAACATCATTCTCAACGGTGAAAAACTGAAAGCATTTCCTCTAAGATCAGGAACAAGACAAGGATATCCACTCTCACCACTATTATTCAACATAATGGAGGAAAGGGAACACTCTTGCACTATTGGTGGGAATGTAAATTGATACAGCCACTATGGAGAACAGTATGGAGGTTCCTTAAAAAACTAAAAATAGAATTACCATATGATCCAGCAATCCCACTACTGGGCGTATACCCAGAGAAAACCATAATTCAAAGAGACACATGCACCCCAATGTTCATTGCAGCACTATTTACAATAGCCAGGTCATGGAAGCAACCTAAATGCCCATCAACAGACAAATGGATAAAGAAGATGTGGTACATATATACAATGGAATATTACTCAGCCATTAAAAGGAACAAAATTGAGTCATTTGTTGAGATGTGGATAGATCTAGAGACTGTCATACAGAGTGAAGTAAGTCAGAAAGAGAAAAACAAATATCGTATATTAACACATGTATGTGGAACTTAGAAAAATGGTACAGATGAACCGGTTTGCAGGGCAGACATTGAGACATAGATGTAGAGAACAAATGTATGGACACCAAGGGGGGAAAGCCACAGGGGGGAGGGGATGGTGGTGTGCTGAATTGGGCGATTGGGATTGACATGTATACACTGATGTGTATAAAATTGATGACTAATAAGAACCTGCTGTATGAAAAAATAAATAAAATTCAAAAATTAAATAAATAAATAAAGTAAAACTACAATGAGGTATCACCTCACACCGGTCAGAATGGCCATGATCAAAAAACAAAAAACAAAACAAACAAACAAACCAGAAAACAAAGAAAAGAAAAATGTGGAACAATATTCAAGAACTGTGGGACAATTATGAAAGATGTAACATACATGTCCTGGAAATTCCAGAAAAAGAAGGAAGAGAGAAAGGAACAGAAGAAATATTTGGAGGAATAATGCCCAAGCATTTTCTAAAATTAATGACAGACACGAAGCCACAGATCCAGGAAGTTCGGAGAACACCAAGCAAGATGAATATCAAAAAAAAATTTACAACTAGGTATAAAATATTCAAACTGCAGAAAACTTAAGACAAAGAAGCCATAAACAGAGGAAGGGAGAACCCTTACTGTAGGTGAACAAGGATAAGAATTACATCAAACTTTTTATCAGAAATTATATGCAAGCAAGAAAAAAGTGGAGTGAAATATTTAGTGTTGAAAGAAAAACCCCACCAACCTAGAAATCTATATTCAACAAAATTAGCATTTAAAAGTGAAGGAGAAATAAAGACTTTCCCAGACAAAGAAAAACTGAGGGAATTTGCTCTCAGTAGACCCAGCTTTCCAGAAATATTAAAAGAAGTCCTTCAGAGAGAAAGGAAGTTATATATGTCAGAAACTTGGATCTACATGAAGAAAGGAAGAACATCAAAGATGGAATAAGTGGAGGTAAATAAAATATCCTATTTATTTATTTATTTATTTATTTATTTATTTATGGCTGTGTTGGGTCTTCGTTTCTGTGCCAGGGCTTTCTCTACTTGCGGCAAGTGGGGGCCATTCCTCATCACGGTGCGCGGGCCTCTCACCATCACGGCCTCTCTTGTTGCGGAGCACAGGCTCCAGACGCGCAGGCCCAGTAATTGTGGCTCACGGGCCTAGCTGCTCCGCGGCATGTGGGATCTTCCCAGACCAGGGCTCGAACCCATGTCCCCTGCATTGGCAGGCAGATTCTCAACCACTGCACCACCAGGGAAGCCCTAAAATATCCTATTTATAATTGCTAAAATTGTTTGCTCAAAGTAATATTAGCAATAATCCATATATTGGGTGATTACAGTTCATGGATAAATGAAATGGATGATGGTGATATTATAAGGAAGAGGAGGAAAGAATTGGAAACACTGTTACAGAGTATCTGCACTACCTGGGAAACAGTATGGTGTTATTTGAAAATGTAGAATTGTAAATGTGTATTTCAAATTTAAGAGCAATGTCTAATCAAAAAAATATATATTTATATAACTGATATTATGAGAGGTGATAAAATGAAATCATATAAATGCTCAATTAAGACCAGAGGAGTCAGAAAAAGAGGAGACTGCTGAAAAAGTGTAATGAATAGACAACAGTTACAAACATGATAAATATTAATCTAAATATATAAGTGAGTAGGCTTAATACACTAATTAAAACACTGAAATTGTCAGAGTGGATAAAAAAAAAAGTCCCAACCCAACTTGTCTACAAGAATCCAACTTTAAATATAAAAACACAGATAGATTAAAATTAAAGGGGTGGAGAAAGACATACAATGCTAACATCAATCAAAAGGAAGTTGAAGTAGCTATATTAAGTTTAGACAAAGCAGACTTTAGAGTAAGACAAAACGTCAAAGATAAAGCAGGGTATTGCTTTATCTTTGGTAAAGGGATCTATTCTCCAAGAATCCATGACAATCTTTAACGTGCATGCACATAAAAACACAGCATCAATATATTTGAGACAAAAACTGATAGAACTGCCAGGAGAAATAGACAAATCTGCTATTATGGTTGGAGACATCATCATGCCTCTCTTACTAATTGACAGAACCAGTGCATAAAATCAGCTAGCATGTAGTTGGAATGAACAGCACCATCATTCAACTGGATTCAACTGATATTTGTATAATATTATTATATCAAACAACAGAAGAATATACATTCTCCTCAAATTGACATAGAATATTCACCAAGGTAGACCACATTCTGGGTCATAAAACACACGTTAACAAATTTAAAAGAAATAGAAATCATACAGTGTACTCTCAAACCACAATTAAGTTAAACTAGAAATCAATAACAGAAGGATAGCTGGAAAATTCCAAAATATTTGGAGATTAAATAACACATTATCTAAATAACACATGGGTCAAAGAGGAAATCTGATATGAAGAGAATTTTTTCAAATATTTTGAACTAAATGAAAATAAAAATATGACATCAAAATTCATGAGAGGCAGCAAAGTCATAGCATTGAATGTATATATTAGAAAAAAAAGAAAAATCTAAAATCAATAATCTAAGCTTCCATCTCAGGAAAATAGAGATAGAAGAGCAATGTAAACCTAAAACAACTAGAAGAATAGAAATCAAAATAATAAAAATTAGAGCAGGAATCAGTGAAATTGAAATAGGAAAACAATAGGGAAAGTCAACAAAAGTAAAAGCTGGTTCTTTCAAAAGATTAATAACATTGATCTACCTCTGGCTATGAAAACTAAGAAAAATAGAGAAGGCACAAATTACTCATATCAGAAATAAAGAAGAGATCATCATACTGATCCCATGAACATTAAATGGATAATAAAAGAGGTTTATGAAAAACTCTATGCCCACAAATTTGATAATTTAGATAAAATCAACCACTACCTCGAAAACCACAAACCATTAAATTACTCAAGGAGAAATAGATAATTTGAATAGGCTTATAGAAAATTCAATTATATATCTATCTGTATCTATCTTTAAGTCTATAAAATATATTATATAAATTATATTCTATTGATTAAAGAAATTGAGTCAATAACTAATAATCTAAAAAAAGAGAAAGCACCAAGTCCAAATGGTTTCACCAGTAAATTTGACACACATTTAAGGAAGAAATGGTACCAATTCACTACACTCTCTTCCAGAAAACAGAAGCAGAGAGAATGTTCCTAATCATTCTATAAAGTCAACATCACTCTAATACCAAAATCATTTAAAGACATTACAAGAAAGGAACACTACAGACCACTAATTCTCTGAATATAAATACAATAATCCCCCCAAAATATTAACAAATTTAATTCAACAATCTATAAAAAGAATTACACAGCAGGACTTAGTGGGATTTATCCAAGTATACTAGACTGTTTCAACATTCAGGAATCAATTAATGTAATCCATTACATCAACAGGCTAAAAAAAGAAAAATCAAATGATCATATCTATATATATATAGGAAAAACATCTGATAAAATCTAACACACATTTATTATTTAAAAAACTTTCAGTAAACTAGGAATAGAGAACTTCTTCAACAAAAAACCTACAGGTAACATCATACTTAATGGTGAGAAAGTAGTCTTTCCCCTTAGGATCAGGAACAAGGCAAGGATGTCCCCTCTCAACATTCCTTTTCAACATTGTACTAGAAGTTCTAGCTAATGTAATAAGACAAGAAAAAGAAGTAAAAGGTATACAGATTGGGAAGGAAGAAATAAATCTCTCTTTGTTCACAAATGACATGATCATACATGTAGAAAATCCCAGGTATTGACCAAAAACTCCTGGAACTAATGAACAATTATAGCAAGATTAAAAGATACAGATTAATATATAAAATCAACTGCCTTTCTATATACCAGCAAGAACTCTTAAAAGCCAACAACAACAAAATCATATTAAAAATAGACAAAATATCTGAACAGATACCTCACCAAAAAAGATATATGTTATGAGCTGAGTCATGTTCCCCCCCAATTCATACATTGAAGCCCTAATCCAAGCACTTCAGAATGTAACCAGATTTGGAGATAAGGTCTTTAAAGAAGTGATTAAGTTAAAATGAGGCCATTAAGGTGGGCCCTAATCCAAGCTGACTGGTGTCCTTATAAGAAGAGATTTGTACATAATGTGCACAGACATGGATGAAAGACCCTAGGATGACACACAGAGAAGGCAGCCATCTGCAAACTAAGGAGAGAGGCTTCAGAAGAAACCAAACCTGCCAACAGCTTGATTTTGGACTTGTAGCCTCTAGAACTGTGAGAATATATATATATATATGTGTATATATATATATATATATATATATATATATATATATATATATATATATATATATATGTCTGTTGTTTAAGCCACCCAGTCTATGGTATTTTGTTATGGCAGCCCTGGAAAAGTATCAATAATATGATATGCAGATGGCAAATAAGCATATGAAAACGTGCTCAACATTATATATATATTATATATTAGTAGGGAATTACCAATTAAAACAACCCATTAGAATGGCTAAAACCAAAAACATTGATAATACTTAATGTTGACAAGGATGTAGAGCAACAGGAACTCTCATTGCTCATGAGAATGGAAAGTGGTATACCACTTAGGAAGACAGTTTGGTAGTTTCTCACAAATCCAAACTTAATCTTATCATATGACCCAGCAATCACTTTCCTAAGTGTCTATGCAATTGAGTTGAAAACTTATGTCCACGTTAAAACCTGCACATAAATGTTTACAGCAGCTTTATTCATAATTGCCAAAAATTGGAAGCAGTAAAAATGTCTTTCCTTTTTTTTTTCACACACACACTGTATTTTATTTTTACAAGAGATAAATAGACTGACACCAAGCATTGTAAATGGATGACCACAACAAAAGCAACAATGATTGCAATTACCAAACACAAAACACACTCATACTATGTCATAATATTGACGTTCAGTCCAGTAATCCTCCACAGTAACAACTCCTTTACTTTGCAGTGAAAATTGATTTCTATATTCTTTGCCTCTGAGTCCTTGTGGGATTTTTTTTTAATTCAAACAGAAAGTCACAAAAATTATAATCATCCTCATCAGTTCACTCAGTCCCATGTAATTAATTTTTTTTTCATCTTGATCTTTGGTTAGCACTTTTATGAGTTCATCAGGTTTTCATTAGAGTTCTGAAAATGCTTATTCATTCAGTTCATCAGTACAGTTACCAGAAACCTGTACTTGTCAGTCTTTTCTATGAATTCATTGAAGATGAAACCCTTTTATAGGAACATATTTGCAAAAGCATCAGAGTACACCCAGACTGTCTGTAAATGACAAAAGACTTAAAAATGACCACAGTTAAAGATTTGATGAAAGTTCATAATAGTGCAGTTGACAAAGAAATTTAGTTTTTTCTGAGATATACATTTTAAAGTAATAACTAGAATTATGACTTATAACATTATACCAGAACATATAAGATATTTAGAAATTTCATGTAATGTCTGAAACACTTATATAAACATATTTCCATACAGATAACCCAATGAAAGTTTAGTATTAGTTGTTTTGTTTGTTTGTTTGTTTATACTGCAGGTTCTTATTAATCATCAATTTTAAACAAATCAGTGTATACATGTCAATCCCAATCGCCCAGTTCAGCACACCACCATCCCCACCCCACCGCAGTTTTCCCCCCATAGTGTCCATATGTCTGTTCTCTACATCTGTGTCTTAACTTCTGCCCTGCAAACTGGCTCATCTGTACCATTTTTCTAGGTTTCCACGCACATGCGTTAATATACGATATTTGTTTTTCTCTTTCTGACTTACTTCACTCTGTATGACAGTCTCTAGATCCATCCACATCTCAACAAATGACTCAATTTCATTCCTTTTTATGGCTGAGTAATATTCCATTGTATATATGTACCACATCTTCATTATCCATTCATCTGTCGATGGGCATTTAGGTTGCTTCCATGACCTGGCTATTGTAAATAGTGCTGCAATGAACATTGGGGTGCATGTGTCTTTTTGAATTATGGTTTTCTCTGGGTATACGCCCAGTAGTGGGATTGCTGGATCATATGGTAATTCTATTTTTAGTTTTTTAAGGAACCTCCATACTGTTCTCCATAGTGGCTGTATCAATTTACATTCCCACCAACAGTGCAAGAGGGTTCCCTTTTCTCCACACCCTCTCCAGCATTTGTTGTCTGTAGATTTTCTGATGATGCCCATTCTAACTGGTGTGAGGTGATACCTCACTGTAGTTTTGATTTGCATTTCTCTAATAATTAGTGATGTTGAGCATCTTTTCATGTGCTTCTTGGCCATCTGTATGTCTTCTTTGGAGAAATGTTTATTTAGGTCTTCTGCCCATTTTTGGATTGGGTTGTTTGTTTCTTTGATATTGAGCTGAATGAGCTGTTTATATATTTTGGAGATTAATCCTTTGTCCATTGATTCGTTTGTAAATATTTTCTCCCATTCTGAGGGTTGTCTTTTCGTCTTGTTTATGGTTTCCTTTGCTGTGCAAAAGCTTTGAAGTTTCATTAGGTCCCATTTGTTTATTTTTGTTTTTATTTCCATGATTCTAGGGGGTGGATCAAAAAAGATCTTGCTGTGATTTATGTCAAAGAGTGTTCTTCCTATGTTTTCCTCTAAGAGTTTTATAGTGTCCAGTCTTACATTTTGGTCTCAAATCCATTTTGAGTTCATTTTTGTGTATGGTGTTAGGGAGTGTTCTAATTTAATTCTTTTACATGTAGTTGTCAAGTTTTCCCAGCACCACTTATTGAAGAGACGGTCTTTTCTCCATTATATATCTTTGCCTCCTTTGTCATAGATTAGTTGACCATAGGTGTGTGGGTTTACCTCTGGGCTTTCTATCTTGTTCCATTGATCTATGTTTCTGTTTTTGTGCCAGTACCATATTGTCTTGATTACTGTAGCTTTGTAGTATAGTCTGAAGTCAGGGAGTCTGATTCCTCCAGCTCCATTTTTTTTCCCTCAAGACTGCTTTGGCTATTCGGGGTCTTTTGTGTGTCCATACAAATTTTAAGATGATTTGTTCTAGTTCCGTAAAAAATGCCATTGGTAATTTGATAGGGATTGCATTGAATCTGTAGATTGCTTTGGGTAGTATAGTCATTTTCACAATATTGATTCTTCCAATCCAAGAACATGGTATATCTCTCTACCTGTTGGTATCATCTTTAATTTCTTTCATCAGTGTCTCATAGTTTTCTGCATACAGGTCTTTTGTCTCCCTAGGTAGGTTTATTCCTAGGTACTTTATTCTTTTTATTGCAATGGTAAATGGGAGTGTTTCCATAATTTCTCTTTCAAATTTTTCATCATTAGTGTATACAAATGCAAGAGATTTCTGTGCATTCATTTTGTATACTGCAACTTTACCAAATTCATCGATTAGCACCAGTAATTTTCTGGTGACATCTTTAGGATTCCCTATGTATAATATCATGTCATCTGCAAACAGTGACAGTTTTACTTCTTCTTTTCCAATTTGTATTCCTTTTATTTCTTTTTCTTCTCTGATTGCTGTGGCTAGGACTTCCAAAGCTATGTTGAATAATAGTGGTGAGAGTGGACATCCTTGTCTCATTCCTGATCTTAGAGGAAATGCTTCCAGTTTTTCACCATTGAGAATGATGTTTGCTGTGGGTTTGTCGTATATGGCCTTTATTATGTTGTGGTAGTTTCCCTCTATGCCCACTTTCTGGAGAGTTTTTATCATAAATGGGTGTTGAATTTTGTCAAAAGCTTTTTCTGCATCTATTGAGATGATCATATGGTTTTTATTCTTCAATTTGTTAATATGGTGTATCACATTGATTGATTTGCATATATTGAAGAATCCTTGCATCCCTGGGATAAATCCCACTTGATCGTGGTGTATGATCCTTTTAATGTGTTGTTGGATTCTGTTTGCTAGTATTTTGTTGAGGATTTTTGCATCTATATTCATCTGTGATATTGGTCTGTAATTTTCTTTTTTTGTAGTATCTCTGTCTGGTTTTGGTGTCAGGATGATGGTGGCCTCATAGAATGAGTTTGGGAGTGTTCCTTCCTCTGCAATTTTCTGGAAGAGTTTGAGAAGGATGGGTGTTAGCTCTTCTCTAAGTGTTTGATAGAATTCACCTGTGAAGCCATCTGGTCCTGGACTTTTGTTTGTTGGAAGATTTTTAATCACAGTTTCAATTTCATTACTTGTGATTGGTCTGTTCATATTTTCTGTTTCTTCCTGGTTCAGTCTTGGAAGGTTATACCTTTCTAAGAATTTGTCCATTTCTTCCAGGTTGTCCATTTTATTGGCATGGAGTTGCTTGTACTAGTCTCTTAGGATGCTTTGTCTTTCTTTTTAAAATTTATTTATTTATTTATTTATTTATTTATTTTTTAATTTATTTATTTATTTTATTTATGGCTGTGTTGGGTCTTCGTTTCTGTGCGAGGGCTTTCTCTAGTTGCGGCAAGTGGGGGCCACTCTTCATCGCGGTGCGCGGGCCTTTCACTGTCGCGGCCTCTTTTGTTGCGGAGCACGGGCTCCAGATGCGCAGGCTCAGTAGTTGTGGCTCACGGGCCTAGTTGCTCCGCGGCATGTGGGATCTTCCCAGACCAGAGCTCGAACCCGTGTCCCCTGCATTGGCAGGCAGATTCTCAACCACTGCGCCACCAGGGAAGCCCTAAAATTTATTTTTAAGGTTCATTTTTTCCAGCTTTATTGAGATATCATTGACATATAACATTATGTAAGTTTAAGGTGTACAATGTGTTGATTTGATACACTTATATAGTGCAAAATGATTAGCACCACAGTATTGTCTAAGACCTCCATCATGTCATATAAGTACCATTTTCTATTTGGTGTGGTGAGAACATTTAAGACCTATTCTTTTAGCAACTTTTGAGTACATAATATAGTATTACTAACTAAAATCATCATGCTGTAAATTAGATCCTTAGGACTTATTCATCTTATATATGGAAATTATTATCCTTTGATAAATATCTCCCCGTTTCCTCCCCCCTCCAGACACTGGCTTCCACCACTTTACCTTCTGTTTCTATGAGTTTAGCTGTTTCAGAATCTGCATATAAGTGTTTGTATTATTTGTCTTTCTCTGTCTGACTTATTTCACTTAGCGTAATGCCTTCAAGATTCATTCATGTTACTGCAAATGTCAGGATATTTTTCTTTCTCATGGCTGAATAATATTCCATTGTATATAAATGTCTTGCAATAGATGAATGTACAAACAAACTTGGTACTTCCACACAATGAAATATTATTCAGTGCCAAGAAGAAACAAGCTATCAATCCACAAAAAGACATGGAGAAACCTTCCTTAAATGCATATTACTAAGTGAAAGAAGCCAATCTAGATAGAAGCCAAGTAGATGATTCCAACTACAAGACATTTTTTAAAAGATAAAACTAAAAACCAGTAATTTTCAGGGATTCAGAGGGGTGAGAATGAATAGATGAATTACAGAGGCTTTTTGGTGTAGTGAAGCTATTTTGTATGATATTGTAATGGTGAATATGAGACATTATGCATTTGTTAAAACTCATACAACTTTACAGCACGAAAAGTGATTCTTAATGTAAAGTATGGACTTTAGTTAATAATAATGTATTGACATTGATTCATTAATTGTAACAAATGTACAACACTAATGCAAGATGTTAAGATGTTGAACTTCATGAAGTTCAACTCATGAATTATATAGATGAAATTGTGTGTCCAAGGTAAAGGGTATAGGGGAGCTCTCTGTATGATCTGCTCAATTCTGTATGTCTAAAACTGCTCTAAAATATAAAGTCTATAAATTTAAAAATACTTATATTGACACATGTCATGGCCAGATATAGCACCAATTTACTTTATCTAGCAAGCTTAGGAAACCAAAAAATGTATCACACAGAGGAAAATTATATTTTTTGCCTCTTTCTTCCTTTAGGGAGGAGGTCTGGGGTTGACGAATTTTTTTTTGAAGAATGGGGCGGGAAGCAAACATTCTCGATGACCAAGAATGTCTTCCCTGGTGGTACAGTGATTAAGACTCTATGCTCCCACTGCAGGAGGCAAGGGTCCAATCCCTGGTCAGGGAACTAAGATCCTGCATGTCTCATGGTCAAAACAAAAAAGTCTTCTGAATATTAAATATTTCCCTCTACCACTTCTAGTCTATTAGCTTTTCTTTTATATAGACTTTATTTTTTTAGAGTGTTTATATGTTCCCAGAAAAAATTGTGTGGAAAGTACACTGAGTTCCCATATATCCCTTCCCCCTGCACATGCACAGTCCCCCCCATCAACATTTCCCCCCACAGTGGTACATTTGTTACAGTCAGTGAACCTGCGTTGACATATCATCATCACCTTAAGTCTGTAGTTTACATTAGGGTTGGTGCTGTACATTCTATAGGTCTTGACAAACAGTTGATGACATTTATGCACCATTATAGTATATAAAATAATTTTACTGCCCTAAAAATCCCCTGTGCTCTGCCTATTCACCCTTCTCTCTCCCCAAACCCTGGCAACCAGTGATCTTTCTTCTGTCTCCATAGTTTTGTCTTTTTTCAGAAGGTCATATGGTGAAATCATATAATATGTAGCTTTTTCATATTGGCTTATTTCACTTAATAATATTCATTTAAGCTTCCTCCATGTTTTTTTGTGGTTTCATAGCTAATTTCTTTTCAGTACTGAGTAATATTCCACTGCTTGGAGGTGTCACAGTTTGTTTATCTCTTCACTTACTAAAGGACATGTTGCTTCAAAGTTTTGGCAATTATGAATAAAGTTGTTATTTGTGTGCAGGTTTTTGTGTGAACATAAGTTTTCAACTCATCTGGGTAATTACGAAGGAATATGAGTGCTGGATCATATGGGAAGAGTGTGCTTAGTTTTGTAAGAAACTGCAAAACTCTCTTCCAAACTGGTTATACCATTCTGCATTCCTACCAACAATGAACGAGAGTTCTTGTTGCTCTACCTCCTTGCCAAAATTTGGTGTTGTCAACGTTTTGTATTTTATCCATTTTAATGTCTGTGTAGTGGTTTCTTACTGTTTTAATTAGCAGTTTCCTAATGATATTTTAATTGATATTTAATCATATTTAATCATATAAATTTATCATATTTAATTGATATTTAATGATATTTCATTTTAATATGCTTATTTTTCTTCTGAATATATTTGGTGAGGTGTCTGTTCAGATTGTTTACCCACTTTGGGTAACAGCCCTTTATCAGATATGTCTTTTGCAAATATTTTCTACCAGTCTGTGGCCTGTCTTCTCATTCTCTTGTCAGTATCTTTCAGAGAGCAGCAGTTTTTAATTTTAATGAAGTTCAACTCATGAATTATTTTCTTCATGGATTTTACCTTTGGTGTTGTATCTAAAAAGTCACCACCAAACCCAAGGTCATCTTGTAACAGAGCAGGACCTTATGTGGCCTTCCCAGGACAGAATCCCTCCCCCCACCAGGCAGTGTTCTGCCTGCCACTTGTTTGTTTATACTTTAGCCAAAGTATAAATTTAATAAGAGAAAGGAGAAAATACAGAAGCAAAGGAAAATAGTCAAACAAGACAAAATAATAATAGTTTAGTCATTAAACAAAGTCAAGGACTTTTAGTTACTCTTCAAGGGCTATAGATAATATTCTGAGCCATAACCTTTGAGCTGTTATGCAGATACTGAAACCCCCAACAGATGGAGGAAGTTAACTACAAACTGTAGCCATGTAGCCATGACATAATTTTGAGAACTGGCTTCAAGAAAATGGTAACAAATGACCCTGGAACTGAAGATTAACTGTACTTAAAAGAATCAAGATGATGCTAATCAGACCAATGCATGACTAATTTCAATAGCACTGTAAGAGCTGACTGTGCTGTTCTGCATGCAGCCCCCTCCCTCTGCCTATACACCCATGAAACTCCCATTTAAAAGCTCTTGCCCACTGATCAGCAGGGGGGAATTTGTTCTTTGAGACATGAGTCCACCTTCTCCTCTGTTTGCTCATTTCCTAAATAAAGCAACATTTCCTTTCCTACCAACACTTGTCTCTCGAGTATTGGCTTTTGAGTGATGAGCAGCTGAACCTGAGTTTGGTAACAATCTCCTATGTTATCTTCAAGGAGATTTTTCTTTTTAAAATTTTTATTGGGGTATAGTTGATTTACAATGTTGTGTTAGTTTCAGGTGTACAGCAAAGTGATTCTGTTATACATATACATATATCCACTCTTTTTTTAGATTCTTGTCCCATATAGGCCATTACAGAGCATTGAGTAGAGTTCCCTGTGTTATACAGTAGGTCCTTATTATTTATCTATTTTATATATAGTAGTGTGTATGTGTCCATCCCAATCTTCCAATTTATCCCTCCCCACTTTACCCCCTGGAAACCATAAGTTTATTTTCTACATTTGAGACTCTATTTCTGTTTTGTAGATATGTTCATTTGTAGCCATTTTTTTAGTGATATCATATGATATTTGTCTTTCTCTGTCTGACGTACTTCACTCAGTATGACAATCTCTAGGTCTATCCATGCTGCTGCAAATGGCATTATTATATTCTTTTTTATGGCTGAGTAATATTCCATTGTGTATATGAACCACATCTTCTTTATCCATTCCTCTGTTAATGGACATTTAGGTTGCTTCCATGTCCTGGCTATTGTAAATAGTGCTGCAATGAACATTGGGGTGCATGTATCTTTTTGAATTATGGCTTTCTTCAGATATATGCCTAGGAGTGGGATTGCTGGATCATATGGTAGCTCTATTTTTTGTTTTTAAGGAACCGCCATACTGTCCTCCATAGTTTACATTCTCACCAACAGTGTAGGAGGGTTGCCTTTTCTCCACACCCTGTCCAGCATTTATTGTTTGTAGATTTTTTGATGATCGCCATTCTGACAGGTGTGAGGTGATACCTCACTGTAGTTTTGATTTGCATTTCTCTAATAATTAGTGACGTTGAGCATCTTTTCATGTGCTTTTTAACCATCTGTATGCCTTCTTTGGAGAAATGTTTATTTAGGTCTTCCTCCCATTTTTTTGATTGGGTTGTTTGTTTTTTTGATATTGATATTGTTTTTTGTTTGTATATTTAGGAGATTAATCCCTTGTCTGTTGCTTCATTTGCAAATATTTTCTCCCATTCTGAGAGTTGTCTTTTCATCTTTTTTATGGTTTCCTTTGCTGTGCAAAAGCTTTTGAGTTTAATTTGGTCCCATTTGTTTATTTTTGTTTTTAGTTTTATTACTCTCAGAGGTGGATCGAAAAAGATCTTGCTGTGATTTATGTCAAAGAGTGTGCTGCCTATGTTTTCCTCTAAGAATTTTATATTACCCAGCCTTACATTTAGGTCTTTAATCCATTTTGAGTTTATTTTTGTGATGGTGTTAGGGTGTGTTCTAATTTTATTCTTTTACAGGTAGCTGTCCAGTTTACCCAGCAACACTTATTGAAGAGACTGTCTTTTCTCTTCAAGGAGTTTTATAGTTTTGCAACTTACATTTAGGTAAAGAATCCATTTTGAAATGATTTTTGTAAAGTGTATGTTGTCAGTGCCTCAGCAAGGACAGATGTGAGCAAGTCATTTATGTGCCTGAGACTCTAGGAGGACGTATTTCAAAAGGTTCAGAGAAAAGAGGGACACAATCCCATGGCAGTAGGCTACCCAAAGGGAGGGAAGCAGTCCACCTTTTAATTCCAATTCAGTGAAGAGGAGAAAAATAGAAGCACCTAAAGAAACTGAGTATCATGTACTGAGCTCCATGGTGAACTGAGTTTTGGGGGTTTTTTTTAAACAAAAATGTTTCTTAGACTAGTAACTACCAAAGTACATGGACTCATAACTAAGCCTTTTGTAAAGTATTTCCAGGTATCCTTGTAGACAAGGTAGAGATAGAGGGCATGTGGAAGCCAGGATAACAGACATTTGTTGACTGCTGGTTAGTGATGATACCCCAGGGTCCAGGTCACTGGATGGGGATCTGTCTTGGTGGGGGGGGGGTTGCTGTGGAGGGCTTTGTCCTGTCCTGATCAATATTTTTATCCATGATTTAGAAACACCTACATTAAGCACCTCAAATTTGTGGGTGAGTGTGATAGATGAAACAAGATTAGAAAATATTGATAATTGTTGAAAGTGGAACATGGGTATATGAGGGACTTATTATACTATTCCATCCTTTTGCTTATTTGAAATGTCTATAATAACTAAAAAAAATCCATCTAGAGGGAGAAAGAAAAGAATTATTACTGTTATTTGCCCTATTAACAGGTTTTTATGTTTTCAAATGAAATATTCTGTAAATGTTATTTGTAAGTGTTTCTTATCAGTGAAATCTAGTTCCTAAACAATCTCATATTAGGATCAGGCCTGAGAGAACAAATAAGGAAACCAATAAAGACTGAATATTTGGAAAAGTCTGGAATAGAGAGAGCCAAGAACTAGTATCTCCTCTGAAAACGGAAATGTTCTCTTTCCTTCTGAAAACACACAGCCAACTACACTAGTGGGTTAAATTCAATTCACAGAGAAATAGGACATTCTAGAATATCCTCAAATAAATATGGAAGGACTTAATTGCAATGGAAACCAACAGCAAATCATAAGAAGCATATAGCCAAGAGGAAGTCACATACAGTTAAATGACTAGGAAAACACATTTGCTTAAATGGCAATGTAATTTGGAGTTGTGTCTTAAGTATTCTACTGTGAAATTTCAATTAGGAGCCAAGTGCTGTGAAATGGGCTGTGCTGAAGGACTTTGGCCAGCCATTAGACATGCACTATGATATTCCAAGTATGATATTGACAGAAAGAGTTCAGGATGAAAATTGGTACTCGTTTGGCTTAGAGGCTAAACGTTTTGATGCTTTCAGAGGCGCATGTTTTGTATCACGAGGGAGGAGATTGGTGCACTTATTTATAAACACAGTGTACGAA
Source organism: Balaenoptera acutorostrata (assembly GCF_949987535.1). Lineage (NCBI taxonomy): Eukaryota > Metazoa > Chordata > Mammalia > Artiodactyla > Balaenopteridae > Balaenoptera > Balaenoptera acutorostrata. The sequence goes on along the minus strand of NC_080066.1, from coordinate 55,714,284 downwards.
ATGTACAGGATATTGTGTAAAGTGTCAGACTGGAAGTAAAACAAAAAGTGGGAAAGTGGGAAAGACTTGACACACTTGAGTTCCTTTAATGGAAAGAAAAGAAAAAGACTTCATTATAGTCCCTTAGGTGGGTTCATCATTTGAAACACAAGTGTTGGGAGTGCAGAGTTAAGGCACGTTGGAAAGCTCTTGTTTTACCGTAGGTAGCAGAACTCCTAAAAATAGCCACTCTGGGGACTGATTGTGATAAGAATGTGGCTCCATCAGAAGCTTCTTTGGCTCTGTCTCCTGGAGTGTGGGAGGGAAAAGAGTGGTTTTGTTTCAAGAGTGTTCTTAGAGTTGGTGAATTTAGTCAAGATTGTGGATCTGTCCCTCTGCTTTGGGATCCCAAGATGGGATTGCCTGATAAAAGCAAATTTTGCCAGCTAATGTTGAGACCATCACTGCTGGGAAAATCATGGAAGGCTGTCAACTACCACCAAGATAGTCTTCCATCCATAGCCTGGAACCTAGCTTAAGTCTGCCCTCAGGGTCCATGCAAACAACAAACGCAGCCAGCATCTTTTGCCAGGCATTAGAGGGTGTTGATTAAACAAAGATTATGAACATATTTCTAGTCTCATAAGGAGAGAGCATGGTGTGGAAGGAAATATGGGACTTGGAATCTGAATTATCCGAGTTCAAATCCAATTCTGTGGCTCAAGAGCTGCGAGAGCTTATGTTGACTTAATTGTGTCTTAATGTGCTCAGGCTGCTATAACAGAATGCCATTGACTGGGTGGCTTAAACAACATTAATTTCTCACCATTCTGGAGCCTGGAAGTCTGGGATCAAGGTGCTGGCCGATTCAGTTCCTGGTGAAGGCTCTCTTGCAGACGGTTTGCCTTCTCACTCTATCCTCACGTGGTGGAGAAAGAAAGGGCTCTGGCCTCTTTCTCTTTTCATCAGGGCACTAATCCCATCATGCGTACACCACCCTTATGACCTAATTACCTCCTAAAGGCCCCACCTCCAAATACATCATATTGGGGGTTTGACTTCAACATATGAATTTGGGGCACAAACATTCAGTCTATAACAATCACTTTTAGCTTCAGGTTTATGATGGGAAAAATAAGAACTATGTCATTAAATTTGATGGAAATTAAATTCAGTAATAAATATTAAGTCCTTTCTAAGAGAATACTTAATAAGAAGGTAGATATTACACAATTAGGAAACCACAATGCCATGTACTATATGATAGCAACTTAAATAAAGTGCAGTGGGAGTGAGGGTAGCAGCAATTTTCCAGGCAAGATATCTGAGCATTTGCTTCACGGGGACTGAGGCGGGGACGAAGTGAGGCAGCATGAGTGGGTCTGTAGGAGTGCCAACTGAAACCGAATATCACAATATTGTGATTGTCAATGAGCTGTGTGGCCTCAGCTGTGTCCCTTGTAAATCCTCACGCAATATCAGTTAAGAGTTTTAAAATTCTTTACCTAATTTTTAATAGTGGTACACTGACATGGTTCATGTATAAAGAGTATGAAAAGGTGGTCTGTGAAATTTCCCTTTGACTGTCCCCACCTGCCCAGGTCCTATTTCCAGGCTCCACTCATTGTTATCCTTCCAGAGATGCTGGTTTTATTTCATTTTCTTTGTTCATGTTTGTTTTTGCATTTATAAGCCACATATTCTTTTTTCTCTCCCTTTCTAATTTAAACCAAATAGCTGTGTAGAGCATGCACTCTTCTACAACTTGCTTTTTTCACTTAACATATTTTATGAGAATATTATAAATTGTCAAAAGCTGGTCTCAGAAGCCCCTCTCTAGAGACTGAGTTATGAAGTTATCTAAGAGTCCTGGTCATAAGCTGGTTTCTTGTCACAGAGCTCCAGGATGCATTCCATCTTCAACTTGGACACATCCAGTCACCACCCATTTGCTGTGGGACATCACCCTCATGCCATGGATGGCTCTCCAGACACCCACTGTCTGTCCCTCACCCCTCCAGCTCCAGGGACCATCTCTGCTCCCCAGTGCAGCATGGGTGGGCTATGCCTGGTCAGTCCTTATGCCAGCCCCCCACTTTGAAGAGCATGACCACATGTGTGTATGCTTGAGGGCTTTTAGTCAGTCTATTAGAGAACAACTGCCTTCCAGAGTGATTAAAACAGATCACTACAATAGTACACAATGACTTCTCAGGTCTCCCCAAATGGATTACTCAGCCAGACTCTGTATTGACCTGTAGCCACCAAGTTAGGGAGACATTCAATATGGCCAGAGACTGGCTTTATCTTTCATCTTTCTTAGTTAATGCATTTGCTGCTTAGTTATCTGTAGGAAAAGCTTCTGCATGATAGATAATTCAAAAATACATTGTCTAATATATGGGCTACTATATATATAATAGATAAACAATAAGGACCTACTGTATAGCACAGGGTACTATATTCAATATCTTGTAATAGCCTATAATGGAAAAGAATCTAAAAAAGAATATATATATGTATATATATGTATAACTGAATCACTTTGCTGTACACCTGAAACTAACACAACATTGTTAATCAACTATACTTCAATAAAAAATAGAGATTTTAAAATAAATTTTAATATAAAAAAATAAATAATACATTGTCTACCCAAACCTCTGTCCCCAGACTTGGATCCCTCTTTCTGCAGGAGCATCATGACCAATGACAAGATGTTGAGTTAATTGTTGTGTCCACTTCAGGGTCTGTCCAGGATTTACACAGGGTGGATGCTCAATATATGCTTTTTGAATGAATGAATGAGTGAATGTACCCCGCCCGCCACCATGGAGACAGAGGTTAGAGTGAAGGTGAAGCACTCCCTGTCTGCCCTGAGTCAGGAGGCAAATATGCCCCCCAGGATTTAACACAAGCTAAAAGGACGGTCTTCCTATACCTTCGAACATGAAAAAGCAAAACTTTATTTTCCTACCATCTTGTTTCATAAAACAAATAACATTTCTTATTGAAGATGGTATGGAGTGGTTGTCATGTTCTGGGAGATTAATTTGTTTTCACAAAGTGGAAGACAGACAAAGGAAGGAAAGTCTTAAAAGCAAATGCTAAAGATCACACAGGCAAGCTGTAGTCTTTGATACAAATAAATAGTCACAGAGACCATAAACACATCCCAGCCTTGAAAAACCATTAGGGAAGCATTGCCTATGGCAACCAGAAGGCCCTGCTCTTTCATAACTGGACCTTTTATGACACGTTTCCATGGCGACTGAAACTGCGCGATCTCAACACACCGTCGTTCCCAGGAGAAGCTGATGAGTAAAATATGCCAGGGGATTAGTGCAGGAAAAAAAGTTCCTTCTTCTCTTTCCTTCCTTTCTCTCAAACCTCAATTTACTCAAAGGAGGAAATAGGAATAAGTTGAAGTGGAAACATCCCGTGAATTTCAGATCATATTCTACTGAGATTTTTATGTATTTTTTGAATTGAAGGTTCTGTCTCTGTAATTCATTACAATTGCTCAATGGGTTTCTAAGAGAGACAATGACTGCTGAGGAAGACAAATTCAGTCCAGCTTGTGGCTGCAGAAGGAGGTTGTGTGCAAGGCTGACTGTGCTGGTTCACGCCTGTTTCTTCGTCCTGGGGTGGGGGTGGTGCAGTTTCACATCATTGTTGACACCTGACATTTTGGAGGGCTGTGTTCCGCTTTTTAATCCTGAGGGAAAGATAAAGTCCTGTTCTAATATCACATGGCTGTGCTTAAATTGTAACTGAATATTTAAACCATATACTTGTGTGATCCACAATAAATGCCTTCTGTTTAAGCAATAATGACCACCAGGGGCACCAGGGGCCAAGGCAGTGTCCTAAGTACTGCACCCACATTGTGCCTCACGTAGTCCTCACAAAAACCCTGAGACACCCCTCAGATAAATGTAAGGCTATGCCTGATGAATAGATGAGGCATTACATTTGGGAACCTGGTAAAGGTCACTTAGAAAGACTCTGATTCCTAAGCTGATGTTCTCTCCTGAGACAGACCACCTCCTTCATCATCACTACACTTTGAAACACCATCCTGCAGATGTCAGGAGAGAATGTATGGCATGGAAAATGTGTTCAGGGGCCTAAATCCCAAGAGGTCCCCTCTCACTAACCACAAAGTGGCTTCTGTAATCTCCAGGTGGGATGGACGCTTCCTTCTTGGATGCCACATCAGGCAATGGTGTCATCAAAGTGTGTCTTGGATCTTGGTGCACAGGTTCTCAGAAGGACTAGAAGGATCACCTTGTAGTCCTAAAATACAGTTAGTTGCACACTCACCGCACGTAGCTGAGGAAAGAGAAACAGTTGGTCCCAAGGCCTGAGTGTCTTCTTCCAGCTTTCAAAACTCTCAGGGATTGATGGAAACTTAGAGACACAAGGTCAGTTTTCAAGCATGGACTTACAAAGCCATCAATCATTTCAGCTTTCCTTTTCTTTTGGATCTTAGACTCCCATGGCCTGGGAACATCTGGGTCACTGGGCAGGTATTACAGGGACCGTGGAGTCACTTAATGCAGAGGGAAACAAAGAATGGGTGGACCCTGGGGAACTTTGGCTTCCAGAATCTCTATCACTGAAGCACAGGATCATCCACTTAGCCACTCAACTCCTACATTTGTTTCATTTGCATTTATTTTGTCTTCCCAACCAGACAGAAGGGTCAACCACACGGAACCCCTTCCTCCCACCCACTCATGCCTGGTCCTAGCCCGAGGCTGAGCGTCTGCTTCAGCTCTCTACTTGTGTTTTGGTTGCTTGAGAGGGGAAATTTGCACAGTGGACTGTTCCAACGTCCTGGAAACATCCAGTGAGAAATGTGCTCCTTTACTCAGTGAAGTAGAGCACAATGCTTGAGGACTGGCTTAGACAAGCCCCATGAAAGAGGCACTTTGTCTTATAACTATAGAAGCAGAACATTTGGGAGCTAGAAGTGGCTTCCAAAATCATTTAGGCAAACTCTATAATTTTGACGATAAGTTCACAGAACCAGAAAGGTTTGTGGATCTGTCCGTAGTTGCACAGCTGGCTCGTGGTCTGTGGGTGTATTACAAACAGTGTGCTGCTTCTACCAGTGTATGGGAGTGACAGCTAGGCTACATGACCACTGCTGCTGACACCTGTCTGCAGTGGCCACAGGAACCAGTCCACCACCTGCCTTGCACCCATGTCCATGGTAGCATAAAGTTCCTGGGTTTTCAAGTTCTGCCCTTTATAAGGCCTGTGTGTGAATAGTTTAAAGGATATACAGTCAATTCTCATTATTTGAGGCAGTTCCATTCTATAAAATTACTGAATTAACCACTTCTGAACATCATCACTCCCGGCGAAATAAAGGGCTGGGTTCCCGGGAGCCTCTGGCCACCACATTTTCATCAACTGACCAATACAGAGACTTGTTTTATGTGTGTTTCTGTTGAAAGACACCTCACTGAACATATATTGTTGATTCATTAACGGTGAACTCACGGCCCACAGTCCTGCAGCTTAGGCCGGAATGGAGCCCATCTGACATGTAATTTCTCTGTCATCACAGCCTTCTTGCGCTTGGGGATGCTGGGCAGCACTTTGGCACTATGCTTGGGGCCATTTTAAACATTGAAGTTACTGAAAAAAAGCACAAGATGTGAAAAACGTGGCACTAAGTAGAGCACAAATAGGACACATGCTTACAACGTGAGCTGCAACAGGAAGGCAGAGGCTGCCTTGCCCCATGTCAGCGGGGAAGGTGTGCATCAACTGTCTCACATCTCTCGCTGCTCCGCACATATCTGTGACTGGTTATGAAAATGCCTTGAGTACTGACTTTTGGATGACAAATGAAATTTAGGGAGTAGGTGAACTTGCAAATATGAAATCTGTGAATGATGAGGATGGAGTGTATATGCCTAATGTTTATTGGTACAGTAGGACTTTAATTTTTTTAAAAAAAAACTCTTATTTAATAATAAAAGACCGTTTGATCAATTCTTTTGCTCATTAATGAAGTAGAACTGCCATATGCTCATCAATTAAAATTAACTCACCATAAGTGCCAAGATAAAGTGAGTGTTTATTTTGTGCCTGGTGCTTAGCTTGGTGCAGAGGGAATAAAGGTCCAGTACCCAATATCTTTTCTCCAGGAGTTCACACTCTGTTTGGGGAAGCACATGCAGGCAGTGTGACAGGTATGAGGACAGGAGAAAGTTGATTTATTCTTTAGGGACAAAGAAAGGTGTCCCAATCTGGGGAAGATCACCCCTGAGCTGAGTCTTGAAAAACATAGGTGCACTGGGGGGTGGGAGAGACTGCAATACCAGGGAAGATCCAGGTACCCAGAACTGTCCTTCCACAGTGATGCTGGCCTGGAAGGTGGGGCAGGTCTGGGAAAGTCTTCTGTGGAATTCTAAACTTGGACTTTTGGTTACACAGGAAACACTGAGAGTTATTATTTAAACAATGTCTTCGAGATGTAGGTATAGGTGTAGGAGAAACAATCTGTTTTGAATTCCAAACAGGTCTCTCTGATTGCTGGTTGAAAAAGGATAGTAAGTAGAAGGGAATAAAGATGAAAGGCAGCCTAAATGAGGAGATGCTTGTTCACTAGTTTGTATCATAGTTCACTTCTTTGCTCCTCATTCATTAGGTTATTCAACTAAAACGTATTTTTTGAGGGTGTTAGTAAAGTTCCAGGCTCTGGGGATTCAGCGACATAATAGCCAGAATGCACTGTCTCTGAGGAGCTTATATTCTAGAGAGAGGGATGATAAAACCAGGAAATGCTAACTTAGTGTCCCTGTGTGGTGTTCTGAGCCCTGCATGTGGCATCCTTGAAAGAACCCTTCAGATAGGGATATTATGATTCCCACCTCCTTGGTGGGAGAGCCACAGTGCAGGGAGGCCAAGGTGATAAAGCTGGACTTGGGACCTGTGACCTTACCCCAATGCCCAAGCTAGGTGGCCGGGGGTCCCGCTGGCACAGGAGGGCAAGGAAAGACTGGCAGGCAGAGAGGCCAGCTGGTGCCCACATCAAAGGAGCTGCAGAATGAGAAGGGCAAGCGGAGCAGCAGGAATCTGCATTAAAGATGCCTCAGCTCTGCCCGCTTCCACACCAGCCCCACTGTGTCCAGAGCACATCCAGCTCCTCGCGAGATTGTAGGTCCTGAGCTCTCCATGCGCGCCCTCTGGGAAGACTGGCGTTTTGGGTCTGCAGAGGGGGAGTTTGGGTGTTGGAAAAGCTCCCCAGGTTGTCCTAATGTGAAGACAGGATTGAGGAATCAAGTCCACAGTATTTCCAGACCCAATGTCTGGAAGCAGTTCATTGCAGGAGGCCTGGAGCAGGCAGCCAGACGGTGACTTGTGTCCATGTGTGCGACATTACAAACTGAAATGAGATCCCTGGATGTCTGATACCATTCCCTAGATTTGACAGTGCCCTGGAGTTTGCAAATACAATTTCCAAGAGGAAGAGGAAAGTTGCATCTTTTGACCCCACAAAGACTTCACTGGTTCAGGACTTATGGCCCGCACAGTGGTGTCTTCTGCTCTTTGAGCACTCTGGGGCTCACACAGGCGACAGGTCAGCCAGCCCTGCCACCAGTCATCACTGTACCGCTCACGCCATCATTCCTGCCAGCTTCGTGTGGGCTCCATAAATCACTGAGTAGTGCACATTGAAAAATCTTCCTGTAGCTTCTGTGAGGAGAAATCACCCACCAAAGTAGATTTCCATGGAAACCAAATGCAAAATGCAGCAGGAAGGAAAGGACGCAGAAATGAGACTCTGGTGCTTAGTTTTCACCAGCATCACCGGTTCTCATTATCGCCCCTCCCCCATTTCTTTTAGTGTCTGCACTTTTAGACCAGGGTGGTTTTTCCCCTTTTTTCCTGGTGGGGTTCTAGGAGTTCAATTTATTCAGTCTGGAAAAGGATGATTTATTTAGAGTGCTTATCTTTGTGAAAAGATATTATACAGAAAGTGGTGGCTATTTTCTCATTATTACTAAAGAAAGACCCAAACAGGAAACTTTATCCCAGTAGAAGGAATATAGATAACCTTTAAGGAAGAACTTCCCTGTTGATATGGTTATAAAATAGAGATTGTAGGGATAACTGAGGATGTTGCGTCTGCGAACTCCTTTAATTGTGAGATAGTGTGTTGGTTTGCTAGGGCTGCCATAACAAAGTACCACAAACTGGGTGCCTTGAACAACAGACATTTATATTCCTGCAGTTCTGGAGGCTGGATTTCTGAGATCAAGGTGTCGGCAGGTTTGATTTCTTCTGAGACCTCTCTCCTTGACTGGCAGACGGCCACCTTCTCCTCTGTCCTCATGTGGTCTTTTCTCTGTGTGTGTGCATGTTGTGTCCAAATTTCCCCTTTTTGTAAGGACACCAGCTCACCCTAACAGCCTCATTTTAACTTAATTACCTCTTTAAAGGCCCAATCTCCAAACAGTCACATTCTGAGGTCCTGAGGGTTAGGAATTCAACATATGAAGTTTGAGGGAATACAACTCAGACCATAACAGATAGATCCACTTAGAGAACATGATTTAGAACCTAGCACTTGAGAGCTGGAGGAAATCTTTCTTAGAAATCTGGCCTTAAAGCTTGATTTCACAGACAGATCCCTGAGGCCCAGGGCCAGTGACTCAATGCAGCCCACCCAATGAGGAGGGGTGAGCAAGAGCTCTGCAGAGACCCTCTCTCAGCCCTGTTAGTGCATGCTTTAGACTGTGTGGAACTCTCCAGTAAAACCTGCTTACATCAGTGCAAGATTAATGCTGTTCTGTGCCTTTGTGAGTGAATGATCATGCAGCCTTCTCAGAGTGAGGTGGGGTGGCATGATTCCATGTAGATCTTGATTCTACACAGGTTGTGCTTCTCCAGGTCATCTTTGGAACATCACCCTCTAAATCCTGCTGACTGTAATCTGGTAAAGGTAATTCCTGAGACCTCTCTGCCTCGCCCCATCCTCTAGGGGCTTGAAGTGATAAAGGAGGGGACCTAGGCTTCTTCCAGTTTGGCACCAGCTGCAAAAGCCTGCACTTGCTGAGAAATTGGAACAGTGACCCTTTAACGTTAGTATGCAAAAGAGCCACTGCAAGTTTCATTGAAAATGCAGTCCTGTTCTACGGCTTTTTGTGCAATCTGGGTTGTGTTCAGGACTATCTCTTTTTAAATCTGAATCAGATTATCCTGTGACCACACTTGGAAGAACAATGGTTAAGATCCTTGCTACTCAGAGTGTGGTCCACAGACAAACAGGTGTAGAATCACCTGGAAACTGTGAGAAATTCAGAATCTTAGCCTCATCCCACATTGACTGAATGAGAATTTGAATCCTCCTTCGAGTTTGAGAAGCTCTGCCTTAGCAGGATTGTGTCCATGTGGTCTTACAGGTTCCCTGAAGCCCCTGATGGTGATTGTGGGATTGTCCAAATCATTACTTAACAGGATGTTTCAAAAATGCCCAAACACTTCAGGAATCATCATTAGCCACCCTGAGAAAGTTACTGTGAAGGGTCAGAGATTTCATATGACTTTCAAGCTAATAAGTCAGCCTGCCAACACTTCCTAGATGCTGGCAGAAGATGCAAGATTCCTGGGTCAGAGACAAAGGACTTGGTGGTGGCACAGGAGGCAGCACGAACTATGGGTGCATTTCAGTTCCCCTTGCCATCCACGTACCATGAGGGGCACATGTGGACAGTGAGTTTGTATCATAGCCGAGGAACTCTGAGCTTCAGAACCCCAACCCACGCCACAGAAGAAGGTGCTACCCTTATTATCCTGGTCAGGAGATAAATCTACTCTCTGCCCCAGAGGGAGACACTATCTCTATCTCCAAGCCGTTTGCTATACAAATATCCTTGAGATGATAGTCTGGAACAAAATTGATGATGAGGTGCAGAAAAACCAAAGAGAATTGTCTCTCAGTGGTTACTCTCTTGAAAGTCCCCTTGTTCATTTGGAATCTCTCTCAATATCCTTTCCTTCAGAGAAACCCAGGGCTGTCAAGGTGTATAGTCAACACATAGAGAATTAATGGGTAGGACTTACTTCAGGCCTGTTCCGAGCCTTAAGGAAGCTTTGGAGCTAGGCGCTGCGTATATCTGAAGGTTGTAATTCCCTTTTTCACATTCTACAACAGAGATCTGTCAGGATCTGTTTTTATGGAAATGTAGTGAGTGGGTCAAAACTCTGTTCAGATTCCTTCTGTCAGCTTAATCATATGATGTATTCTTTAAAAGAATACAAATTAAAATAGTAATAATAGATGATAATAAGTTTCTATTTTTTAATACTTTACATTTATTAATGCACTTTCACATTCGTTATCTAATTTAATTCTAAAAACATGATTGCTTCTTTTTCCATATGAATACTCTCAGGGAGATTAAGTAACTTGTTCAAAGTCACAGTTAATCAGGGGAACCAGATCTCAAATCCAGGGTCTGTGACCTTCTAGTAGAGAAATTTTAGCTGACACATTTATTCAGTCAAGGAAAAAGAAGTGGAACCAGCTTTATGCTTACAAATAAATATCAATACCACTAATTCTACCGGGAAAGGGAATAACCAAAAGGCACAGATGAATTAATTTTTTTCCCTTCTATAGCCATTTTGTGGCCACTTAGCACTTTCCAGGGAATGTATTTTTTGCACATGCAGGATTATTAACAAGATTTAGCTTCTTCTCATGGCATCTGCTCCCCTGGAATCAGGAATCTTGATGGAAATAGAATCTAAGAGAGTGCTGTTGGTTAAACCTGAGTCTAAATCCATTCAAAGAATGTTTCTAAAATATTATAAAAGAGCCTACTGTGGTATCACATTAACTACCATACAGCTTATGGAAGATTTTATCTAATAAATCACACTAACTAATCAATTAAATCATATTCGGGAGCAGACTTAAAGGGGTTTTTTAATATCCCATGTAGAATATTTAGGAGAGTTTTAATGCCAAATTTCCTTTTATTTTTTCTATCTTCTCTAATTTTAGTTCACTCATTATTTTTTCAACCTTAAAGCTGCCTCACTCCCATCATTTATCATAGCACAGGGACAGCCTTGTCCTATGGTGTTCTCCCTTTATAGACATTTTCCTATCTATATGTCTACCTATCTATCATCTATCTATCTAATTTATCTATTTATCCCCCCTCTTTCTCTCTCATCCCTTGAAAGGCAACACAATAAGTGCCAGCAAAGCAGTTACTGCCCCCCACCCACAATTTTCCAGTCCTCGGTGTGTGCACATAGCCTCTTATTTATTTATTTATTTATTTAATTGAAGCATAGTTGATTTACAATGTTGTGTTAATTTCTGCTGTACAGCAAAGTGATTCACTTATACATATATATACATTCTTTTTTAATATTCTTTTCCATTATGGTTTATCACAGGATACTGAATATAGTTCCTTGGGCTATACAGTAGGACTTTGTTGTTTATCCATCCTATATATAATAGCTTACATCTGCTCACCCCAAACTCCCAGTCCATCCCTCCCCTCCCCTCTCTCCCCACTGGGAACCACAATTCTGTTCTCTATGTCCGTGAGTCTGTTTCTGCTTCGTAGATAAGTTCATTTATGTCATAATTTAGATTCTGTGTAAAAGTGATATCATATGATATTTGTCTTTCTCTGTCTGGCTTACTACACTTAGTATGTTAATCTCTGGTCCATCCATGTTGCTGCAAATGGCATTATTTCACTATTTTTTATGGCTGAGTAATATTCCATTGTATATATGTACTACATCTTTTTTATCCGTTCATCTGTTGATGGACATTTACGTTATTTCCATGTTTTGGTTATTGTGAGTAGCACACACAGCCTCTTGATACAGCTCCTGGACAGTGGCATGACCCATCCCTAATGTTAAAAAAATTGGGAGAGAGAAAACAAATGGTGGGTTTTAAAAAAAAATAACTTCCTGTCTATAGGTGACTGGATTCAATTCAAAAGACTGATGTCTTTTTCTTAACATGTTTTCAACTATATTTTCAAGTAATACAGCTGCTTGGAAAATCCTGGGGCCAACGAATATAGAATCAGTGCTGCTGGCTTGAGATTTAGAACTGCATCAGATGGAGGCCAACCTGGTGAGGGTGCCTTTGCCATGTAGTGACGGAGGGAAGACTAAAAGACAAACAGGCAGCAGTTTGATTGATGGCTGTGCCCAGTGCCCTGTGCCACTGCCACAAAGCTTTGACCTGTGTGGGTGGGGAAGGGAGGAATCCTTGGGATTCCATGACAAGGAAGTAGAAGAAAGGACACAGAAGAGGCAGCCGTGTGTGTGGATGGTGCTCCAGTCTAACAGGTTTCCTTCAAGCCTGCCACTGGGCATCAGAGGTGCAGGCAGCAGGGCCTGGATGCTGGTGTGATGTGCGTGTATATGTGTGTGTGTGTGTCTGTGTGTGTGTGAGAGAGAGAGAGAGAGGCACCAGTGTGTAGAGGGCAAAAAAGGCAGGCCCACCAAGCCTCCTTTCTGTGATTCAGGTTCACATGCAACATACCAGACTCCAGGTTAGACCTGCCTGAATCTGTACATCTTCCCTTAACTCCCCACTCCTCCAGGCTCTGTTGGCTGCTGTGCTTTTGGAAAGAGGAGCCTTGACGTTCTTGGGCCAGCTCCCTACACAGTGGGTGCACAGTGGCATGCATTCTTCCCCTGCTTCTCCAACTGGGGGAGGAAAGAAGCACAAAAATAGATCCCATGCCCTCGTGCACAGGCCCACCCCGAGACACACTTCATCTGGAGCAGTGTTTCTCCAGTTTTAATGTGCACCCAAGACAATGGGGATCTTGTGAAAATGCAAATTCTGGTTCAGTAGGTCTGGGCTGGGCCTGAGGTCCTGCATTTATTCCAGGCTTTCAGGCAATGCTGATGCTGCTGGTACACAGGCCACACTTCAATAGTGAGGGCTGGAGAAATTTTACCTCTAATCTCTCAAGATTTGTATTTTTATTTTATTTTATTTTATTTTTTTAAACATCTTTATTGGAGTATAATTGCTTTACAATGGTGTGTTAGTTTCTGCTTTATAACAAAGTGAATCAGTTATACATATACATATGCTCCCATATCTCTTCCCTCTTACATCTCCCTCCCTCCCACCGTCCCCATCCCACCCCTCTAGGTGGGGACCGAGCTGATCTCCCTGTGCTATGCGGCTGCTTCCCACTAGCTATCTATTTTACATTTGGTAGTGTATATATGTCCATGACACTCTCTCACCCTGTCCCATCTCACCCCTCCCCCTCCCCATATCCTCAAGTCCATTCTCTAGTAGGTCTGTGTCTTTATTCCTGTCTTGCCACTAGGTTCTTCATGGCCTTTTTTTTTTCCCTTAGATTCCATATGTATGTGTTAGCATACTGTATTTGTTTTTCTCTTTCTGACTTACTTCACTCTGTGTGACAGACTCTAACTCCATCCACCTCATTACAAATACCTCCATTTCATTTCTTTTTATGGCTGAGTAATATTCCATTGTATATATGTGCCACATCTTCTTTATCCATTCTTCCGATGATGGACACTTAGGTTGCTTCCATGTCCTGGCTATTGTAAATAGAGCTGCAATGAACATTTTGGTACATGACTCTTTTTGAACTATGGTTTTCTCAGGGTATATGCCCAGTAGTGGGAATGCTGGGCTGTATGGTAGTTCTATTTTTAGTTTTTTAAGGAACCTCCATACTGTTCTCCATAGTGGCTGTATCAATTTACATTCCCACCAACAGTGCAAGAGGGTTCCCTTTTCTCCACACCCTCTCCAGCATTTATTGTTTTTAGATTTTTTGATGATGGCCATTCTGACCGGTGTGAGATGATATCTCATTGTAGTTTTGATTTGCATTTCTCTAATGATTAATGATGTTGAGCATTCTTTCATGTGTCTGTCAGCCATCTCTATATCTTCTTTGGAGAAATGTCTATTTAGGTCTTCTGCCCATTTTTGGATTCGGTTGTTTGTTTTTTTGTTATTGAGCTGCATGAGCTGCTTGTAAATCTTGGAGATTAATCCTTTGTCAGTTGCTTCATTTGCAAATATTTTCTCCCATTCTGAGGGCTGTCTTTTGGTCTTGTTTATGGTTTCCTTTGCTGTGCAAAAGCTTTTAAGTTTCATTAGGTCCCATTTGTTTATTTGTGTTTTTATTTCCATTTCTCTAGGAGCTGGGTCAAAAAGGATCTTGCTGTGATTTACGTCATACAGTGTTCTGCCTATGTTTTCCTCTAAGAGTTTGATAGTGCCTGGCCTTACATTTAGGTCTTTAATCCATTTTGAGTTTATTTTTGTGTATGGTGTCAGGGAGTGTTCTAATTTCATACTTTTACATGTACCTCTCCAATTTTCCCAGCACCACTTATTGAAGAGGCTGCATTTTCTCCACTGTATATGCTTGCCTCCTTTATCAAAGATAAGGTGACCACATGTGTGTGGGTTTATCTCTGGGCTTTCTATCCTGTTCCATTGATCTATATTTCTGTTTTTGTGCCAGTACCAAATTGTCTTGATTACTGTAGCTTTGTAATATAGTCTGAAGACAGGGAGCCTGATTCCTCCAGCTCCATTTTTCGTTCTCAAGATTGCTTTGGCTATTCGGGGTCTTTTGTGTTTCCATACAAATTGTGAATTTTTTTGTTCTAGTTCTGTGAAAAATGCCAGTGGTAGTTTGATAGGGATTGCATTGAATCTGTAGATTGCTTTGGGTAGTAGAGTCATTTTCAAAATGTTGATTCTTCCAATCCAAGAACATGGTATATCTCTCCATCTATTTGTATCATCTTTAATTTCATCAGTGTCTTATAATTTTCTGTATACAGGTCTTTTGTCTCCTTAGGTAGGTTTATTTCTAGATATTTTATTCTTTTTTTTTTTTTTTTTTTTAAATCTTTAACTTTTAGGTTTTATTTATTTATTTATTTATTTATTTTTGGCTGTGCTGGGTCTTCGGTTCGTGCGAGGGCTTTCTCTAGTTGCGGCAAGTGGGGGCCACTCTTCATCGCGGTGCGGGGACCGCTCTTCATCGCGGTGCGCGGGCCTTTCACTATCGCGGCCCCTCCCGTTGCGGGGCACAGGCTCCAGACGCGCAGGCTCAGCAGCTGTGGCTCACGGGCCCAGCTGCTCCGTGGCATGTGGGATCTTCCCAGACCAGGGCTCGAACCCGTGTCTCCTGCATTAGCAGGCAGATTCTCAACCACTGCGCCACCAGGGAAGCCCTAGATATTTTATTCTTTTTGTTGCAATGGTAAATGGGAGTGTTTTCTTAATTTCACTTTCAGATTTTTCATCATTGGTGTATAGGAATGCAAGAGATTTCTGTGCATTCATTTTGTATCCTGCTACTTTACCAAATTCTTTGATTAGCTCTAGTCGTTTTCTGGTAGCATCTTTAGGATTCTCTATGTATTGTATCATGTCATCTGCAAACAGTGACACTTTACTTCTTCTTTTCCGATTTGGATTCCTTTTATTTCTTTTTCTTCTCTGATTGCTGTGGCTAACACTTCCAAAACTATGTTGAATAATAGTGGTGAGAGTGAGCAACCTTGTCTTGTTCCTGATCTTAGTGGAAATGGTTTCAGTTTTTCACCATTGAGGACGATGTTGGCTGTGGGTTCGTCATATATGGGCTTTATTATGTTGAGGACAGTTCCCTCTATGCCTACTTTCTGCAGGGCTTTTATCGTAAATGGGTGTTGAATTTTGTCGAAAGCTTTCTCTGCATCTATTGAGATGATCATATGGTTTTTCTCCTTCAATTTGTTAATATGATGTTTCACGTTGGTTGATTTGTGTATTTTGAAGAATCCTTGCATTCCTGGAATAAACCCCACTTGATCATGGTGTATGATCCTTTTAATGTGCTGTTGGATTCTGTTTGCTAGTATTTTGTTGAGTATTTTGTTTTGTTTTTGCATCTATGTTCATCAGTGATATTGGCCTGTAGTTTTCTTTCTTTGTGACATCTTTGTCTGGTTTTGGTAATAGGGTGATGGTGGCCTCGTAGAATGAGTTCGGGAGTCTTCCTCCCTCTGCTATATTTTGGAAGAGTTTGAGAAGGATAGGTGTTAGCTCTTCTCTAAATGTTTGATCGAATTCGCCTGTGAAGCCATCTGGTCTTGGGCTTTTGTTTGTTGGAAGATATTTAATCACAGTTTCAATTACAGTGCTTGTGAGTGGTCTGTTTATATTTTCTATTTCTTCCTGGTTCAGTCTCGGCAGGTTGTGCATTTTTCTAAGAATCTGTCCATTTCTTCCAGGTTGTCCATTTTATTGGCATATAGTTGCTTGTAGTAATCTCTCATGATCGTTTGTATTTCTGCAGTGTCAGTGGTTACTTCTCCTTTTTCGTTTCTAATGCTATTGATTTGAGTCTTCTCCCTTTTTCTCTTGATGAGTCTGGCTAATGGTTTATCAATTTTGTTTATCTTCTCAAAGAACCAGCTTTTAGTTTTATTGGTCTTTACTATTGGCTCCTTCATTTCTTTTTCATTTATTTCTGATCTGATCTTTATGATTACTTTCCTTCTGCTAGCTTTGGGGTTTTTTTGTTCTTCTTTCTCTAATTGCTTTAGGTGCAAGTTTAGGTTGTTTATTCGAGATGTTTCCTGTTTCTTGAGGTAGGCTTGTATTGCTATAAACTTGCCTCTTAGAACTGCTTTTGCTGCATCCCATAGGTTTTGGGTCATCATGTCTCCATTGTCATTTGTTTCTAGGTATTTTTTTGATTTCCCCTTTGATTTCTCCAGTGATCACTTCGTTATTAAGTAGTGTATTGTGTAGCCTCCATGTGTTTGTATTTTTTACAGATCTTTTCCTGTAATTGATATCTAGTCTCATAGCGTTGTGTTCAGAAAAGATACTTGATACTATTTCAATTTTCTTAAATTTACCAAGGCTTGATTTGTGACCCAAGATATGATCTATCCTGGAGAATGTTCCATGAGCACTTGAGAAAAATGTGTATTCTGTTGTTTTGGGGTGGAATGTCCTATAAATATCAATTAAGTCCATCTTGTTTAATGTATCATTTAAAGATTGTGTTTCCTTATTTATTTTCATTTTGGATGATCTGTCCATTGGTGAAAGTGGGGTGTTAAAGTCCCCTACTATGATTGTGTTGCTGTCAATTTCCCCTTTTATGGCTGTTAGTAATTGCCTTATGTATTGAGATGCTCCTATGTTGAGTGCATAAATATTTACAATTGTTATACCTTCCTCTTGGATCGATCCCTTGATCATTATATAGTGTCCTTCTTTGTCTCTTGTAATAGTCTTTATTTTAAAGTCTATTTTGTCTGATATGAGAATTGCTAGTCCAGCTTTCTTTTGATTTCCATTTGCATGGAATATCTTTTTCCATCCCGTCACTTTCAGTCTGTATGTGTCTCTAGGTCTGAAGTGGGTCTCCTGTAGACAGCATATAGATGGGTCTTGTTTTTGTATCCATTCAGCCAGTCTGTGTCTTTTGGTGGGAGCATTTAATCCATTTACATTTAAGGTAATTATCGATATATATGTTCCTATTCCCATTTTCTTAAATGTTTTGGGTTTGTTATTGTAGGTTTTTTCCTTCTCTTGTGTTTCTTGCCTAGAGAAGTTCCTTTAGCATTTGTTGTAAAGCTAGTTTGGTGGTGCTGAACTCTCTCAGCTTTTGCTTGTCTGTAAAGGTTTTAATTTCTCCATCAAATCTGAATGAGATCCTTGCTGGGTAGAGTCATCTTGATTGTAGGTTTTTCTCCTTCATCACTTTAAGTATATCCTGCCACTCCCTTCTGGCTTTCAGAGTTTCTGCTGAAAGATCAGATGTTAACCTTATGGGGATTCCCTTGTGTGTTATTTGTTGTTTTTCCCTTGCTGCTTTTAATATGTTTTCTTTATATTTAAGTTTTGATAGTTTGATTAATATATGTCTTGGTATGTTTCTCCTTAGATTTATCTTGTATGGGACTCTTTGTGCTTCCAGGACTTGATTAACTATTTCCTTTCCCATATTAGGGAAGTTTTCAACTATAATCTCTTCAAATATTTTCTCAGTCCCTTTCTTTTTCTCTTCTTCTTCTGGGACCCCTATAATTCGAATGTTGGTGCATTGAATGTTGTTGCGTTTAATGTTGTCCCAGAGGTCTCTGAGACTGTCCTCAGTTCTTTTCATGCTTTTTTGTTTATTCTGCTCTGCAGTAATTATTTCCACTATTTTATCTTCCAGGTCAGTTACCCATTCTTCTGCCTCAGTTATTCTGCTATTGATCCCGTCTAAAGTGTTTTTAATTTTATTTATTGTGTTTTTCATCATTGCTTGGTTCCTCTTTAGTTCTTCTATGTCCTTGTTAAATGTTTCTTGCATTTTGTCTATTCTAATTCCAAGATTTTGGATCATCGTTACTATCATTATTCTGAATTCTTTTTCAGGTAGACTACCTATTTCCTCTTCATTTGTTAGGTCTGGTGTGTCTTGACCCTGCTCCTTCACCTGCTGTGTCTTTTTCTGTCTTCTCATTTTGCTTATCTTACTGTGTTTGGGGTCTCCTTTTCACAGGCTGCAGGTTCATAGTTCCCGTTGTTTTTGGTATCTGTCCCCAGTGGCTAAGGTTGGTTCAGTGTGTTGTGTAGGCTTCCTGGTGAAGGGGACTAGTGCCTGTGTTCTGGTGGATGAGGCTGGATCTTGTCTTTCTGGTGGGCACGTCCATGTCTTGTGGTGTGTTTTGGGTTGTCTGTGGCCTTATTATGATTTTAGGCAGCCTCTCTGCTAATGGATGGGGCTGTGTTCCTATCTTGCTAGTTGTTTGGCATAGGGTGTCCAGCACTATAGCTTGCTGGTTGTTGAGTGAAGCTGGGTCTTAGTGTTGAGATGGATATCTCTGAGAGATTTTCACCGCTTGGTATTATGTGGAGCTGGGAGGTCTCTTGTGGACCAGTGTCCTGAAGTTGCCTCTCCCACCTCAGAGGCACAGCCCTGATGCCTGGCTGAAACACCAAGAGCCTTTCATCCACATGGCTCAGAATAAAAGGGAGAAAAAATAGAAAGAAAGAAAGAAAGAGAATAAAATTAAAAAAATAAAATAAAGCTATTATAATAAAAATAAGAAAAAAATTAGTAAGAAAAAATTTATTAAGAAAAAAATTTTTTTTTAATTTTTTAAAATAAATTTATTAATTTTTTATAATAAAAAATACGAAAAAAATGATTAAGGAAAACATTTATTAAGAAAAAAATTTTTAATTTTTTAAAATAAAAAATATGAAAAAACTTATTAAGAAAAAAAAGTTTTTAATTTTTAAAAATAGAAAATAAGGAAAAAATTATTAAGAAAACATTTATTAAGAAAAAAAGTTTTTTAGGTTAAAAAAAAAAAACAAAAAAAAAAAACCGGACATACCGAACCCTAGGACAAATGGTGAAAGCAAAGGTATACAGACAAATTCTCACCCAGAAGCATACACATATACACTCACAAAAAAAGGAAAAGGGGAAAAATGAATATAACCTGCTCCCAAAGTCCACCTCCTGAATTTGGGATGATTCGTTGCCTATTCAGGTATTCAACAGATGCAGGTAAATCAAGTTGTCCGTGGAGCTTTAATCCGTTGCTCCTGAGGCTGCTGGGAGAGATTTCCCTTTCTCTTCTTTGTTCGTACAGCTCCTGGGGTTCAGCTTTGGATTTGGACCCGCCTCTGCATGTACGTCCCCTGAGGGCGTCTATTCCCTGCCCAGACAGAATGGGGTTAAAGGAGCAGCTGCTTCGGGGGCTCTGGCTCACTCAGGCAGTAGGGAGGGAAAGGTACGGATGCAGGGCGAGCCTGCGTCGGCAGAGGCCGTCGTGACGTTGCACCAGCCCGAGGAGCGCCGTGCGTTCTCCCAGGGAAGTTGTCCCCGGATCACGGGAGCCTGGCCGTGGCGGGCTGCACCGGCTCCCGGGAGGGGCGGTGTGGAGAGTGACCTGTGCTCGCACACAGGCTTCTTGGTGGTGGCAGCAGCAGCCTTAGCATCTCATGCCCATCTCTGGGGTCTGCGCTGATAGCCACGGCTCGCGCCCGTCTCTGGAGTTCGTTTAGGCGGCGCTCTGAATCCCCTCTCCTTGCGCGCCGTGAAACAAAGAGGCAAGAAAAAGTCTCTTGCCTCTTCGGCAGCTGCAGACTTTTTCCCAGACTCCCTCTCAGCTAGTTGTGGTGCGCTAACCCCTTCAGGCTGTGTTTACGCCACCAACCCCAGTCCTCTCCGTGGGATCTGACTGAAGCCCGAGCCTCAGCTCCCAGGCCCCGCCCGGCCTGGCAGGTGAGCAGACAAGCCTCTCGGGCTGGTGAGTGCTGGTCAGCACCGATCCTCCGTGTGGGAATCTCTCCGCTTTGCCCTCTGCACCCCTGTGGCTGCGCTCTCCTCCGTGGCTCCGAAGCTTCCCCCCTCTGCCACCCTCAGTCTCTGCCCGCGAAGGGGCTTCCTAGTGTGTGGAAATCTTTCCTCCTTCACAGCTCCCTCCCACTGGTGCAGGCCCCATCCCTATTCTTTTGTCTCTGTTATTTCTTTTTTCTTTTGCCCTACCCAAGTACGTGGGGAGTTTCTTGCCTTTTGGGAAGTCTGACGTCTTCTGCCAGCATTCAGATGTATTTCTAATGTATCTGTGGGAAGGAAGGTGATCTCCGCATCTTACTCTTCCACCATCTTGCCCAGACCCCCTTGTATTTTTATTTTAAAAAGAGCTTTGTTGAGTTATAATTGACATACAATAAGCATCACATATTCCAAGAATGGAATCTGATGAGTTTTGACATATTCGACACCCGTGAAAATATCCTCGCAACCAGAGAGTCAGTGTATCCATAAGTTGTCTTGCACCCCATTGTAATCTTTCCCATTTGCCTACAACCCATCCAACCATTATCTGCTTTATCACCATAGATTTATTTGCATTTTCTAGAGTTTTATATAGTACATGGAATCAGAATCTGTCCTTTTTTGTGTGGTTTGACTTCTTTCATTGAGTGTAATATTTTTGAGATTCATTTATGTTGTAGCATGAATTACTGGTGCACTCCTTTTTTTGGTGGACATTCAGATTGTTTCCAGTGTTCCGTTATTACAAACAAAGTGGCTATGAACATTCACATGTGTATGTTTGTGTCCGCATGTGCTTTCAGTCCTCTTGGGTACATACTTAGGATTGAGAAGGCTGGACAGCATGTAGGTAAATTTTAAACTTTTTAAGGAACTACTGAACTGTTTCAAAATGACTTTATATCCATCAGTAGTGTATGAGAGCTCTGGTTTCTCTAATGCTTGCTAATGTTTATTAATGTCTTTTAAAGTTTCCTCATTCTAATAAGTATAAGGTGGTATTTCATTATGGTTTTAAATTTGCATTTCCCTAATGACTAATGATGTTGAATACCTTTTCATGTGCTTTTTTGCCATCCATATATTCCCTTAATGAAATGCCTGTTCAAATCATTGCCAATTTTTAAAAATTTGGGTTGTTTGTTTTCTTATTGTTTAGTTTCAAGAGTTCTTTATATATTCTAGATATAAGGTCTTTATCAGATATGTGATCTGCAGGTATTTTCCTGAGTCTATGACTTGTCTTTTGATGAGCAGAATTTTCAGTTTTCATGAAGCTCACTTTATCAATTTCTAAAAAATGGATTGTCCTTTTGATGTCATAAATACGAAATATTTGCCTAACACAAGATCACAAAGATCTTTTTCTTTGTATACTTCCAGAAGTTTATAATTTTAAGTTTTACATTTAAGTTGGTGACCCATTTTGAGTTATTATTTTGTGTAAAATATGTATATATATTTGTTTTTTTAATGTTTTATTGAATGAAAGATTCCTTAAATTTCTATAGTGCTTTACAGGTTTGAAAACTTTCACACACATGATTTCATATAAGTCCATAATAACCCTTTTTCCTCTACCCCTGTATTGCCCCTCCCACCTTTCCTCTCCCCACTGGTAATCGCTAGTTTGTTTTCTATATCTGTGAGTCTGCTTTCTTTCTGTTTTATTCTGTAGTTTGTTGTGTTTCTTAGATTCCACATATAAGTGACATCACACAGTATTTGTCTCTCTCTGCTTGACTTATTTCACTTAGCATAATACCCTCCAAGTCCTTTCATGTTGCTGCAAATGGCAAAATTTCATTCTGTTTTATGGCTGAGTAGTATTCCTATATATATGTATGTATATATACCACAACTTCTTTATCCGTTCACGTGTTGATGAACACTTAAGTTGCTTACATACCTTGGCTATTGTAAGTAATGCTTCCATGAACACTGAGCGCATGTATCTTTTCAAATTAGAGTTTTTGGTTTTTTTCAGATATATACCCAGGAGTGGAATTGCTGGGTCATATAACAGTTCTATTTTTAGTTTTTTAAGAGGCCTCCATACTGTTTTCCATATTGGATGCACCAATTTACATTCCCACCAACACTGTACTAGGGTTCCCTTTCCTCCACATCCTGGCCAACATTTGTTATTTGTGTTCTTTTTGGTGATAGCCATTCTGACAGGTGTGAGGTAATATATCATTGTGGGTTTTGATTTGCATTTCCCTGATGATTAGTGACGTGGAGCATCTTTTCATGTGCCTGTTGGCCATCTGCATTTCCTCTTTGGAAAAATGTCTATTCAGTTCTTCTGTCCATTTTTTTAATTGGGTTCTTTGTTTTTTTAATGTTGAATTGTGTGAGCTGTTTATATATGTTGGATATTAACCCTTTATTTGTCATATCATTTGCAAATATCTTCTCCCATTTAGTAGGTTGTCTTTTCCTTTTGTTTATGATTTCTTTTGCTGTGCAAAAGCTTTTAAGTTTAATTAGGTGCTATTTGTTTATTTTTGCTTCTGTTTCTTTTACTTTAGGGGACAGATCAAAAAAAATCTTGCTGCAGTTTATGTCAAAGAGTGTTGTGCCTATGTTTTCCTCTAAGAGTTTTATAGTATTCCATCTTACATTTAGGTCTTTAATCCATTTTGAGTTTATTTTTGTATATGGTGTTAGAGAATGTTCTAATTTCATTCTTTTACATGTAGCTGTCCAGTTTTCCCAGCACCACTGGGAAATGGAGGTAATTCACCAGTAATGAATTGAAACAGTAATTTAAAAACTCCCAACAAACAGAACTCTAGGACCACGTGACTTCACAGGTGAATTCTATCAAACATTTAGAGAAGAGTTAACACCTATCTTTATCAAACTAGTCCAAAAAATTGCAGCGGTAGGAACATTCCAAACTCATTCTATGAGGCCAGTGTCACCCTGATAGCAAAATCAGACAAAGATATTAAAAAATAGCAATATCACTGATGAACATAGACACAAAAATTCTCAACAAAATATTAGCAAACCAAATCCAGCAATACACTGAAAGGATTATATAACATGATCAAGTGGGATTTATTTTATGGATGCAAAGATTTTTCACTATCCCCAAATCAATCAATGTGATACACCACATTAAGAAATTGAAGAATGAAAACCATACGATTATCTCAGTAGATGCAGAAAAAGCTTATGATAAAGTTCTACATTCTTTATGATAAAAACTCTTTAGAAAGTGGGCATAGAGGGAAACTACCTCAACATAATAAAGACCATATATGACAAACTGACAGCTAATAACATACTAAATGGTGAAAAGCTGAAAGCATTTCCTCTAAGACCAGGAAAAAGAAAAGGATGTCCACTGTCACCACTTTTATTCAACATAGTTTTGGAAGTCCTAGCCACAGCAATCAGAGAAGAAAAAAAAATAAAAGGAATCAAAATTGGGAAAGAATAAGTTCTTTATATAGTATATTATTATAATATTATATGTAATATATGTTATTATCATATTATATTATATTATTGATATATAATAATATAATATATCAAAATTAACATCATAATAATATAGTATATTATTAATATTATATTAATATAATTAATAATATATTCTTAATAATATTAATAATATACCAATATATTTATTGTTAATAACATACTATTAATATTAATGTTAATTATTGTTATCAGTAATATTAATAACATTCTATATATTTATTATTAATAATATATTATTAGTATATTATTAATATTAATCTTATTAAAATATGTTATTAATAATTATATATTATATATAATATATAATTTACTATATTATATATAATATATTATGCAGTATATATACTATACATTATATAGTATATATACATATTACATTATACATTAAATATATAGTATATATATTCTATATTTTATACATTATTATATATTATAAAATATAAATATATGAAATATATATAATATAAAATATATACAATATAATAATATATATTATATATTAAATATATTATATACTATATATAAAAAATATAAAAATACTATATTATATTTTATATAAAATATATATGTAATATATAACATAATATATAAAATGTAATAAAATCTTTATATAATACATAATATTCTATATATAATATAACATATAATATTAGTATATTATATATAATATGTAATATATGTAATATATTTATAATATAATATATTATACAATATTTAATATATTATTATATTATATATAATTTATATTAAATATATATTAAATAATGTATAATATGTTTATTATATAAAACATTATATACTCTTAATATATAATATATATATTCATATGTTATATACATATAATTTATATATTATAATATATTATGTAATGTGTTATATTATATTTATATTATTTACATTTATATTATATTATATATAATATATAATTACATATATATTATACATTACTTATTAATATTATATATTATATATATAATATATATATATTCTTTTCAGATTCACTTCCCATATCGGTTATTACAAAATACTGAGTATATTTCCCTGTGCTATATGGTAGGTCCTTGTTGTTTATCTATTTTATATATAGCAGTGTGTATATGTTACTTCCAAATTCCTAATTTATCCCTCCCCACCATCTTTCCCCTTTGGTAACCACACATTTGTTTTCTATGCCTGTGAGTCTGTTTCTGTTTGTAAATAAGTTCATTTGTATCATTTTTTTAGAGTCCACCTATAAGTGATATCATCTGATTTCTGTCCTCTCTGTCTGACTTACTTCACTTAGTATGGTAATCTCTAGGTCTATGCACTTTTGATTCAAGTTTCTCTTCAACTGTTACCACTTTTCATTTTTGCACTTTTATCTTTGCTGGCCAATTCCCTCTTTCAATGATCCATTTTTGTAAAATATCAGGTGGGTTTATTGCTGGGAGACAAGGGGCAACCTCGTTACATGCTTTGCTGTCTGCATGTGAACTGATGATGGATGGATGCTCAGTGGCGCATCACCAGCAGACTTGATCATGCTGCACAGCTGTTACTCATGGGGTGATTTGGGAGCTGAAGAGCTAGCAGCAGAGTTTGCATTTGATGCAATTATCCACATGTAGTACACCAAGTAACTACAATTCACACATGTGGGAACCCTGCTGCCTGTGTCTGACCCAAATACCCATTATCTCACAACTCCTGACAACTCTCTGAAAGATGGAAGTTCTCTGGGACAATGGGGATCAATATTTCACACCAAGGAGGACCCAGAAATCCAGAACAGTGTTTGATGAATCAGTCTATACCAAAGTATTAGTACTGTTTAAGAGATAAATTTCAACTCTATAGTGTTAGCCCCTTTCTGATGGCTTTTCTGTGAAACATGTTAATGTTATGGTCATCGTCTCTATGAAGTTGTGTCTGGAGATGTTAAACCCAGCAACCATTGCTCAGAGGGGACACTTGCCTTGTGGAAGACAAACTACCAACGAAGGCAGCTCCATAACCATCTCTCAAAGCATATAATTGTCAGATCAATTCACTGACTAGGAAAGTGATAAAATTGCCCAATGACAACATTTTTTCAAACTTCATTTTCGACTTCAATCTGTAAACAAGGCCTCAGGAGTTCCTTCAGAGATTAACTTAGAAGAAATTTGCTTCTTCATGCTAGGTTTGGAGTCCCTTGTGCCTGACAGTTGCCTTTGCTCCAATCTCATGTTATCTGGAAGTAATCACAGGTAGAGTATTATTTTCAGCTCTATAATATATAAATGGACATTATTCAATCTACAGCATCAGTAGTAAATTGCTTTCTTGCTGTTTCCCATTAAAAACTAAAAATTTAAAACCATCACCCCTTTGTTCACTTTGTTTCCCATCTTATTGGTTTCATCAGTATATATTTTGAACCAGGATCATATGTCTAGTTATCAAGAATTAAAGTTTTTATAGAAACAGACTCACAGACATAGAGAACAAACTTATGGTTACCAAAGGGGAAAGGGGGTGGAGGAGGATAAGTTAGGATTTGGGGATTAGCAGATACAAACTACTATATCTAAAATAAACAACAAGGTCCTACTGTGTAGGATTGGTTGGCTACTTGGAGTTTTTTTTGTGGTTCTATATGAATTCTAGCATTGTTTTTTCTATTTCTGTGAAACATACCATTGAAATTTTGATAGGATTGCATTGAATCTATAGACAGCTTTAGGTAGTATGGACATTTTAACAATATTAATTATTCTGATCCATGAACACAAAATATCTTTCAATTTATTTGTGTCTTCAATTTCTTTCATCAAAGTCTTATAGTTTTCAACATACAGATTTTTCACCTCCTTAGTTAAATTTGTTCTTATGTATTTTATTGTTTTATTGCTATTGTGAATGGAATTGTTTTCTTTATTTCTTTTCAGCTATTTCATTGTTAATGTGTAGAAATGTAACAAGTGATTTCTGTATGTGGATTTTGTATGTTGCAACTTTAATGAATTCATTGATTAGTTCTAACAGTTTTTTAGTGGACTCTTTAGGATTTTCTCTATAGAAGATCATATCATCTGCAAAGACAATTATATTTCTATCTCTCTGATTTGGATGCCTTTTTTTGCTTTTTCTTGTCTTAATTACACTGTAATTAATACACAATATTATATTAGTTTCAGGTGTATAACATAGTGATTCAATATTTTTATAGCTTATACTGTTTAAAATTATTACAAAATTAAGGCTATATTTCCCTTAGCTGTACAATATATTCTTGTTGCTTACTTATTTTATACATAGTAGTTTGTATCTCTTAATCTCCTAACCCATCATGCCCCTCCCCCATTTACTTTTAATCTATATGCATCTTTGTATTTAAAATGGGTTTCTTGTAGGCAACACAGAGTTGGATCTTGTTTCTTTTTAAAATTTTTTTTAAATTGTAGTAAAATTGCTTTACAATGCTGTGTTAATTTCTGCTGTATAATGAAGTGAATCAGCTATATGTATACATATATCCCCTCCCTCTTAGACCTCCCTCCCACCCCACCCCCATCCCACCCATCCAGGTCGTCACAGATCACCAAGCTGAGTTCCCTGTGCTATACAGCAGATTCCCACTAGCTATCTACTTTACACATGGTAGTGTATATATGTCAATCTTAATCTCCCAATTTGTCCCACCCTCCCCTTCCCCCACTGTGTCCACATGTCCATTCTCTATGTCTATGTCTCTATTTCTGCCCTACAAATAGGTTCATCTGTACCATTTTTCTAGATTCCACATATATGCGTTAATATATGATATTTGTTTTTCTCTTTCTGGCTTACTTCACTCCGTATGACAGACTCTAGGTCCATCCACATCTCTACAAACAACCCAATTGTGTTCCTTTTTATGGCTGGGTAATATTCCATTGTATATATGTACAACATCTTCTTTATCCATTCATCTGTCATTGGACATTTAGGTTGTTTCCACGTCCTGGTTACTGTAAATAGTGCTGCAATGAACATTGGGGTACATGTGTCCTTTTGAATTATGGTTTTCTCAGGGTATAATGCTTTCACACTGTTGGTGGGAATGTAAATTGATATAGCCACTATGGAGAGCAGTATGGTGGTTCCTTAAAAAACTAAAAATAGAACTACCATATGGATCTTCTTTCTTGATCCACTCTGACAATCTGTCTTTTAAATGGTGCATTTAGACCCTCGACAATCAAAGTGATTATTGATACAGTTGGATTAATATCTACCATATGTGTTACTATTTTTTGTTGCCCTTGTTCTTCATTCCTATTTTTGTCTTCCACTCTTTACCTGCCTTTTGTTGGTTTAATTGAGCATTGTATATGATTCCATTTTCTCTCCTTAGTTAACATATCAGTTATACTTCGTTTTTACTTTTTTTGGTGGTTGCCCTAGAATTTGCAATAAACATTTACAACTAATCCAAGTCCAAGTCCACTTTCAAATAACACTATACTGCACAAAGTGTAGTGCAAGTATTTTATAATAGCAAAATAATCCTAACTCCTACCTCTCATTCCTTGTATCATTCTTTTCACATATACATAAGCGTACATATATGTATATAACAGAAAACATTGCTGCTACTATTATTTTGAATAAACTGTTATCTGTTAGATCAATTAAAAATAATAAAAGTTTTAATTTTACCTTCATTTAATCCTTCTCCAGTGTTCTGCCTTTCTTTATGTAGATCCAAGTTTCTAACCTATATAATTTTCTTTCTGTCTGAAGAACTTCTTTTAACATATCTTGTAAGGCACTGGCAACAGCTTCCTTCAATTTTTGTTTGCCTGAGAAAGTCTTTATTTCTCCTATACGTTTGAAGGATAATTTCACAGAGTACAGAATTCAAGGTTAGTGGTTTTTTGTTTTTTTTTAATCTCAACTCTAAATATTTCTTGTTTGCATGGTTTCTGAGGAGAAGTCAGGTTTAATAGTATATAATATATAATCCTCTCTAGGTAAAGTGTTTAATTTTCTGGCTTCTTTCAGAATGCTTTCTTTATCTCTGATGTTCTGTAGTTTGAAAATGATGCCTAAGTATTGGTTTTTTGGTTTTTGTTTTTGTTTTTTGCATTTATCCTGCTTGATGTTCTCTGAGATTCTGATTCTGTGATTTGGTATCTGGTATTAATTGGGGGAAATTCTCTGTCATTGTTTCAGATTTTTTTTTTCTATTCCTTGCTCTCTTGCTTCTCCTTCTAGAATTCCCATTGCACATAAGTTATACTTTTTATAGTAGTTCCACAGTTCTTGGATATTCTCTTCTGTTTCCCCCACCCCCCCAGCTATTTTCTTTTTGCTTTTCAGCTTCAGAGGTTTCTAGAGATTCAAGCTCAGAGATTCTTTCCTCAGCCATGTCCAGATTGTTAATAATTCCTCAAAGTCATTCTTCATTTCTGATATAGTGTTTTTGATTTCTAGCATTTCTTTTTGGTTCTTTCTTAGAATTTCCATCTCTCTGCTTACACTGGGTGTCTGTTCTTGCACGTTGCTTACTTTATCCATTAGGGCCCTTAGTATCTTAATCACATTGTTTTAAATTCTTTGTCTGATAATTCCAACATTCATGCCATATCTGAGTCTGGTTCAGATGCTCCCTCTGTCTCTTCAAATTGTATTTTTTGCCCTTTATTATGTCTTGTAATTTTTTTCTTGATAGCTGGACATGGTGTACTGGATAAAGGACCCACTGTAAATTGGCCTTTACTAATGTGGTGGTGAGGTGTGGGGAGGGGAAATGCTTTTATAGTCCTATAATTAAGTCTCAGTCTTTAGTGAGCCTGTGCCTCTGGACTCTGAACTTCACATATGCTTCTCAGTGCTTCCTCCCCCTAGGTGTGACAGGATGGCTAAAGTGGGATAGAGTTGGGTATTTCCCTTACCCAGGTCAGTTAGGCTCTGATAAAACTCCAGCAGATTAACTAGTTTTTCTCAAGGGCAGACCTTGCTAAGAACAGAGTACAACAATCCACTTTCTGACTTACATGTTATGATTGTTTTGCCACCTATTTTAATTTTCCTTCTGTCTTATAGTTTTAAAATCTCACAAGACATTATTATTGATTTACAGATTGATATATTTTTATATTTGATGACAAACTTAAAACTTCTTTTGCTCTTTAATAAGTATATCTCAGATCATCTATTAGAAATTCCTTTAGTTATGGTCTGTAGGTGGCAAGATTGCTCAGTTATTACTTAACTGAAAATATCTTTATTTTTCCCATATTTTGAAAGATATATTATTATGATGTATAAAATTATTTCACTGTCTAGGGGTAGATTTGTTTTTATTTATCCTGTGTGGGATCCATTTGTCTTTCTAATTCTGCAGGTTGTTCTTTATATCTGTGAGTTTATTTCCGTTCTGTTATATACATTCATTTTATTATTTTAGATTCCACATATAAGTGATAACATACACTATTTGTCTTTCTCTGCCTGATTTATTTCACTAAGTATAATACTCTCTAGTCCATCCAAGTGGTTGCAAATAGCAGAATTTCATTTTTTTAATGGCTGAGTAGTATTCCATTGTATATATATACCACATCTTTTTTATCCATTCATCTGTTGATGGGCACTTGGGTTGCTTTCATATCTTGGCTATTGCAAATAATGCTACTATGAACATTAGGGTGCATGTATCTTTTTGAATTAGAGTTTTCATCTTTTCCAGATATATGCCCAGGAGTGGGATTGCTGGATCATATGGTAACTTTATTTTTATTTTTTTAAAGGAGCCTCCATATTATTTTTCATAAAGGCTGCACCAGTTTACATTCCCACCAATGGTGTACCAGGGTTCCCTTTTCTCCACATCCTTGCCAACATTTTTTATTTATAGACTTTTTGATGATAGCCATTCTGACAGGAATAAGGTAATATCTGGCTGTGGCTTTGATTTGCATTTCTCTAATAATTAGGAATGTTGAACATCTTTTCATGTGCCTGTTAGTCATCTGAATATCTTCCTTGGAAAAGTGTCTATTCATGTCTTCTGCCAATTTTTAAATCAGGTTGTTGTTGCTGTTGTTGTTTTTCTAATCCTGTGGATTGTAATCTGTAACCAACCCTGGAAATTTCTCAGACGTTATCTTTTCAAATGTTGCCTCTATCCCATTTTTCTCTCTTTTTCTTCCTGAACCCTGATTGCATATGTTAAAACTTTTCATAGTTTCTACTCTATACACTGACCTCTTTTTTACATTTCCCATTTTTTTGTATTTTTGTGCTACATTTGGAATAATTTCTTCAAAACAAACTTTCATTCCACTAATTCTCTAGCTTAATGTTAAACTGATTATTTTTAGTTTATATATTTTTCACTTCTAGAGGTTCTATTTGGGTTTTTTTCAAAGCTGCCTGTTTAATAGATATATAAAATCTCTTGCTCTCTATTCATATTTTTAATTTTTCCTTTTAGCACTTTAAAAATAATAAACTCATCTGTTTTGAATTACAGGTCTGAATTTCCCCTGTATGACATCTTTACAGGTCTGGTTTGCCGTTTACTTCCTTGTGAATTTCGTGATCATTTTGCCTTGAATCTTCCCTATGGGAATTCTCAGAGGTCCTTCATGGAAGACTCAAACTTCCTTCTTCCACTGAACACCATCAGCCAGAGATTAGTTTAAACTGAATTTTCAACTTGAAGTTTTTCTGAGCACCTGAGGAATCCAAATTTGGGCTGAAAACTCTCCTGAGGACTGACTGGTGATCATGGATTATTGGCAGTAATACTTTCCATTGTGCTCAGTGCTAAGGTTTAACACAACAAGCTGTCTTTGCAGACCTGGGGATGATGGGTTCCACACAGCAAGGACTGTGTGGGGTGGGGGAAGTGCCAGTTTGGGCAGGCTCTGAGCTTCCTCACCCTGCTCCATCAGGCACTGCAACTCAAAGCTGAAGTTCAGTGGGTTTGCCAGATGCTCTCAAAGTAAACTGGCTACCTCCCTGGATTCCACCTCTCACTTTGGTTTTAGCTGCTGAATATAATGACTTCAATTGCCAAATTATTGTGGCATATAAAAATATTTCCTCCTATATTTTATCTGCCGTTTTAGTTCAGCAGGTTGGTGTGTCGCAATATCTAGATTGCCTTTTTACATACCTGTAAATTT
Organism: Balaenoptera acutorostrata; assembly: GCF_949987535.1. Classification (NCBI taxonomy): domain Eukaryota; kingdom Metazoa; phylum Chordata; class Mammalia; order Artiodactyla; family Balaenopteridae; genus Balaenoptera; species Balaenoptera acutorostrata. The sequence goes on along the minus strand of NC_080066.1, from coordinate 55,682,279 downwards.
TTGAAGATTACAGAAAAATAGTCAATATGCATTAATTTCTTATAAGAAAGAAATGTAAACATATATGTCAAATTTTGATAGATAATAACACAGTGTTTCCTATCGTCAGTCTTTTCATCATAGTTGTCTGTGATAGTAGCAACTACCATTTGCAAACAAGAAAGGCCAGGCTTGGTAAGAATTTAAAAACATAACCTCTTAGAGAAAATGCTTTGTGTTTGTCTACGTGGAGTTGCATGGATATTGTGCTATTTGCTGGAAAAATTTGACCAGTAGATGATTCTTATGAACTCTGAGTTTATAAGTTTGTCTCATTAAATGGCCTTTAGGGGGTCACATTTGTAATTAGCTGGAACTTTTTTTTTGGCCGCACCACATGGCTTGTGGATGTTAATTCCCCGACCAGAGATTGAACCCAGGCCCTCAGCAGTGAGAAGGTGGAGTCCTAACTATTGGACCGCCAGAGAATTCCCTGGAACTTTCTATCTTATGTCTAAAAAGCCTTTTGATAATTGCACTTGGAGTAAATGTTCGATTTTTTTAAAAACTGGGGTTGGAAAAACATACCAGTTGCTAGGTTTGTACAAAGAATAGTCGAATTGACTGAAATTTAGCTCAAGACTAAAAATAACTGATTTCTTCATCAAAAGGAGTACACCTCTTTTCATCTTATTGTTCTGGTTCTGTTGGACTATATACAAATATACTAAGTATTCCAAATAGAATATAATAAAATTAATATGCATATAAACATAATAAAATTTATGATGGTTTATTGCCACAAAATGTTTAGAGATAACAAATGCATTCACTCAACCTTGTTTTTTTCCCCTTTCTGCCTGAAAGCTACTTAAAAATTAATCATATCTAAATGGGGACTTCCTTAAATCAGCTTTGGAGAATTGCTTTCCCTGAGAACAGGGTATTACCTTCTGGTTCCTCTGGTTCCCTGTCCTTCTCCCATTGCCAAGGGCTCCCCCTGGCTCTCCTGTGCTCCTCAGCATTCTCCATCTAGCACTCTGTCACCTCCCGCTGGAGGATCTGCTGCCTTGTCCCAGGGCTGATGCTGGTCATCCAAAGGTGCCTTGGCTTTCTGGGTCTCATGCTCTGACAAAAAAGATCCAGCGCTCCTATCTGGCACACACCCAAACCTCCCACCACATCTCAACAATGGTCACCTCACAGATCACCTGGCTTGTCTGGCAGAGCCCCTCTGCCCTCTCAGCATACATAGTTCAGCCAGAGGTCACATGACTGACTAACCCTGTGGGACTGAACTTTCTGAGACAGGACAGCCTGGATTCCTTCCCTTCCTCTGAACACAGTGACCTACACACCTCTCCTTGAGCGAGCGCCACTGTGCAGGAGCCAGGCTGGTAGGACGGCTTTCCTTTTGCTGGTAGGGGTGGGAGGCCCCCACTGCTTCAACCCCAGCCCCGCTGCAACACGGTTGCTTGAGGTCACATACCCAGAACTTGTTGGCTATGGAAGTAGAGCAACTCAAATGAGGCAAAGCTAGGGAAAAGAGTTCGAAAACCGGTAAAGTTCCAATTAAAATACTGTTGCCTATAGTTCTCTGTACTATATTTAATATCTTATGGTATGGAAAAGAATAAATATAGAAAAAAATGTATATATATGTATAACTGAATCACTTTGCTGTACAGCTGCAATTAACACAACATTGTAAATCAAACTATACTTCAATAAAAAATTAAATTAAAAAATCTAAAAAATAAAAAAATGCTGTTGCTACTCTTAAGAAGCCATTTTTAAAGAGGCTTGCTACTTAGTATGATGGAGATAAATTCAAATAATGGAGGGTAAGGAAAAGAAGTTTAATGGAACGTGGGCTGTCTTCTGAGACTGTCAGTTATGGGAGGGAGGGCATGCAGCGTCCTGTCATTGAAACATCTGGGGGGACAGGGTGGAGCCCCCCAACATTTGGAGGAAGAGGAATGGGAGTGCTAAGGAGGGCCCAGGTTGAAGCACACTGTCTGGGGGAACATGAGAGAGAAGAATCCTGTCTTTCAAATGATCCCAATCACAAAGTGCCCCCATCTGCCCTTGCCAGGCTGCACGGTTGGACTCTTCAGATGACAAGGGCAGGGCCCCCTGGATACTCACCAGACAATAAAACCTGGGGCTCGGCACCTGCTGTTGGGGGGTGGTTTCTAGACTTGAACCAGACTGTAAGCTCTCTGAGGCTGGTCACTGCTCTATTTGCTTTGGTGCTCACACACTCCGAATGCAGGGCTGCACACAGGACAGGCTTGTTCAGTGCAGCCTGCACTGGATTATAGCACAGAGTGGAGAATAGGAGAGCACTGGCTCCCGACCTTTAGGAAGGGGCTGAATCAGATGCACCAACTGCATTCAGTGAGTATTTAGCCTGGAAGGTTTACAGGGACAGTAAATGATTTAGAAAAAGAGGCTGTGAAATATAGATTCTTCAGAACCAAGTGAAAGAAGCAATCAGAACAGCTACAGAGATTTTCAGAGGCTAAGCTGATAGCTCACTGCTGTTTTCAAAGCCAAATGTCAACCTTTATTTAGATTTGAATACATGCACATTTTAGAAAACACAAGGAACAGGGTTGGGCTGTATCTTTAATACAGAAAGATGTGAACTTTGGAAGCATCTGAACAGAATTAACATGGGTTGCCCTTTGCTTGCTTTGAAATCTTTGGTCTTATGCTCAAACAAGTGCAGAGATGGAGTGCACACACACTCACACCCACACGTACAATGTACTCAGATTCACACACCCAGACCCCACACTCACACACAATCAGGCTCACACTCACACTGTCACACCTACACATACACTTACACACTCAGCTGCACATACACCTACTCACACACTCATGTTCTCTAACCTGGGGCTGGGCAGCACACTTCCGCAGAATGTTTGTAAGGGTGTGGCTTCAGGGTCGAGTCAGTCCACAAATCAGCCAGCAGCATTTATGGAGCACCTGCTGTGTGTCCGGCATTGTGCCAAAGGCTGAGGGTATAATGTTGTGTGGACCAGATGTGATTCCTGTCTCTGTGGCCTAGCAGAATTTCAGGAAGGGCAGCCATTGAGGAAGTGATGGCAAATAATTGGACGTTAGTTATAGGAATGTGAGAGACAGGCACTAAGCATTTGGGGAAGGACTTCAGAGGGTGGGAAAGTTTCCCTGAGGAGTTATAAGGCCTTGGTGCTTTAACTAGCAAGAGTGTTGAGAGAGTGGCTTTATAGAGAGCAGACAGAGAAGGGGCCTGGAGAGAGAACCAGCTGGGGTGGTGGGCCAGGGGTGTCCCACTGCTGGAAGGCTGGACGTGGTGGCTGGACAAAGCATTTGGATTAGTGGCAGCCACAGTACAGGACCCCGCACTTTGATTTTGTGGGTCACTCTCACCTGATGCCCCACTGCGGACCAGGTCATTTCTGCAAACAGCAGTGCCCTCCAGCCGTGCTGTGGGTTTGGGGGTCCTGAAAGCTGGGCATGGAACGCTTCCCTCTATGAAAGGCTGTCACCCCAGTTGGAAAGACCAAAGCCACGTAAACAATGTCATACTGAGGTAGGAGATAGAAGGGCCCCTGGGCCAGACAGCTGGTGTCTGTCAAGTGGAGTCAAATTGAAGCTTTGTTCTCACCCAGATGTTCCAAGGATAAAGCTAGTGGCAGAAGCTGAGCTCTGCTGAAGTAAAGAGATAAGATGACCACTCCTGAGGTCAAGGAAAATTTCCCTGTCTGCACATGCGCAGGAAGGCTCCTTGAGGGTCAAAAAGGGAGGGGGCGCCACCCTGTAATGTGTGGACATACCCCCACAGGCCTCTGCGGTGGGATACATCTTAGCAAAAAGTTGCATATGCATGTTGGGGAGGGTCCCAGGGCCAGTCAGGTGTGAAAAAAGAAACAAGATACTTGGCCAAATGTAAACAAAGACGGGAAGGACTGCCCTATATAAGTGATTTCAATCACCTCTTTACTGTGCTCGTCATTCAGGACGCCTGCACTCCTCTCTGGGTGTGTACTTCTGCCTTGCTTCTGACTTAAATAAATAAACTGTTTCTCTGTGTGCTCTCTCATATGTTGTACATGTGTCTCTAGTAATAAAATTTGTACCTGTTTTTGTAGTTTTTGCCTCCTTGAAACATATTTGCTTTCAAACAGAGTAAGAACCAGGGAACTTTGTTTATAGCCTCTAGCCCCTTGTGGACTAGTGGCTAGGTTCAATACCTGGGCAGGGAAATAAGATCCTGCTTCAAGACTGCTGTCCCTCCGAGAACAATACCTTCCATGCCTCAGTGAGAATAATTTGAAAATGCTCAAAGTCTATTTTAGATGTACCCCGTATCTGAGTAAACCTGCCTTCACTCATGGCCCTAGCAATGAATTTAGGTTTCTGCCCTCAAGCACCTTCACCTAGGAAACGAGAATGGATAAGTAAACAGGTCTGGAAATGCCCTTCATGCTCATGTGCTGGAATTCATTCCAGTGTTTACCCACCTTCTCTGGAGAGAAAAGGGAAGTGTGAGAGGGGCTGAGCTCAGACCCCCAGCCTGTCAGGAGCACAGCCTCACCCACACTACGGGCCTTGCTCTCTTCTTCTTACTCTTGTTTTCAGTCTTTTCCTTTATTGCTATGAAAGTAATACAGGCTCAGTAAAAGCATTTGGCAAATGGAGAAAAAGTAAAATAAGAATCATATGGTCTATTTCTTTTCAGTGCTTTTTTAAACAATTAAAAAGTGTTAAACGAGATAGGATATACTGTTCATACAGTTTTACTTCTTAATTTTATTACTTAACATTCTATCTTATTTTCCAGGCTATTTTCATAAACTGAGCATTGATGGTGGCATGACAGTCCATTGAGTGGTACTGCAACCATGGTCACTTGTATTTTATGACTTACATTTTTAGAGTAATCATTATCTGTGGAGTGAGAGACTTTTCAGTGGTTTTCTAGGAGGACCCAAAATTCACTCAGTAAGACACCATGACGTGGAGAGCAGGAAGAGGATCACCTCAACCAGCTTTGTGATTGTGCTTCTCAAACTGCACCCTATGCCCCTACCTCGGTTGAGTAGTACCCTATGGGACCTTCCTGGAACAGACCTCCGGCCACCCCACGCCCTCCACCTGCCTCTTGTCTGTAGAAAAACGTTAGCCTCCTGGGCCTTCCCTGAGTTCCAAAGAGTGAATTTAATCAGAGAAGTGAGAACATGCAGAAAGAAAGGAAAACAGTCAAGCAAGAAAAAATAATAATACTTTAGCCATTAAACAAAGTCAAGGACCTTTAGTTCCTCCTCAAGAACTACAGATAATATTCTAAGCCATGTCCTTTGAGCTGTTTTGCAGATACTGAAACCGCCATCAGGTAGAAGAAGTTAACTCTATGTTGCCCACAAGCACGTAGACCACAGACCAGTTGGAACCAGAAGGTTGATGGTATTGACTCCTGATTACCTCATCACCAACCAGTCAGAAGAATGTTCACTAGTGGATCACACACCCCACAACACCCCTCCCTCACCCTGTCTTTAAAAACATTTCCCAGAAAGCCATCAGGGAGTTTGGATCTTTTAAGTGCCAGCTGCCTAGACTCCTTTCTTGGCTCCTGCAATTAAAGCTGCACTTTCTTTCACCACAACCTGGTGTCAGTAGATTGGCTTTATTGCTCGTGGGCACATGGACCCCAGTTTGGTTGATAACAATTCCACCAATGCTCCAGCAGTTCTGTTTTCTTCATGAGGCAGCGTTTTGCTATAATACTGGCTGTAAAAAAATATTTCCCTATAAAACGATATTGAGGCAATTGCGTTTCTAGAATTAAATCTCTTTCTAAAACAAAATCTGCTTCTTAATAAACCTATTAACTCTGAAAGAATTTGAACATTTCAAGGTAAAGGTCGATTTTTAATATGTTGCATAGACAACTTCTACAAAGAAAAGATGAAAAGAAGGTCAGTCTGCTTTACGGCATTTCTTGTGCACCTTGATGTACCCTGTCACTTGGCAAGATGGGAAGTAACCATCACTTTAAGATGGCCATATCAAAAATCCCAGAGGAAGACAGCACATATTTTTTGTGCCAGCACAAGTTTTTCTTAAAGGAAATGTATTTAGAAACTGAACAATATTAAAGTATCTCTTTTTCTTGTTAGCAGCACAGTCTGCCACCAGAAAGGCTTAAAATGCTCTCCTTACAAAGAGTCCTGCCTGAATTATTTGGTAATTAATCATACATAATACCTTAAATTCCACAGGTGGCTGGCTGAAAGACTGCTGCTTTTGGTAGCTGAAAATCAATTCTTACCTATTTGAAAAGTGAGAAAAATGAAAGAGTAGTTTTTTTGCCCATTTTTAATGTTGACCTCAGCCACCAGGCAAGTGTGTGATCTTTTCTACATCCTTCCATTTTCTTGACACCAGCCAGTTGAAGATATCTAATACATATTAGACTATGGGATCTAAAAAACAGCTAATTTCTCACCTTGGCCAGCACAAAAACATTCTCAAATAGGAAGATTAAGTGCTATGATCAGCCTGCTGTGATCTGATTTGGCTCATTTGAAGTATCAAACCAGATTACTCACTTTTTAGACCAACTTTGTTATGATGAAGCTGGTGATGATGGTGATGGTGATAGTGATGGTGGTAGTGTTGATGATGATGATGGTGATGATGGTGGTGGTGGTGGTAGTGGTTGTGATGATGGCAATGATGGTGTGGTGATCGTGGTTGTGATGGTGGTGATGAACACTCGGATTATATACTAGTTTCTCTCTCGTAATGGCTTAGAAAACTTTCACACATGTATTACCTTCATAACAAGGTAGGGATTAGTACCCGAGTTTCACACTTTATAAAATTAGATTTGATAAAGTCAAAGAAAGTTGCTCATGGTCACAGACACCCTCCCCCACCCTGACACCTAGCCTACTTTCTACAACTAGCTTGAACTGATATTATTGAATGGAAGTACCAAGACCTAAAAGGTTATGGTACTCTCAGGAACTGGCTTCCATAGAGGCCCTACCTGTGTTTGGGAGACCACACTGAGCAGCCTACCAGCTCAGCCTTCAGCTTCATGCACACTCCTGGTTAATCAGAGCAAGTCACTCGCCAGGAAGTGAGAAGAGAGGGAGCTAAATCCAGGGAGTTAACCAAAAATAGGTATCAGGACCCTAGCAAAAGAGTCTGGGTGGTATTTATGTGATGGGGTAGAAGTGTTAACTAATGTTATGGTGGTAGTCATTTTGCAATATATAAATGTATCAAATCAACACATTGCACACCTTAAACTTACACAACGTTATAGTTTAATTATGTTTCAATAAAACTGGGGAGGGGGTGGAGAATATTTGAGGACATTTTAGAGTCATCCTGTGTAGTCGAAAGGCTACTGATTTATGCTGAAGAACACTCTGCTTTTAAAGGGCTTGCATGATTAAATTAGAACCCCCACCCCCTCCATAATCTCCCTTTTGCAATATAAAATATTGTAATTTCAGGAGTATCATCAAAGAGCAAAGGTCTTGGAAGCCATTTTAAGATTCTGCTCACAATGGGAGGGAACCATGTATCTGGAGCACAGCTTGCTTATGGGGCTGCTCCAAACATCCAACCTCTAGCTTTTTCAAATAAAGATTTTTGCACCCCTCCCCCTCAAAAAATCATGTCACATATTGGCAATGTGGAATTGATGAAATAATGTTCTATAACATCCTTGGACTGCCCATCTTTCTCTCTGTTTTTCAGGTTTTTTCCTCCTAGTTTGAACTCCCTTAACTCTATAATTGTTATCCTTACTCAATTCCTTTGATCATGTCTTTTCCTTTTTTTATACCCTTATCACTTTCTATTTTCAAAACAAGCAGAGTTTCTCCCAGGTGTCATCAATAAGACTTCTAGTTAAATGCCCTTTGAGGAATTCATATGATGATCTGTAGAGAGCTTCATGGTTGTCCATTTTCCAAGTCCCATCTCTGCAGTAGGTCATGACAAGAACAGGTATCAAACAGCTGGGGATAGTGTTGTATTAGTCAAGGACAAGGAAAAGTGGCTGTAAGGAAGCGAATCAATAAAAATTCAGTGCCTTAAGTACAAAGATGTTTATTCATTCTCACCTAAAAGACCAGGAAATATATATATAAGCTCTTGGCTCCACATGGCCATTCAAGGAGCAAGGTTCCTTCTCTCTTGTTTACATGCCATCTAGAACTTGATCCTTTTTTGTTTGGTTGAAGAAAGATTTCAGATATTTCTGTGTTACAGCTCTTGGGAAGCAGACAAAGCATAGAGGAAAATGCCACAGTTTTAAGACTCTGGCTTGTGAGGCACACTTGGTCATTACCACTAACATTCCACTAGGAAGAACTTAACTCTTGGCTACCCTGACTGCAGGGGCATGGGCTGGGAGATGTGCTGCTAACTGGATGACCAAACACTTGACTACAACCCTACTGAGAGAAAGCATGTGTGGATTCTGATGCACAGCCTGCAGTCTGTGTCACATGTATGTATTTCATAACATATTTATTGAGATATAATTCCCATACCATGTAATTCACCTATATAAAATTTACATTTCAATGAATTCTGGCATATTCAGAATCATGCAACCATCATCACAATCAATTTTAGAACATATCACATCAGAAAGAAACACCATACTCAGTAGCAGTCAGTCCCTACGAGTTCCTCATTGTCAGCCCCTGGAAACCACTAATCTATGTTCTAGCTCTATATACTTGCCTATTTTGGACATTTCATAAATGGAATCATACAAAATGTGTTTGGCTTCTTTCATTTAGCATTATGTATTTGAGGTTCATCCATGTGGTGGCCTGCATCAATACTTTATTCCTTTTTATTACAGGAATATATCCCATTTATAGATATATCACATTTTTTAACCATTCATCAATGGATGGACATTTGAGTTGTTTCCACCTTTTTGGCTATTATGAATAATAATGGTATGAATATTCATGTACAAAATATTGTACAAACATGTTTTCATTTCTCTTGGTTGTATACTGTCCTGGCTTAAATACTTTCCGCCCAAATTCATGTCCATCCAGAACCTCAGAATACAATCTTATTTGGAAGTAAGGTGTTTACAGATGCAATTAGTTAAGATAAGGTCATACTGGATTAAGGCGGGTCTTATATCCTATGACTGATGTCCTTAAGAAGGCCATGTGAAGACATAAAGATATTAAAACACAAAGGGGAGATAGACAGATGGAGCATTCTTTCTGCATTTCCTCCTTTTCTCTCCTCTTTTTACTTTATAGGCATTTCACCTAAATAAATCTCTTGTTTCTTGGAGGAGTTGAACTAACACAATTTTCTTTTCATTTATATCATTTTGCCCCTCAATTTTTTCCCCATGCTATTTATTTATTAAATGATGTGTGTTATTTGTTCTATTTCCCACATAAAGATGTGGTTGATTGATTCCTTGAGGAAAGACTTGGCTGATTGATTCCTTGAGGTGTAGACTCACTTGTTCCTCTCTCCCCAGACTTCCTATCTAGTGGTTTTATTTTATGATCAGATTGTGTGATAGATGGTACTGTGTATTGCTTATTCCACTAGAACAGAATGAACATGTCTGGTTGTCCTGTTTTTAGTGTTGCATGTTTAGACACATGAAATTCCACATCCACTTTCACATAATGGATATCAAATCAAATGATGATCCTAGCCTGGCCCTGTGATCACATTATAAAAATGATCATTTTTATAATTCTACCTTTTATTCTGCCTTTATTAGCTGGAATTCTTCCATAAAGAAGAATTAGCCTCATCATTAACTTGGTTGCCCTGAAATAACATAACAAGGAAGGAAAGCTAAAGGCTTGATTCTTTTCCTTTATATATTGGTTTTCTGAATATTGCCTTATACACACACTATTACAAAATTATACACACACTACTGAAATGGTTGACTTTTTTCTTTCTTTTATTTTTACTATTATTTTTGGACTCCAAGATTTTTATATATTTGTTGAATTTCAATTGATTATAGTTTTTATTCTTTTGATGTTCAAATTATCCAGTCTTTCATCAATAGAAGCCCCTTTAGTGTTGGTTCCTGTGTCGTCTTGATACACTCTCGTCTATCTGCTATAAATATTGTTGTTCAAGCCTTTTGTGAACATATTTATTCATTTCTATTGGGTAAATATCTAAGAATGGAGTTGACATATTATAAGGTAAGCAAATGTTTAACTTTATAAAAAACTGTTAAAGCATTTTCCAAACTCACTCTATCTTATCACAATTTGGTATTGTCACTTCTTGATTTCACCCATTCTAGTGGGTGTGAAATAATATCTCATGTGGTTTAAATATCATTTCCCTGATGACTAAGGGTATTGAGCCCCCTCTTATGTGCTTCTGGCCATTTCTATATCTTCTTTTGTGCAAGATCTTGTCAAGTCTTTTGCTCATATTTAAAAATTGAGTAGTTTGTCCTCTTATTATTGATATAAAGGAATATTTATATATCAGTTCTTTGTCAGATATATGTATTGCAAATATTTTCTCCCAGTATATGGTTTACCTTTTGATTTTTTTAATGGTCTCTTTGGGTGAACATGATTTTTTCATCGTGATGATGCTCAATTTATCATTTATTTAAATGGTTACTGTACTTTTGTCCTGTCTTGGAAATCTTCCCCCTATTATACAGATATTCTGTTTTCCATAAGACTTTATATTTTTATCTTTTATTCAGGCCTATAATTCACTTTCAATCACTTTTCTTATGTGAATATCCAAATGCTCTGGCACTATTGGTAGAAAAGCATCTCCTTTCCCCGTTGAATTGTCTTGGTACCTTTGCTGCAAATCACTTGACCGTATACGTGTGGACCTGTTTATGGATTCCCTATTTTGTTCCACTGATATAAAAGTCTACCCTTACACCAATACTGCTTGGGTTTCTAATACATCATGGTAAATTATGTGTGGGAGTGAGACACTTGTTAAAATTTTGGTTTATTTATCTGTATCCCCATCTATTGCAAGTTTGCTGCTCTTCCTACTTTGTCCCCAGGGGTGGAAGCGGTCATGGGTCTCTTCTCACCTGGGAAGAGCTCATTCCTTTTCAGAATTTAATTTATTTAGATTTCTTTGTGTACTCAGCACCCTGGTGGGCTTCAAAACAACCACAACTGTGATAACACAGCTTACCTGGAGTTTTTCTCTTTGTTAGTGTGGAGAAAATGTTTTCTATACCTTTCTTCCTCCTGACTGAAAGCAGACTATAGGTAGTAAGTTATATGTGGAGGTATAATTTCCACCAGTAGATTGCTCTTGGTGGTAGTGGAGGGGAGCAAACAGAACTTGATGGCAATGTATTCGGAGGATTATATTTTTCACATAGTCCAAGGAATATACTTTTATTTCATCTCCTTCTAGAAGTGTCACACTAGACCCAAACTTATTAGACAGTGGAAATCAGCCTGGAAGCAACTTTCCCCCTCTATAAGGTTGGATCGGAAGCCAAAGCATGTTAAATGGAACAAGAGGAATCTTCATTATCAAGCTAGAAAGCAGTATTCTTATGTGAAATTACACAAAGAAAAAAGAAAACAAAGCAAAAGTCAAAAAGGCTATGAAATTTATATTAATATTTCAGAAAAATGAAAGAATATGTCAACCAAATATCTAGACCTAGAAAAAGTTAGAGGACAGTATTTGGCATCTTCAATTATTTTCAAGAAATTATTTTCCCTATGAAACAAGAACAGAAAGTGATAAGGAAAGAAGAGACCAAGGTCAAAGGGCAACAGCACAAGCTTCTTGCAGCTCCCTGATCACCTTAGCACCATGTGCAGTCCCCTTGCCTAGGAAGCATTTCCCACATTTTCCCCTTCCCTTGCCCGACTGACTGCTATTCACTTCTAGTATCTGCTTAGATTTCCAAATTATGGGTCAGGTGCCCTCTAATTTATGTATGTGTCAGTGTTCCTCACTAAGCTGTATGTACTTTTGGTGCAAAAACGGTGTCCTTTTGACACTTTTGTCTCCAGCCCCATGCCCATATTAGCCATTCAGTAAGTATCTGAGTAAACAAATGATGAGCTGAAAAGACAACAAGAAGAGATAGAGACACTCTCTGGAGGAACAGATGATCTGAAATTAGAAGAAGGTGAAGTTAATTGTGCACAGAAAAACTTAATTAAAGAAATCATATGTTTATCCCCAAATTTAGGCCTATAAAAAGCAGTGCCTTAATGGCTCAGAAGTCAATGTACAAATCAGTGGAACAAAATATGTAGTCCTGAATCCTGCATTAAAAGTTCTGTCTGAGAGTTTTATAATTCAATATGGAAAGGATTTTTTAAATCAACAAAGAGTATTGGGCACATTGAACAAAAATGAAAATGAATGTTTTATTGGTTAAGAGTTTTTGGTGTACCATAAGTGTTGTATTTTCAGCAAAATATAAAATGATGGTGCTGATTGGTTTTCTGGAGTTTTATGTATATTCAAAGCAGTCCTCAAATATACAAAAACTACATAGTGTAGGATTTTTTTTCACTCTTCTTAGAATTGGAATCAATGCCTATGTGGTTAAGTTAAATAAAATGTATGCAGATGGTTCACATTTTACAGGAGAAATATGTAAAAAGAAATTTCATATATAAAACTAAATTTGAGAGTTGGGGTGGAAATATTTTGAATATTCATTTATTATTAAAGATGCAAGATAGACTTTGTGTGTTGTATTTTTGTAAATGCTTTTCAAAATATATATCTGTGGTAGGCTTCTTTTACTGCCACCAAACTGTTAATGTGCTACTGAAGTTTTTAAGTAAAGAATTTAAATGTTTTAAAGTGTGTGATATTTCAAATGAATAATAAACTCTATATCTCTTTTCTCAAATAAAATGTATTTTACCATATTGTACAAAAATACAGATGAACTGAAGCGAAATACAAAAAAAGCAAACCATATTAAAGTTATGGAAAACAGTATTGCCTACTAGTTAACCAATCCTTGAATAAACAAGTGCTTTTTAAACCTGAAAACATTGGACAAAGAAGAAAGTAAAGAACTTATTTTACTCTATAAAGAGGTAAATTTTCTGAGGTTAAAAAAAAATAAAGGGAAAATACCGAGTTTAAGAATACAGTGGGGAAATGTTTACATGCCTTTTTTCTTTCATATAGCAGGGGTTACCAACTTGTTTTGCAAAGGATCACGTATTTTATTTTTTTAAAATTGTTTTATTGAAGTATGGTTGATTTACAATATTGTGTAAGTTTCAGATGTACAGCACAGTGATTCAGTTATACATATACATATACATAGTAGGGTGTATATGTTAATCCCAGAAGGATCACATACTCTAGACTTGACAGGACAGAAGGTCTCTCAGTTATTTAACTCCATAATTTTAACATGAAAGCAGACATAGGAAATATATCAACAAATGATCGTGGATGTGTTCCAATAAAACAATTCTTGTGGACAATAAAATTTGAATTTCATAAGATTTTCACGTCACAAAATATTATTCTTTGAAAATTTTCAACTATTTAAAAATGTAAAAAACATTCTTAAGCTTGTGGCCTGTGCAAAAACAGACAAGTGGCTGGATTAGGCACATGAGCCTTGGTTTGCTGTCTCCTGATCTACTATGGGCTCTTAAAAATCAATACACTTTATTATAAGAAATTGTCTAAGTCCCTGAGCATAAGAAATCAAAATGGCAAGACATAATGCATAAGTATTCAACCTCTCTGATAACTAAAAGCAAAATGAAGTGAGATAGCAGTTTTTGGCTTAATAATTTGGCAATGATTAGGAAAAATGATATTCTTTAGTATAAAACTCTCTGGAAAGCAACATTGCATCATGTTTTATAAGTCTTGAAGGACTCCACACCCTTTGACACAGGATTCCCACTCTTAGGAATCTATTTCAAAGGAGTAATCACTAGTGTAGGCAATGATTATTGAAAAATCATGTTCATGTAAACTTGTTTATAAAATCTAAAACTGGGACCAATTGTGCATCCACCATTGGAGGAAAATACATGCAAATTAAAGCATATTCATAAGGAGAATACTACACATATCTTGGAAATCATATTTTTAATAATAATATGAAGAAAACACACTGAAATATTAACAATGATTATCTCTAAATAGTGGGATCCTGGGCATTTTTCATCTTCTTTATATTTTCCCATATTTTCTACACTTTCTTCAAATAAAATAATGTACGTTTAAAATAAAAATTAAAATGTAACAACATGAGTTGGGAGTAAAGTAATTAGGTAGCAAAGAGAATGAACAGTAAGAACAGTGGACCTGGGACTTCCCTGGTGGCACAGTGGTTGAGAATCTGCCTGCCAATGCAAGGGTCATGGGTTCGATACCTGGTCTGGGAAGATCCCACCTGCTGCAGAGCAACTAAGCCCATGCACCACAACTACTGAAGCCTGCACGCCTGGAGCCTGTGCTCTGCAGCAAGAGAAGCCACCGCAATGAGAAGTCTGCGCACCACAATGAAGAGTAACCCCTGCACCACAACAGAGAAAGCCCGCGTGCAGCAACGAAGACCCAACACCGCCAAAAAAAAAAAAAAAGAACAATGGACCTGGTCAACAGAGCTGTGTTGTCAGAGGAGAGACAGTTGTTGGATAAGGGATGCATCACCCAGGCAATGCAGGTAACGGGCTTCAATGCAGAAGAGAAGGTTGCCTTTGGACCACAGCTGGCCTCGGTTCTTTAGGGAAGAAGTATTGCCAATCTTCTTCGTAAGGAATGTCACAATCAGAGCTCTGATTGAAGATAGGCAGTCTGCCTGAAACAGATGACAGGGATTGTTGGGGCAGAGGGGGGACAGTGGAGTCAAGTCAGAGGGCTGTTGTTATCGTCTTGATGAAGGGAAAGAAGGTCTGCCTTAGTGGGAATGGGCATGACAGGAGGACGTGCACAGAAGGAAAGACCACAGAATTGATGGTATCTGACCACTGACCACTGTTCAATATCTTGGACTAGGGATGAGAAGAAATTTAAAAGAGGAATCTGAAATTGTAAACATGGGAAACTGATAGTGATGGTATTGGCTGCCTTTGGGGATTGCAAGAAATACACATGTGGAACCAGATAATATGGTAGATTTTACAGGACATTTAAGTGGAAATGACAGAGAAGCAGAATTCACTGGTGGTCTTAGAGCTCACGGGGAAATGGAGTCAGTGGGCCCCCCTGTGAAGAAGTCAAGTGGTGGTCCAGCTTCACCAGAGGCAGCTCAGCCTCCTGGGTGTTCAAAGAATGTAGGACAGAAACACGCCCTCTACACAGCATCATTCCGCCTAACTGCCCAGACTTATATTTTCTTTCTTTTTCTTTTTTTTAAACTTTCTGTTTATAAAAGATATACATGCTAGCAAATTTGGAAAGAACAGAAAAGTTTAGAAATAGGAAAACAAAAATTTCTCTGAATCCCACCAGTTAAAATGTTGGCATAGTTTCTTCTTTTTCCTTTTGGTATTTTAAAACAGTTGAGGGGGGGAGGGCAGTGAATTGGTGAAATGGGTGAAGGTAGTCAAAATATACTTGCAGTTATAAAATAAGTTCTGGGAATGTAACATACAGTAAGGTGACTATAGTTAATAATACTGTATTGTATATTTAAAAGTCACTAGGAGAGTAGATCTTAAAAGTTCTCATCACAAGAAAAAATTTGTAACTATGTGAAGTGATGGATGTTAACTTGGTTATTGCGGTTATCATTTGCAATATATACATATATATTGAATCATTGTGTTGTACACCTGATACTAATATAATGTTATTTGTCAATTATCTCTCAATAAGAATAGATAAAATAAAACCTGGAAAACACATGCACACACACACACGAAACATTTGAGATGTATATCATTGTATATATAATTTTTTGTATTAATTTTTCCACTTCATGATAAAGCACAAGTAACTTCAGTGTTATTTAAAGCTCTTTGTATAAAGGGAAAATGATGATAAAGTAAAAGAAAGAAAAAAGGAAGAAAGAAAAAAAGGGTAAGGAAAAATAACACTGAATTTGTTTTGGTTTTGTTGCATAATAAAGAATTTATTTTGTCCCAGTTCCTAGCACAGGGCTTCTAAAACCCTTGGGATTTCCCAAGTGATAAAATAGTCTTTGTTAATCAGGAATGCATTAGATCACTATGCTATTCCTATCATGACGCTAATGAGATAAGTCCAGGTTGGTCACTAGTAAAATTCAGGATGGGGGCCTGGTCACCAGGAAGACTGACCGCATGATTAGAGGGTTGGGACTTGGAGCCAAACCAACCTCCAGGGAGGGGAATGGGGCTAGGGATTGAGGTCAATCATGTGGCCAGTGTCTTAATCAATCATGCTTCTGTAATGTAACTTCAATGAAGTTCAATAAACTCTGAACACAAGTGTGAATAAACTGATGTAAATGGGAGGGTGATGTAGCCTGATTTAATAAGTCAAGGAAGTTCTTCATCCCTCCTCAATCTCTCCACATGCATCTCTTCATTTGACTGGGTCTCCTGATTTTCATCCTTTATAATAAAACAGTAATCATAAGGATAACATTTTCCTGAATTCTGTGAATCATTCTAGCAAATTCTGAAACCTGAGGGGACCACGGTGACTACCAAACTTATGGCCAGTCATCTAGAAACATGGATAGCCTGGGGACACCTGAAGTATGCCTGGCATCTGATGTAAGGGGGGTCTTGTTGGGGGGCATGACCTTTAACCTGTGGGGTCTGTGGTAACCCTGGGTGGTTAGTGCCAAAATTGAATTGTAGCACAAGCCATTGGGTTTCTACCACATTAGTCTATTTTAAGAAGTATTTAGAAGAAACAAGTTAATATATCAAGTATATTGGGTTTTAAAATAGAGTCACAAAAAGAGATTTCTTTATTACTTATTTCATTAGCTTCCTCCTCACTTAAAAATATTCACCTTCTAAATACCATGAAAGTACACGTTCTCAGGGTAAAATGCCTTTAGAAGTTGCATATTTAGGAATACTGCCTTCAAAATGCTAGTTTCCGTGATTATCCTTATGTTCATTTACTGTAGCTTGAATTGGAGAGCAAATGACTCTATTCAAACAACTGACAACATTTCCAATCTACATAATGTCTCAGTTTTTCTTCCTCATTGTTAAAAATAATCTTATAAACCAGGAAATCCAGCAGGGGGGTGTAGAATTCCAGTTTCTAGGTTATTACACATTTTTTTGAAAAACTACTTTCTTATTGCTGCAACTTGGTAAACCTGCTCCGTGTTGACCACAGGATTGAAGGAGCTTCTTAAATGCCATCGTGTCTGAGCAGTGATTAAATGGCTCCTCTCTCCGAAAAGGCTCAGTTCCCCTTTTGAGTTACTATTTATTGACAGATGTGTTCTTGTGGCTGTTTTGCAAGCAAATATTGGTCAGGCTGAAATTTCTTTTAAATATTCATACCATATGAGTGAGTTACCAGTATCATTGCTAATAATTTTTAAATAATTTAATGCAACACCATTTTAATGAAAACAGAAGCTCTTTTCAAATAGGAAAGCCTATGTTCTCTGTGTTACTCCAAAGTACCAAGGTGTTATGGACACTTATTAGGTGCTTAATAATAAGAAACATCTTGGATGCATATCTGAGTGTACATATGTACATTTATCAAAATAAATATATGTAGGTAAAATTAACTATTTCCCACAAAATATTTACAAAGGAAATTATCAAATATCTTTCAAAAACATAGGATTTTCATAACAAAAAATGTTAGAAGGTTGAGAGAAAATGTCTTATTCCTGAGAAACAAGACTGCCCTTTTTTTTAAATATTGAAGTATAGTTGATTTACAATGTTGTGTTCGTTTCAGGTGTACAGCACAAGTTAGTTATACATATATGATAAATATGTATATATATATTCTTTTTCAGGGTCTTTTCCATTATAGGTTATTACAAGATATTGAGTATAGTTCCCTGCACTATACAGTAGGTCCTTGTTGTTTATTTCATATATAGTAGTGTGTATATGTTTATCTCAAACTCCTAATTTATACCTCCCCCTCCTTTCCCCTTTGGTAACAAGTTTGTTTTCTATGTCTGTGAGTCTATTCCTATTTTGTAAATAAGTTCATTTGTATCATTTTTTAGATTCCACATATAAGTGATATCATATAATATTTGTCTTTCTCTGCCTGACTTACTTCACTTAGTATCTTCATCTCTAGGTCCATCCACGTCTCTACAAATGACCCAATTTCATTCCTTTTTATGGCTGAGTAATATTCCATTGTATGTATGTACCACATCTTCTTTATCCATTCATCTGTCGATGGACATTTAGGTTGTTTCCATGTCTTGGCTATTGTAAATAGTGCTGCTATGAACATGGGAGTGCACGTATCTTTTTAAATTAGAGTTTTCTCCAGATATATGCCCAGGAAAGGGATTGCTGGATCATATGGTAACTCTATTTTCAGTTTTGTAAGGAACCTCCATACTGTTCTCCATAGTGGCTGCACCAGTTACATTCCTACCAACAATGCAGGAGGGTTCCTTTTTCTCCACACCCTCTTCAGCATTTATTATTTGTAAACTTAAAAAAATTTTTTTTATTGTAGTATAGTTGATTTATAATGTTGTGTTAATTACTGCTGTACAGCAAATTGATTCAGTTATACATATATACACATTCTTTTTCTTAATATTCTTTTCCATTATAGTTTATCATAGGATATTGACCATAGTTCTCTGTGCTATACAGTAGGTCCTTGTTGCTTATCTATTCTGTTTATAATAGTTTACATCCGCTAACCTCAACCTCCCACTCCATCTCTCCCCCAGCCCCCTTCCCCTGGGCAACCATCAGTCTATTCTCTATGTCTGTGATTCTGTTTCTGTTTCATAGATAGGTTCATTTGTGCCGTATTTTAGATTCTCTATATAAGTGATATGGTATTTGTCTTTCTCTTTCTGATTTACTTCACTTAGTATGATAATCTCTAGTTGCATCCATGTGGCTGCAAATGACATTCTTTTACTCTCTTTTATGGCTGAGTAGTATTCCACATCTTCTTTATTTATTCATCTGTCAGTGGACATTTAGGTTGTTTCCATGTCTTGGCTATTTTGAATAGTGCTGCTATGAACATAGGGGTACATGTATCTTTTTGAATTAGAGTTTTGTCTGGATATATGCCCAGGAGTGGGATTGCTGGATCGTATGGTAATTCTATTTTTAGTTTTCTGAGAAACTTCCATACTGTTTTCCACAGAGGCTGCACCAACTTACATTTCCACCAATGGTATAGGAGGGTTCCCTTTTCTCCACAGCCTCTCCAGCATTTATTACTTGTAGACTTTTAAATGATGGCCATTCTGACTGGTGTAAGGTGATACCCCATTGTAATTTTGATTTGCATTTCTCTAATAATTAGCAACGTTGAGCATCTTTTCATGTGCCTGTTGGCCATTTGCATACGACTGCCCGTTTTTGAGAAATGCCTTCCCTCTGGGCCATCAGAGCTGTTACACTCTTTTTAATGTTTTATCCTTCTGCACCATCAAAGTTACCTATATGGACTATCAAAAAAAGTTGGAAAAATAATACAGGAAGACTAAACCAAGAGGCAAAGGACATGCCTCAGACACATGCTCCAAACCATAAGATGAATCTGTTGTTGCTCCATGTTTTTGCGTCACATTTCTTTACCTCTTTCTCCCAAAACATACATATTACAAGGGTATCATTGATGAACTTGGAGGAAGAAGCAATTGATGCCTTATATTTGAAATCAAAAAAGTCCTGCCAGGTCACTTTCCTGCCCTTGTAACCCCCTCTTCTACCATCAGATATCCTGCCATCACGTCTGTCATCTGCCTGGGAGGTGTGGCTGTGCCTGGCCTTAAAAGGGAAGAGGTGGGGAGCCTGCAGAGGGAAGGAATTTGCTGGGTTCTATGACCTCTCCCAGCAGACCTGGGGGAGCAGCTTGTGTGGGGAGGTGACCGGTGGACATGGACAGTCCTCTCCCCAAACCCATCAGGTTCGAAACCCATCTCCTTCTGTGAAGTAGGGTCAGGAGGGACACTGAATCTGCTCCTTCTTTATTCCACTACCTCCTGAGACATCTGAAAGGTTTGATAACTTCCCTGTATCTTATTGTCTTCACCTGTAAACAGCACCTTCTCATCTCGAGGTATACAAGAATTCAGTGAGTTGATCCTGAATGTTGATCCCTTGGCATAAGGCCAGCTATGGATTAATTGTTTAATGAGGTGAGATTCCCTCCTTCAAAGGAAGTCTTTATTTTGGAGCCCAATGTAGAAAGTATATGGGAATTGGAACCCATCATGTCTTCCCAAACACTGCCTCATCAGCTCTGTGACTCTAGAAATGTAATTTAACCTTTCTGTGTCTTGACATCATTACCTTTAAAATGGGTATAATGATCCTTATTTCTGATGGTTGTAGACCCATGACTTTTTAATGTGTCAGCTTGGCTAAGCTGAATTACATTCCCCAGATTTCCTTTCCCCAGGTACGTTTCCAGTTAGGGGACACTTTGCACAGATTTGGAGGCAGAAGTGAGGCAGCAGCTGTGTTGCTACTGCCCTTGGCATGTTGGAGCAGAGACGCACATGATGTCACTCACCTGCTGGCTGACCTGGTTGGTGCCCAGCATCTGCCAGCCCTACAGCTGCCCCACCTGCCCTGATCCTCCCTCAGCACCTCCCTCTCCCTAATCAGTAATGTGTTTAGCTCCACAATAAAGGGTGTCAGCTTCTCCTGCACATCACCTGCATCATCGAAATTGGAGGTCTTTTGATGTTTTAAAATCAACTCTCCTTAAAAAAAAAAAAAGCCTCGATTTGCAGGGTTTGCCAATTCACGTGGTGTAAATATTCTCTTTGCAGCTGATTTCAAGCTGCCACTGTGGTGTCACTGAATGTGACCCTCAGGAACTGGTATGAATAGGCGCTAGCCCACTGCTGCTTGCTGACAGGGGCCAGTCTGTTTTTGTCAGTTACGATGCATGCTGTGAGTTCCAGCTTGTCCCCATGCCTCCCCACGCTATAGCCATCCTCCCTTCCCGACTGTCTGCTCTGAAAACTTCAAGTTGAAGTTTAGATGAGAAGACACATCAGTCTTTCAGAGACTTTTAACCAATTCTCACAATTGCATATGATCAAATTCCTAGAACAATCCCTGTATGTATAGGTGTACATGTGTATTTCCTAATGGTTTCATATCTCTGATTGAATGCAGACCCTTAACTGATATGGGAAGTTTGAGAAAATTTATGCAAAACTCCCAGCAGCGGCGTTTGTACACAGTAGACACTAAAAAATGTTGACTTCCTATGTGGTATACATACATATATATATTATATTATATGTAATATATAATGGAATATTAGCCATAAAAGAGAATGAAATAATGCCATTTGCAGCAACATGGATGGACCTAGAGATTATCATACTAAGTGAAGTAAGTCAGACAGAGAAAGGCAAATATCATATGACATCACATATGTGGAATCTAATTAAAAATGATACAAATAAACTTATTTACAAAATAGAAATAGACTCACAGACATAGAAAACAAACTTATGGTTACTGAAGGGGAAAGAGGGGGAGGATAAATTGGGAATTTGAGATTAACAGATACACATTACTATATATAAAATAGATAAACAGCAAGGGCCTACTGTATAGTGCAGGGAACTATATTCAATATTTTGTAATAACCTATAATGGAAAAGAATCTGAAAAAGAATATATATATGTATATATGTATAACTGAATTACTTTGCTGTACACCTGAATCTTTGTAAATCAACTATACTTCAAAAAAAAAAAGTTAACTTCCTTCATAAGCAATTGACAACGATTTTAAATTTAGTGCTGTGTGCATTTCTTCTCCTGATATCATGGAACTCAAAGATATTCATAATGTATACGGGAATCATGTTCCTTTTATTTATTTTCTAAGGAGATGGATCATACCAACCAGCACTATCCAGTAGAAATGGAATGCAATCCACATATGTAATTTAAAATTTTCTAAGGCCACATTTAAAAAAAACAAAAAGAAACAAGTAAAACTAATTATAATAATATATTTAATTTAACTCAATATATCCAAAATATTATTTCAGCATGTAATCAGTATAAAATGCTATTAATGAGATATTTTAAGCTTTTTTGTATCCACTCTTTGAAGGGTGGTGTGACTCTCACACTGCATCTCAATTTCAAGTGGTCTGTAAAACTCTTAGAGGAAAACATAGGAAGAACACTCTTTGACATAAATCACAGCAAGATCTTTTTTACCCACCTCCTAGAGTAATGGAAATTAAAACAAAAATAAACAAATGGGACCTAATGAAACACAAAAGCTTTTGTACAGCAAAGGAAACTATAAACAAGACAAATAGACAATCCTCAGAATGGGAGAAAATATTTGCAAATGAATCAACAGACAAAGGATTAATCTCCAAAATATATAAACAGCTCATGCAGCTCAATATCAAAAAAAACAAACCCAATCAAAAAATGGGCAGAACACCTAAATAGACATTTCTCCAAAGAAGATACAGATGGCCAAGAGGCACATGAAAAGCTGCTCAACATCACTAATTATTAGAGAAATGCAAATCAAAACTACAATGAGGTATCACCTCACACTGGTTAGAATGCACATCATCAGAAAATCTACAAACAACAGATTCTGGAGAGGGGTGGAGAAAAGGGAACCCTCTTGCACTGTTGGTGGGAATGTAAATTGATACAGCCACTATAGAGAACAATATGGAGGTTCCTTAAAAAACTAAAAATAGAATTACCATATGACCCAGCAATCCCACTACTGGACATATATCCAGAGAAAACCATAATTCAAAAAGACACATGCACCCCAATGTTCATTGCAGTACTATTTACAGTAGCCAGGTCATGGAAGCAACCTAAATGCCCATTGAGAGATGAATGGATAAAGAAGGTGTGGTACATATATACAATGGAACATTACACAGCCATAAAAAGGAACAAAATTGGGTTATTTGTAGAGACGTGGGTGGACTTAGAGTCTGTCATACAGAGTGAAGTAAGTCAGAAAGAGAAAAACAAATATCATATATTAACGCATATATGTGGAATCTAGAAAAATGGTACAGATGAACTGGTTTGCAAGGCAGAAATAGAGACACAGATGTAGAGAACAAACATATGGACACCAAGGAGGGAAAGTGGTGGGGGGCGGGTGGTGGTGGTGGTGGGATGAATTGGAAGATTGGGATTGACATATATACACTAATATGTATAAAATAGATAACTAATCGGAACCTGCTGTATAAAAAAAAAGTTTCAAGTGGTCACATTCAGAACCCACATTGTGGGGAGAGGCCATCATGCTGGACAGTGGAGATGTAGACCCATATCAAATGCAGACAGCATATAATAAGTTATATTGTGTTGAATTACCTGTGTATTTGATCTCAGCATAGGCTGCAAAAGCAGTAGAGCCATTCACTTGCGGGGTTAGTCGGGTTATTGGTAACTAGCTCTGGGTTATTCTGGCTTCAGAAGGGCTGCCTCTGCAACATTCATGGACCACAGGTGTCAGGACGTCCTCTCATGTCACAAAAGACCCTGAGCTGAATGTGCACAGTGATTCCCAAGGCAGGTCAGGTCGTCCTGGCTGGGGCATAGAGCTGTGGGCACCAAAGTCCTGGAACCCAGGTCTGAATTCCCATTCACCTTAAACACTTTCTGAAAATCGCTTAGAAAAAAAAAAAACCCAACTGACTTGAGATTTCCATGTGACTTGTTTAGTAAAAGTAGAATACAGTACATTTTACCTGGTTTCACCACAATAAACGATAGTACATGTATTTTTCTGACGGCCAATACAATCTGGGATACAGCGAGAGTATGTCAAGAAACATGTCCCATCCCTCCGGCCCTTCTTACCGTCACCTCTTTTGTCTGCAGAGCTTGCTAACTTGTGGTTGAACATTCTCTGGTGGGCACAAAGTTTCATGTCACAAAATTGGGTGCCAAACTGACAACTCAGTCTAAACCCTAGTTCAAGTCCCTGTTACATTTTATGAAGTTCTCCACGCCAGTAATAATAATAATAATAGTAGTGGTAGTAATAATAATTCATCCATTCTGAGTTTTCTGGTAAATTCAAAATTCTCTTCCGCCTCCTTCTTTGGAGGATGACTGAATTGGTAGGGGCAGAGGCGGGGCCCTCTCACACACTGCTTCCTGTACCCTCACACATGCTCCTCACTAAGAGAACTCCTCCACCACAACCTGGGTATTCATGGAGCATCTCCTACAGGGCATGGTCAAGGGCTTGGGTCAAGGTGTCCCTGCTCTTGACTAGCCTCTTCCAGGACCCTGGCCCTCAGCCTCACACTTGAGTTTCCAGGCAACTGCAGGAAATGTATGCCATCTTGCCACACCGTTACAGAGAGTTGAGGACCTCCACAGGCATAGTGTAGAGCCAGTAGAGGTAGAATAATGGGGGGGGGGTCTTGGTGCAGAAGGACCCCTCCTCAGCCCTCCATCAATACCCAGCTCTCTTGCTTCCTCCCAATTCTGCTCCATCTCTTTTTCTGGCTTATAAGATCTTCAGCAAGTATTTTCCTAAAACCTTTCTGTCTGTATATGCCTCTGGGTTGCTTACTATTTCTAAAACTTAAAAGCCAAGAATTTGACATCTTTATGTCCTGATCTGGCTAAGCTGTTCCCCCAAGGCCATGGAGCTGCCTGGGCCATGGGAAGGAGCCTCAGGGTATCCTCAGATGAATGCAATGACGTGATGGGGCAGGGCCTGTCAGTTCATTAATGGGAGCTACAGTTCTGGGGCATGAAATCAGGTGATTTATTCATTTTCACAAAACAAGTGCTGTGTAAATAATTGAAGTTAAGATGGCATTCTAAGATTTCAAATCTAGGTCAGTCACCGTAGCTCTTAAAGACATTTCTCCTCTTTCCCCTCTTGGATCTTCTGACTACCAATTAAAATGGCATAAGGCAGATTAACAGGAGAAGATCAAATGTGTTATGTGTGTGCTGGAATTCACATAAGTATGAAGAATTCCAAAGATAGCAAAGCAAGCTGAGGTATATATATTATTCTGACCAAGGAAGAGGTGGGGGTCTGAGGCTTCAAAGGAAGTAAGGTAACTCACAGAAGATAAAAGGAGTTAATGTTTGGTAAACAAAGGTTTGCTGGGCCATTCAAACACAATGGGACACAGAGAGGACTTTGATCAAATGGGTCTTGCTCGGCTCCTCCCTGTTGATTACGCCCCATACATCACTATAGTTAGCTATGGTGACGGCACCCTCCTGGGACAGTACTCCTCTCTGAAATTCTTTTCGGTAGTTAGGGGGAAGTTCAGGAAGTTCTTCCTGAGTCTTTTGGGCCTTCATTGTTTTCAGGTCAAAATAATCATGTGCCAGAGTGGCACATCTTGGGGCGGCCTGCGCTGAGCCCCATCACTCCCATAAGATTCTTCAGTAAACCACTTTAAAATGATTTGTATGGATTGTATTTTGAAGAGCAATTTCAGAAAAACATGGTAAGATCTACAATGAGCTGAGATATGTAGGCTGGGCAAAGAAAAGAGGCGATTGAAATGCTTCCACCTTAACTGAAATAGACTTGGCTTTGAAATAGAAGGTGGTCCACCCAGTGTTTCACAGGAGCAGGAGACTTAGCTGACAAGTCTGCTCCCAGAGAGGGTTCTGAGGAACTCTGAGTTCTCCAAGCATTTTGTGCTCCCCTGAAACAGCAAGCCTTCTGATGGTGATTGCATGTCATGTTTGGGTGGAGGCTGGCCTGGGTGTGGGGGCCAGGATACAATAGTTTCCTTGATGTTTATTTGGTTTTGTGACTCTCACAGAGCTTGAGTTTTAGAAACACTCAAAGCTCTGTAGATATTTCCTGGTGCCACTTTGATAGTCAGGTAGAATTATTTATCAGCCTAGACAAAGTAAAATAGTGTTTCATTTGCAGATTGTTTCTGATCTGATCCTGCCATTGTCTTCAGAAATGCTGTCACTTTCCATGCAATACCATAGTGGTACGCAGAAGGGAAACTTGGGCTGTCATTTGGAGGAAGAATTGAAAACCACAGACTCCTGTTGGAACAACTTAGGATGCATGTGGATTTGGTCCAATTCCAGATTTGGAAAGCATGGCTGTTTTTCAAAGAGAGGCTGCAGAGGGACCTGGTGAGGGGCCTGGGAGAAGAATAGGGCCCATGTCTTCCACTTGGAGAATGACATTATCTGGGGGAGTTTTGCAAGGCTCTCTGTACCTCTGCGAAGCTGGTGTGCTATTAAATAGACTGCATCCTTTAGGGGTTTGATTTCATCCTGGAGGAAAGAATTCCTGTGTTCTCTGGGCTATTTGCTATCCTTGAAATTCTACAGATGCATCACAAATAGTGGTGCTTCCTCTTTGAAAGACTGAAACAGTTGGCGGCCCCTCCTCTGGAGACCTCGGCTGAGACCCTCACTCTGACTTGCAGCTCTCTCCTCCGTCATCCTTGGCCTCTTGTCATGGGTTTGCACCTGCACAATGAGGGGGAACACTGCTGCAGCCTCGGCTCTGTTCTCCAGGTCAGGTGTCCTGCCCTGGGAGGCTTTGGGCGGAAAGCACCTCTCACTGCTGCTTGGGAAGAGGCTGCTGTGGCCCAGTCACTGGCACTCGAGACCCACCTCGTTAAATTGGGCTTCACAGTGCCATGTGACCATTGCCTCTTTTGTCCTTCTGTTTGTTTTATGGAAACTCACTCATTCTCCAACCAGCCAGCCTCTTTCTGGGCTCTGGGACCTCAGCTGACAGCCCTGCCTTGGCATTGATAGAGTCTATGGCCGTCTCCCCAGCCTAGTCTCTACGAGAACTGAAAGAGAGTCAGTAAAAGGCAAATCTGATCATGTCCACTCCCTGCCCTGGACCTCGCACCCTGCTCGACCTCTGTTCACCCCTCTTCCTTTCCTTCTGAGCTCCAGGACCCTGGTCTTCTTCGCTGCTCTGAGGTGCTGTGTTCCCTCCCTGGGCCCTACTGTTCTGTCTGGTCCCAAACTCCCTTTCCAGGTAGTTAAGTCTTACTAGTTACCTTAACTCAGCTGTGACCAGCCAGGCCAGGGCAGATCCGCCATCACTAACTTTCCCAAGCCCTGACGGTTGTCTGGACCATTGTAATAGTGTCACACAAGATGGCTGCTGCCCCCTCACTAGTCTGAGGCCTCTTTGAGAAAAGACCACATCTGTCCTTTCACAGTTGCTCATCCAGTAGGCCCACATAAATGTCTAGAGCCTTAGATGAAAGAACCAGTGGATTGTAAAGTGGTGTCCCTGGCACCCCCACTACCCTGCCCCACCCCACAGCTAGAGAATGCTGGGCATTCCTTTCTTGATCAAAAATAATTTGTCTAAATCAATTGTACAGGGTGATGAATACACAATGAAGATATTTAAGGAATCACACATGATATCAAAGTGAAATGGAGCAGGATTGTATGGGGCCTTCCCTAGACAGACCCCCCATGTCCTCAGCCTGCCTTTTGTCCGTAGAAAAACTTTAGCTAAGTAATAAATTTAATAAGGGAACTGAGAAAATGCAGAAGGAAGCAAAGGAAAGCAGTCAAACAGGACCAAATACTAATAGTTTAGTCATTAAAGAAAGTCAAGGACCTTTAGTTCCCTCTCAAGGGCTATAGATAATAGTCTGAGCCATATCCTTTGAACTGTTTTTTAGATACTAAAACTTTCACCAGGTGAAAAAGTTATCTACATTATGACCAGACTGTAACTATGACATAAGCTGTCACAATTCTAAGAACTGGACCCAAGGAAATGGGAAACAAAACCAACCCTGGAACTAAAGATTAACTGAACTTAAAACAATGAAGATGACACTATTCAGACCACCGCATGACTAATTTCAAGATGACTGTCAGAGCTGACTCTGCTGTTCTGCATGTAACCCCCTCCCTCCACCTATACATCCCTGAAACTCCCCTTTAAAAGCTCTTGCCCACTGATCAGCAAGGGGGGGTGGACTTGGCCTTTGGACATGAGTCTGCCATGTAGTCTCATACAGAAAGGAAAGCAACCCTTCCTTTCTACCAACTTTGCTTCTCGAGTATTGGCTTTCGAGCAGCAAGCTGGTTGGTAACAACAGAATGTTCCAAAGTCATTTGTAGCAAATATTACTGTTGTGTATTTGTTATGATTTCAAGTCTACTTGTTTCTGACTTAAGTGAAGTTGTTTTAACCTGAGGGTGACTTTGAAGCTGGGCCAGGAGGATGTCTGGGCATCTGTTGTCTGTCAGCCCTCAGGAGCTCAGCCATTGAGGGGCACCACTGGGAGGGGCTTATCCATACAAATATATATGTGAGTGGATATCACGCGATGGGCATTTAAACTTTAAATGCCAAGAATTTGTGAGGACTTATCAAGAGTGTTCCTTCTGGGCAAGGCTACTCCCTGCTGACCTAAATAGCTCCGTGAAGATCCTGAGACACTGGCTCTTGCTGTGGCCTGGCCTCTCTTTGTGGCAGTGGTATTTAACTGAGCAGCAGTCTCAGGAAGGGAAGGGACGTCTGTTCCTGCCTCGGAGAGGCCACTCTCATAGGCAGTGATGCAAGCTGTGTAAGGGTCCTGGAGTGACAACACCAGCACTTGCTCTCTGCTAACATCCTGCTCTGGCTACACAGGACTTTCTGTTTGCACCAGCAGCTGGACGTCAGCTCTTGGTTGGCTAAGCTGACTCTACAAGAACCAGCTCACAGAAAGTTACACCTCAGCTAAATTTGGACTTTATTTCTTTCACCTCCTCTCTGCCTGGAACAATTAATCGATTACTGGTTTGAAGTATGGTATTCCTTTATTGGCTTATTAAGAACCATATCCTGTATGCTATTGGCTTGTGAAGTATTATAAATTATAATCCTACAGTGAACCTGTGTTAAATAAATTATTGGCAAAGACAAGCTCAGTCTCTGAGCATAATTTGGCTCAAAACAAAGTAGTTATTAAAAAAAAAAAAAAAGAACAAAAACAAAAAAAATTTTTTAATAAAAGAAAAACAAAAAAAAACCCCCCAAAACAATTATGGTATTTGGCATTACATTTTTTAAGATTTTTAAAATCACCTTCTCCCATCGACATGTGATGGCTGCTATCCTGGACCCAGTCCACACCAACTGTGTGTTTACTGATGACAATGATGATGGCATCTTTAGTCCAGAGGTGATCGATCTTCACAGTGACAAGCCTGAGGCTCTGTGATGAATGAGCAAAGGAGGCACCGCAAGATGCAGCAGTGCCTTCTGGATAAAAGCAATTGTTCCAGTGTAGTTTTACTAAGTGCTTTTACTGGATTTCAAATTTTTAAAATTAGTAATCCCTGTGGGGGATACACAGCAGCATCACACTGAGCAGGGTATTTGATCGACGCTGGTCTGGCTCTCAGCCATGCTGGCTCACAGCACCGGTGCCGGTGCCTGGCACACTCACCGCAGTCACACTCAGCTTTGCACAGGAGCTCAGGGCTCTTGTCCTAACACCTCCCTGCTCTCTGTTCTCAGAGGCAAGTGCCAGCTTTTCTGAATCTTTTTGTTTTTAAAAATAACCACTGTCAGACTGGGCAGTGGTTGACAAATCAGTGACTTAAGAGATGTGCGCCTTACGCTTTCCTTTTCTGATGGTTATCTTAGTAAAGTGGGCTTTTTGTGAACAGTTCTGAGGTGAGTAAGAACAGGTAGAGCAGATCAGATTCAGATTCAACTCTCCCTGATGCATGGGTGCAGGCCTGCTCACAGCATCTCTGGCCTACAGTGGTCTGTCTTTTGTTACTGCATCATCTTACCTCCTTCTGTCTTAGGGACAGAGATCTCTCTTCCCTCCATGCTTCCAAGTGACTCCTCACTTCTACTGAGCTGCTGTCATTTTGAGCTTGTCACCTGCCCAGCACAGAGTTCTTGCTCTCTGCCATCAAATTCTAGAGCCTCGGCCTTCCTGGTTTACCTTGGTTCTCCCTCCAACTTGGATTGTTCATCTTTCTTTTCCCAGGGAGAATTCTCCAATGACTAAGCCCATGTTGGCTGTTCTCTGATCTGTCGTCCACACCTACAGAAACTACACTCTCTCAGATCATCTGTGATACCCGTGATCAAATACTGTCAGCTTTTCCACATTATATTTTTCATATTTGTATTCAGCATTCAATCTGATCCTTGAAAGGTTTTCCATCCTTGGCTTAAATGGTGGTCCTGCTAGCATCCTAAGGGCTCTTTTTGGCCCCTTTAATGCTCCCACTTCCTGACTACAGGCACCCCTAGCCACTCTCTCACTGCACCCTCCCTTGGAAACCTCAAACAGTCTCACATCTTTAGCTATTATTTCTACAAATGTGATTCCAAAATCGCTATTTCTAGCGTGCCTCCTCTCTAAAGCAGCAGCCCTGCTCTTCTTTTCTGTGGTGCTTTTGCATTAGACTCAGAATAACTACAAACCAAACTCCCTTCTTTCACTTCGGCCTGGTTTCCTTTCCAAAATTCTGTTTCTGATGGTTGTATCATGCTTTCTCTGTGGAGTCACACTTTATTTCTCAAGCTCCTTTCCCATGGTATGCATCCCACCCATCTCTCATCCTCCCTTGCTGACTCTGCTCCCTGCTTCTGTTTCTTCCTTTCCATTCTCTGTCACTACACTAATCTGCAGTGTCCTCACTTCAAGCCTTTGTTTCAGTCAACTTTTTGTTGGTGTTGGGCAGGAAGACATTGTCCTCTACCCTTCTAGGTTCTTCTGGCTGGTTTAAGAATTAAATTGACATGAGACAGATTAACAGGAGAAAATCAAAGTTTAATAACAACTATACATGGGAGAGACACAGGAAAACTGAGTAACTCCCCAAATGGCTGAAGACCTCAACTTAAATACCATTTTCAGCTAAAGACAAAAGAGGAAGTTGGGGGTAGTGGTTTGGGACCTCAAAGGGGAGGAAGGCAATTCACATGGAGATTGAAAAGCAAATGTTTGTTACTTAAATGTTTGCTGGGCCACACAGAGACAATGGGACACAGAGAACTTTAGCAAACAGACTTTGCTGGGTTCCTCCCTATCTCCACAGCTAGTTTATACTGTACTCATCTATGGTGATAGCTCCCTTCCTGGAACAGGTCCTTTATCTACATTCTTTAGGCAGTTAGGGGGAAGGTCAAAGGTTCTTCCTGAGTCTTTTGGGCCTTCATTGTTTTCAGCTTGAAATAATCTGCATGCCAAAGAGACATTTTGGGGTGGCAAGTTTTGCTCCCCTAATTGGTATCTCTGCCTCTAGCCCTTTCTACGCATTATGTTATCTGATACACACTTGAAAACTCTTTAAAAGAACACCTTCATCATGCATATCCCCTTACTTAAACACCATTGTCTTGTCATTTCAGGCTCCAGGATATATGGCCCCAACTCAGAACTCCAACCACCTCTTCATCAGCCCCCTGCATCTCAACCAAGTTGGTGAGTTCTCTCTGGCCCTGACTTACCCAGTGCCTGTTCCTACTACCATATCTTTACAAACAATTTTTTTAATTTAATTTTTATTTTATATTGGGGTATAGTTGATTTACAATGTATTAGTTTCAGGTGTACAGCAAAGTGATTCAGTTATATATATACATATATCCATTCTTTTTCAGATTCTTTTCCCTTATAGGTTATTACAGAATATTGAGCTCCCTGTGCTATACAGTAGGTCCTTGTTGATTATCTATTTTATATATAGTAGTGTGTATATTTTAATCCCAAACTCCTAATTTATCCCTCCACCCACCTTTCCCCTTTGGTAACCATAGGTTTGTTTTCTAAGTCTGTGAGTCCATTTCTGTTTTGTAAATAAGTTCATTTGTATCATTTTTTTAGATTCCACATATAAGCAATAGCATATATTTGTCTTTCTCTTTCTGACTTACTTCACTTAGTATGATAATCTCCAGGTCCTTCCATGTTGTTGCAAATGGCATTATTTCATTCTTTTTTTATGGCTGATTAGTATTCCATTGTATATATGTACATCATCTTTATCCATTCCTCCATCAATGGACATTTAGGTTGCTTCCATTTTATCCTACATGAAGTGCTTTCCCTGCTCTCTCTATTCCATTGACCAAATCCTACCCATTCTTCAGAAACCACCTGAGGTCTTCCTCCTTCTTCATGCATACTTTCCTCATTGCTCCAACCACCAGTCATCTCTGAAATATCTCAGAGCAGGAAATACACTGGCTCCCAGATCTTAGTCTGTGGAATGGGGCTGAGCTGGTATGTAGGTATACTCAAGAGTTTGTTAATAATGTAGTGTTTGTGGTTCTGCTGTGGGCATTGGGAATTTCATTTTTTACGGACCTGCCCACGAGATTCTGATGTGTAGTATATGGAGATTTGTTAATGGCTCTCAATCTCATTTATATTTGACTTTTCACAGGTCAGATGTCATTTACCCAGCTAAGATGTGTAAGCAGTTTCAGGATGGGGTCCACAGTTCATTGCCACAGCGATGGCATGCTGCTGGAAACACAAGGAGCGTGAGAGAGTCACATTTAAAATCAGCCTTCCCCACACAACTCTTGTTGTCTACAGATAATACTGTGCATTCATTCATTTTTTTCATTAGTTCCATCCATTCACTTAACAAGCACATACTGGTCACTGTTAAGGTCCTGGTAAGTACAGAGATACGTTCACTCAGATGAAGGGAGAGAGACCCCACCCCCATCCCAACCCATCCCATGTGACAAAGGTTCTGCTGCCAGATCAACAGAATGCTATGGGAACCCAGGGGAGAAAGCAATTAATTTTTTTGGAGAGTCCATAAATTCTTCAAAGAGGAGGTGCCATGGTTGACATCTGAGCAGGGTAGTGAAGGCTGAACAGAAGGAGGAGGGGACATTCCTATGAGAGAGGAAAGTATGACAGAGAGGAGCAAAGGTCAAAGTTTGACACTACTTGGAGAGAAGAATGAATGGTTCCAGGTGACTAGAGAGGGTAAATGGAGGGATGGTACCAGGAAGCACAAGAGAGAAGGGGAGGGTCAGATTGCACCATGGGGGTCATCTAAAGGCTCTGCATCAGATCTGTGTTTTGGAATCATAAATCTTGTCACAGTACAGAGACTAAGAAATAGGGGAGATCTTGTAGACTGAGAAAATGACCATGAAACTGTCACAGGGAACCAGGGAAAGGCAGATGAGACCTTGGTCTTCTGAAGTGAGAGTGCAGATCAAGAGGAGAAGGAAGCAGTTGGATGGACAGAGAATTGGTCCCCACTCATCCCAACAAATTCTCTTCTGCTGCCTCCCCATCTATCAGCCAACTCTAAAGATTTCTCTCAAGTTGTCAGCCTTGGCCACTGGGTGAATAGTAATGTCATTAAACAAGACAGGGGCCAAAAAGAAGTACAGATTTGTGGGGGAGGAAAGTGAGAGTGGCCTTTGAAGTCTGAAGTTAAATTGCCTACAAGGCACCATGATGAGGTGCACAGAACCAAGCAGGGATGTGAGGAATGAAAGTGTCAACTTGGAATCACTGAAAAAGAAGAAACAGTTGGAGCCTTGGGAATGACTGGGGTTTGGACATGACTTTGAGGGGAGAAGAAGGTTGGGCTTAGAAACTTTTATCTACATTCAGCAAGAAGAAAACGGATGGGCTTGAGTGTAATTTTAGTTTCTTCCCTCTGTTTCTTCGGCTTCGGATAAGAATGAATAAATGAGGCCCATGAAGAAAGAGGATGGATTAAGTTTATTAAGAGTTTACGAGGGAATTCCTGGCGATCCAGTGGTTAGGACTCAGAATTTTCACTGCCAGGGCCCCAGTTCAATCCCTGGTAAGGGAACTAAGATCCCACAAACCATGCGGTGCGGTCAAAAAAAAAGAGAGAGAGTTTACAAGTTAAATGATTAGTACCAAAAAAAACCCAGGGTGAACTAAATGAAAGTATTGAATGATAGGCTATGGAAAGATGAAAACATCACTGCTCCACCCTCACTGGAAACAGGCCTTCTGAACCCGGAATCTGGCATAAGAAACATTATCCATTATCCATCATTGAAGGAGAAAGGAGACAGAGATTTATTGGAAGTACAAGGAAGATATGCACAAAGAAGGAACTGTTATTTATGATGTAGTGTAGTGATTATATATCCAGAATCTATTATTACAGTGAATTTCATTATCTTTTTAATTGCTACAATTTCTTTACCTCCTCAAGAGCTCAACTTTCTTCTGTATAAGAAATGTTCATTAAGTTAATAGATATACCTTACACATCATTTTAAAAATAAGCTAAAGTAAAGTAAAATAGAAAAAAAAAAGAAATACATTGCTTGACTTGTTCAGTGTTACAGGACAGGTTAAGGAAGGATGAATGATAACACAGAAATCTTGGTCTCCATCAGACATTGTTTTCTGAGGTCCCAGTTGCAGGCATTGTTTCATATTGGTTATTTAAACCAATCTGAAAGTATAATGCTTAATATACATTTATTTCACATGAGACTTAATTCTTCAGTATTTATTTGTGGTCCCAAATTTTCTTTTGAGTTGAATGAAACTTTAAAAAACCTCAATATTACTCAAATTGATGTATACTGTATGCAGGATGAAGGTAACTTGTCTACTGAGACTTAACGTGATGCCAAAGAGCCTTTCCTATTCCTTAACTTTATGCGTCTAGGCTCTTTAGGTCTTTTGTGAGAAAATGACTTATAAATATAAGCTTGTCAAACTGCCTTTGATTCCTAACAATTCCTTATTTCATACCTACCACCATCATACAATAATTGAAAAGCATTAGAAACATGCAAATGTATGGGGCAAATGTCAGAATATAAGAGGCATAGTCTTAGCCTCTGAAAACTTGTACATTCAATTTAACAAGCATTTGTTGAGTATCCACCATGGAAAAGGCGTATACTAGATATACTTGGTGATACCACTAATGAGTAAGACATAACCTCCTTCTTCAAGAATCATGTGGTCTGACATATTAGCTACTCATCCTGGCACACTAACTCACTCTAACACAGAGATGACAGGTGATTTGGGAGGAGAACAGAAAGTTTGCACACACATTACTTCATGTGATCCTCTTAAGAAGGCTGTAAATGAGATGTACATTTTTAGAGCTGATGGGGAGTGGAACTGGCCTATCACCCATGTTATCTGCTGCCTTGAGTTCAGTTGTGTTACTTAATGAGTATGTCGTAAATGGTTAATGTAATAAAAGCAAAAATTTACAACTGTATTCAAAGAAAAGATCTTGGTCTACAGGACAAGATTTGTGGACAAATACATACGCACATTGTATGCTTCAATACTTTTGTTAACTTCTTACTTTATGTGACTTTAAAAATTAATGCTGACCCCAATGGAGGCATCTACTGAGCAGGCAGTATATAAGTCTTGGCAACCAGTTCAGCACAGACCTCTGATGCCTCCAACTTTTCACGGCAATCAGAGGGCCGTGAATCCAAAGCCCTCAGAGAATGCCACCAGAGAGTTAGAATTTTCTCAAAACCTGCACTTGCCTTCATGTCCCACATTTATTTAAATAATTTGCAGATTCCTCCTTTAAAACCTTTAAAAGATTATTCTGAAATAGCTCTCCCTTCAACCCTATTTGTCTCCCTTACACCTTACTTATTATTAATTTACTATTAATGTCTGTGTCAATGTTTACTGTCTTTATTTTCTAGTTTAAGTCTTCCTCCACCACTGTTCCTTCTAAATCCATCCTCAAAGAAAGACTCATCCCCATAATTTTCTGTTTGTGACAACACAGCTCATTTCCCCAGTGTTACACAGGGCAATGCAAATAGCTTAACTTCAAGAAGAACTTGGACAGCAAGAACTTGAGAGACATTAAAACAAAATAAGTCCTTGTTTCAAACAAGGGGACCTAAAATAACATGTGAAAGAACTGTTGAACTACAGATGATGATTTTGCCTTGAATGACATCTGAAAAGAAACAAGACTGACTTCTAGATGAAGTCTTAGACATGTTTTAAACAAGACTAGAGACACCAGCTTTAACACTCACCATGAAAGCTCTGGAGTGACATGAACTATATTGAAATCTGCCTCCTGGTCTGAGTATGATGAACTCCTCTGGAAGGGAATTTTGCCCCAGGGAATCTTCATATCCTGCATACATCTCCCCAGGTGGGGGAAGGTTCAGGAATTCAGGTTATTAGGACAGGAATATTTTTCTTATAGAAAAATGTAAAATTGACTATGAGCTTGCCTTGAGGAGAAATATTTATGGAAACTTTCTGCTTATATTGTGGGTAGAAAAAATAATTTCATTTGCTTTTGAGACTTGTAAACTCCCTCGCATGGACTTACAAATATCACCTCTACTTTACAGAGAGATGAGCAAGGCACTGAGGAGGCAAACATTTCAAAGATGCGGCAGAAACAGAACCAAAGGAGCTCTATTCAGCCTCCTTCCACCTTATTATATCTATCCATCTCACCCTGCAATAGCTATGTAGTTAATATATCGCTGACCTGTACACAAAAAGAGTGAGTTTTCTGCCATTGCTTCACATTGTGTGAGGGCATAACTCTGTTTGGAAAAGGGGTGTGCTGTCCTGTACCTGGAACTCCAGTTGCAAGAATGAAATGAGAGAGGATGACAGTCTTGGGCTTACAAAGCAAAGGATTGACTTTATGCATATCACGCACAATGATCTTATTTTATTCTTGAAGTTACTTTACTCTGGTGATCAGTTCAGTCTACCACAGTTCAAGAGCACGTCGTAGATGAAAACATGTTCATTAGCATAGGGAATACAAAGCTGGGAAAATGGAATCTCTCCTGTTTCAGACTTGCATCTCAGAGTCCTGAACTACGTCTGGAAGCTTACCTTGTATGACATTAGATTTGTGCACTTACAAGTAAATTTGTCCAGAGCTCAGGTTTCTGCTTTCTGTCTCTGGACACTGGACATGTTCCTAAAAGAACATGGAAAAGGAATGAAACAAGTCTCTTACCCACAGGGCACTTGAATGGGTAGCATTAACTTTCTTTTTTAAGTTATTTTTTTAATTGAAGTATAGTTGATGTACAATGTTGTGTTAGTTTCTGATGTACAGCAAAGTGTTTCTGTTATATATATATATATTCTTTTTTCATATTCTTTTCCATTATTAGTTATTACAAGATATTTAATAGAGTTCCCTCTGCTACACAATAGGTCCTTGTTGTTTATCTATTTTATATATAGTAGTATGTATATGTTAATTGCCAAATCCTAATTTATCCCTCCCCCCTCCCTGTTTCCCCTTTGGTAACCATAAGTTTATTCTTCTATGTCTGTGAGTCTGCTTTTGTTTTGTAAATAAGTTCATTTGTATCATATTTTAGATTCCACATATAAGTGATATCATATGGTATTTATCTTTGTCTGATTTACTTCACTTAGTATGATAATCTCTAGGTCCATCCATGTTGCTGCAAATGGCATTATTTCATTCTTTTTTATGGCTGACTAGTATTGCAATGTATATATATACACTGCAATATATATATATTTATACATATACATATACCATCTTCTTTATCCATTCGTCTCTCTATGGACATTTAGGTTGCTTCCATATCTTGGATATTGAAATAGTGCTTCTTTATCCATTCATCTGTCTATGGACATTTAGGTTGCTTCCATATCTTGGATATTGAAATAGTGCTGCTATGAACATGGGGGTGCATGTATCTTTTTGAATTAGAGTTTTCTCCAGATATATACCGAGGAGTGGGATTGCAGGATCCTATGGTAACTAGTTTTAGTTCTTTAAGGAACCTCCATACTGTTCTCCATAGTGGCCGAACCAATATACACTCTCACCAACAGTGTAGGAGAGTTTCCTTTTCTCCACACCCTCTCCAGCATTTATTATTTGTAGACTTTTTGATGATGGCCATTCTGACTGATGTGTGGTGATACCTCATTGTAGTTTTAATTTGCATTTCTCTAATAATTAACGATGTTTAGCATCTTTTCACGTGCCTATTGGCCATCCATATGTCTTCTTTGGAAAAATGTCTATTTAGGTCTTCTACCCATTTTTGATTGGGTTGTTATTGAGTTGTATGAGCTGTTTGTATATTTTGGAAATTAAGCCCTTGTTGGTTACATCGTTTGCAAATATTTTCTCCCATTCCGTAGGTTGTCTTTTTGTTTTGTTTATGGTTTCCTTTGCCATGCAAAAGCTTATAAGTTTGATTAGGGTCCATTTGTTTACCTTTGCTTTTATTTATATTGCCTTGGTATACAGCATGAACTTTCTAGACCTCAAGGAAAACTCTTCTGGATTTTTCAAATTTGATCTCCTACAAACCTGTGGTTTGGGGGGGAATCTTATTTCTATTCACCTTCAATTTTTCCATACCTATACGCACGCACACACACAGAGAGAAATAAATTATGTGACCTTCTTTCTTGACTTCCATGTTTACTTTTGCCGCTAAACTCCTCATTAAAGACAGACAAATGATAGTGAGAAAGCCTAAACTCCTGTTACAGATTCCACTTTGTTGTCTTAGGAAGTAATGGCCAGGGAGGGAACACATCAACTATAAATACATGCCTTCATCTTCAAGCAGACTTAGGCATATACACAATAGAATCACTTCCATGGTTAAGAAATACTCTCTAGACAAATTTAACTCTAACTGTATCCTCATATTTCACTTAGTTTTCAATGAAAAAATAGGTTTAGGTATAAACAACAAAATTAAGTGTCAGTTAATTCCATTCATTCACTCTCCAGCTCACACTTTGGAGCTTTTTTCCTATGCCGACAGTATCAATCTATTAACAGATGTATTAGTATAATTTTAGTTTTCATTTCTAAACCTTAAAGAACAGAACTGAATATTTTGTATATACAATTTACAGGGAAGTCCTATACCAAAACAGATTTCCTCTAACTTTATATATTTATCAAAGTCTTGGGAGAGAAAATGAATGAAGCAGCCTTCTTTGCTATATATAAGGATCCATACTCCAAAAGACAAATTGTGTCCTGGATTTCATTTTTTAATGTCACAAGGATAAATCAAATGCCAAAGATTTTTGTGGAATACATAATGTTTTGGTTCTATGTAATTGCACTGTTGGTATTTGCAAATTATTGTGGAAAATGAAAAATATTTCATCAACGAAATGAAATAAAAAATTATTGTGACAATGTTGAATAAAAATATCAATGAATGTTTGAGCACTATCTCTAAGTGCAGGTGAAGGTACATTTAATTAATTGGACAGATTTAAAACCCAGGTTTTAAAATCTGAAGTTTTCTTTACATAATCCTTTTTTCAGGTAAAATTATTCTCCATTTTGTCAAGATTTGTCATTTTTTTCTCATGACTCAACCATGAGTTGTCTTGTGGTGTTTTCTGCCTTCTACCTTATTGTTAGGACCTTGTGTGCAGGGACAAAAAATTGTTGCTGCTGTTTTTGAGCACACTTTGTTTGGCTGGCAATAGTAATCAACAAAATATAATAGCACCAACATAATCATTCTTGGTATCAATCTCCTTGATTAAACCTCTTAGAATTAATGCTTCTCATGAATGCTTAACAAATTCTGATTAAGTAACTGATTTTTATAGTTAAATCATATATGATCCTTGGTTTCTCATCTGCATAGGAGAACTGTATAGGTTTCAAAAGACAGAAATCCATTCAAGTTACTTACATGAAGAAACTAAGATTAATTAGTCACAGGGTCTCTTATGAAGCCCAAGTTCTGGGGATTCATCAGGCTTCTGGAATGAATTGCCCCAAGGAATTATCTGTACTCAGTGATTTTTAAAAAAAATTTTTTATTGGAGTATGGTTGATTTACAATGTTGTGCTAGTTTCAGGTGTACAGCAAAGTGAATCAGTTATACATATACCTATACATATATCCACTCTTTTAGATTCTTGCTGTCATTCATGTCTGCTTCTCTTTCTAAGGCTGCTTTGTTATTCTTTCCTCACAGGCTTTCTCTAATCTGGACTCCATGATAAAAGAGTGAAACATGACCATTTGCAACCTGGGACTACATTTCTTCCATTAAAGAAGCCAGCTAGACTGAACCTGTAACGTAGTTCAGATTACAAATTTGAAGAAGAATATAGCTTCTGTGCTCACCCCAAGATTATTTACTTTTTTTTGTTGAGGATGAGTGGTGTTGTTGTCCAGTCGTGAAAGCCTGGATGCCTCCATTGGAACCAGAGAGACTGTGGAGCAGATGGAAGGAAGGGAAGGTATGAAGCAAATTCCCAGAAAAGTGTGAAGATAGCTAAACAGCTACTCTAAAGATACCCACTGTAAGGAGCTTAGACCAGAGCCTTCTAAAGTTTTTTTGATTCTAAAATTCTACAATTCCTTTATCATACTAGGCATTTCTTTTAAATTTTTTATTCCTTTTTTATTGAAGTGAAATTCACATTACATTAAATTTAACCATTTTAAAGTGTATAATTCAATGGCATTTAGTACACTAACAATGTTGTGCAACTATCAGCTCTATCAGATTTCAAAATATATTCATCACCCCAAAAGGAAACATAACATACCCATTAGCAGTCATGCACCATTCTCCTGCCTCTGGTAACACTTATCCATGCTCTGTCTCTATGGATTTATCTATTCTGGATATTTCATATAAGTGGAATCATACAATATGTGGGTCTGACTTCTTAGCGTGGTGTTTTTCAGTTTCATTCATGTTATAGCACTCTTTTTTATGGCTGAATAATTTTTAATTATATGTATATGCTACAATTTATTTATCCATTCATTCATGATGGACATTTGGACTGCTGCCACCTTTTTGGCTATTGTGCATAGAGCAGCTATGAGCATGTGTTGTATATGTGTTTGTTTAAGGACCTGTTTTCAATTATTCTGGGTATATATATAAGAGTAGAATTGTTGAGTTGTATGGTAATTCTATGTTTAACTTTTTGAGGAACTGGCAAACTGTTTTCCACAGTGGCTGAACATTTTACACTATCACCAGCAGTGTATGAGGATTCAATTTCTCCATATACTTGCCAGAATTGTTATTTTCCTTTCCAAAAAATTATTATTCTAACCATTCTAGTGGGGTTGAAGTGGTACCTCACTGTGGTTTTAATTTGCGTTATTCTAACGATCAATGATTTTGAGTATCTTTTCACTTGTTAGTTGACCATTTGTAAATCTTCTTTAGAGAAATGTCTATTCAAGTTTTTTGCGTATTTTAAAACATTTGTTGTTTTGTTTCTGAGTTGCAATTGGTCTTTACATATGCTGGGTACTAGACTCTTATCACATATGTAATTCATTAATATTATTCTTCATTCTGCAGGTTGTCTTTTCACTTTCTTGATAATGTCCTTTGATGCACAAAGTTTTTAACTCAAATAAAGTTCAATTTACCTACTTTCGTTGTTGTTGCTTGCAGTTTTGGTGTCATACCTAAGAATCTGTTGACAAATCTAAGATTGTGAAGATTTAATCCTATGATTTCTTCTGAAAGAGTTTTACAGATAAATCTCTTACATCAATTCAGTTCTTTAATCCATTTTGAATTAATTTTTATATGTGATGTGAGCTAAGGGTGTAACTTCATTCTTTTGCATGTGAGTATACAGTTGTTCCAGCACCATTTGTTGAAAAGACTGCTCTTTCCCCATTGAATGGTCTTGGCAACTTTGTTGAAACTCAACTGGCCATACGTATATGGGTTTGTTTCAGGATTCTTAACTCTCTTTCCTTGATCTATATGTCTACGTCTATGCCAGTACCACAAGGTTTTCATTACCATAGACTTGCAGTAAATTTTGAAATCAGGAAATGTGAGTCCTCCAACTTTGTTCTTCCTTTTCCATATTGTTTTAGCTTTCTGGGATTCCTTGAAATTCCATATAAATTTGAGTATTGGCTTTTCCATTTCTGTAAAAATGGCCATTGGAGTTTTGATAGGGATTGCATTGTATGTGTTGGGCAGTATTGGTATCTTAACAATACTGAATCTTCCAATCCATGAATACAGTATATCTTTCCATTTATTTAGGTCTTCTTCAATTTCTTCCAGTAAGGCTTTGTAGTTTTCAGTGTAATTACAGCATTACTTGGTTAAATATGTTCCTAGATATTATGTTCTTTTTGATTTTATTGTGAGTGGAATTGTTTTCTTAATTTCCCTTTCTGAAAGGGAATTGTTCATTACATATAGGTCTTGTATCCCACACTGTTGCTGAATTTTTAAATTAATCTTAATAGTTTTTGTGTGTGTGTGTGAATTCTTTAGGATTTACCATATATGTGATTTTTTCATCTATGAATAAGGACAGTTTTACTTCTACCTTTTCAATTTGGATATCTTTTATTTCTTTTTCTTATCTAATTGCTCTGGCTGGAACTTCCAGTACAATGTTGAATACAAGTGGCAAAAGTGGGCACCCTTATCTTGTTCCTGACTTTAGGGGGAAAGTTTTCAGACTTTCATCATTGAGTATGACGTTAGTTGTAGGTTTTTCATAAATGCCCTTTATCAGGTTGAGGTAGTTTCTGTCTACTTAGATTGGTAAATGATTGCATCATGAAAGAATGTTGGATTTTGTCAAATGCTTTTTCTGCCTCTATTGAGATAATCATATTGTTCTTTTCCTTCATTTTATTAATATGATGTGTTACTTTGATTTTCATATGTTGAACCACTTTTACATTCCCGGGATAGATTCCACTTGGTCATGGTATAAATTCTTTTACTATGGTATTGGATTCACTTTGTTAATATTTTATTGATTTTTGCATCAATATTCATAAGGTATTTTGGTCTGTAGTTTTCTTGTGATGTTTTTGTCTGGCTTTGGTATCAGGGTTGATACTGCCCTCATCAAATGAATTATACAGTGTTCCTTTCTCTTCTATTTTTTGAAAAAGTTTGAGAAAGATTGGTGCTATTTCTTCTTTGTTTGGTAGAATTCACCAGTGAAGTTCTCTGGTCCTGAGCTTTTCTTTGTTGAGAGGTTTTTGGTTATTGATTCAGTTTCTTTACTTGCTATAGGTATTCTTAGGTTTTCTATTTT
This sequence comes from Balaenoptera acutorostrata, assembly GCF_949987535.1. Lineage (NCBI taxonomy): Eukaryota > Metazoa > Chordata > Mammalia > Artiodactyla > Balaenopteridae > Balaenoptera > Balaenoptera acutorostrata. The sequence goes on along the minus strand of NC_080066.1, from coordinate 55,639,092 downwards.
TTTCTTGAGTCACTTTTGGTAGTCTGTATTTCCAGGAATTTGTCCATTCATCTAGGTTATCTAATTTGTTGGTGTACAATAGTTCATAGTATTCTCTTATAATCCTTTTTGCTTCTGTAAGGTCAGTAGTAATGTCCTTTCTTTAATTCCTGATTTTAGTAATTCATGTCTTCTCTCTTTTTCCTTAGTCAATATAGCTAAAAATTTGCCCGTTTTGTTGATTTTTTTCAAATAGCCAACTTTAGGTTTTGTTGATTTTATCTATTGTTTTTCCATTTCAATTTTCTCTGCTCTAATCCTCATTATTTCCTTCCTTCTTCTGGCTTTGGGTTTAGTTTGTTCTTATTTTTATCTCCTTAAGATGTAAATTTAGGTCATTGATTTGAATTCTTTTTTTTTGACATTTAAATTGTTTATTAAGACATTCATATTAATAATAGGATACTTTATAAGTACTTCATATATAAAGTTGATAGCGACCATCATAACTCGAGTGTGAATTCTTCTTTTTTAGTGTAGGCATTTACAACTGTGAATTTCCCTATGAGCACTGCTTTCATGGAATCCCAAAAGTTTTGATCAATCCATATTAGGTGTTTTTGATGATAGGCTGTTTTAGTTCTTCATGCCATTGTATCTGGGACTCTTGTGTACACTACTCCTGTGGTTATCTCAACAAATCACAGAAAATCAAGAAGAGTGGTTTTCAGAAGGTTAGTGTATTGCTAGAATCCTTATATCTTTGTGTATTCTAAATTTTGGTATATATAAAAGAAATTAAAAAACAAATTCTGTTTTCAAATACCAACTAGGAGAAGAAATAAAGGCAATATACCAATATACCAAGAAACACTGATGGACCCAGGAATATAAACTATTCTAACCTAAAAACAAATTTAAACATGTCATTCCCAAGCCAAAAACCCTTTCATAGCTCCTTCCTATTTTCCAAATAAGGCCCAAGTTCCTTTTCAAAAAATCAAGGATCTTCAATACATGGTTGTTATCCAAGTCTCCAGCTCCCCATCTCACCTTCTTTTTATTTTCTAGCAATACCTGTTGTGTCTTCCTGCTCAGCCTCTGATGTTCTAGAGCCCTAGATCTTTGTCTATGCTGTTTCTTTGCCTGGAGTGCTCTATCCTCTTTCTTTGCTTAGTTAAATATTCTCATCTTTAAAGATTCATTTCAGGCATGATTTTCCCCAGGAAACCCCAGATATTCTTAAGTATAGTTTGTACTTCTGCTTGAGCTGTGAAAATCTCTTTTACTGAATTAAACTGAAATTATCTGCTTTCGTATTGGTTCCCCCTGCCCTGTTTCAGCCCCACTAGACTGAAAGCTCTTAAGTCTGAAACCTGAACTGGTTCACCCTTTTCTCCACAGTGCCTCTTAAAAGGCTTGGCACATAGTAAATGCCCAGTAAATACATGTTGAACTGAACGAAAGGAGGCCATGTTGCTGAGTGGTGTGGAGGCCATGAGAGTTATCGGGATTAAAAAAGTAGCTAAGAGGTTGCCAAGAGCTACAGTGTTAGGAGGAGTCACCAAGGAAACAGGACTTGGGTTGTTTCAGAAAAGTAGGACTTGGATGGGAGACAGAAGAAAAGATCAGTTCAGGCCAGGGGCTTACAACTAGAAGGTGAAGCTAAATAAAGAAGAGACCTGGATTATCTTGGGAAAATGAGACTGGGTGGATTGGAAGGTGATGGGGCCTGGGGAACACTGAGAATGCCGGTGGCTGCAGATGGGCTGGTTCAGTGCTGCGTCCACCACAGACCCCAACCTGCAGAGTTTCCTCCCCATCTCTCCCTATTGGCCAGATAGTTTGGAATCTTCTAGAACATCATCTCTAACCTGCAGAAGGCTGCTTTCTCCTGACTGCCTGTCCCTAGAAGGCTTTGTCATCACTGCATGTTGGAGTTAGTTCCAGCGGAGTGCAGAGGAATCCAGGAACCCCAGACAAAACCTGGGCTGGGCACTGAGCCTCATGACCCCTGAGTGGAAGGGCCAGCTCATGGCTGAATACTGCTTGTTATGCACGCCTGAATTTCCCTTAAACCTGCAATTGTTTTGTTTGTCCGCTATCTTATGGGATACTAATTATATCCCAGGGCTACTGACTTCTAATGAGCCAGTACCTGGGACATTAAACCTGGACTCACTTCTTCTTCTTAGAGATTTTATTTTTGAAACAGAGCATTTTAATATACAAGTGCAAGATAATAATTTTTCATTGAATATGTAATATTCCTTTGTGGAGCAACCCTTCATTATGCCTGATTATTCCACCACATTATGAGCTTTGTTAAAAGAAGAAAAAACAGCTTGTCTTCCGGAAGGTTTAAAAAAAAAAAGAAATAAAATAAACCAACTGAATATAAGTGATGCTATATATAAAAGGGGCTATGGGTTGCCATGGCAACCAAAGTTCTAAAAATGACGGAAAGAAAAGAACATCAGGTTGCTGTGACAAATGACATTCGAAGTGACAGGTTTCTTGTGGTGCTTGCTTTTAATTAATGCAGCTCTGTAAGAAACATTATTATTGAATAATAGACTAATGTGGAAATCAGGGACCTGGCTTGAAGATTTGTTTTTCCAGCACTGGGATAACTAATAAGAGGATGCAGGGAACAACGGGAGAGTGAAACTTCACAGTGAGAGAGGATGCCTAATGGTGGTTCTCTGAGATCACATGAGAAATGCATGTACCACACTCTCCCGGGCTGTGGAAACAGCTGTCTCCAGCTCAGTCATCAGAGTGAAGCTAAAAATACAACAGTCACCACAAAGGAGAGCAGTTGTGTAATATACAAAATCACTAGCTTAAAAATAATTTTTAATACATCGTTTGTACTGTTGGTGCTTTTTGGTAAGTGTTTTAATGTCTGCTATTTAAAATGAAAACATATATATGTGTGAGTGTATATATATATATATACACACATATTTATGTCTCCTTTGGTAACCTTTCTTTCAGCAGAATGGGATCCCCCAACACTCAATTTCTAATGAATCATGCTTCCCACATCAGGAGTCTGAATGGGGTCCTGCTCAGGTATGTACAGACATCAAAACATACAGGGAGTATCTCTATAAGACAATCAGTGTATGATACACATGGAAGAGAAGATATACAGACTCTTCCTATAGTGGTGGAAATTGAAGCAAATAGAGGTAGGACAATGTCCACAGGACATGAAGCTGAGATAGATAATGAGGTCTGCACACTCCCATTACTCCACCTCCCTGTCATCTGCTCTGGGCCTGACCCCCATGGGCTCCTTGACCTGGGTCAGGCTGATGACTGGTGTATCTAATCACTTATTAGAGCCTCAGAGCAACTCTGTAGGGAAATAGACACAGGAAAACATGCTCAAAGGAGAGCAAAAAATCACTATAAGTAGTATGGGTGGTGGACCCGTTTCTTATATATACTTCAAGCTACAGTACGTTGAGCTGACCATGTTTTCCAAATCCTTATAGCTTGTCTTGTTGGCTTCAGTCTCCCACCTCCCAGGACAGACCCTCGTCACTGTATCTCTACACACGCATGCTTCCTTCTCTGATAACTGTTAATAGCTCGTCTTACCTCTTACACTGTGAGCTCTTTGTGGTAAAGTAAATGTCTTTCCTCCCAGCTCATAAAAGGGGCTCAATACATTTTTTTAAAAAATAAATTTATTTATTTATTTTTGGCTGCATTGGGTCTTTGTTTTTGGGTCTTCGTTGCTGCACGCGGGCTTTCTCTACTTGGGGCGAGCGGGGTCTACTCTTCATTGCAGTGTGTGGGCTTCTCGTTGTGGTGGCTTCTCTTGTTGCAGAGCTCGGGGTCTAGGCGTACGGGCTTCAGTAGTTGTGGCACTCAGGCTCAGTAGTTGTGGCTCACGGGCTCTAGAGCGCAGGCTCAGTAGTTGTGGCATATGGGTTTAGTTGCTCCATGGCACGTGGGATCTTCCCGGACCAGGGCTCGAACCCGTGTCCCCTGCATTGGCAGGCAGATTCTCAACCACTGCACCACCAGGAAAGTCCTCAATACATTTTTTTAAATGAAGGAATAAATAAGTGAAACAAACCTACATGTGTAAGTGCCCTCAGAGTTTCATAATTATAGTTACATTAGTTCATCTGTCCATCCAACACTTTTTGGGGCAGACCTTGTTTCAACGACTGGGCAGGTGGTTGTGACAATGAGACAGAACATCTGCTTTGGTACTGGCATTCAGAGGGCAGCATGAACAATCAAGGCAACAATTAAGACAGGAGGTGAAGCAGTACAATAGAAGTATATGCACAGTTGAATTTGGTAGGATCCAGGATTCTCAGAATTGGGGGCTTTCCATGAGAAAACAAAACTTGAAGAGAAGCTTAGGGGGAAAGAGTTAGGTAGGCAGAAAAAAGTGAAGACTCATCTAGATCAAAGAGGCACAAACCAGCCTAGGATATTTGTTGAACCTGCTAGAAAAGACATGTGGCTGGAATGCAGGTGTGTGTGGAGGAGTGGAAGATGGTGGAGAGGTTGTGACCTTGCAGCTCACGGAGGGTCCTGCTCATCCTGTCCAGACAGGCAGTGATTTCAAAGCTAAGGGGGAACCTCTGGGTCTCTTACATGTACATTTCATGTCATGAAATTAATATCAGCTCATTGTGAAAATGTGGAAAATATGACTAGCAGAGGGGAAAAAGCACCAATTGTCTCACCTCTAGAAATACCCAGTATTAGCACACTTTAATATATTTTTTCACAGCTATGTGGGTATATGTACGCTTTTTAACATATAAGAGGTAAACCCTTATAATTATTATTATTTTTTAATTTCACGAATCCTTGGCCAACTTAAGGAAAGTTTGGACGTACAGTGCAAAGAATTTTTTTTCCTGAACCATCTGCAGGTAAGTTGCCCACCAGGTGCATCCACCCATATTCCTATACAAGGACATTCTCCTACCTGACCTCAATTTAACACAACTTGACAGAGAAAATCATGAAACTAACATTAGTACATAATCGTCAGATCCAGAAAAAACTCCAATTTTTTCCCAGTTGTTCCCAAATATCCTTTTAAGAAAAAGGACCAGGTTCAGAATCACGTGTTGCATTCAGCTGTTATGTCCATTGTCTCCTTCAGTCTGAAATGGGTCGTCAGTCTTTGTGGGACTTGGATGACCTCAACAATTCTGAAGATCTTAAGGCACTTCTTGGGGAGAAGGTTCCTCAGTTGGGGTTTGTCTCCGGTCTCCTCATGATTGGAATTGGTCATGGATATGTGGCAGGAACAACATGGAAGCGCTGTGTTTTCTTCCTGTTCCATCCTATCAGGTGGAGGCATCGTTACTGGTGATGTTCATACTAATCATCTGATTAAGTTGTCAGCTGGGATTCTCCACTGAAAAGTGACTGTGTAAGTCCTTTGCAGTTGATAAGTATTTTCTATGGAATATTCTTTCTGGAAGACAATTCTCTTGCATTTCTGGCACTTCTGAGAGGCACTGACTCCTTTTTGTTCTGGCCTGTCTTTTCAAACAACCTTGTTAGACATAGATAATATTTCCCTCTGGAGCTGGGGCAGCTTTGTTCGCTATCCAGAGTAATAAAGATAATGTTTCACTCAGGGGCAAACTTTGGGCAAATTGCTTAGAGCCCATTATAAAAGTTTGAGGGTTTCTTTTTTTAAATTTATTTTATAGAAGTATAGTTGATTTATAATGTTGTGTTAGTTTCTGGTGTACAGCAAAGTGATTAATTTATACATATATAAAATACTTTGCATTTGCTAATCCCAAACTCCCAATCCATCCCTCCCCATGTCCCCCTTGGCAACCACAAGTCTGTTCTCTATGTCTGTGAGTCTGTTCCTGTTTCATAGATAAGTTCATTTGTGTCATATTTTAGATTCGACATATAAGTGATATCATATGGTGTTTGTCTTTCTCTGTCTGACTTACTTCACTTAGTATGATCATCTCTAGGTCCATCCATGTTGCTGCAGATGGCATTATTTCATTCTTTTTTATGCCTGAGTAATATTGCATTACACACACACACACACACACACACACACACACACACACACACACACAGCATGTCTTCTTTTTCCATTCATCTGTCAGTGAACATTTAGGTTGTTTCCATGTCTTGGCTATTGTAAATAGTGCTGCTATGAACATTGGGGCACATGTATCATTTTGAATTATAGTTTTGTCTGGGTATATGCCCAGGCGTGGGATTGCTGGATCATATGGCAATTCTATTTTTAGTTCTTTGAGGAACCTCCATACTGTTCTCTATAGTGGCTTCACCAATTTACATTCTTACCAAAAGTGTAGGAGGATTAAAAGTTTGGGGTTTTCTAAACTCAAGCCTCCTCAGCTGTGATGTGAACCTGCTGTGCATGCAGTATTCACCTGGGCCACTTCAAGTTGTCCCTGTGGGACTTGGGGACAAGGGTATCCAAGAGAAACATGAAGCTCATGCTGCCTGCTGTGCAGTGAGTAAAAAAGTTCTGAGTTTCTTCCAGCCTCTGTGAAACTATCAGCAACTAGCTAGTTACATTGCAAGGGTAAAACTTCAGAGCTCTTGAGAACTTTGAAACTATATAAATATTCCTTGCTCATCAAACTTAAAATGTATTTATTTATTTTTATCTGTAAGGGCATATGGCTCCCTATTTTTACAGAAGGTTACAATCCACTACTATTGTTATTTCCTTTGATGCACAGATCAAACCCCCTGATTTGGCCAATGGGAGCCCTTTCAAGTTGATTTCCGTATCTCTTTGATATATTCTCATTATTCTTTGATCACTTGTTTTCTGGCACAAAAAAGATATTTTAGCTCATCTGTATTTTTCCTGCCCCTCCCCTTGATCCAGCCCTTTCTCTAAGGAGCTCTAGTTCCATTTAGTGGAATATGGTATTTAGAAGCTATTGTGTGGGCTGTGAGAAGTGGCCAAGTACAAAGAGTCATGATCCCTCAAAACTACCTGACTTCTGATACTAACTATTAGTTCAGGGAGTACCCAAATCACCCTCAGGTTTGATAATTCACTAGAAGGTCACCAAACTCTCTGAAAGCTGTTATATTCATGGTTACAGCTTATTACAGGGAAAGGATACAGATGAAATCAGCCTAGGGAAGAAGGAGTGCAGGAGAAGGGCCAGATGCAGGGTCTCCACTGTCCTCTCCCCTGAGTCAGTAGGATGGGCTATACCCTGGTAGCTATGTGTAATAGTGCACATGAGTATTGCCAACAAGGGAGCCCACTTGAGCTTTGATGTCCAGAGTGTTTACTTGGGCTTCATCACATAGGCATGATCAATGGATTAATTGGCCATGTGGTTAATTTCAATCTCCAGCTACACTGATACAATGTGACTCCAAAGCCCTCACCCTGAATCACACTGCTGGTCTTTCTGAAAGACATGGCCAGCCCCCACCCTAAGATTATAAGGATGTGGCCAGGTCCAACACTAACTCACATCGTCAGACTATCCAGCATGACCCACGGCCCACAGGCAGACAAAGACAATCCTACCAGGCATAATATTCCAAGGATCCAAAGATTACCTCCCAGAAGCTGAGGGGCAGAAGCCAGGCCTTGTCTTTGGGCTAGGTCAAATTCTTCATGACACATGGGCACTAGGTTTGCTCACTGGTATTGAGGTGCTAATGGTCCCAGACTTTTTTAGATGACAGAGTTAGGGAACAAATGTATGTACACACACACCAACTTACATCTTTATTCATTTCTTTGTCTCCTATCTGTCTTCTGTATGTCTGTCTATTATCTATCTATCTATCTATCTATCTATCTATCTATCTATCATCTATCTCTCTCTATCCCTATCTGTCAATCTACCTATCATCTATCTATAAATCCATCCATCCATCCATCTGTCCAGCATATCTATCTATCAATCTATCTATCTATCTATCTATCTATCTACCTATACATCTATCCGTATTGAAAACCATGACTTCACACCAATACCTCCAATACCAGTCCAATACTACAGAGTTCATTGAAGTTTTCTCCCTTTCCCACATTTATAAGTCTCTTCCCCAGTAGTAAGAAACCTGTCTGCCATTATTCTTTTTTTTTTCTCTTGTTGCAGAACACGGGCTCTAGGTGCATGTGTTTCAGTAGTTGTGGCACGTGGGCTCAGTAGTTGTGGCTCGCGGGCTCTAGAGCACAGGCTCAGTAGTTGTGGCACACAGGTTTAGCTGCTCTGCGGCATGTGGGATCTTCCCAGACCAGGGCTTGAACCCATGTCCCCTGCATTGGCGGGCAGATTCTTAACTACTGTGCCACCAGGGAAGTCCTGTCTGCCATTATTCTTGATATATTTCCTTATATGATCAATCCCCCTGTATTAATCAACCTCCCATCCCTACCCCCACACTCTCCCTGACAGGTGTAGTTACCTTCCTAATCCTGCTTGCCCTCTGACACCTCATGCTGGACCACCCCTCCAGGAGGAAACTCCTTGCCATCTTTGCACCCCAAGCCCCAAGATGGACCACTGTTCTGTGTGGATGCCATTCCCACCCCACTAATGCTCTGAGACCACATAGGAAGAGAAAGGGGAAGAGGGAGAGGAAGAGTACTACACTGATTTGTTAGCATAGCTTTTTCTGACTATATAAAATAATACTTGCTCATTGAACAGGTATTTGGAATATATAGAAAAGTATAGAGAAGAGGTTAAAAGTTATCTACAATTCTACTGTTCAGAGATTTCCATTAACATTTTTTTTGTTTTCCACTTTGTCCCTTTCCTAAGGACATTTAAAAATAGTTGTTAGCATAATTTGTATAATTGAAATGGAGCAGGACCCTGTGGAGCCCTCCCAGGTACAAAGCCTTTCTGTGTCTCCCATTTCTTGTTTTAAGGAAATAGGCTTCATTCAGCCTCCTTGACCTTCCCTGAGTTCCAAAGGGTGGATTCAAACAGTTCTAATCAGGGAAAGGAGGGAATGCAGAGACAAAGGAGAAGCAGTCAAGAAACAATAGTGCAGCCATGGGGCAGGGTCCTGGTTCCCCCTCAAGGGATACACATAATAATATCTTTGAGTGCTTCTGCAGGAGCTAAGGCCCCCACCCAGGTGGAGGATGGTAACTTCAGGCTGAGCACAAGATTCCTTGACCACTGCCCTGTTTCCTCACTACCAACCAATCATGAGTCTGCACACAGTGGAAGATAATGAAGACACTGACTCCCTCCCCAGATGATTCTCCCTTTAAAAACTTTCATGGTTGAGCAGAATCTTTGGAGTTTGTTTTTGGACATGGGTCCACCTTCTCCCCAGGTTGCCAGCCTCCTGAATAAAACAAGCTTTCCTTTCCAACCAGCTCCTGTCTCTCGAGTATTGGCTCTTATGCAACAAGCAGCCAAATCTGTAACATAATATTAAAAACGAAACCAACAGAAAAATGTAAACTTGTTCAAGACAGTTGTTGCTATAATGAGAGCAAGTGCTGAAACAGAACAACCCTGACAATTTTAATTCATTATGATAATTTTAATTCATTATGAAACATGGTGAGAAATCACTTTTTAAAAAAATATTTATTTAGGCTGTGCTAGGTCTTAGTTGTGGCATGCATGTGGGATCTAGTTCCCCAACCAGGGATCAAACTGGGGCCCCCTGCATTGGGAGCATGGAGTCTTACCCACTGGACCACGAGGGAAGTCCTGAGAAATCACATCTTAACTGTAGAAAAAGACTGGAGAAGTGTATTTTCTGGTACAGGATAAGGGTAAGTATGGAAGCAAAGAATGAAAGGAAGCAATTCAGGGCCAAGACTTACTTAAGTTTGCTGTAAAGGAAGAACTCTCCTCTACTCTCCATACTCTGCTTCACTTTTGATACTTCTGACACCAAACGTGTGGGGGTTTTCCCCATGCTGAGGAACTCTGCAATGCCAGCTGGGTGTCCTACAGTTTAACTCAGTTCTGACACCATCTACCTGGATCTGTGTCAGATTCCACAGGATAAGGGCTCAGGCCCACAGCCTGACACCCCACACCCCTGGGCCAATTGCAAGTCACTTGTTCTTCTGACTGACCAGCTGAAAATCAGAAGTTTCCCCTCTGTGAGGTCAATTAATTTACTAGAGGGGCTCACAAGACTCAAAAAACAGTTTACTCACTAGATGGCCAGTTTATTATAAAGAAAATTAAAGGATACGAATGAACAACCAGATGAAGAGAAGCATGGGGTGAGGTCTGGAAGTGTCTTGAGCACAGGAGCTTCTGTCTCCATGGAGTTTGAGGTGTGCCACTTTCCTGGCCAGTGGATGCGTTCTAGTCCACCAATGTGGAAGCTCTCCAAACTCCATCATTTTGGATTTTTATGGAGGCTTCCATAAAAGTTCCAACTCTCTAATCATGTGATTGATTCCTATGGCAACCAGTCCCCATCTTGCAGTTATGGGGGGGGGGGGTGCTTCCTAAAACTTACCTCATTAACATAAACTCAGGTGTGGTTGAAAGGGGTTTGTGATGAATAACAAAAACACCATTTCACCTTTATTGCTCTGGAGCTATTTGAGGAGCTGGGAACAAAACTAAATATTATAATAAAGCCACTATAGGAAGGCTTTGAGGGTTTTAGGAGCTATGTGCCAGGAACCATGGACAAAAACCAAATACGCATTTCTTATTATAAATCAGAAATACATATTTCTTATTATAAATCAGAACATCACAGTTGCAGAATCCACTGATAAGACATTTGACTAATTGCTTAAGTTTAAGATCCAAGCTATTTTAGGTTCTTAATTGAGATTGAGGTTTGTTTGGCTTGAGAATGCTTTAGAGTAACATGTGGGTGTGGTGTTTGTAAACTCCAGCTTTTTAAACCTTGCCCTGTTGTCTTCTGATATGGCAGAAACCAGAGGCCTGCCTGATTTTCTTGGTTGTATTTTTGTATACTAACTGTTTGGATGTTTTATCTTGTTTTGATAACTTGTATTTCTAACATCTCCTCTGTATTGGGCACAGAGAAGGGGATTGTGAGAGAGAAGCCAGTGATAAAGGTAATTTGTATACCAGGACCCACAAAATGGAGGCTGCCCCAGTGGCCTGGCAAACATCTCAAATCTAAACCTGTCACCCTGCAGTTACAGGAAACACACCTAACAACAATCACAATCCTCCAACTCAACTTAACTATCCTACTTTGCCCTAGAAAAAAGGACTGGCTGACCTTAAAGGAAACCCCCAGCCTCTTAGCCAACCATGCCCTGTCAACACGTTGCCTTCTCTAAGGCTCTATAAACTTTGCTCTTGACCCAAATCCCTGGGGAAGAGCACTATACGGCTTGGGAGGCACCAGACTCCCCCAGTTCATGGATTGTTTTCCCTTGAATAAAGGGCATCAAACTCATCACTGACTTGTATTACTTTTGTCACTTGACACGGAGAGTTGCACTTGCAGACCCTATTTCCTGGGTCGCCCTGGGGTAGAGTTTCTCAGCACAAGCAATGGTGAGATCTGGAAAGCAGGGGACAGCCAGCATTGGTGATGAGACAGGAGGATAAGAGCATAGCTGTTTTGGAAAAGGACCAGGGAATGGCCTTGGGCAAAACAGGCCTTGCAAGCTAAAGAACAAAGGCCCTGGGGGCCTGAATCCCAGGGACAAAAAGCCAGGTTCACAGGAATAAACAGTGAACTTTACTTCTGTTATACTCACAATTATACCTAGTTGCTACAATACAAGAAGCTCAACTATAAATTTTAACTTTATCTATTCCTGTGTTTTCTTGCAGAAAGTTCTCATGTACTCCTTTTCCCTCACAGAAGCACTCCCTATTCTGATAGATAGGCACCCTGGAGCCACTTGCTGCTGATCAAAGAAGTTTGACAATTTGTGGAAATTTACAGTGATCACAAGACAAACCTACCCTTATGTTATAAAAGCAACTCTACTTGGGGAGCTGGCACTTTTTTTTCCCTGTGTTCTCCCTCGTGCACAAGCTATCTCTTTTAATAAAAAGATTTCCTTGCTGAAGAGTCTTGTGGAAGCCTTATTCATGTCTAAGGTATTGCTGTCCAAGAATCTGGAAAGGGTCTGATAGCAGTGAGGTCAGCTTCTTAGCTCACCAGGGCATGACTCCCAAGTTGCTTGTGACTTTTGGGAAAGAAAAATATCACCTGCTGTATCAGTAAAAAAAGATGTTGCAGCCATCAGCCATCACATTACAGCCTCCCCAATGGTGGACCCTGAGGAGACTCAGGATGAGAAAACACAGGATACTGGCCCACATAGCCGAGGTGTATATTAAAGGAATGATCTCAATGAGCCCAAACTTTGCATCTTCCCAAACATAGAAAAGCACTAAATTCCTTAACTTCAGATGTCTGGGTTTCTTTAATTAACAGTAATGTTTTTATGTTCTGACTACCTGGTCTTTGTTGCAAACACTCCTATATACCCTGGCTCCCCCACTTCCTCTTCAGAGCAGTCCCTCAGAGCTATCTGAGAGTCCTGTCTCCTGGGCTTGAAGTCCTCAGAAAGTCTGCTGAATAAAACATAACTATCAACTTCTAGGTTGTGCATTTTTTTCAGTTGACACCGTTTTGCCCATTTCCAGGTCCTCCAACTCCCCCAAATTGACTCAAGCCTGAATTCCTACATTAAACCTTTCTATTCCCTTAATTTTTTTGTAGTGGCTCTGTTTTCTGAACCAAAACCAGATTGATACATTGGATAATACACTTTTTCCATGTAGAATTTGTTAAAATAAATTTCTAGGCCCAAGACAGAGCTTCCCCTGCTTGGGGTGCCCCAACAGTGATCTGAAACTTAGGTATCTTTCCTGCCCCTGTAAATACTTTGCTTGACCAGAAACAGTCTATCCAGTCAGCCAGTGCCCAAGCCAAGCCAGCTCTGGGCTCTATAGTATTTCCTTGTTCCTTCTCACCCTAAACAAGGGTGACTCTGTGGCCCCAGCCAATCAGGTATTTTCTATTCATCTCTTCCTTGTTCCATTCTTCACCCTATGAAATCTTCCTGAGTTACTGCCTTCTGGCCCATTTGGCAGTTCTCTGGACTCAGGAGAAGAGAGACTCCTTGCTTCATGAAGTGTTCAATAGAGTTTGTTTTTATCACCTACATTGTCTTCTTTAGTCATTAGTAACAAAGTTTATGCATTCTTAAGCTATATAGCATGATTATGTAAGCAGATAGGGTAGTGAAAGAGAACGAGGCATGGCTTTCTTGATAGAAGAGAAGTCATTTTCAGCCTAAGCCATTTTGGCATATAAGCCTGGGCATAAGGCTTGCCCTTGAACAGGCCTGAGTACTTGACGATCTTAAAAGAACAAATGAATGCAGGAACAAATAACTGTTATCAGGTAAGAGAAGTCACAATAGCAAAGATAACATATCAGTGGTAAAGACTCCCAGTTCTGTTTCAATGGTAGAGATTAGCCTGAAGCCTCAACCACCAGATCAACAGGAACCTAAGTGATGATGATGTTGTCGTTTTCTGATCCTCATGACTTCAATCAACTAAAGCTTGGACTCTGTGGACCTCTGCCCCAATTCTACACTGAGTGCTCAAGCCCCTTCATGAATATGTATGTACGCTTAGCTTAACACTTCCCCAGTTGTGCTGTTTGGAGAGACACCGCTTTGGGAAAGATTCCCCAGTGTTCTCCTTACTTGCTGCAAGTAATAAACCCTTCCTTCTCCCAATCTTTGGCTTGGTTATATCTTTTGGCTTGACACCCAGGAAGAGCTGAACCCAGTTTTGGGGTAACAATGATTTTTGGTGGAGTGTGGGTGTGTCTTTTCATCTGCTTTGCCCTGAGGTCAGTGAGCCCTGCCAAGCTGTATGCACCTTATTTGTCTTTAATTATTTATTTGATTTTTACTTCTCTTCCACTTTCTACAGTTTCTGCTTCATGAAAAGCTAGTCATTCTTAGCTCTGAGCTCCCTTTCCTGTTATTAACAGCGCTGGCTTCTGTGTCATCCTATCGACATGTTGCCCTGCTTCTGAGAGCACCCTTTAACTCACCCTCTACATGATGGATTCCATTTTCTGCAATGTTGAGTCTACTTTTTACACCCTCACAAGGCTTTTCATTCTTCATTTGGCACTATGTTTCATTTTCAGCATCTTTTTTCACACACTTTTCATCTCAGCCTCTTCTCCTCATGGATTACTGCTCTTGTTTCATAAATGTCATGTAGTTTTGCAGACAGTTTCAGGCTGAGGTTGTCCAGGTGAATCTGTGGTTCCAAAATTCATTTTCAGGGGCCTACTGTTCCTCTAGGCCTCAAGATGATGTTATTATTCCCCTTTCATAGTGTTTTGTTACAGACCACAGGGTGCTTTTGTCTTTATTCATTCTCAAAAATGAAAGACTGGTCAGCTAACAGGCTTGGGGGGTGAAACTGAACAGGACCCCATGGAACTCCTGGGCATGAAAGCCTTTCTGTGTCCCCGTTTCTTGTTTGTAGGGAATACCCTTCAGCCTCTATGACTGCCCCTGAGCTCCAGAGAGCAGGTTCAAGCAGTTGCTAATCAGGGAAGGGAGGGGATGCAGAGACAAGAGAGGAACAGTGAAGAAACAGTAGTGCAGCCTTGGGGCAGGATCCTGGTTCCACCTCAAGGGATACACACAACAATATCTTTGAGCTCTTTACAGAATTCAAACCCCGAACAAATGGAAGATGTTAGCATTCTTCATTCCAGAGAAGACAATCTGAGGCCAGATTAAAGGAACAAGAGAAGCTCAACAAGATTAGGAGACCACCTGAGGCCAGAATAAAGGAGTGCAGGCCCTGCACATACAATGATTCTTTTTTTTTAATTTTTTATACAGCAGGTTCTTATAAGTTATCTATTTTATACATATTAGTGTATATATGTCAATACCAATCTCCCAGTTCATCCCACCACCCCCGCCCCCCACCACTTTCCCCCCTTGGTGTCCATACATTTGTTCTTTATGTCTGTGTCTCTATTTCTGCCTTGCAAACCGGTTCCTCTGTACCATTTTTCTAGATTCCAAATGTATGCCTTAATATATGATATTTTTTTTCTCTTTCTGACTTACTTCACTCTGTACGACAGTTTCTAGATCCATCCACATCTCAACAAATGACCAAATTTCGTTACTTTTTATGGCTGAGTAATATTCCATTGTATATATGTACTACATCTTCTTTATCCATTCATCTGTCAATGGGCATTTAGGTTGCTTCCATGACCTGGCTATTGTAAATAGTGCTGCAATGAACATTGGCATGCATGTGTCTTTTTGAATTATGGTTTTCTCTGGGTATATGCCCAGTAGTAGGATTGCTGGGTCACATATTAATTCTATTTTTAGTTTTTAAGGAACCTCCATACTATTCTCCATAGTGGTTGTATCAATTTACTTTCCCAACAACAGTGCAAGAGGGTTCCTTTTTCTCCACACCCTCTCCAGCATTGTCGTTTTGATTTGCATTTCTCTAATAATTAGTGATGTTGAGCAGATTTTCATGTGCTTCTTAGCCATAAGTATGTCTTCTTTGGAGAAATATCTATTTAGATCTTCTGCCTATTTTTTGATTGGGTTGTTTGTTTTTTAATATTGAGGTGCATGAGCTGTTTATATATTTTAGAGATTAATCCTTTGTCCATTGACTCGTTTGCAAATATTTTCTCCCATTCTGAGGGTTGTCTTTTCTTCTTGTTTGTAGTTTCATTTGCTTTGCAAAAGCTTTTAAGTTCATTAGGTCCCATTTGTTTATTTTTGTTTTTATTTTTATTACCCTAGGAGGTGGATCAAAAAAAATCTTGCTGTGATTTATGTCAAAGAGTGTTCTTCCTATGTTTTCCTCTAAGAGTTTTATAGTGTCCAGTCTTACATTTAGGTCTCTAATCCATTTTGAGTTTATTTTTGTGTATGGTGTTAGGGAGTGTTCTAATTTCATTCTTTTACATGTAGCTGTCCAGTTTTCCCAGCACCACTTATTGAAGAGGCTGTCTTTTCTCCATTATATATCCTTGCCTCCTTTGTCATAGATTAGTTGACCATAGGTGCATGGGTTTATCTCTGGGCTTTCTACCCTGTTCCATTGATCTATATATCTGTTTTTGTACCAGTACCTTACTGTCTTGATTACTGTAGCTTTGTAGTATAATCTGAAGTCAGGGAGTCTAATTCCTCCAGCTCTGTTTTTTTCCCTCAAGACTGCTTTGGCTATTTGGGGCCTTCTGTGTCTCCATACAGATTTTAAGATTTTTTTTTAGTCCTGTAAAAAAATGCCACTGGTAATTTGATACGGATTGCATTGAATCTGTAGATTGCTTTGGGTAGTATAGTCATTTTCACAGTATTGATTTTTCCAATCCAAGAACATGTATAACTCTCGATCTGCTTGTGTCATCTTTGATTTCTTTTATCAATGTCTTATAGTTTTTTGAGTACAGGTCTTTTACCTCCTTAGGTAGGTTTATTCCTAGGTATTTTATCCTTTTTGTTGCAGTGGTGAATGGGATTCTTTCCTTAATTTTTCCTTCTGATCTTTCATTGCTAGTGTATAGGAATGCAAGGGATTTCTGTTCATTAATTTTGTATCCTGCAACTTTACCAAATTCACGAATTAGCTCTAGTAGTTTACTAGTGGTATCTTTAGTATTCTCTATGTATAGTATCATGTTATTTGCAAACGGTGACAGTTTTACATCTTCTTTTCCAATTTGTATTCCTCTTATTTCTTTTTCTTCTCTGATTTCCGTGGCTAGGACTTCCAAAACTATGTCAAATGATAGCGGCTAGAGTAGATATCCTTGTCTTGTTACTGATCTTAGAGAAAATGATTTTAGTTTTTCACCACTGAGAATGATGTTTGCTGTGGGTTTGTTGTATATGGCCTTTATTATGTTGAGGAAGATTCCCTCTATACCCACTTTCTGGAGAGTTTTTATTATAAATGGATGTTGAATTCTGTCAAAACTTTTGCTGCATCTATTGAGATGATCATATGGTTTTTCTTCTTCAGTTTGTTCATATGGTGTATCACATTGATTGATTTGCATATATTGAAGAATCCTTGCATCCCTGGGATAAATCCCACTTGATCATGGTGTATGATCTTCTTAATGTGTTGTTGGATTCTGCTTGCTAGTATTTCGTTGAGGATTTTTGCATCTATATTCATCAGTGATATTGGTCTGTAATTTTCTTTTTTTGGAGTATCTTTGTCTGGTTTTGGTATCAGGTTGATGGTGGTCTCATAGAATGAGTTTCAGAGTGTTCCTTCCTCTGCAATTTTTTGGAAGAGTTTGAGAGTGATGGGTGTTAGCTCTTCTCTAAATGTTTGATAGAATTCACCTGTGAAATCATCTGGTCCTGGACTTTTGTTTGTTGGAAGATTTTTAATCCCAGTTTCAATTTCATTACTTGTGATTTGTCTGTTCATAGTTTCTATTTCTTCCTGCTTCAGTCTTGGAAGGTTATTTCTTTATAAGAAATTGGTCATTTCTTCCAGGTTGTCTGTTTTATTGCCATAGAATTACTTGTAGTAGTCTCTTATGATGCTTTGTATTTCTGCGGTGTCCGTTGTAACTTCTCCTTTTTCATTTCTAATTTTATTGATTTGAGTCCTCTCCCTCTTTTCCTTGATGAGTCTGGCTAAAGGTTTATCAATTTTGTTTATCTTCTCAAAGAAATAGCTTTTAGTTTTATTGATCTTTGCTATTGTTTTCTTTATTTCTATTTCATTAATTTCTGCTCTGATATTTATGATTTCTTTCCTTGTACTGACTTTGGGTTTTGTTTGTTCTTTCTCTAGTTCTTTTAGGTGTAAGGTTAGATTGTTATTTGAGATTTTTCTTGTTTCTTGAGGTAGGCTTGTTTTGCTATAAACTTCCCTCTTAGAACTGCTTTTGCTGCATCCCATAGGTTTTGGATCGTCGTGTTTTCATTGTCATTTGTCTCTAGGTATTTTTTGATTTCCTCTTTGATTTCTTCAGTGATCTCTTGGTTATTTAGTAACGTATTGTTTAGCCTCCATGTGTTTGTGTATTTTACATTTTTTCCCCCTGTAATTGATTTCTAATCTCAAAGCGTTGCGGTCGGAAAAGATGCCTAATATGATTTCAATTTTCTTAAATTTACCAAGGCTTAATTTGAGACCAAAGATGTGATCTATCCTGGAGAATATTCCGTGTGTACTTGAGAAGAAAGTGTAATCTGCTGTTTTTAGATGGAATGTCCTATAAATGTCAATTAAATCTGTCTGGTCTATTGTGTCATTTAAAGCTTCTGTTTCCTTATTAATTTTCTGTCTGGATGATCTGTCCATTCGTGTAAGTGAGGTGTTAAAGTCCTCCATTATTATTGTGTTACTGTTGATTTCTTCTTTTATAGCTGTTAGCTGTTGCCTTATATACTGAGGTGCTCCTATGTTGGGTGCATATATATTTATAATTTTAAAAGAAGATAATATTTATCTTCTTCTTGGATTGATCCCTTGATCATTATGTAGAGTCCTTTCTTGTCTCTTGTAACATTCTGTATTTTAACGTCTATTTTTATCTGATATGAGTATTGCTACTCCAGCTTTCTTTTGATTTCCATTGGCACTGAATATCTTTTTCCATTCCCTCACTTTCAGTCTGTATGTATCCTTAGGTTTGAAGTGGGTCTCTTGTAGAAAGCATATATATGGGTCTTCTTTTTGTATCCATTCAGTGAGTCTGTGTCTTTTGATTGGAGCATTTAATCCATTCACGTTTAAGGGAATTATCGATACATATGTTACTATTACCATTTTCTTAATTGTCATGGGTTTGTTTTTGTAGGTTCTTTTCTTCTCTTGTGTTTCCCACTTAGAGAAGTTTCTTTAGCATTTGTTGTAGAGCTGGTTTTGTGGTGCTGAATTCTCTTAGCTTTTGCTTGTCTGTAAAGCTTTTGATTTCTCTGTCAAATCTGAATGAGATCCTTGCCTTGTAGATTAATCTTGGTTGTACGTTCTTCCCTTTCATCACTTTAAATAAGTTATGCCGCTCCCTTCTGGCTTGTAGAGTTTCTGCTGAGAAATCAGCTGTTAACCTTATGGGAGTTCCCTTGTATGTTATTTGTTGTTTTTCTCTTGTTGCTTTCAATAATTTTTCTTTGTCTTTAATTTTTGTCAGTTTGATTACTATGTGTCTCAGTGTGTTTCTCCTTGGGTTTATCCTGCCTGGGACTCTCTGTGCTTCCTGGACTTGGGTGGCTATTTCCTTTCCCATGTTAGGGAAATTTTCGACTATAATCTCTTCAAATATTTTCTTGGGTCCTTTTTCTCTCTCTTCTTCTTCTGGGATCCCTATAATGCAAATGTTGTTGCGTTTAATGTTGTCCTAGAGATCTCTTAGGCTGTCTTCATTTCTTTTCATCCTTTTTTCTTCTGTTCCACTGCAGTGAATTCCAGCGTTCTGTCTTCCAGGTCACTTATCTGTTCTTCTGCCTCAGTTATTCTGCTATTGATTCCTTCTAGTGTATTTTTCATTTCAGTTATTGTATTGTTCATCTCTGTTTGTTCTTTAATTCGTCTCGGTCTTTGTTAAACATTTCTTGCGTCTTCTCGATCTTTGCCTCCATTATTTTTCCAAGGTCCTGGATCATCTTCACTATCATTATTCTGAATTCTTTTTCTGGAAGGTTGCCTATCTCCACTTCATTTAGTTGTTTTTCTGGGGTTTTATCTTGTTTCTTTATCTGGTACAAAGTCCTCTGCCTTTTCGTTTTGTGTATCTTTCTGTGAATGTGGTTTTCCTTCCACAGGCTGCAGATTTGTAGTTCTTTTTGCTTCAGCTCTACCCTGATTCTTATCAGCAACTCTGCCCTTGAACCATTGTTGTAAAACTCCTCACCAAATTCTCCCAGGTTGGGACACACAGTTATGAGAAGCATGAGCCCACTGTATCCCCCTTTGCCTGGCAAAGCAATAAAGCTATTCTTTTCTATTTCACCCAAAATTCTGTCTGTGAGATTCGATTCAGCATCAGTGCACAGAGGCTCAGTTTTCAGCATCAGGTGTTTTGTTCCCTTATCAGTTCTCTGGCTGGACCACTGCCTGCCATGTGCAGCTCCTGGGTCAGTTTCCAGGGGTGGCAGGCTGTATTGGGTGCAGCCTGGCTGGCTTGCGCTGGTACCTTTTCCTTGTCAGGAGCTCAGCTGGGCTGGAGAGGGCTGAGCTGCCAGGTGTCAGAGCAGCTGGTTAAGTCAAGTCACGAGGAAAGTAACACTTAAAACTTTAATCATCCGCTGTGATCCTGTAAGCAACAGGTAAAGCCAAAGAAAAGTGCAGCTTCCCCATTTCCCATTTTCCCTTCTGGACTGGCAAGCCAGCTAAGGGTCAGCACAGATGTGCAGAGCAGGTGTGATCATCTCACTGCTAGGGGAGCACTGGAAAAGAATGGGCTTGGAGGTGAGAGAGAAAGAAAGGCCAGGATTGGAAAAGCACTGGACCCTGATTTGGAGAAAAGTGTTTCATGCCTCCCCTCTGCCCTCTCTCCCATGAAGAGGTCTCAGCAGAGGCACTGTGCCACATCCTACCTCATAATTTCCTATATAGGAGCAATAGGAATAATTTTCACTCCTAATCAACATCTAACCAATTGTTGGGGCCCAGGGTAGGCAGCCCCAAAATGTGCCTCAATGGCATATTGATTATTCTGAATTAAAATTACTTAAGAAATGACCAGTGCAAGAGATACACTCTGACCCTCCTTTCTGTCTCACTGAGAGCAGGAAATAAATCACTCATATGAAAGGTGCCCTGTCTGCATCTGGAGGTAAAAGGTCACCCTTTTAGCCAGAGATGAGGAATTCAGGCTGAGAAGCCTATATAGACAAAGTTTGTTACTTCTTTAGTTTACTACCCTAAGCCCAAACTCTGTTTAGATTCTTCACTAATTAAGCGCTCAAGGCCAAATTTCTCTGCCCTGTCAGTTCCTCACAAATTTATTGTTTCTTTTTCTAAAAAGTGTAAAAGCTGCCTGCCTTCTCCACTTCTTAGGTCCCATTTCTATGAGACCTCCACATGAATGAATTAAAATGTTTCTTTCTCTCTTGTTAATCTGTCTTGTGTCAATTTTATTAGTTCAGCCACAAGAACACCAGAGAGGTGGAGGGGGGAATGTGCCCCTTCCCAACACAATTGTGATATTCCCTTGAGCTGACCTTCTAAAGAGACCCCAGTGTTCCCCTGCTCCCCTTCCTCACTACCATGGCCTTAGTCCTGAGCCCAAATCCTCCCACCTGAAAGATCATCAGCCTCCCACTGGCTTTCACAATCATTCAGTAGGGGACATTGGGACTGGAATGGCATCAGGTGGCAGCCCCTGACACATCCTCCATGACTTTCTATTTCTGTATCTATGATGATGCCTTGAATGGAGACAACATGGCAGAAACCATAACTCCTTACAGACTCAATGTGCACTTTTATCTCCTACAACCAAAGAGACCAAGTGAGGTGCAAGTGGGATCAGCAGGTCCCTGGGTTGCCCACCTCCTGTGGGTGGTGGGATACCAACCATAGGATAACTGGGCTGCTGCTGTCCCTGTCTTAGCCCCATTCAACTCCACCCCACTCCTCTCAGCCATTACTCCCACACAAGTTAAAGATCCACAACACGACAATAGGGCAGGCATGTCTCAGTGGTAGTGATTCCCAGAGGGAGGAGATTTTGTCCCCTGCAGAGGGCATGGTTAAAGGGGCTGGCAATATTTTCAGGTACACTTTCCTGGATATTCCAACATGCCCCCATATCCCCTCATCCCCTCATCATAGCTGCCATCACTGATAGGAGTATCTTGCCTAGATGTGTTAGAGGAAAAAAAATCGACAATGTTCAGATTATGGGGGGAGTTTTTTGAATTAGACATAGAACCGGTTCCTATCACCTCCATCTCCATTTCTCTCTTTTCATTTCTAGACTACAGGTCCAGAAAACGAGCCAGCTCAGCTGAACTCCTGACACACTGCTACAGTGAGCAGGGACGTCACTGCCATTCTGGAACTGTCAAAAGCCTGGAGTCTGCGAGACATTTTGGAGGAATGCTAGTGGATCACTTGCAAGAATCTGAAGGTCTAACAGCACATTGCCAATGGGGTTTAGGAAGAGCTAGCAGATTCTGTGAGGCATTCTTGGAGGCTGCCAGTGGATTGTTCATGTAAGCTTTTTGGTTTTCAGAGGGAACATTGATCCATCTCTTTAGACCCTGACTCCGTGGCTGAGCTCCACCAAGGGTAGGATCAGAGGAGTAATGGAGAGGGGTCAGAGAAAGCTGGGGAAACAGTTCTTGAACCACTGTTTATGAAACCTGGTCAATGGGACCAGCTGTGGTCAAGGGCAGGGGGGGGTCCTTGTGAAATGGAGCAGGACCCTGTGGGGCCTTCCCAGGACAGATTCCCCCACTCCCCACTATGTCCTCAGCCTGCCTTTTGTCTGAAGAAAAACTTTAGTCAAAGAATAAGTTTAATTAGAGAAGTTAAAAAAAAAATCAGTAGCGAAAGAAAGCGGTCAACCAGGACCAAATAAATAATAATAGTTTAGTCATTAAGCAAAGTCAAGGACATTTAGTTCCCCCTCAAGGGCTATAGATAATGTTCTGAGCCATATCCTTTGAGCTGTTTTGCAGATACTGAAGCCCCCACCAGGTGGAAGAAGTTAACTACATGATGACCAGACTGTAGCCATGACATAAGCTGCCACAATTCTAAGAACTGGCCCCAAGGAAATGGGAACAAATCGACCCTGGAACTCAAGATTAACTGTACTTAAAACAATCAAGATGACTCTCATCAGACCACTTCATGACTAATTTTAAGATGACTGTCAGAGCTGACTGTGCTGTTTCTGCATGTAGCCCCTTCCCTCCTCCTATACACCCCTTAAACTCCCCTTTAAAAGCTCTTGACCACTGATTGGCAGTGGGGAGTCAGCCTTTGGACATGAATCCACCTCTTACCCCTGGTTGCTGGCCTCTTGAAAGCAACCTTTCCTTTCTACCAACACTGGCCTCTCGAGTATTGGCTTTAGGGTGGTGAGCAGCTGGGCCTGAGTTTGGTGACAGTTGTGAGCCTAGTGACTCTAAGCGGGTCCCTGGTGCCCATAAACACCCTTGGAGCAAGCTGTTGGAACTTAGAAGATGTAGACGACCTCTGGAGGTAATCTTGCTAAAGCTTGCAAGGGAGAGTGACACAGTGTGGGACAAGTCCACTTCCTCCTTCAGAGGGCCTGACGGCTGCCCTGCCAGGACAACTGAAGGCAAGAAGCAGCCACAGCCTCCCAGGAACCACATCTTCCCCCTGCAGGGAAGTGAGCTTAGCTCAGTCCTGCACCTGTAGCCCTCCTGGGGATCCCAGCAGCCAGGAAACAGCTGTTCACCTGGCCCACTGCACCACCCTCTCCACTCCTTTTCCTCCCTGGATAACTTGGACTGTACTCCTTGTGTGTGTGTCCTGCCTGTCAGGCCACCCAGGCCTGGAAAATGTTCAGGTATTCAGATCAACTTCAACTTCCTGGACAGAACTGTGAGATGTCTGAATTGATGCTAGGGGCCAGGTTGGAGATTCATTCAGAAACTTAAGGAGGACTGACTTTCTAAAGTAGACCTTAATGGGCTATGAGACTTTTTCCCCTGGCTTGGTGACAGTTGGAACTCATGGCTACTTTTGAAACCAAGTCCCCCTAAAATTGAGTTCCCTTGCTGAGTTTATGATTATCTCTCTATCCAAAATGGTATTCCCTTGCTGTTCTTCCCTGACCTCAATCCCTTTCTTGTCCCCTCAGACCTCAATACTGGGCTAACTGAAGGCTGATCAACCAGAGTCAGATGACTCAGATTGCTGTTGTCAATAACATCATTAATGTACAACTCAGGTTGTTTCTCCAGGTCAAGATGATCTCACAGGAACCACCCTCCCCACCCTCGACCATGGACCACCTGGCCAAAGAATCAGAAACCGGAAACATCCTGACTCCCGAAACTATGACCAAGAAATGTCACAAATGTCTCAAGGCAATGGTTAGTTCCAGACTCTTTGTTCTTCCCTTTAAAAACACCTGCAACTCAAAGGCCAAGTTGGGGTGAATATGAGGTTTTCTCCCACTCCCATGCTTGGAACCCTGTAATAAACCTTTACTTTGCTGCAGACTTCTGCTGTCAGAAGTTTGCAGCTGGGTTTTCTGTGTCCTGGGCACATCAGCCTTTGCTCAGCAACACTTCCAATCCGTCAGGCAGGCCTGGTCATCTGCATGGAATAACCTCAATTTTGGCATTGGTTGGCTGTTGACTCAGACTAATGAACCAATCTTGTCAGCACCTCAAAGTCTAACCTATTGAGATCCAGGACAGGGTAGCCCATGTTTCTCAACTGAGTCCTGAAAAAAATCAAGAAGTGATCTGGCTCCAGGCCAAAATCTTTTGTGATTTATCAGGCTCGACCACAGGTAAGCCCAAGCCTTTGCCTGGAGGCCTCAGGAGGAAGCTGCCCTCCCCACACAGACTGGGACAGGCAGGCTTGGCAGTCTCTGGGAGCTGCAGTAAGCACGCTGCTCCCTCCAACCGTGTTCTTGGGCATATTTGCTTTCCTAGCATGCGTGCTCTCATTTGGAAGCCTCCTTCTGGGCCACCACATTTGGTCTTTTTGGTTGTAGGAGATAAAAGTGCACACTGAGTCAGTAAAGAGTCATGGTTTCTGCCATGATGTCTCCATTCAAGATGTCATCATAGATACAGAAAGTGGAAAGTCATGGAGGATGTGTCAGGGGCTGCCACTTGATGTCATTCCAATCCCAATGTCCCCCTACTGAACGCTTGCGAAAGCCAATGGGAGGCTGATGATCCTTTAGGTGGGAGGTTTGGGGCACAGGACTAAGGCCATGGTAGTAGGAAGGGGAGCAGGGGACCACTGGGGTCTCTTTAGAAGGTCAGCTCAAGGGAACATCACAATTGAGTAGATGTAGATTATGAGTGAAAATAAGTGAGAAAGACACTCTCAGGTTTTCCTATGTGGGTGAACCTGGAGTCAATGGGCACATTATGGACATTTAACTTTTTTTTTTTTTAATTTTTTTTTTTTTAATCCTCATTCTTTATTATTTATCTATTTATTTATGGCTGTGTTGGGTCTTCGTTTCTGTGCGAGGGCTTTCTCTAGTTGCGGCGAGCGGGGGCCACTCTTCATCGCGGTGCGCGGGCCTCTCACTATCGCGGCCTCTCGTTGCGGAGCACAGGCTCCAGACGCGCAGGCTCAGTAATTGTGGCTCACGGGCCCAGCTGCTCCGCGGCATGTGGGATCTTCCCAGACCAAGGCTCGAACCCGTGTCCCCTGCATTGGCAGGCAGATGCTCTGCCACTGCGCCACCAGGGAAGCCCGGACATTTAACTTTTTATCTCTAACATCCACTCCTTACAAAAATATCCTAAAGAGTAAGAACTGGGTCATCTTCTCTGGGCTGTCTACAACACCTAGCTGTGTGGACCACTTAAAACAAGTCATTATATGCTTCTAGGATGAGCTTTTAGCCTTACACTCCCATAGGCATTGGGGTGGATGTTTAGCCCCATGAGCTTGATAACTGTCTCTGGGGCTCACTGAAGAGCTCAGAATGCGCTCCCCAAGATCTCCACATCTGCTCGACCCTGTTTACAATAGAGGCTGTGCTTCCAGGGCTTAGCTCCTGTGTCATCAAAGTCCAAAGCATGGAGTTTGGAATAGAATTTAACCCTCAGGACACATTTATGCTTTTGCATCCTCTCTTGCTTAGTACAGTAAGTCCCATACATACGAATGAGTTCTGTTCCAAGAGCATGTTCATAAGTCCAATTTGTTCGTAAGTCCAACAAAGTTAGCCTAGGTACCCAACTAACACAATCGACTGTATAGTACTGTACTGCAATTGGTTTACAATACTTTTCTCACAAATGATACATAAAAAGCAAACACAAAAAATAAACATTTTTAATCTTACAGTACAGTATCTTGAAAAGTACAGTAGTGCAATACAAAAGCTGGCATATAGGGGCTGGCATTCAGTGAACAGGCAAGAAGAGTTACTGACTGGAGGAGGGAGGGGCGGTGAGAGATGGTAGAGCTGAAGGATTGTCAGCAATAGGAGATGGAGGGCGAGCTGCAATTTCATGTGAACTAACTTACGTGATTGGACATGCAAACGCATGTTCACATCTTTGAAAGTTCGAAACTTGAAGGCTCGTATGTAGGGGACTTACTCTATATTTCCTGTATATTTATTTATATCTTAATGTGAATATAGTATTAACCCCTTTTGAAAAACAAAATTCAACTGAATCAATTTTAAAGCTCTCATTGGCTCTATTTGACGATTCATGAATTGGGCAGCATTCAATCTAGCAGATAGAAAGGAGCTCTGAGAAATTGCACAACATTAAAAAAACTTTTATAGGCAAAAGAGGGTGAGACAAAGAAGTAATACTAGGCAGAAAAGCAGATTGGTTATTGCAAGTTTACTTTCCTTAGGAGAATGACAGGGGTCTATCAGGCAGATGACTTCACTGGTGCTGATCAGGTGATTCTTTGTTGACTGGTTTAAGATTCCACTCCTGAGAGAGCAGAAACTGTAATTAAGTCTCAGTTTGGTGAGGTGGGAGCTTAGTAGATGCAACTCCATGTTGGGTCTTGTTTGTCTTGTTTTTAACACCCTTTTGAAATAATTCATAAGATTTATTAATACATTATCATGAATGATTTATTTTTATTAACAAACAAACAAACCAGAGTGAAACAAGTATAGCCCTATAAGGGAAAGTGTGAAATGCAGTGAGAGTAAACCAGCTGGTGAGTAAGTAGGGTTTTTGCGGTTTATGCAAATATTAGGAAAATGGGTCACTGCCAATTCTACCCCACATTACGTCATATGCCACAAGATAATTTCAGTTGTTTTGCTCCTCCCTCAGAAAGCACTAAGAAGAACTCATGCCTTTTAATAAAGCAGGCTTCTATAAAATGTCGATTGCTTTTTTGTTTTTTATAAGCATTTTGCTTTATCAACAAAAATGGAGCATCCTTTACTGAGGCAGCAAATAGAGTCATTGTTCTTATCTGCACAGGCACTCAGAGACAAAGTGGGAAAGCAGATCAGAGCCTAGAGAGAGGACAGTGGGAGACAATCCTGAGAAATTCTGAGTTAGGCTTGGATGAGACTTGAAAACAAGACCAACACCTTCATAGATGTCACACATCATGCCTTTTCTCTGCGTAAGCTTGTGCTTCTCCTCCACTGAGGGGGAACGTTTGTTTCTCTGCTCCCTTGAATCTGAGCTGGTCTGGGACTGAATTGACCAACAGAATATAGCAGAAGTGACACTAAGCCAGTTCTTCACTTAGCTTTTAGGAGAAGTGGTCATTCCTGATCTTTCCTTTTGGAAACCAGCCGCCATGTAAAAAGTGAAACCACCTTGAGATCACCATGCACAAGAAGCTCACAGCATGTATAGAAGCCGTGGAGAAAGATGCCACATGGTGAAGTCCTGACCTCAGTCCAGCCCAGCAACCAGCTGAATCCAGCCAAGTGAGTGACTGGTAGGTGTCATGTGAAACAGGTAAACCACATTGCTGAGCCCTTCCTGAATCATGAGCAAAGTAATATGGTTGTTTCTAAGCAAGTAGGTGTTGGGGCTTTTTTGTTATGTAAGCTCAAAATCAAAACCTCTAGCTTCAGAGAAGATCGTCAGATAAAAATGCAGTAAAGCTAAGTATGGTAAATTCTGGGCTTGTTTCTTCTGCTCTGTATTGCAGGGGGCTATAAACCTACGAACATTCCAGTTTGCCTGGCCAGCTGGATTCTGATTAGGTTCAGTCACTTGGAGATACTGACAGGAGTTTGGAAGGTAGGAGGAAGGGGTCATTTTTCTTTTTCTCTTTTCGGGAACAGTGACTGACCCCAGGCTCCAGTGTCTTTGGCATTTCCAGCAGAGGTAACAGGAGCTGTCCATGCACTTCTGTAGTACCAGCAGCTGAGGCAGTGTTGTAAATAAGTACATGCTTCAATAGTGGCCACCACAAGTGGCTGAGTGACTGCAGACTTAGCAGCCTGGGTGGTTCCGGCTGTATTATCTGCAGACTCCAAAATGTCAGCAGTAAGATGCTCCTAAGTCTGCTAATGCCACCTCCTTCCTCTTTGCTCCTCTATCCCTTCATCTATTAGAAATTCCTGAAGTGTTTTCTATTGTTGAGCTAGACATCCACATACCCAGTTTTTGTAGCCCACAGTGCTTTCAGGAAACAGACACTCAAAGGTGAAAATTTGAGATAGATTATCTTTCCCTGGGCATAAACACAGTAATGACCTCATTATCAGTTGAAAATGAAATGCTGGTAGTTCCTATATGCAGTAATAACATATTTACTTAAATTATAACCTGGCATTACCTGGAATAATAGGTCTATTGAAGGTAAGGTATTCAATCAACTACAGTGATGGTGGGCTGGCTATTTCTGATTGCACTGGAGAGTTACATAAAGAAAATGAGTTACTGAAGGCTTTAGACTCTCAACTCAAGATATGGTCAGAGGACTAGAGATCTGTTACTGTGGTCCTCAGGCAACCCATTATCTTTTATAGAAATAAGTAATAAGAGGTACAACTGAAAATCATGCCCATAATTTGATTCTGCAAGTTGCAGAATTACAACATAAGTTAGATTCATAGCCTCTCCATATCACTTAAGTGAAGCTCAAGGTAGTGATTAAGAAAGAATGGAACCCCAATGCATGGAGTGGGGATATTTGATTTGGCTCAGATGAACAGAGAATTATAAAGCCCAAATTTCTTTGAGCTTTTTCTTGCCAGTGGAAATAGTCCCTCCCATTGTCTGAAGGAAGCCAGGCTTCCCTTGCTTGAAGACTCAGTCAGTGTTTTTAAGACTTTAATGTGCATAAGAATCACCAGAGTACCTTGTTAATATGCACGTTTTGACTCAGTAGGTCTTGGGTGTACCCTGAAATTCTGCATTTCTAGAAAGGTCCCAGAGGAAGCCAATGCTGCTGGTTCACAGACCACATTTTGCACCAAGGGACTCACTATGGACCTTATGCATTAAAGTTACTTTGCAAGAGGATGCCAATTCTACACCAGGTCCACCCTCACCACCCTTCAAAGCTTCCAGACCCCAAACTGGAATTCAATCTCAGCCCGGCCCAGGAGGTCAGGCATGATTCAGCATGAGATAGTTCAGACATTGAAATAATTGTAAGATTATGCCACTTTATATTAGAAGAAAGGTAAGGAATATGTGTGGGAATGGATACTAAGATTGCTAGACCAAGGAGACAGACGATAATGTTGGGGGTCAAACTTGTTGATATGGATCTATGTCATATAGATATAGTTTGAGAATCTGGGAATGGCTGTAAGTCCAAGTTTGCTTGGTTAGTTGACTGAAACCTGAACCAGCAGTGGCCTGCCTCCATTGAGGTTGTAAAACCATACAACCGCAGTAGAGGGTAGATTAACATCTTTAGGGCATTAGGTAAATAGTCATGTTGGAGTGGGATTTATCAAATGTGAACACATACCTGCCCATCCACTGGGTCCCCTAGAGAGGTCCAGAAAATGTTTCCTTGATTAAGGGATTGAGAAATGCACTGGTAAAGAGAGCACCAGCTGCTTGAAAACCCTTTGGTAGCAGTCTTCCACAAGCCAGGGCCCCTGAGAAAAGCCACGAGGGTTCCTGATTCAATGGGAATCTTGGAATCCCAGAGTGTAAGAGTCCAAGAAGCAGACACAGCAGGAAAAAGGTGAGCTCAGTTACTGAAGCAGTGCTGGAGCAACAGGAATCTTTGGCAGTGGTGTCCTAGGAATGAAATCGATGGGCTGTCTACTGGAGTATTATTTGATATGTACAATTAAGAAACTCTAGGTTTGGTGGCCAGAAACTTGGCTTGAGTCACTACAATGGACTGTATTGCCTGTGGTCGAGTACCAAGAGCCAAGTCAGTTCCCAGTCTCTTTCCACGGAAGGAAGGATAGACTGAGTCCACCTGAGGAAGGACCCTGAGGCACTGCCACAAGAATAGGTTGTACATACGTGCCCAACCCTTCCCCCAGAGGACCTATGGGCATTTATTCTGTTGACTTACTGGCTTTGATTTGACACTCATCCCTTCCTGCAGTTGTGATAGGGATGGAATAGGAAGGTTATACAGGTAGTTGTAGACATCCCAGTAGGGGATTATAGATAGAGAGGGAAACCTAGGGAACTTTGGGAGACCACTGTTAAGTTAATGATTGCTCAAGAAAGCTATTGGAACTTCGAGGAATGAAGCAGGCTTACTTAACTGTAAAACATGAGATATGCCCCCAGGTCATTAAGTGAAAGAAAAAAAAATGTTACCACCCTTCTGCTGATTTGAATAAGTGCTATGATAGACCTAGTTTGACCTCATAGGGTCAGACGCTCTCCTGCCCCATACAAAGGAGGAGCGAGTGATGTATGTCTACTCGAAGAATGAAGAAGGCAGTCTTTTTCCCCTCCCCCACTTTCCTGTGATTATAAAAATGTAGCCCACTTAATCCTCGGGGCAGAGCCCCCTCGCCTGCCAACTTGCATCTCTCACAGGCGTCCTATATTAATAGATCTACTTCTCGCCTATCACTTTGCCTCTCGCTGAATTCCTTCTGTGCTGAGACACATAGAACCTGAGCCTCAGTAAGTCCAGACACCAGGTGAGTGAATCTAATTAAAAGACCGCGGGTTCAAGTCCCAATCTGGGTTTAGGCTGGGTTCAAGTCCCGCCACGTGGGTTCAAGTCCCAATCTGAGGTACACAGTTTCAATTAGGCAGCTCGGAATTATTAGTATTAATGTTGTTGTTGTTATTTGTTTTTCCTGCTCCTCCAGTACTTTTGTGTGGTTCACTGTAGCTGGAAATAAATGAAGTTTTGGCCTAAGTTTATCTCAAAGTGGTTCCAGTGGGTGTGAACATACCTGATTCTGTTATGTATAATTCAAATTTCCTACTTGACAAATGACACTATCATATTGCCCCCTGAATCTTGGAGTGGGGGCTACTGTGGTCAGAAAAGACAAAATGGTAGCCCCTGGAAGTTCCCCTCCTTACAAAGGTAGTAAACCAAAAGTGATGCTGCATCCTAGGGAGAATTAGGGAGGTTAGTGCCACCAACAAAGACTTGCAAGATGCAGAAGTTGTCCTGTCATACGTCTAATTATTAACTCATCTACTTGACCTGTGCAAAAGGCACATGTTTCTGCATTCCCTTACTTCCCTGGTTAGTAACTGTTTGAATCTGCTCTTTGGTATTCTGGAAGATCTAGGAGGCTGAAGCCTTTATCCTGAAAATAAGAAACCAGACATGGAAAGGTTTTTGTACCTGGGAGGGCACCATAGGGTCCTGCTTGGTTTCGTATGCATAGAAAGGAAGATTTTATTCCCATCTTGGAAATGGCTTAGAAGCTGGGAAGGTTTCACGGCCCTTTCCACTTCCGAAAATTTGAATTTGCAAGGAGTGCTTACCTCAACCTAACCATGCGTGTGATTCTATCCGGAAGCTGATTCCATGCCTCATTAACCCATGTCATGTTCTGTTGAAGCTGGTTAGGTGAATGGATCTTCCCTCACTGTCTACATCCCTGTGCAAACCTCTGTTAAAGCTGTATTTCTATTTGGAGACCTCTTATTTCTTTGTCTCGGGCCTAGTGATTCCTGCTTCAGGAAGATTCTTGCTTCCCTCCCCCGTGTCCTCAAACATCAGCTGCTCCTGGGGCGGCTCTTCCAGGCTCTTTCTCACCTCTTCCTCGCTAGCTCTCTATCCTCCTGCCAGAAACACTTGGTGGGAGGCAGAAAGCAGTGAATTGGCCAGCGCATTAGAATTCCCTGTGTAAAAGAAATGCTAATTATGTAATTAAGTGAGGTGATGGAAGTGTTACCTAACCATATTGTGGTAATCATTTCACAATATATGTGTATCAAATCATCATGTTGTACACCTTAAACTTACACAATATTATAATGTCATTTATAAGCTATATAATGTCATCATAAAACTGAGAAGAAAATAAAATAGAATTCCTTTGTCTAATAGAGTTTGACCAATAAATATTATAATTTATTGTGATATTTTAAATGAATTATATCAAGGGCAAAAATAACAATACTGTTCACACAAACTGGATTTCCTGGGTTTATGATTTACAGGGTGGCAGGGCGGGTCTTCAAGCTCACGACCCCCCCACCCTCCCCCCCTCATGAATTCCAGCTTTCAACAATTATATTTAGTCTTCTTGCTAAGACGGATCTAAATTTACTTAACGGTGAATTTCTTAAACCTGGATTCTAAAACGTTTCACCGTTTCCCACACCGGGAGTCGAACCCGGGCCGCCTGGGTGAAAACCAGGAATCCTAACCGCTAGACCATGTGGGAACCGATAGCACCACTTTAACGAGCAAGTCAATTGAATCATTCCCGTCTGCTTCCGCTTTCGTTGCTCTGTCCCGCCTTCGTGTCGAAGCGGCCTTCTGCGCCTGCGCAGATCTTTGGCGCCCAGGACTTATGGTCTGGTCTGGTCTGGGCTGGGCTGTGCTGCTTTTCTGCGCGCTGAGCCTGGAACCCAGCGCGGGGGCCAACGGCCTGCCCAGACCCCTCACACCCCGCCTCGGGGAGCCGATCCCGCACACTCAGTCCCCGGGAGGCCGCTCCCGACCCCCACCCACCCCGCCCGGGGAGCCGCCCCCGACCCTGCACACCCAGCCCGGGGAGCCTATGACCTAAATTTTTAAAACCTGTTAGAAGGCTCCGCAGTGAGATTTGAGAAAAGAATGGTTTGAGTAACTCACAGAGCAGGTTGTGAGCCTGGCTCCCAGGTCTCAGTTTCCCGGGTTTGACGCTGAGGGTAACTTTTATTAGATCAGATTTTTACAATCATGATGTTTAAGGTCATAGGGCTTTTAAGTGGAATTTTGCACTTAGAAGGCAATGCATGAAGCTCAGAATAGCTCCTGGGGAACGTTTTGGGGCAAAAGACCTTTAGAGACTACCGTTTTTAAGATCTTGTTTAGGGATGGCCTTACATCAATAAAACTAAAACAAAACACCCCAAACCGTAAAGGAAGAATCCATACATTGCACTACTTTAACAACTCATACCTTGGGGGAAAAAAGTAAAAAAACAAACTACTGACTGGGAGATAAACATGTACACCCCACGTAAGAGATTGGTGTCCCATATAGAAGGAAACTACATATGATTTATAGGAAGACAAATACTGCAATATAAAAGTGAGAACTTGTGAAAAGGCCACTTGGAGAGGAACCCCAAGGCTAAAATGCATCTGAAAAAAATCTCAAACCTCACTGGCTCCAGACTAGCATTAGGCCAAAAAGCAAGTGTGAAATGTCAAAAGCTGGCAAGTATGTGGGAAAAAGGAAGTTCTTGGAAACTCATAAAACTTGATCAGGGAGGCAAGCTGTCACGATTTCCTGAACCTGCTTATGACCAAGCAATTCTATTTTTAAATTTTTGTAAAACCGGTATGTTCTGGAATTGCCTCTCAGTGAACACGAAGAAATGCTGCTATGAAAGTCGGCAGACCATAGGGAGGATAAAGGGCCAGCGTCACCCTAAGCAAAAATCAGGGAAGGGGGGAGATTCTTCAAGAATTTCAAATGTCTGTGTGATTAAAAAAAAAAAAAATTCTTAATAATTGAAAATATTTGTGGGATGAAAAGGACCATACATAATGTCTACCGATGAGCCACAGACTGGAAGAAAATGTTTGATAGGAAAATGTGACTATCCTTACTATATACAAGGGAAAAAACCTTAGCAGCTTAGCTCCCTGGGAAAAAACCCACAGGGAAAGGGGATTGAGAGAGGAGGAGTTCTGATTAGTCGATAAATTGGGGAATAGCTCAGTCTTGCTTGTAACCATGGCAATACAATTTAAAACAATGCTAATATATCCAGGGTTAGGGAGGAAGTGAGGACACAAACTCAATGGAAATGGCCATAGCCCCTCTCTGGGGCTGCAGCCCAGGCTTCTCTTTCCCATGGCTCATCCACGCCTGAATTGAGAGGCTTCCCAGGCCTTGCAGGAGGGGCCAAGAGCCACAAGATGGCATGAGAGTGGCCCCTGGCTTTCACTGTGTGGCGGTCACTTGCCAACCACCAACACATACATTGCATTGTTACGTCTAGAAATTGTTTTATTGCACTGAGTCATGGTAATTTGGGGCTTGTTAGTACTTCACTAAATAATGCCTTAGGTTACTAAAATAGGGACAACAGTCATGGAAAAGAATTTTCTCGTAGGTGATTAAGAGACTTTTTTGGTTTTGTTTTTGGTAAAAACAAGTACAGCAGGAAAGCTTGAATATTTTGCTTTTTTACACAGTAGTGTGTCAGGATTCATATCTTCTGTTTGATACTATAAACTGAAGTAATTTTTGAAAAAATTAGTAGTTAATATCTCACATTTCTATCTTTTATTGCATATTTGATGGATTTTTAATAATTTAGACTTAAGAAACTTTTAGATCTGAAATGTAACCTTGGGGATATGCAAGGCCAGAACCTCAAAAATATCCAGGAGCTTAAAATAACTTGCCCCAAATCATCCAACTAATAGATTTAGTGAAGTTCTTTTGGAGATCATCATGGGTTGACTCCATGATAAGGATAATATTAGAATATGTTGAAATGAATGAAATCTAGAAAGCAATTTCTCTATAAAGAGATGGGAAATTACAGGGACAATATACATTCTGAATAAAAAGTTACTAAATTCCAATGT
This sequence comes from Balaenoptera acutorostrata, assembly GCF_949987535.1. Classification (NCBI taxonomy): domain Eukaryota; kingdom Metazoa; phylum Chordata; class Mammalia; order Artiodactyla; family Balaenopteridae; genus Balaenoptera; species Balaenoptera acutorostrata. The sequence goes on along the minus strand of NC_080066.1, from coordinate 55,604,293 downwards.
CTTTAAATGAGTTGGGAGGTGTAATATTAAGACAGGCTGGGACCTAGGACCTGGGACCTGGGACCCTTTGCTGCAGTGCTTGTACCTGGACAAACGTCTCCTTGAGCAACAAAATACAAAGAAACTATGAGGGACTAAAAATAACTAAGTGCATGAATGTGCACTTGGGGCAAATTATGAACAGTAAGATACAAAAAGACCAGAAACCCAATTGCCACTTCTGAGATGTCAGGAGAAAATCAGGGTACTGTGCATGATCCCTGCACAGAGTACCACCAAGGGAGTGAGCAGACCACCTAAACCATCCCTCCAGCCCAATCCATGGATCTGCCCCATTCCTCACCCCATTTAAGGGACCAGCTCCCCACCCTTCACAGGGAGCGAGCAAGGGAAACTGTTACTTGTTTTCTCATGCTTCAGTGAGTACCAATAAAGCCTTGCCTGAATTTCTCATCTGGCCCGTTATCAATTTCTATTGATTGAAGAGTCCAAGAACCTGGGTCAGTAACAATATTACTGGTAATAAATTTTTTATTAACTTGGATAACCTGAAGGTTAAAGTAGAATAATATGAATAGCTTGTGTGTGTGTGTTTGTGCATATAAATTTCTCCTGCCTTTTGATGTCAGATATCTCTGGCATAAATCCTAAATCCAAAAACTGACTAGCTGTTAATTTTTGGAAAAAGTACTGAATCTTTGAATATGAGTTCTCCCCCTTCACCCCACCAGTAACAATATATAACAGTGAGTCATTGTGAGGGCAAGTTCTTAGCATCCAGCCCGAAATGAAGGTGGTACTTGCCCAGTGTTAGTTGCCAGTGGTCACTGTCACCCCCAGAGGCTCTGGCAGAAGGCGTTGATCTGGCTACCCTCACTCAGCTACACAACAGGATAGATCCATACCTCCTCTACTGATGGATCTTCTGGGTGATTGATTCTCCAGCTGGTGTTTAGTTCTGATTGAGGAAGTTACCTGCATTTCATCATTACTCGCTCCAGCTGCCCAGACCACTGGAAGGAAGCTACAGTGATTGCTGGAGTGTACATGGCCAATATTTGGCCTTCCTTTTTGGAGAGATTTTGTGCATTCTCTCTGCATTTGGATGTGTGCTCTTTCCCTTCTGCTCGCCTTCTTTCTTTCTTTCTTTCTTTCTTTTTCAGTACCAATAAGTCTTTATTCATTGTATTTTCCCAAGGAAAAGAAGGGGAAGGTAAAAGGGTCAGCATGTGTGTTACAAAATGATAGCAAATGGGAAAGGAAGTACCTGGCACAGCAAAATCAACCGTCAAATAAACACTGCCCAGATGGGGTTGCCAAAGCCCAAGGGGGCTCAGTCTCCTGCAGTTCAGTAATGAGGGGAAGGGATGAGGAAAAGAAAAGACAGGTACATGCTTTTCTACCCTCCCACCCCATAAATTCAAGATTTCACACAAAGCTTTGGTTTCTATTAGTAAACATGGAGTTACATTCGTCCGTCTCCTATTAAACAATCTTGTGGCCACTTTGACATAAGTTTCTTGCACCTGCATGAAAGTTCCTGAGGGACTTGGATATACATTCATCTTTCCTTTCGTGGTCTCCCAACCCCACTTTCTACATGGAAGGCCCCCTCATTGCTCCTTCCTACCCTAGGATTAGAGATTAAATCCATCCAAAGACAGCAGTCTGTCTGGCATGAATCACATCAAGGAATTGTCATGACTCAGAAGATTGGGAACAAGGGATGGAGAGTTCTTAGCTTCTTCAGGATTTCTGCACAAGTCATTTAATCGCAGATACCCCACAAATTAAACATATAGGTGTATGGGCTATTTTTTAGGGGGGGTACGAAGGGGGAAAGAAGAGGGGGTAGGAATCCAGTTTTTAGGACAGAAGATCTTGTTCGAAATAGGAAATAGAGGAAGGGGAACACAAAAGAAAGTGTGGCTCAAGACCCCCCACTTCAAGAAGAGGGGCCCCCAAGCTTATGTTTCAGATCGTTTTGGCTGGTGCAGAACCTTTTGTCAAAGATGCTTTGGCTATTTTTCTCAATATAACAAGAAGTTTGTAAACACTAAAACCCCAAAAGAACATGGAGAAGACCAACACATTATATTTACACAAACTAGGCCACCTAGCAATCACCAAATCAGCTACTTGTGAAGTCCTATGAAGCCCAGACAAATACAATAACTAGAGGGGGGCAGCAACTGGGGAGACAAAAACCCAGGCTCAGACACACATCACCCAATGCGTTCTCTTGCACTTGCCCCCTTACAACACAGTGAGGTAGGTTTGCAGTGATCTCACAGCATGTAAATGAAACCCCCTTTTCTCCTTTAGCTACCATGACACTAATCACTGTTGCAGCAGGGCAGGACACTGGCTCTGGGAACCACAAAGAAGCCATCACTAAAGGTGTCTCTGGAAGCCAAGGGGGAAAAGCCCAGAATTGTTAAAGGTTAAGGATCTTGTCCTTGCTTCATATGTCCATCCCTGGGCAGCTCAAGATGGGTACAGAGGCATCGTTCTTAAAACTGGTCCCTACCAACTCACATTTTTTACAAAAATGCACACAATACACCCTATTGTGCATGGTAGGCCTAGCCCAATCCAGTGAAGGATGGATTTGGTATGTAAAGCAAATCAGTGCCCTGGAATTAGAGGTCTGGAACAGGAATCCTTTATCACACACACAGATGACCTCTGCCTAATCTTGGCTTCTCCTCTCTGCACCTTTTACCTGGACCAGCCTCTCCTAACCTCTCTGCACCACCTTTTCCTATTCAGATCAATTTCCAGTCTTTCAGTAGAAGGAGACCAAGTCATGGGGCAACCCAGTTAAAACCTAGTCTCCCATGAAACATTGAAGATGGCGGGGTTTCAAGAGGACACTATGGCAGAAAAGCCAGTTCTAATTGACAAAAATGAGGTAGTTCAATAGGCTATACACTCCAAAGAGTTGTTCTCTCTGGTGATACAGCAACAAAAAATATTCCTGCTGTGCAGACCCGGAGCTGCTGCCGACTTATCCCTGAGATTGCTCATGTACCTGAGAATACAGTGCAGGAATGAGGGCCTTAGATTAAAATACACAAAAATACAAAACCAGAATATTTATATTATGAAAAAAAAAAGTTAAAATGCACAAGATACGTCATTCGCACACAGCCAGTGCAGTTGGCATCCTGAAGAAAGTGGGACCCAAGGTACAGTCATCCAAGGGAGCAAATAAATAAAATTGTATTGGCCCAGAATGGGGTGGGAATGAGCTTAGAAGCAGCAGGTCAACAGCTGTGCCCATAACCACCCCTTTTGCCTATCATCACAACCCACTGCTTGGGACAGTTCTCAGCACTCCATCCCAAAAGGGGGTTATGAGGAGACAAGATGTGGAAAACCCTGCCTTACCCCTGAGATATTTCCTCCCATAGACGGTGGTGGCTTGTGGGTTTAGGTCTATCAGTCTGGTCTCATGCTTAATCTTTTCACTCTGGCATGGGAAATATTATTCCATATCCTTATTTAAGAGTAAAACAACTTTCCTATCCAGGCCACTTCCAAAAGCTGGAGATTCTGGGGGTGGAGACTCAGATAAAGCATGCAGGGAGGGTTACCCCCCAAAGCCCTCACGTGCATTTGGATAGAGCATGATTGGAGTTCCTTTGCCTCACCCCTCCTCCCAAACCAAGGGGGAAGAGGGGGTGACGCTACGAACCAGCCTGAGATATATGACAGTGCCAACTGCCCCCTACCCACCCTGTCCCCACTTTCTCCACTCTACCGATTGATGCCTGTTCCTCAAAACTTTCTGATCACAAAAGCATAGCCCCCACCCGCTGTGGCTCAATTCTGGGCCTCTGGGAGCATGGCAGGGCTATGGATCTCTTCTTCCTCCTCCCAAAAGTAGGCTGGCTTTCCCTGTGAGCTGGGAGCTTGCTGGGCCTTCAGTGGACATGAGGCTACCATATGGTTGATGCTCTGGCAGAAGTGGCACTTCTTGGGCTGGGGTGGCCATTTGCATTCCTTGGAATGATGGTCTAGACCTCCACAGTTGTAGCACATATCTCCCTTTGATCTGCATTTCTAAATGTTCTTCCCTTTGGGCCACCTCTTGCTTCCAATACAGGACACCCCACCAGGGCTGGTGACTTGGATAGATTCCAGGCCCTTGGCAGACTTCTTAAAGGTGAACTCCATGGCCTCACCCTCCTTCAGGCTCCAGAAGCCCTCCATGTGCAGCTTACTCTGGTGCACAAAGACATCCACGGGGGGGTCGAGTGCGACCCTGGGGCAGGCGGTCATGGCTAGGAAGCTGAATCCCATGCACACGTTGAACCACTTACATGTGCCGGCACCATGAAAGCAGCTGCGGCTCCTCGGTGGCCCCGGCCGTGGACTCTGGCACCTCCTCTGGCCCCTTGGCACAGCCACCTGCAAACTGCTGGTTTGACATGGAGCCCATGGTAGTTGGCAGAGCCCGAGGCCCCGGGCCCCTGGTCAGGAAGCTACTGGCCCCAGAGAAGTCCAGAGGCAAAGGGGTGGCTCGGAGAATAGGCTGCTACATCTTCCCTGGCACAATAGCAGTGGGGGGGCCCACGGCTGTTTTTGGCTTGCTTTCTTTTTCTGGACTGTGGCAGTGCTTCTTCTCTTTATTATTTATTTGACAGTTGTTTAAGGCCTTGCATTTTCATCATCTTTTCATAAGTATACTTTAAAAAACTTTAAATAGAACTGCAAGCATCTTGGGGTAAGACTGTGATTGAACTGTTTTTCTGCTCTGTCCACACCAAGTACAACATAGATAAGCAACATTTTTGATTGGTTTATTTCCTTTTCAATGATAGTAAGCAAGATTATGGAAATCATTTTTGGGCAACTTGAAATTTCTCAACTTGTGTTTTAAAAAATGTGTCCAGTTGGTAAAGGAGACAGTGACCACCTTCACTCTTGCTCTAAAAAATAAACAAAATAAAACAAAAAAACTGGCATTGTTTCTAAAAAGCATATTTGGTTATTCTCCAAGCCAAAACAGACTACTATTTAAAAGGTAATTGTTCATTATGTTGGATTAACCATACGAAATTGCCAATAATCCACTGGTTTTGATTCACAGAAAAATAGACAAGATGAAAAGGCAGAGGGATACGTTCCAGATGAAGGAACAAGTTAAAACCCCAGAAAAACAACTAAATGAAGTGGAGATAGGCAACATTCCAGAAAAAGAATTCAGAATAATGATACTGAAGATGATCCAGGACCTCGGAAAAGGAATGGAGGCAAAGATTGAGAGGATGCAAGAAATGTTTAACAAAGACCTAGAAGAATTAAAGAACAACAAACAGAGATGAACAATACAATAACTGAAATGAAAACTACACTAGAAGGACTCAATAGCAGAATAACTGAGGCAGAAGAATTGTAAGTGACCTGAAAGACAGAATGGTGGAATTCACTGCTGCGGAACAGAATAAAGAAAAAAGAATGAAAAGAAATGAAGATGGCCTAAGAGACCTCTGGGACAACATTAAATGCAACAACATTCGCATTATAGGGGTCCCAGAAGGAGAAGAGAGAGAGAAAGAACCAGAGAAAATATCTGAAGAGATTATGGTCGAAAACTTCCCTAACATGGGAAAGGAAATAGCCACCCAAGTCCAGGAAGTGCAGAGAGTCCCAGGTAGGATAAAACCAAGGAGAAACATGCCGAGACACATAGTAATCAAATTGGCAAAACTTAAAGACAAAGAAAAATTATTCAAAGCAGCAAGGGAAAAATGACAAATAATATACAAGGGAACTCCCATAAGGGTGACAGCTGATTTCTCAGCAGAAACTCTACAAGCCAGAAGGGAATGGTATGATATACTTAAAGTGATGAAAGGGAAGAAAGTACAACCAAGATTAATTTACCAGGCAAGGATCTAATTCAGATTTGACAGAGAAATCAAAAGCTTTACAGACAAGCAAAAGCTAAGAGAATTCAGCACCACAAAACCAGCTCTACAACAAATGCTAAAGGAACTTCTCTAAGTGGGAAACACAAGAGAAGAAAAAGACCTACTAAAACAAACCCAAAACAATTAAGAAAATGGTAATAGGAACATACATATGGATAATTACCTTAAAAATGAATGGATTAAATGCTCCAACCAAAAGACACAGGCTTGAAGAATGGATAAAAAACCAAGACCCATATATATGCTGTCTACAAGAGACCCACTTCAGACCTAGGGACACACACAGACTGAAAGTGAGGGGATGGAAAAAGATATTCCATGCAAATGGAAATCGAAAGAAAGCTGCAGTAGCAATACTCATATCAGATAAAATAGACTTTAAAATAAAGAATGTTACAAGAGACAAGGAAGGACACTACATAATGATCAAGGGATCAATCCAAGAAGAAGATATAACGATTATAAGTATATATGCACCTGACATAGGAGCACCTCAATACATAAGGCAACTGCTAACAGCTATAGAAGAGGAAATCAACAGTAACACAATAATAGTGGGGGACTTTAACACCTCACTTACACCAATGGACAGATCATCCAAAATGAAAATAAATAAGGAAACAGAAGCTTTAAATGACACATTAGAGCAGATAGGTTTAATTGATATTTATAGGACATTCCATCCAAAAACAGCAGAATACACTTTCTTCTCAAGTGCACATGGAACATTCTCCAGGATAGATCACATCTTGGGTCACAAATCAAGCCTCAGTAAATTTAAGAAAATTGAAATCATATCAAGCATCTTTTCTGACCACAATGCTATGAGATTAGAAATGAATTACAGTGGAAAAAATGTAAAAAACACAAACACATGGAGGTTAAACAATACATAACTAAATAACCAAGAGATCACTGAAGAAATCATAGAGGAACTCAAAAAATACCTAGAGACAAATGACAATGAAAACACGACGATCCAAAACCTATGGGATGCACCAAAAGCAGTTCTAAGAGGGAAGTTTATACCTATACAAGCCTACCTCAAGAAACAAGAAAAATCTCAAATAAACAATCTAACCTTACACCTAAAGGAACTAGAGAAAGAAGAACAAACAAAACCCAAAGTTAGCAGAAGGAAAGAAATCAAAAAGATCAGAGCAGAAATAAGTGAAATAGAAACAAAGAAAAGAATAACAAAGATCAATAAAACTAAAAGCTGGTTCTTTGAAAAGATAAACAAAATTGATAAGTCATTAGCCAGACTCATCAAGAAAAAGAGGGAGAGGACTCAAATCAATAGAATTAGAAATGAAAAAGGAGAAGTTACAACAGACACCGCAGAAATACAAACCATCCTAAGAGACTACTACAAGCAATTCTATGCCAATAAAATGGACAACCTGGAAGAAACAGACAAATTCTTAGAAAGGTATAACCTTCCAAGACTGAACCAGGAAGAAATAGAAAATATGAACAGACAAATCACAAGTAATGAAATTGAAACTGTGATTAAAAATCTTCCAACAAGCAAAAGTCCAGGACCAAATGGCTTCACAGGTGAATTCTATCAAACATTTAGAGAAGAGCTAACACCCATCCCTCTCAAACTCTTCCAAAAAATTGCAGAGGAAGGAACACTCCCAAACTCATTCTATGAGGCCACCATCACCCTGATACCAAAACCAGACAAAGATACTACAGAAAAAGAAAATTACAGACCAATATCACTGATGAATATAAATGCAAAAATCCTCAACAAAATACTAGCAAACAGAATCCAACAACACATTAAAAGGATCATACCCCACGATCAAGTGGGATTTATCCCAGGGATGCAAGGATTCTTCAATATATGCAAATCAATCAATGTGATACACCATATTAACAAACTGAAGAATAAAAACCATATGATCATCTCAATAGATGCAGAAAAACCTTCTGACAAAATTCAACATCCATTTCTGCTAAAAACTCTCCAGAAAGTGGGCATAGAGGGAACCTACCTCAACTTAATAAAGGCCGTATATGGCAAACCCACAGTAAACATCATTCTCAATGGAGAAAAACTGAAAGCATTTCCTCTAGGATCAGGAACAAGATAACGATGTCCACTCTCACCACTATGATTCACCAGAGTTTTGGAAGTCCTAGGCATTGGAAATCAGAGAAGAAAAAGAAATAAAAGGAATACAAATTGGAAAAGAAGAAGTAAAACTGTCACTGTTTGCAGATGACATGATACTATACATAGAGAATCCTAAAGATGCCATGAGAAAACTACTAGTGCTAATCAATGAATTTGGTAAAGTTGCAGGATACAAAATTAATGCATAGAAATCTCTTGCATTCCTATACACGAATGATGGAAAATCTGAAAGAGAAATTAAGGAAACACTCCCACTTACCATTGCAACAAAAAGAATAAAATACTAAGGAATAAACTTACCTAGGGAGACAAAAGACCTGTATGCTGAAAACTATAAGACACTGATGAAAGAAATTAAAGATGATACCAACAGATGGAGAGATATACCATATTCATGGATTGGAAGAATCAATATTGTGAAAATGACTATACTACCCAAAGCAATCAACAGATTCAATGCAATCCCTATCAAATTACCAATGGCATTTTTTATGGAACTAGAACCAAAAATCTTAAAATTTGTACGGAGACACAAAAGACCCCAAATAGCCAAAGCAGTTTTGAGGGAAAAAAATGGAGCTGGAGGAATCACACTCCCTGGCTTCAGACTATACTACAGAGCTACAGTAATCAAGACAATATGGTACTGGCACAGAAACAGAAACATAGATCAATGGAACAAGATAGAAAGCCCAGAGTTAAACCCACGCACCTATGGTCAACTAATCTATGACAAAGGAGGCAAGGATATACAATGGAGAAAACACAGTCTCTTCAATAACTAGTACTGGGAAAACTGGACAGCTACATTTAAAAGAATGAAATTAGAACACTCCCTAACACCATACACAAAAATAATCTCAAAATGGATTAGAGACCTAAATGTAAGACCGGACACTATAAAACTCTTAGAGGAAAACATAGGAAGGACACTCTTTGTCATAAATCACAGCAAGAGCTTTTTTGATCCACCTCCTAGGGTAATGGAAATAAAAACAAAAATAAACAAATGGGGCCTAATGAAACTTCAAAGCTTTTGCACAGCAAAGGAAACCATAAACAAGATGAAAAGACAACCCTCAGAATGGGAGAAAATATTTGCCAATGAATCAATGGACAAAGGATCAATCTCCAAAATATATAAACAGTTCATGCAGCTCAATATTATAAAACCAAACAACCCAATCCAAAAATGGGCTGAAGACCTAAATAGACATTTCTCCAAAGAAGACATACAGATGGCCAAGAAGCACATGAAAAGCTGCTCAACATCACTCATTATTAGAGAAATGCAAATCAAAACTACAATGAGGTATCACCTCACACCAGTTAGAATGGGCATCATCAGAAAATCTACAAACAACAAATGCTGGAGAGGGTGTGGAGAAAAGGGAACCCTCTTGCACTGTTGGTGGGAATGTAAATTGATACAGCCACTATGGAGAACAGTATGGAGGTTCCTTAAAAAACTAAAAATAGAATTACCATATGACCCAGCAATCCCACTACTGGGCATATACCCAGAGAAAACCATAATTTAAAAAGACATATGCACCCCAATGTTCATTGCAGCACTATTTACAATAGCCAGGCCATGGAAGCAACCTAAATGCCCATCGACAGATGAATGGATAATGAAGATGTGGTACATATATACAATGGAATATTACTCAGCCATAAAAAGGAATGAAATTGGGTCATTTGTTGAGACGTCGATGTATGTAGAGACTGTCATATAGAGTGAAATATGTCAGAAAGAGAAAAACAGATATCGTATATTAACGCATGTATGTGGAACCTAGAAAAATCGTACAGATGAACCGGTTTACAGGGCAGAAGTTGAGACACAGATGTAGAGAACAAACTTATGGACACCAAAGGGGGAAAGCCACGGCAGGGGTGGTGGGGTGGTGGTGTGATGAATTGGGCAATTGAGATTGACATTTATACACGATGTGTATAAAACTGATGCCTAATAGGAACCTGCTGTATAAAAAAAAAATGTGCCTTCTTGATAAAATGTTTAAAATAAGAAAAAAATAAAAATAAAAAAATAAAAATCACACACACATGAAAATAATAATCCTCTTTTTTGATTTACTACAATGGAAATGCCATATATTTCTAAGGCAATTCTTCTTCCTCTTACTGTGAGCACTCAGATTCACCCACCACATTAACAGGAGAGAGTTAATGGAAAGCATGCTGTTAAAATCTGAGTTTTTCCAACATCAAGAGAAACAAAAAATTATACTTGCTTCTAGGATATAGATGCTTTGCTTTTTAAAGTGTTACTGAGCTCAGGTTTGGCTACTTGCAGCTCAAAAGCCATTAATTGAGAGGCAATTGTCGGTAGAAAAGAAAGGTGCTTTATTCAGGAAAGCCACAACCTGGGGGGAAGGTGGACTCATGTTCTGAGACCAACTCTGAAGATTCTGCTCAGCCATGACAATTTTTAAAGGGAGAAAGTGGAAACAATTTCAGTTAATCATTAAGGTAGGAGGTCAGATTCTTCATCATTTTTCCATTGCATGCAGACCTGCCGCTTTCTCCTGATCTTCCTTTGGATGCTAACTTGACCGCATGGTTCTGCTGCACATTTGCTAAAGGGGAAGCTGGGGGTAGAGAGTTAGTCATACTTTAACTACTTAATTCTCCATTTTGACTCCTTTTAATCCAGGAAAGGAATCAACAGGTTAGGCAAGGCATTGTGTACATTCAGTGGAGCAGAAGTCAGGAGTTAGGTTAAATGTTACCTAGTGATCTCACTTTTATGATTAAGGTTTATGGAAAACAGGATGAACAAACAGAAAAAGGGGCAAAAGAGCTGCTTACAAAAGTAACAGTGCAAAGATGAAAGTGTAGCAGGTAATATTTATTCTAGAAGGGCTGTGGTGTTGGAAAAGAGCAGTCATAGATTATTTGCTTAACAAATCTATTCTGGGTTTGTAAGAGCAGAGTTAAAATGTGATTGACAGCTTCAACTTTATTTAAATTGATGAGAATTCCCAAATTATTAGGGGCAGTAAATATTCCTTTACACATATAAAAAGAATTTGTGGATTCATCTCTAAAATGTGAACTCTCCTAAAATAAGTTGCATTTCAAAGTATGTTAAAAACCCAGTCATCAGGGCTTCCCTGGTGGTGCAGTGGTTGAGAATCTGCCTGCTAATGCAGGGGACACGAGTTCGAGCCCTGGTCTGGGAAGATTCCACATGCCGCGGAGCAACTAGGCCCATGAGCCACAACTACTGAGCCTGCGCGTCTGGATCCTGTGCCCCGCAACAAGAGAGGCCATGATAGTGATGAGGCCCGCGCACCGCGATGAAGAGTGGCCCCTGCTTGCCGCAGCTAGAGGAAGCCCTTGCACAGAAATGAAGACCCAACACAGCCAAAAAAATAAATAAATAATAATTAAAGGTGCTAATAATTTTAAAAAAAGATACATGCATCCCAGTGTTCACTGCAGCACTGTTAAAACCAAAAAAAACCCCAAAAAACCCAGTCATCATTTAGGAGAATTAGCGAGTGATTGAAGAGATTGCTGAACCAGTAGAAAAAAATGTGACTTTATAGTGATGCTGTCTGGATTTTGAAGGAATAAAGCTGGCAGGAAAATAACTCTTGGGAGAGCACAGGGTAAGCAGAAGCCTGTTTAAGTTCATGGAGCTTAGAGCTTGGTCAAGTGTTGGGATTCATTTAAAGAAAAAAGAATACAAAATTGTGACTACAATATTTTTATGAAAGTATTATTGGTAATGTCATATAAATTTTTGATATTGCTGTCAAATTAAGGAGACTGCTGTTTCAGTTCTCCTGTTTCTGAATTATAAAATTTCAAGGTATTTCATTTATTCCCTAGACCAATGATCAGTTTGTTATCATGTCTCATTGCAGCAGCATCTTCAAAGGATTTTCTGTCTTTGCAATCTTTGTTGAAAAAAGTATTTTGTGTCAAATCAGTGAGGAATTTATTTTTCCAATGAACTCATATGGTTTACTCCTTTTCATTAACTGGATTATCAAATAATCCAAGAGTTTATCACTCTTTTGTGAAATGTTCTGTTAATGAATTATTGCTTTGGTATGATTTATGTGCCGTTTCATATGATGTGTTGAAAGTTCATCAAATATCCCACGATGTGATCTATTGTATTGGAATGCACAAAACACATAACTTCACACACAGATATCTATTCACGGCTTGTAGCATGGCTATGAGTTTCTGTTTGACAATCAGGAATTCTTCTAAGTTCTATTACTTCTGATTCCTATCCAGAAAAGTATTTGGGGGTGTTTGAATATTGTTCAAGTATATACATCAAGCATATTCCTAAAAGGAGACCTATGGTAATCACATCTTCTACCTAAAATTTTACACGTCTGGTAATTGGAAGAATTTTCCACAGACTGGCTTCTGGCTCTGTCCATGTCACATATGATTGTCTAAGACATTCCACAGACCACTCCCAGGAATGTGAAAGGGACCAGTGCAAAGGGAAGTTCCTGAAGCTTAAGCCTCATTCATTCTTGGAAATTCACCTCTGGCTGTAAATAGGACTCAAGTCTGTCACTTTTCTCCCTCTGTCCCATCAACAGAGCACTAGTTCCAGCCTTCATTGGGTCACTCCAGAATTACTGAGAAAGCTGCCTACCTGGATTCTCTGTACCTTGGGTTTGCTTCTTATCTATTATGATTATGTTAGTCCACCACTTAAAACCTTTCCATGGTTATTAATCATGTAAGATCAAATGGTTTAGCTATTCAGAAAGGTCATTAACATGCCAACACACAGCCTCATTTCTCTATGATTTGGATTCTTTGTAGTTTCTCTTAATGTGCCCTAAGCTTGAAAACTCCTTTCCTTTATGTGTGCTGGTATATTTCTGCTAAAATGTCCTCTTCTCCCCACTTTGTGCACCTTACCTAAGGATTATCTACTTCTCTGCCAAGACTCAGCTTGAATCTCACCTTATTAGGACATTTTCCTGGAACCAAGCTCTGCCCCCTGCCCCTCCACCAACTCACACCCCCACTGGACAATTCCCTCCATCCTGCCACCACTTACCTTGTACACATCCTTGTAATTCACTTCCCACCCTATAGTATGATTAGTTAATGCTAATTGTTGCCCTGTGTCTATTCCCCAAAACTTTAGTTTTGAGAAAGGGAAAAAATAGCCCCAGATGTCCAGGCAGCTGGCCATGTTATTCTCCTGGTGGACTTAAGCAATCTTATAGAACACCAGCTTCAGACAAGGTCCCTCTGAGGCCACTTCACAGTGATGTGAAATACAGACAAAAAATGTCCCTGCGCCACACACAAAATAACAAACACCCCCTCTTTTGGCTGAAATGAGTGGCTTCAATTTCTTGATCAATTACAATCTTTATCCTCTTCTAGTCTGGGCTGCCTTCCCCAGATAAGATGAATTGGGATACCCAGTTAGAGAACTGCCTCTGCTTTCTGGCATCCCAAACAGGACAAACTCCTGCTTCCTCTGACCCTCTCTTGACTCACCCAGCCAGAACCCAAATCATACACTGAGTTCTTTCCAGCAGCCTCTCATGGAGATGCCATGATTCCCTATAGTGCATGTTCTCTCACCGCAAGGAATAGTCAAACCAACTTGTCCAACTACAGGGATGCTGCTGGTGGTCTTTGGTGGAGGGCACTGACAGAAATAGAAGTTCTGGGAGCTTCTTGCCTTGCCTGGCAGGCTTGGCCCAGTGATGATGTCCACATCTGAGGCCCTGTGCCTCCACCTACACCAGGTGCCACCTGACCTGGTAGGAAGGTAAGTTCATGCTGAGTTAAACTTCTCTCTTTCCTTGAAGCCTTTTGGCATTGGGTTTGTTATGTTTTCTTAGGAATCAGGTCGCTTGGGATTTTGTTATTAGGCCAGGTTTGCATTGTTCTTTGGCAAAACTGTTTTTAGGTCCTAACACCTGCTAGTCTAGTGGCCTGTCTGTTTTTTGAATTTAGTTTTGTCTGCTTGAAACCAGGATATTTTGTCTGGCCCCAGTAGGTGATGTGTGGTCTTTGTCAAGCTCCAGAGATACAGAAATACACAAGAGCTGTCCTTACAGACTCTTGGCAGTTTTTGTGGGGTCTTTTCAGTATAAACCATACCTCCTCCAGTCTGACCTTTGCCTTTCTTATGCTTTATCATTAGGAGTCCAATTCTTGTGCATATCTTTCTAACTGGCACAATTACACAAAAACAATTTGAAACCACAGAGGCCACTTTAGAGAATGTTTAATATGGATGAAATTGTCCATTTGAGCAGCGCCTTAGAACAAAAGGAAACAAAATTCCAACTGTTCAATAGTCTGCTTTCTTTAACTGGTCCAAGGAGGCAATTTAGGGCCAAAATTTGCCTTAAATATTCTTTGACTAAAGCTAATGAAAAATGTGAGAAACTATCTCTCTAAGCAGCATCTTTAAATAGTGTTCAGGATTAGCTACTGTTGAAATTTCCAAAGACCTTCGCACCTTTTCTTGATCTTTTGAAGCCAAAAAATGCAGATCTGATCATAAAGAAAAATTGGCTGGCACATCTTCCCGTTGCATGAACTTCAACATTTGGCTGGACATTTTCTAGAGACTTTAGGAACCAAGAATTTTAAAAAGGCCTCAGAACCTAGGGGTAAGACGGGAATAAAGACACAGACCTATTAGAGAATGGACTTGAGGATATGGGGAGGGGGAAGGGTAAGCTGTGACAAAGTGAGAGAGTGGCATGGACATATATGTACTACCAAACGTAAAATAGATAGCTAGTGGGAAGCAGCCGCAGAGCACAGGGAGATCAGCTCGGTGCTTTGTGACCACCTAGAGGGGTGGGATAGGGAGGGTGGGAGGGAGGGAGAGGCAAGAGGGAAGAGATATGGGAACATATGTATATGTATAACTGATTCACTTTGTTATAAAGCAGAAGCTAACACACCATTGTAAAGCAATTATACTCCAATAAAGATGTTAAAAAAAAAAAAAAAGAATAGCCTTAAAAAAAAAAAAAAAAGGCCTCATGAGGAAATTGCCTTATTTGTCTGAAAGAGAGACCATCTTGTTTAAGTGGGAGGATCCCCCCTTCATTTTCATTCTTGGGGACTAAATGTGGGCTTTTTGGTCAGATGACTTGGTAAAATTCTCAGAGACCCACATTATGTCAAAACCAGTTGCATGACACTCTTTTTCATGCGTGTATATGTCAAAATCTTTTAAAAAATACTTCTAAATTTTCTTCCCTGTCCTTACAGAAGAAGATAATTAGCTATTTGTCTAAAGACTGCTTCCTCACATCTTTTTTGTTTCCCCTTTCTTGAGAAACTTTATAGATTAACTGATAAAAAAAATCCTTCAGTTGTTATGTGCATACTCTAGGAATATTTAGTTCAAATGAACACTCAAAATTGTCTAAAAAAGAAAGAAAAAGTTATCAGGCTACATTTCTCTTTGTAGACACTGAAAAGTATATTTACATAAAAGCCTTTATGACTACAACTACAAGATAATAAGAAAAGACTTCAACTTCAAAATAGAAGAAAACCTTGACATGATTCAGGGTCTTTAACAATCAGTTCCCCCCCAAAAAAGAAAAAAAGGTAGTATAATATTTTGAATTGTTTAAGACCAAGGTTCAATTTCTTGTGATTCAAACTCTCTACAATGCTTTAGAAAGTTTCCATTATTTTCATAATTTTTTTTCATTAAAAAAAATTTATTGATGTATAGTTGATTTACATTGTTGTGTTACTTTCAGGTGTACAACAAAGTGATTCAGTTATATATATATATATATATATATATATATATATATATATATATATATATATATATATTCTTTTTCATATTCTTTTCCACTATAGTTTATTACAAGATACTACATATAGTTCCCTGTGCTATACAGTAGGACCTTGTTGTTTATCTATTTTATATATAGTAGTTTGTGTCTGCTAATCCCAAACTCCTAATTTATCCCTCCCCCCTCCTTTCCTCTTTGGTAACCATAAGTTTGTTTTCTATGTTTGTGAGTCTGTTTCTGTTTTGTAAATAAGTTCATTTGTATTTTAGATTCCACATATAAGTGATAACAAATGATATTTGTCTTTCTCTGTCTGACTTACTTCACTTAGTATGATAATCTCTAGGCCCATCCATGTTGCTGCAAATGGCATTATTTCATTCTTTTTTATGGCTGACTAGGATTCCATTGTATATATATACCACATCTTTTTATTTTTTAGTCACATTTCATTTCAAAATTTTATTCCTGCACCAGATCTATACATTAGCTATAATTACTGTCAACCCATGACCACAAAGTGGATATGGGAGTCCAAGGAAAAAATTAGGAAAGGGAGAAAGTTTACCACATCTTCTTTATCCATTCAGCATTTATTATTTGTAGCCTTTTTGATGATGGCCATGCTGACCAGAGCGAGGTGATACCTCACTGTAGTTTTGATTTACATTTATCTAATAATTAGCAGTTTTTAGTATCTTTTCATGTGCTTATTAGCTATCTCTGTGTCTCCTTTGGAGAAATGTCTATTAAGGTCTTCTGCCCATTTTTTTGATTGGGTTGTTTGTTTTTTTGTTATTGAATTGTATGAGCTGTTTGTATATTTTGGAAATTAAGCCCTTGTCAGTCATATTGTTTGCAAATATTCTCTCTCAGTCTGAAGGTTGTCTTTTCATTTTGTTGATGGTTTTCTTTGCTGTGCAAAAGCTTATAAGTTTGATTAGGAAGTCCTAACCACACTGATCAGACAAGAAAAAGAAATAAAACATATCCAAATTGGAAGCGAAGAGAGAAAATTGTCATTGTATGCAGATGACTTATAGAAAACCCTAAAGCCTCCACATGAAAACTACTAGGACTGATAAACGAATTCAGCAATATAGCAGAATACATGATTAACATACAGAAATCAGTTGCATTTCTTTACACTAACAAGGAAATATCAGAAAGGGAAAGTAAAAAAAAGAAACCTCTTTTAAAATCACATCAAACAAAACAAAACAAACAAACTTAGGAATAAACCTGACCAAGGAGATGAAAGACATATGCTGAGAACTGTAAAACATTGATAAAGGAAATTAAAGATGATTCAAAGAAATGGAAAGGTATCCCATGCTCTTGGTTGGAAGAATTAATATTGTTAAAATGGCCATGCTACCCAAAGCAATCTACAGATTTAATGTGATCCCTATCAATTATCCATGACATTTTTCACAGAACTAAAACAAATAATCCTAAATTTACATGGAACCACAAAAGACCCAGATTTGCCAAAGCAATCTTGAGGAAAAAGAACAAAGCTGGAGGCATAACCTTCCAGACTTCATACAATACTACAAAGTTACAGTAATCAAAACAGCATGGTACTGGCACAAAAACAGACATATGGATCAATGGAACAGAATAGAGAGCCCAGAAATAAACCCACACACCTACAGTTAATTAATCTTCGACAAAGGAGGCAAGAATATACAATGGAGAAAAGACAGTCTCTTCAGCAAGTGGTGTTGGGAAAGCTGGACAGCTGCATGTAAATCAATGAAGTTAGAACACTCCTTCACACCATATGCAAAAAACAAACTCAAAATGGCTTAAAGACATGTATAAGACATGACACCATAAAACTCCTAGAAGAGAACCATAGGCAAAACATTCTCTGACATAAATCTTACTAATGTTTTCTTAGGTCGGTCTCCCAAGGCAATCGATTACAAACAAAAAATAAACAAATAATTCATAATTTTTAAAAATTAAACATTTTATGTATAAACTTGCACTTAATTAAATACAGTGATAATGTGATTTAGTTTTTATTAATATATTTTTATTTTAGAATAGTACTAGATGTACAGAAAAAATTGTGAAGATAGTACATAGCATTCCCATATACCCCATAGGCAGTTTCCCCTATTATTAACATCTTACTGTAATATGGTATATTTGTCACAAAAAAATGAACCAATATTGGTACATTATTATCAACTAATGTCCATACTTTATTCATCTTGCTTTAGTTTTACCTATGTCCAGGATATCATCCAGGACAGCACATTCCATTGAGTTTTTGTGTCTCCTTAGGTTCTCTGGGTTGTGACAATTTCTCAGACTTTCCTTATTTTTGATGACCTTGACATTTTTGAGGTGTACTCATCAGATATTTTGTAAAATGTTCCTCGGTTGGGATTTTACTAATGTTTTTCTCAGGATTAGACTAAACATATGGGTTTTTAGGAGGAAGACTGCAGAGGTAAAGCCACTCTCATTACATCATATTAAGGGTACATATTATCCACATGACTTGATCTTAACCTTGATCACCTGGCTGAGTGATCAGGGTTTTTTTTGTTCCTCTACTGTTATTCTCCCTGCCCCCTTGCATATTGTACTCTTTGGAAGGTAGTCATTATGCACAGCCCTCACTTAAGGAGGGGACAGTTTCACTTTGCCTTCTTTAATGTGGAGTATCTGCATATATTACTTGAAATTTTTCTGCAGAGGAAATTAGTCTATTATTCCACATTTATTTATTTATTCAATCACTTTGTGTGTGTGTGTTTTAGCATGTCCTTTTTGGGGGGCACAATAAGATGCTCCAGGATCTCATCTTGTATATTCCCTGACTCAAGAATAAGCCATTTCTCCAAGGAGTCCTTTTTCCTTTTATTGGAGAATAGTATTAGAAACCAAGATATGAGTGTTAGGTGCTACCGGGGAGTCATTGCTTCTAGATCTTCTTGGCTGAAAGAGCAAGGAAATTTGTAAATACACACACTATATACATGTCTATATTTATGGATAACAGATCTATAAATATTTTTGTATGTACCCCTCTATATGAAGCTAAACATGAGTTGGTACTGATGTCTCCAACTCTAATCCATTATCTATGGATCATTTTAGCCTTCTACCCTTGCTTATATGTAACTTCCTGCTTTAAAAGTGAGAACTCTTGCACCCACCTTCTACCATTCAATTCCTTTCTAATTCCATATATGTGTATGGTAGTTTCAGGTGTGTTAACCCATATCTTGAAAGAAAACAACACTTTCATCTAGAGTACAGTGCTTATGCACATTTCCTTTGCCTCAGTCTTACAATATATACTCATTTCTGAAACTACTTAGGTCAGCACTTTTTCTCCCCACTCTCTTCGGTGAGGTTGTGTCATACCTTTGTAATACAGTGAGTTTCTTTTGTCACAGTCTACATCCAACCCTGTAAGTCCCTGACTTCCCAAATGATTTTTGAACATTTTTATACATAAGGTTCCTCTTTGTGCTGTAAAGTTCCATGCATTTTGACAAATGCATGCATGGTTTCATGTATTCACCATTATGGAATCATACAGAATAGTTTCACTACCCTAAAAGATCCCCTCTGATTCAACTATCTTCCCTTTCCAAATCCCTGGCAACCACTCTTTCTTGTCTTTATATAATGAAATCACACAACATGTCTTTTCAGACTGTCTTCTTTCACTTAGCAATGTGCATTGAATATTCACATGTTTTTGTACCCCCTGATAGCCTCATTTCTGTTTATTGCTAAATAATACTTCATTCTATTCCATCCAAAATTTGTTTATCTATTCACAGATTTGAAGGATGTCTTGTTTGCTTCCAGTTTTTGGCAATTACGAATAAAGTGGCTACAAACATTTATGGGTAGGTTTTCGTGTGGGCAGAATTTAAAATCAGTTGGGTAAATACCTAGGAGTGCAATCACTAGATCACATGATAAAAAACATGTCTGACTTTGTAAGTAACTGCGAAACTCTTCCAAAACGGCTGTACCATTTTGCATTCTTACCAGCAATGGAGGAGAGTTCCTTTTGCTCCATGTTCTTGCCAGCAACTGGTTTTGTCAGCTTTTTGGGTTTAGTCATTCTAATACATTCTTAGTGGTATCTTATTGTTGTTTTAATTAGCATTTCCTTAATGACAAATGATGTTGAATACCTTTTCCTGTGCTTATTTGCAATCTTTGTAGGTTCTTTTATTCTATTCTGATATTTTGCCCTATCAGCACTCAAGGATCTCCCTACTACAACAAGAGGACCTTCCTGCCTTACTGCACGTACATGATTTCTTACTGTTATAGCCTCCAGCAGGCCAGGCAGGGGTCTGTCATATTTGATCTGATGATCAAATGACACATGATAGAAAAATTTAAAAACATGTAACTATAAAAATATATACCTATCCACACTTCCATCCATGAAGTAGCCAACTCAAGTAATTTGTCATAACTCCTTGCAGACTTATTTCTTCTGTGGGATTATTTTTCTTTACATATTTTTTTCTTTATGTTGGATATATAATTTATTTTCAACTTTTTCTAATCTTAAATCATGCTGAAACAAACCACAGGCTTCATAAATCTTTGACCTCATTTCAGATGAAACCCCAGGATTAGAATTATCACGTCACATTTTAAACAGCCCTTTAAAGGTTCTTTGATATGCACATCCAAGTGTTTTTTCACAAAATTGCTAACATTTTATTTCCACTCGTGGGGACTGAGAACACCTGTCATTACACTCCCACCAGCACTGAGCAAGGGTTTTCATCTTCGTCAGGCTGTCAGACCGGCATGGTATCTTGTGGTAATTTTTTGTATTTAATTTACTAGTTAAGTTTGAACGTTCTCAATTATGCTTGAAATTAGTTTCCTGTGGTAGTTTTTGTAAAGTACTCACTTGTGGTCTCAGTGCCACTTCTCTGCAGTCTGAGTCACAGCCACTGACTGCTTCTCTAGCTGTCCTGGAAACATGGGAAGGGAGGGTGTGGTGTACAGACACAAGGTTTAACCTCAGGCTAAGCCAGAGCCACACGACAGCCTCTCCATTTTAAAAGGAGACAATGGCTAACTCTCTGGGCCTCTGTTTCCTCCTTTGTGAGGGAGGGGCGTCACCTATGCTTCACAGGGCTGTTATAAGGATGACATGAGATAATGCATGTGACAGGGCTTCCTCATTTTAGGCTGTTTGCCCAGGATTGCTTGAAGATTTAGCTATTGTATAAATCTATCCATTGCCGTGAACAGGGAATTTACTATTTATAGAAGACATGTTATATGCAGAAGATGGAGCTGGTTTCAGTGAGGGGTGTATAAGGGAAATCTCAGTACAGGGTTCAGGCTGTGGAATATGTCAATGTAGATAACTTTTATTTTTTTGTTGAAGGACCAATTTTGAGGAACAGCAGTTTACAGACTACATATATATATAAAATGCTTCATCCTTCTGCCTTGATAGAGACTTAATAGTTTGTAAGCTTGCTCACTGCCAGTCAGCATGAAAGGAAGTAGATCTGCCCACATTATTGGTTTACCACTTCTCTACAGACTCTAAGTGACCCAGCAGCTGAGGGTGTGTACAGAAACGTGAGCAACCAAAGAAGAGTAACAGTGAACTTAGGGGGAATTACAAGCTACAAGTCAACATCAGTGAAGCAGAACAGGCAGAAAAACCAGTTGACAATTTTAACAAAAATGTAATAAGGCTTAAAAGGAGGTTCAGTTAGAGCAAAAAATGACTTTCCCAAATCTAAATGCTATAGACAAACTGGAAAAATATTTCACAATTTAGAACAAAAGTACCAAAGGAGTAGAAATAATGAAAGAAAAAATGTTAGAAACTGAAAGTAATTTGAGGAACTATAACAACCAAATGATTCAGCAGTCCAAAGAGATAAAAATAAACAGCTCAAAGAGAGATAATGATTAAATAAAAAAAGGAAAATTTCTCTTGAGTCAAAACTGAATATCTACATACAAAAGAATGACATTGGGCCCTTATCTTGTACCATATACAGAAATTAACTCAAAATGGATTAAAGACTTAAACATAAGATCTGAAACTGTAAAACTCCTAGAAGAAAACATAGGAGCAAACCTTCATGACATTGGTCTTGACAATGATTTCATGGATATGACACCAAAAGCACAGGTAATAAAAACAAAAATAAACAAGTGAGACTACATCCAACTAAAAAGCTTCTGTACAGCAAAAGAAACAATAAACAGAGTAAAAAGGCAACCTACAGAATGGGAGAAAATATTTGCAAGCTATGTATTTGATGAGGGGGTTAATATCCAAAATATATAAGGAGCTCCTGTAACTCAATAGTAAAAACACTAATAACCCAATTAAAAATTGAGCAAAGGACATGAACAGACATTTTTCCAAAGAAGACATATAAGTGGCCAACAAGTACATGAAAAGGTGCTCAACATTACTAATCATCAGGGAATGCAAATCAAACCCACAATGAGATATCACTTCATATCTATTAGGATGGCCATTATCAAAAGTACAAAAGACAACTTTTGGTGAGGATATGGAATCCTTGCACACTACTGATGGAAATGCAAAATGGTGCAACCACTATGAAAAACCATCAAAAATTACAGATAGAACTACCATATATCCAGTAATCCCACTTCTGGGTATTTATCGAAAAGAATTGAAATCAGGATCTCAAAGAGATATTTTTACTCCCATGCTCATTGCAGCATTATTAACCATAGCTAAAATATGGACACAACTTAAATCTTCATGGACAGATGAATGGATAGAGAAAATGTGGGATATATACATAAAATGGAATGTTATTCAACCTTAAAAAAGAAGGAAATTCTGCAATATGTGACAGCATGGATGAACATTGAGGGCATTATGCTAAGTGAAATAAACCGGTCATAAAAAGACAAATACTGCATGATTCTACTTATAAGTGGTATCTTAAATAGTCAAATTCATGGAATCAAAAAGTGAAATGGGGGCTGCCAGGGACTTGGAAGAGGAGTAAATGGGGAATTACTAATCAATAGGCACAAAATTTCAGTCAAGGAAGATGAATAAGCTCTAGAGATCTGTGTACAACACTGTACCTGCAATCAACAATAATGTATATTTAGAATTGTGTTAAGACAGTGGATCCCATGTTAAGCATTCTCTCCACAGTAAAATAAAATAAAAAATAAAGTCTTGAGTCTGCAGATTAAAAAAGCTCATTAGGTAGAGAAAAGATTAATTTAAAAAGTGAAGAGATGCCTAGACATATCTTTTTGAAATCCTGACATTCCAAGTATAAAGCGAAAATTGTTTCAGCTTCCAAAATGAAAGAAACAGACACTTAAACAATTGAAATAAGATTAGCATTAGACCTTTCTTCTCTGGCCATGGACCTCAGAGACAGTGAAATAATGTCAACAAAATACTAAAAGGAAAGGATTTTGACCCAAGAACATATTCCTAACTAAACACCATTCATTTGTCAGGGTTAAAGTCAGTATTTTTGGATGTGCCTTGATTTAGAAAATATCAGCTGACAGTTGTAGGTAAATAAAATACTTGTGAAAGTTTCTGAAACAGAGAGTGCTTCAAGCAGAAGAGAAATCTCAAGACAGATGGGAAGATTGCTTACCCCTGAATCTTGCAATATCTAAAATTAAAAAAAAATAATTATAGTTCGATGGAGAACTAGTACCATATGTGTTAATTAAGGATTGTTGAAACAGAAGATATATAATTTAAGAGCAAACTCATGGAAATATTTAAACATACATTTAAAGAAAACATTCCATAAAGAAAAACAATTTTAAATCTACAAACTGATTGTCTAGGAAAAACTGACACAGAACATTATATATTAAAAGTATACTAACAAAATTATTGAACTTCAAGACTAGAAAAACAGTTCCTTTGCATCCATGTAGATGATTGCCACATTTAATGAGAAAGGAAAAACAAAACAAAGCACATGACTGCTTTTAAGCCTTAGCCTTCTCCATATACACATTTAATACTAGAAGACAGTAGAACAGTGCTTTCTAAGTTCTCATGGAATGGAAGTATAGCCAAAATTCTATTCCAAGGCAAAGAGCTTTTTAATTATAAAGGCAGCAGAACAAACATTGTTAAATCATTGTAGATTCTTTTAGCAGGTCCTCAAGAAAGTTCTGAAGACAAATTTCAGATAACCAACAGATGAATGAATATATTATGGGAAAAAGAGAGGCAATTGCAACTAAATCTATTTAATGAAACAAGACTAAAGTTAGTGTGGGAATTATGATTAGAGAATATGCTGTGAATGTTGCAGACCCTAATGCTGTATAAAACACCCAACCAGCCCAAACTCCAAAGGCAGTAAGAGAAAGGGTAAATGATAACTTGAGTATTCTGATGCCCTTGTCTTGCGTCAAGACAACCATTTCAAAATGGATAAATAAGATAATATTGGGATACACATTTTTAAACTTTAAAGGGAAACACTAAAATAATAATCAACTAAAATACAGTGTGGAAGAGAGAGGAGAGGTGCTTATCACTGGGAATACCCTAGGAACATTATTACAGTAAGGAAATAATGGAGACCATTTAAAGAAACAGAGGATTCAGTCAGTTTTTAAATGTGTTAAAGGTATAAAGTTCATTGCTGGAACAAAAATTAAATAAAATCCTCTGGGTTAGCAAAAGATACACAACACTATAAATGAAAGCAAACACCATAAATGAAAGATATAACCACAAAAGAAATTACAGTAACAAAATTCACTGACAGATATTCTACCCAAACTTTAAAGAATAGGTAAGTCTAAGTACGTGTAAACTGTTGAAGAGCAGAGAAAAAGCAGAAAATCTTTCAAATTATTTAAATAAAATTTATAAATGATAGAACAACAATTAAAAGAACAAATAAAATAACCTACTGACTGACCTGTCATAAATGTTGATGCAACATCCTAAATTAAATATTAATAAAAGATTCTGTCAGATAACATTAAAATAATTGACAAATTTCTGGTCTATTTTTTTTAAATGCAAGTATAGTTTAAGACAGAAATCTCAATACAGTTTTCTGAGTACAATGAAATTTTATTACTATAACTGATACTTTTGTATATAAAACATGATCGTCTCTGTAGATGCTGAAAAGACATTTTTAAAAAATCTAACATTTATTTTTTGATCAAATCCCTTTAAAAAA
This sequence comes from Balaenoptera acutorostrata, assembly GCF_949987535.1. NCBI lineage: Eukaryota > Metazoa > Chordata > Mammalia > Artiodactyla > Balaenopteridae > Balaenoptera > Balaenoptera acutorostrata. The sequence continues at coordinate 55,579,176 of NC_080066.1, read as the reverse complement.
TAACAGTAGATAGTTTCTTAACATAATGAAATCTCGTGTGTGCACGTTTGCATGTGTGTACACGTGTCTGTGAGTGCATAATCTCAAATTAAAGGCCAGTGTCATGTTTAATGAGAAAACACAAGTATCTCTTCCATTAAAATTAGGTAAAAGGCAAGGATAAAACATTACCACTAGTGTTTAACATTGTTCCAGAATTACTAGCTAATGCCAAAAGACAAAAACATATGTAAGAGAAGAGACAAAATGGCCATTATTCACAGGTGATATATTTGTGTATCTGAAATATGTAAGAAAATTGGAGGAAAAAATATTACAAGCAAATAGAAGATGAAATCAGCCGATTAAGTACAAAATTAATACACACAGAAATTAATTGACTTCACATATACAAGCTACAACAAGTTAAACAGTATAATGGTAGAAAGACTATTATTTTTAGCAATAACAATAAACTTTTAGAAATAAAGTTAATAAGAAATGTGCAAGCTCTTATATGAAGAAACATGTAAGATACTCCTGAGTGATACAAAAGATGAACAAGTGAAAAGGTGTGCCATCCTCTTGGATAAGAAGAATTAGCATCCTGATGACATTGATTATCACTATAGTAATTTACACATTTAACATAATTGCAACAAAATACCAACAGAGTATGTTTGTGGGAACTAGACAAGCTGATTATAAAGTCTGTATTAAAAAATAAACAAATAATTGCTAGGAAAATAAGTAAGAGTGATAGGGGAGGAACACCTTCCCCAGAATTTAAAACATATGTTAAGATTTTATAATTAAAAGAGCGTGAAGCCTGCTCTTGAAAAGAAAGATGAATGGAAAAAAAAAGTTGCAAAATAGATCTAAATTCATATGACCAAGTTGGAATAAAAATCGGTAGAGAACAGATCTGTAATGAGGTTGGGAAACTGCATTTACAAGTAAATTTATATGCCTCCTTTATATCTTTACCAAAATTAAATTACAGATACATCAAATATTTAAATCTAGAAACCAAAGCCAAAACTTACCTCAATAAAATAAGACAATGTTGATAGGTAGTAGGGAATACCTTTTCAAGTATGATTCAAAAACACAGCAGCATAAGGATGGTGGTTGCCAGGGGCTGAGTGAGGAGAGAATGAAGAGTTAGTGTTTAAAGTGTAGAGTTTCAATTTTGTAAGATGAAAAAGTTCTGGAGATGGAGGGTGGTGATGGTTGCACAACAATGTGAACATACTTAATGCCACAGAACTGCACACTTAAAAATGGTCAGTTTTATACATGTGTATATTTTACCATACACAAAAATACAGTAACATCAAACAACATGTGAAAAATAAATTATAGGTAATTAAAAAAATAATAGCAACCACCCATCACCATAAGCAAAGTCAGAAGACAAATAACAATCTGGGAACATTATATTCCATTTATATGACAGAAAAATACAAATTTTCTTCACCTGTAATAGGCGTCTGTAAATCAGAATACTCAACAAACCAATAGAAAAATAGGGAAGGATTTTAACCTTTCACAGAAAAGAAAATTAAAATTGCTCCTATACATATGCATAGGTAGTAAAGTAAAATCATAATGCCATTTCCCCCTCATCAGATTGTCAAACATAGAGATGGCTGATGGCACGCTCTGTCAGCAAGTGTGCAGGAACATAGGCATTGTATGATGCTGGTGTGAGCATAATTGGACAATAACCATTAATATTTAGAAAGCATGCATCCTTTGTACCAACAATTGCACTGATAGAAATACAGTGTATGAATACACCCACCCTTGTGCAAATGGAAAATGTGTGGGATCATTCATTGTAGCTTTGCAGTGTAACCGAATGCAAGTTCCTGTGCTTGACACACAGTGAGGTCAAACAAACCAAAATATCGGAGTTTGGAGCAGAGCAATTTTATTGCAGAACCATGCAAGGAGAGAGGTGGCTCGTGCCCTCAAAACCCTGAACTCCTCAAATGGTTTCAGCAAAGCACTTTTAAAGGCAAAGTGAGGGAGTTGTGTGGTTAGTTGTTGCAAACTTCTTGGTGTAGGAATCCTTTGTTCTTGCAGATGTCCACATAGGTCAGGTCACAATGTTCCTGTAAACCTCCAATAAAACAAATGTTATTCTCTGTTCTGCAAATTTTTCTCCCTATATGAATGAACTCTTAAAGGTCAGAACCCTGAGAATGGGCTATCCTGTATATTTCAGCCTATAGGCAACATTCTTTTACAAAAGGTGCAGAGCCAGCATGACTAAGCACAGGCACTAGAACAGATCTAATATGGAGTCAGATTTGTTCTTCCCTATTAATTATAGTAGTAGCAAAAGATTGGGGAAAAATAGTTAAATGAAGAGTGTGCAGCTGCTAAAAGGAATGAGCCAGCACTGTATAAACCAATGTGAAATGAACTCCAAGATTTATTACTGAGAGGGAAGAGTGAGGTGCAGAACAGAGTGTACTTGCCTCCTACCATTCATTTGAAAGAGTACATAGAGATGAATGTATTTGGTAAGCACTGACTGTTTCTGGAAATACATATAAGAAATTAATGACAGTAAATGCACAGGGAAGGGAACTGGGAACACAGGAAAAGGGTGGGTGGGTTACACACTTTGCTTTTGTATTAGTTTCCTGTGGTGCCAGAACAAATTTCCATGAACTTTGTGGCTTAAAACAGCAGAAATTTAGTCTTTCATAGGTCTACAGGCTGGAACCTGAAATCAACAAGCTTGAAATCAAGGTGTGGATGGAGTTATGTGCTCTCTGAGGCTCTAGGGGAGCACCCCTTCTTGCCTCTTCATTATCCAACCCCTGCCTCTGTCTTCACCTGGCATTCTTCCCTCTGTGACTCCAGGTGTCCTCATCTCTGTCTTAAGGACACCAGTCACTGGCTTTGGGGCTGACCCTAAATCCAGGATAATTTTATCTGGAAATCCTAAACTAATTAGATCTGCAAAGATCCTATTTCCAATAAGGTCACATTCTGAGGTTCTGGGTGGACGTGAATTTTTGAGGGACACTCTTCAACTCAGTACAACTTTTATTCTTTTGGATCTTTGGAAATTTGTACTATGTTTATCACATACTCAAAATAAATAAATTGGATAATTAAAAACTATCAACAACACAAGTCCCTGTTTATAAATGTGACTATATGGTGGCATTTGTTTACATATCTATGTGTATTTGTATTTTTTATAAGGTACAAATTTCAGAATGCACTCACCAGGTTAAATTGGCTATCCAGGGGAGGGACTAGAGGTGAAAAGGTAAAGGGGAACAGAGAGCTTATGGCCATGCTCTCTGTAGGTCTCTATCATGGTTTATAGGACAGAACACATGTTTTATATTGTGAGTTTAAAAAATTTTTAAATTAATTAGTTAATTTGGTTGTGCCGGATCTTAGTTGTTCTGGCATGCACATGGGATCTAGTTTCCTGACCAGGGATCGAACCTGGGCCCCCTGCATTGGGAGCGTGGAGTCTTAACCACTGTGCCACCAGGGAAGTCCCTATATTGTGATTTTTGGGAGAGTGATTTTATGAACTATTTATTTTTAAATAAATGTATTTGAGTCCTAAGACATATCTTTATAACTTAGAATAAACTCCACTATTGAATTTTAAAATGACAATGAGAGGATTAACACTGTTTTTTATTGTAAAATGTCAGTATCTAAGTTATTTGAGAAGTAGGTGACTTTCTCATCTCACATACTAAAATTAAACCTGGTCACACTGCAGGACTAAAATGTCATGTGTGACCATGCCCCTGAGCTGGTGAACACAGACAGACTGCAAGAGGTAAGAGGTTTGGGTGCTCTGGTTATTATGGTGGAGGGGAGGAAAACATTGACCTTGACTCTTTTAGGGTCCCTGGCTGGGCCTGAAAGTTAAACAAATTAAACAAAGATAGATTAACAGGAGAAAAGCATACATATTTTATTGAATTTTTACACGTACATGGGAGCCTTCACCAGAGAATGAAGACCCAGAGAAGTGACCAGAGCAGGAAGCTTTCACACCTTTTAGACAAAGAAACAATACATTTGTGAAGAATGGACAAGACAAAGGGGTTTGGGCTCAGGGAGTAATCGGTGAAGAAGTTACAAGGAAGAAAAGGGTGAGTTCAACAAGGTTTGTACAGATTTTCTGGCCCCAAATTCCTAATCTCTGGTGAAAAGAATGCCTTCCCTCCTCCTGGTACAGGGAGGGCACCTTCCACACAGAAGTTTTATGACCTGCTTCAGGGAAGAAGGGTGACATGGGGGGAGGTCAGAGTGACCTTCTTGCTTCTGCCATTTCCCACAATTCCTTCATTCTTAGATATTCGATGTGCCAAGGTGCAGTACTTTGGGGTAGTGTGTCCTGAACCCCATCAGCTGTCAGAGGGGCGGTCTGCCATCTTTCCATGGAGTGGGGACCCCTGAGGGCTGTCATGGCAGAAAAACCAGGTGGTGGATGGGCAGAGGTGGGACAGGTCAAGAAAGTTTGGGATCCCTCAGTTCATCAAGCAGCCTGCTCTTTCTTGCAGGGGAAACACAGCAGATGAAAAATCCCCCAAACCATGATATTTTCAATAAAAATCTCTGCCTGGCAAAATAACTCTAAAATATACCTTAGGTTGATCTAGAGTGGTTTTTTGTATAGAAAATATAGTCTTCTCTCCAGTCCAGGTCTTCAGGGATTTACACTCATTCCTGTTTGATGACAAAGGGAAGCCTGGAATGCCCTAGTCATGGGCATCATCTGTGGGGAATCCTGCCTCAGGGAGGGGGCAGGGCAAGTTGGAGGGTGATCCTGCCTGTTTCCTGCAGGTTACCCAGCCTGAACAGCGAGTACACTGTCCTGTAAATCAGACGGAGGTCACAATGCTTGTTAACTGCCTGAGAAGGAGCAATGGAGACATCTTGTGAATCTTTCTTCAGAATTTAGTTCTTATTGAAAACCCAGGAAGCTTAAACACAGTCTGTGCCCCAGGAGTTGGGCACTGTGGGAACAAACTCTTGTTAAGGCAATCCTTTTTGAGAGCCCACTTCCAACACCCATTTTCTTTCTTTGGAGAAACTAAGTATAAAGCTGCCCAGGTGCTAGAGAAGGGGGCCAAGAGGCCTGGCAAGGATGGGACTAGTGTTGGGGAGGTGCACACTCCTGAGGCTGAAGTGTGAATGTCTGCAGTGCCATGACCACCCTTAGAGCCTCTGATGACCTTCCCAATACCAATGCATCAGAGAGATGGTGTGGAAGACACCTCATCTTGCCAAGATGTGGAAATGTTTGGCTTCTGGGACCAGGTGCAGACAATGAGATGGAAATACTATAACCATTTTGTGGGCTTTTATATTTCCCTTGGGTTGAAACACTGTAGCTAGAACCATGCTAGGGGTGCTGGGTTTCCTCTTGCTGATGCACGTTGTGGGGCAATAAATCAGAGCACTGACCCATAAGAATGATTCGTGGTGTCAGCGCACAGGAGCTCACCCCTCCACCCCACTGTGTGTGACTGATACGCAGGAGAGTGGCAGGAAGAGATGGGGACAGTTTTCAAAATCACAGTTCATGTTCTTATTGGCATAAATGTGCTACCAAAAAAGTTCACGTGCCTGATGCACAGTGATGCGAACAAACCGAAACACTGGAGTTTGGAGCAGAGAAAATTTATTGCAGAGTCATGCAAGAAGATGGGTGGCTCGTGCCCCCAAAGCCCCAAACTCTCCAAAGGGTTTCAGCAAAGCACTTTTAAAGGCAAAGTAAGGAAGGGGTGTGGTTAGTTATTGAAACTTCTTGGTGCAGGAATCCTTTGTTCTTGCAGCTGTCCACTTAGGTCAGGTCACGATATTCCTGTAAACCTCCAACAAGACAAATGTTATTCTCTGTTCTGCAACTTTTTATCTCTAAATGAATGTACTCTTAAAGGTCAGAGCCCTGAGAATAGGCTATCCTGTATATTTCAGGCTATAGGCAACATTCTTTTACGAAAGGTGCAGAGCCAGCATGACTAAGCACAGGCAACAGAGCACAAAGTTTAGAGGTAAAGGAATAGATCCAATATGGAGTCAGATTTGTTCTTCCCTATTACAAATGCACCTCCCATTTGTTTAAATTGCATGTAAATGGGGAGAAATAAGTTGATCCATGCTAATATTCCCAGGTACAGTGCGCTAGCTTCATAATTGCCCTTTGCCTCCCGCTAAGGTCTCTAATTTTCAATACTATTGCTCATTTAAATTGTCTAATTTTCATTGTGGGTTATCACAAAAGTGACTAGATTCAGATTTAATGGTTATCTACTAGGAAGCTCTCTTGTAGGAATAAAATGGGAGGGAGAGGATTTGCCAATATAGGCTATGGTTCTCAAACCAACCTTTATTTTAACTGAAATAAAGTTGCACATAAAGTCTTTTATAACATATTAATTTCTCTTTGTATTGGCACTCCTGTGTGCTTTTTGTTACCTATATTACTTATTTGTGTCTTCCCCATTTTACTGTTTATTTTATTTTCTTAAAGTTTGTTTTATTGGTGATTTCATAGAATATTCTTTTGGTGCTGCTGATCATCTGAAAGTCTTGTGTGTGGGTTTATTTTATTGAATCAAATTGTTTTTCTCTTATTAATTTTTTCCTTCTAGTTTCTTTGGGTTTATTGTGTTCTTATACCTAGATTGTTAGGTGGAAAACTTAATTTAATTTATTTTAATCTATCTTTGAATCTAATCAATGCTTTTGAGAATATCTGTTTTTTTGAATGTCCCTCTTGCCTTCCCCATTCCATGTATTATTCAGTTAAAAATAGTTTGTGGTTTCTACTTCTATTTGACTTCTAACTTAAAGCTATGTAAACGTTTGGCTTTTTAAAATTGTTTTCTTATTTTATTGCTTTGTGAAAATAAATGTGGTTTAAATGATATTAACTTGAAATTTATGGCTACTGCCTTTGTGGTTCAGGATATGGTTAATTTATGTTGAAAATTATACATGTGTTTGAAAATAAAGCACATTCTTTCATGAATGAATGTAACCTTGGTAATTGTGACTTCAAAGCCTCTCTATCTTTAATTATTTGAGCTATTTGATCTGTCCCTTTCTGAAAGAGGTGTGATTAAATCTATCACTATGTAGAATTTGAAGTTCCTATATTTTGAAGCTATAGTGCTTTCCTTTAAAATTTTATCAACACACATTCCTACACAATACATGGTTAAAATTTTATGTTTTTGGAAATCATCAAAATGGAAGCACATGGTATTCTTTTTTTCTTTCAGTTTTATTGAGATATAATTGACATACAGCACTGTATAAGTTTAAGATGTACAGCTTGATGACTTGACTTACATATATTGAGAAATGATTCCCACATTAAGTGTAGTTAACTTCCATCATCTCACATAGATACACACACACACACAAACATGCACACACAAAATATTTTTTCCTTGTGATGAGAACTTTTAGAATTTACTCTCTTAGCAACTTTCATGTATACCATGCAGCAGTGCTAGCTACAGTCATCATGTTGTACATTACATCTCTGGTACTTATTTATCTTATAACTGGAAGTTTGTACCTTTTGACCACATTCATTCAATATTTATTCTTGTGTGACTTGCTAGTTTTACTCATCATTAGATTTCTAAGATTGACTCATACTGGTGAGGCCAGTATCAATCTGTGACCTCTTTAAGATAAATCCTCAATCTGAGATTTCAGAGTCTCACTGTGAGAAGTATGAGTTCAGCGCACCAGCCACATGGAGGCCAGCCTGTGGTGCTGTGTCCCCCAAAGCTGGAGGCAGCCCCATTCCCTCGCTGCAGCCTCCTTGGTGCCAGTGTCCCTGGGGCTGTGCCCCTGGAGTCCCTGCTTCCCACAGGTCCTTGAACTGCCTCACCCTTCCTCCAGGATGTGGTATGTGTCCAGGAGGCACCGTGGGCTACAGCGCCCCTTGTCCAACTGTCCCTGCTTCTACTTCTTTCCCAGGCTTTGATTCTTTTTTATCTTGCTGACTCACTTCAAAAATATTTTAAAACTTTTCTACCATTTTTAATTGCTTTCAGCAGGAGGGGTTTTCAGGATATTTATGTTACTCTGTCTAAGCTCATTCTGCTCACTGCACAGCAGGCCAATAAATTGGGAGATGAGGTGTTAGGGCAAGGAATAACGACTTTATTCAGAAAGCCAGCAGATGGAGAAGATGGCAGACTAATGTCCTAGAGAACCATCTCACCCTAGTCAGAATTCAGGCTTCTTTTATAATAAAAGGGGAGGGGGTGTGCTTGGTTGTTGCAAATTTCTTGGTGTCAGAATCCTTTGTTCTTGCAGCTGTCCACCCAGGTCAGGTCATGATGTTCCTGTAAACCTCCAACAAGACAAATGTTATTCTCTGTTCTGCAACTTTTTATCTCTGTATGAATAGAAAAGGTCAGAGCCTTGGGAATGGGCTATCCTGTACATTTCAGGCTATAGGCAACTTTCTTAACTCTAAGCAAAAGCAATCGAATACAAAGATTAAAGTTAAAGAAACAGATCTAATATGGAGTCACATTTGTTCTTCCCTATGACATTTAGTGTACCATACTGTCAGAAAAGGAAGTCGATTAATTTTTGATTTTTGCTTAAATTTAAAAAGTTAAATAAATGTATTCAAGAAGTTTTAGGAATCAGAAAGAGAAGAAATGAAAATCACAAATAACCCAGCAGCAAAATAGAATCCCTGGTATTTTATCTATATATACTCTTTTATGCTTTTTCCCCTTTGCATATACAGATTCTTAAACCAAAACTTTAACTTAAAACTTTTGACATATACTTTTGTAGACCATTTTCTCGGCACATACAGATTTTTAAACAAAAGAAATTTAGAATTATAATCTTCCTATACTTTCATCCTTATTTTTATACTCAGCAATATTTTATGAGCATTTCCTTGATTATTTAATATCATCCTGTAGAATGATATTCAGTGTGTGCCACCCCTGGTGATGTCCTTTCTGCTATTTCCTGAATACGCCTGCCCTGCCCCAGGCTTTCACACTTGTTTTCTCCCTCCTGACCCCCTCTGGCCCAAACACTGCCTGACTCAGCCCTCCAAGGGCACCTCCTCAAGCTGGGCAGGGGGAAATTTCATGCCCAATACACACCCAAACATCCTCCTCTACTCTGCTGCCAGCGGTGGTGATCAGCAGCTAACCTCCTACTCTCTATCTGTGAGTTTATTTATTTCTTCTGGAGGAGAGCATCTCGGCCCATTTTGTCCACTGCTGGGTCTTTAGCACCTAGAACTGTGCCTGGCACACAGTAGACCCTCAGTATTTGTACATTTGCCTTGTGTGTATTACGCTGGTTGTGATGTAGCTGCTCTTGCCGAAGCATATCAACATGGAAAGGGGCATTCCTAAAGAATGGACTGTTTTCCATTTCTTAAAATTAAGAAGCAGGAAATTCCAACTGCTAGCAAAGAATGCAGTGGGCTGGTCACTCCCTTTGTACCCTTCAACGTTTGCTCCCTCCCTGCCCCATCCCTCCTCATCCACCAAAGCATCGTTCCTACTCCATCTCTAAATAAGGCTAAAGCCTGGAACAATATAGATTGTCTTCTACCTGAAACTGAACCCTCTAACTCCTTGCTTTACTGAAATTCCTTTGAGGTTATTTGCTTTTGAAATGTGTCTTTTTTAGGTTGCTTTTACTTTTCTAAAAACGTATCCCTTGCCTAGGTGACAATAAGTGTCTAACATTTTAAAATTTTCTGTATTTATTTGTTCTCAGTTATTATCTTTGCCCATTTCTCTAAAATGGCATTTATTCCTTTTACTGATTTTTTATGCCTTTTATAAATTTGTAAGTGCTTTCCCCCCCCCCCCCCCCCAGCTTTTAAATTGCATTGTAGTTTGTCTGATGGTGTTTTCTGGGGTATTCTAATTTTTATTTTATTTTGTTTTTTTCTAATTTTTATTTTATGTCTTATCCTGTTTGATCTAGAAATGTACTTCTCATTTGAGAGCACCTAAACTTTGTATTTTCTTCTCTTTAATCAGTTTTAAATTATTAATTATAAAATAGTTCAGGAAAGTTAAGGAAAAATATACCAAACATTGAGGTACATGTTGATTGCAGTTAGCAGATATTATTGGCTTATGCTTTTGCTTTAGATCATTTAAAAAAAAATGAAACATTGATAATAGAGTTATTATTAAGCCCCATTGCTGCCCCTTGGCTTGCTCACAGAGGTTACCACCACCTTGAATTTGACAAGTCATCTTTAGCGTGCAAGCTTTTTTTGTACGTTTACTCAGAATGTATTTGTTCTTAAACAATATATAATATCTATTCTATTTGTATGTTTAGGTATTTATATAAGGATTATGATTCTTTATCTAATCTCACTCTATTCACTTAATATTTTGGGAGACTCCTCTGATTTGGTAGATGTAGATCTTGTTTGTCAGTTTATCATGTAACTAGGTGGTATTGACGCTGAAAGCTCAGCATCTCTGTACTGGTGCTGAATCAAATCTTGGAGACAGAGTTTTAGGTGAAGTAGAAAAGAATAGCTGTATTGCAGGCAAAGGGGGACACAGTGGGCTCCTGCCCCAAAAAGCTATGTGTCCCAATCCCAGAGGATTTGATGAGGTGTTTTACAACAGTGGTTCAAGGGTGGGGTCTCTGACAAGATTAGGGTGTGTTCAAGGTCTGCACTCCTTTAATCTCATCTCAGGTGGTCGGACTCCTAATCTTGATGAGCTTCTCTGGTCCCTTTAATCTTGCCTCAGGTGTTTTCTTGGCTGCTCCTCCCTTGATTAGCAACAGTTCAAATCTGCCCTTTGGAACTCAGGGAAGGTCATGAAGGCTGTAGTCTGTTCCCTGTGAACTGGAAATGGGGGACAGAAAGTCTTCCGTGCCCAGTACCCCTGCAGGGTCCTGCTCAGTTTCACTATCATGTTTCCCTGTTGAGAGCACTCGTCTGGTTCCATTTCATCATTACCTCGATAGAAGCCCCCATGACCATCCTGGCTCAGGTCTCCCTGGTTTTCAGGGGAGGTGTCTTAGGAGGGGGGCCATTAGACTGATGTCTTTGCAGACCCTCAACCTTAGTGTGAACCTTCAAACCACACTCCCACCCACCAGACATGTGAGTTTCCATGTTTCAATATTCTTATCAAGTCTTATGTTTCCAGATATGTAGCAGAGAGATTTTCCAGAAAAGTCCTATATTGGCTCTAGTTGTTTAACTGATTTTTCTTATATTTTTAAATTCACCAAGAATTAATTACAAAAGCTTTACCCTGAGAACTACCTAGGATATACTTTACATTAGAATATATTTTAGTGTGTCTTGTGACAATGAAATCTAGCTTTATTCTTCTCTTTAGAGTTAACCAATTGGGTCAGCATTATCTATGGAATAACTTTTTCTTTTTCCAATCATTAAAATGATTACTTATACATTCCTATTATCGGGGTGGGGGAAGTTCCCCTCTCCATCCCCCTTGAGTTCTTGTGGCTGGACTAAAATTAAAACTGACACAAGACAGATTAACAACAGAAAAAGAAACAAGTTTTAGTTCATGTGTATGGAGGTCTCATAGAAATGGGACCTAAGAAGTAGCCAAAGCAGGCAGTTTTTATATTTTTTAGACAAAGAAACAATAAATTTGTGAAGAATTGACAGGACAAAGAAACTTAGGCTTTGCATGCTTAATTAGTAAGGAATCTAAACAGAGTTTGGGCTTGAGGTAGTAAATTAAAGAAGTAACAAGGTTTGTTTATATAGGCCTCTCTCCTGAATTCCCTATCTTTGGTGATAAGGGTGTCCTTCTACCTCCACATACAGGAAGGGCACCTTTCACATCAGAGATTTGTTTCCTGCTATTGTTGCTGAGTTCAAGCTCTTACTACTCTCCACATGACAGGCCAATCAATTGAGAGATGAGTTTTTGGAGCAAGGAATAGCAACCTTATTTGGAAAGCCAGCAGACTGAGATGGTGGACAAGTGTCCCAAAGAAACATCTTGCCCAAGTTCGAATTCAGTCTTCTTTTATACTAGATGGGGAGCAGGTGTGATTGATTGTTGCAAACTTCTTGGTGCAGGAATCCTTTGTTCTTGCAGCTATTCACATAGGTCTGGTCACAATGTTCCTATAAACCTCCAATAAGACAATTGTTATTTTCTATTCTGCAACTTTTTATCTCTATACGAATGGACTCTTAAAGGTCAGAGCCCTGAGAATAGGCTATCCTGTATATTTCAGGCTATAGACAACATTCTTTTACAGAAGGTGAAGAGCCAGCATGACTAAGCACAAGCAACAGAGCACAAGCGTTAGAGCTAAAGTAATAGATCCAACATGGAGTCAGGTTTGTTCTCTATTACACTTTCAGGGAGAAAAAAAGGAGGGTGAGAGTGTCCCTCTTGCATTGGCTGCTTCTTAAAAAAATTAATTCAAAATAATCAATATGCCATAGAAACATATTTTGGGGTGGACTACCCTGGGCCCCAACATTATGTGCAATGGGATGGGCTAACCCTACCTGCCAGTCTATTTCTGAGCTGGAATAATGCTCTTGTAACTGTTGTAGCTTTATAATAATCTTTAATGTTCATTGATGTAGGTTCTGTGTCATTTTTCTCTTTCAGTTGTTTATTTCCAGTTATTGTCTAATGAATTTTAGAATCATTTTGTCAAGTTCAAAAATATCCATACATATTGAAGATATTTTAAACTCTGTCACTTGTCTTATTTGTTCATGAAAAAAAAATTGACATATGTTTTATATTATAGGGATAAACCCCGTCAATATTTTTCTTCCTAGCTTTTGGCTTTGATGACATATCAGTTTGTGAAATTTGATTGTGAAAACAATATTAAAGTATTCATCTAAATTGTATTATTTTATTTTTATAATTTCCTTTGAAAAACTGAGAAGTGCTTTAACTGGAACTTATTTGTTAAAGATTCTAATTATTTTAAAATTATTTTAATATTGTTAATTATAATTTGAGGCCTAACCTATCTTTTTCTCACTGATTTGCAAAGATCATGTAGGAGTTTCTCCTGTACCCTGAGTCTGAATCTGCACTCCCTGGTCACAGCACTTTCCCTGTTTGCTGTAGTAATTACTATTGCCTTGTAAAATGGGCATTGTGGGAAAGTTGTGTGGTGGGGGGGCAGTGGCCAAGTTGCCTAGTATTTTCACTCTCTCTCTTACCCTCTCCCTATCTCAAATTCTGTCACAGTTACCTATAGATGTTTCTAACAACTTGGCACTCTGGATGGGCTTCTTTCCTGCTACAAACACAAATTCATTTTGGATCACATGTAGCATTAAATGTAAATGGAACAAATTAATGGAAATCCCCAGGAGCCAAAAAGAAAAAAAAAATTAGAGCCAGATGAGGAACTCAGGCCAATGTTGGGTGGCCTGTGGGGGTTTACAGAGGTGTGTGGTAAATGTTTAATAGCATATTCCCAGGGAAAAGAGCTCTTATTTTTTATGTTTATCAATTTCTGTGGTGTAATTACTCCTACCGTGGCTGATTTCAAGCTGCCAGTTTGACAATGAAAACAGGGTTTGGAACAGTACAATCACCTCTCTGAGTTGGTGCAAGCCAGCCCCTGCACTTTACTAGTTTTAGACCAGATAAAGATCCAGCACAAGGGCATGAGCCCAGGATCTTCACATGAACATGCTGATACTACCTGTGGCTTTGACCCACCCAGGGAGAGAGAGCTTAGCATGAGATCCCATATAAAAATGACAGTCTCAGACAAGTACCTTTCACTGGAAAAGAAAACCTGCACTTGGGCCAGCACCCTGAGACCCAGAGAGGAGCTGAGCTGTCAGAGGCTGTGCAAGAGAACCAAACATACCTGTCAACAGCCATACCCAGGGCCACCCACTGGCCAGAGGAGGCAATTAAGAGCCAAAAGAATAATCATTGCAATGAATCAAAATACATCAAATATGTTAAAGTCCATGGAATTATTATATAACTTAAAAAATAACAGTTCATTAAACTCCTTTGATGGATACAGAAAATTAATTCATTCTTCTGAAAATTGATGAAAAAAACAAATATTTACTCTACCTTTTCCGTTCAAACTGTACCTAAGAGTACATGGACATTTGATTAGGAAAGGTTCTTTGTGTGGAATAAATCTAACCAATAACTCTAGAAGTTATGGGAGTATGACCATTTTCCTTCCTTTATGGCAATGTCACAAAAACCATTGTTGAAAGGCTATGGGAACATCATAAGACACTGATCAATCTTTACTTATATCTGACTTGGCTTCTAGATCAAACTTACAGTTTACAGGAAATGAAAAAATAGAAGAACAAGTTAAACACAACCCAGGGATGTGGTCAGACAAATGCAACACATGGGAAATTTTGCAGGACAAGTGGCCCTGTTTCTTCAACAAATGAAATACAAAACCCAAACAGAAAAGAGCAAGAGCAATGACATAGATAAATAGACTGAAAAGGTATTGCACTAGTTTTCTATTGCTGCTGTAACAGATTATTGACTTAAAGAAACCCAAGTTTATTCTCTTACAACTTTGGAGGTCAGAAGTCTTATGTGAATCAGCAGGGCTATGTTCCTCATTCCTTAACTCTTGGCTCCACAGCTCTCAAGTCCCTGCTTCCATTGTCACATCTCCTCTGACTCTCACACTTCTGCTTCCCTCCTATAAGGACCATTGTATTTACTTTGCATCCATCTGTACTACCCAGGAAAATGTCCTCCATCCAAAGAGCCTTAACTTATTCACACCTCTCAAGTCCTTTTTGCCATGTAAGGTAATGCTCCCAGGTTCCAGGGGTTAGGGTGTGAACCATGTGGGGGCCTATTATTCAGGCATGTTAACCAAATATTGGAGTAATCCCATTCTCCCAATTCATCCACACCCGCTCCACGTATCCATACATTGATTCTCTACATCTGTGTCTCTAGGTCTATCCAGGTCTCTGCAAATTGCACAATTTCATTCCTTTTGGTGGCTGAGTAATGTTCCATTGTATATATGTACCACATCTTTATCCATTGTGCTGTTGATGGACATGTAGGACATGCAATGAATATTGGGGTGCATGTATCTTTTTGAATTATGGTTTTCCCCAGGTATATGTCCAGGTGTGGGATTGCTGGGTCATACAGTAGTTTTTTTTTTTTAATTTTTTAAGGAACCTCCACACTGTTCTCTATAGTGACTGTATCAATCTACATTCCCACCAACAGTGTAGGAGGGTTCCTGTTTCTGCACACCCTCTCCAGCATTTATTGTTTCTAGATTTTTTGATAATGGCCATCCTGACCACTGTAAGGTGATACCTCATTGTAGTTTTGATTTGCATTTCTCTAATAATTAGTGAGGAACAAATTTTCACGTGTTTGTTGGCCATCTGCATATCTTCTTTGGAGAAATGTCTATTTAGGTCTTCCACCCATTTTTTGATTGGGTTGTTTGTTTGATGTTAAGCTGAATGAGCTATTTATATATTATGGAGATTAATTCCTTGTCAGTTGCTTCATTTGCAAATCTTTTCTCCCATTCTGAGAGTTGTCTTTTTGTCTTGTTTATGGTTTCCTTTGTTGTGCAAAATCTTTTAAGTTTAATTATGTCATTTTTGTTTATTTTTTATTTTATTTCCATTACTCTAGGAGGTGGGTCAAAAAAGATCTTGCTGAGATTTATCTCAAAGAGTGTTCTGCCTATGTTTTCCTCTAAGCGTTTTATAGTGTGTGGCCTTACATTTAGGTCTTTAATCCATTTTGAGTTTATTTTTGTGTATGGTGTTAGGGAGTGTTCTAATTTAAGCTTTTTACATGTAGCTGTCCAGTTTTCCCAGCACCGCTTATTGAAGAGGCTGTCTTTTCTCCATTGTATGTTCTTGCCTCCTTTGTCATAGATTAGGTGACCATAGGTGCATGGGTTTATCTCTGGGTTTTCTATCCTGTTCCATTGATCTGTATTTCTGTTTTTGTTCCAGTACCATATTGTCTGGATTACTGTAGCTTTGTATTATAGTCTGAAGTTGGGGAGCCTGATTCCTCTAGCTCCGTTTTTCTTTCTTGAGATTGCTTTGGCTATTCAGGGTCTTTTGTGTTTCCATACAAATTATAAAGTTTTTTGTTCTAATTCTGTGAGAAATGCCATTGGTAATTTGATAGGGATTGCACTTAATCTGTAGATTGCTTTGGGTAGTATGGTCATTTTCACAATATTGATTCTTACAATCCAAGAACATGGTATATCTCTCCATCTGTGTGTGTCATCTTTGATTTCTTTCATCAGTATCTTATAGTTTTCTGAGTACAGGTCTTTTGCCTCCTTAGGTAAGTTTATACCTAGGTATTTTACTCTTTTTGTTGCAGTGGTAAATGTGGTAGCTTCTTTACTACTCTTTCTGATCTTTTGTTTTTAGTGTATAGAAATGTAAGAGATTTCTGTGTATTAATTTTGTATCCTGAAAATTTATCAAATTCATTGATTAGCTCTAGTATTTTCCTGGTGTCATCTTTAGGATTTTCTATGTAGAGTATCAGGTCATCTGCAAACAGTGACAGTTTTACTTCTTCTTTTCCATTTTGGATTTCTTTTATTTCTTTTTCTTCTCGGATTGCTGTGGCCAGAACTTCCAAAACTATGTTGAATAAAAGTGGCAAGAATGGACATCCTTGTCTTCCTCCTGATTTTAGAGGAAACACTTTCAATTTTTCACCATTGAGAATGATGTTTTCTTCTTTGCTTCTTTGTCATATATGGCTTTTATTATGTTGAGATAGGTTCCCTCTGTGCCCACTTTCTGGAGAGTGTTTATCATAAATGGGTGCTGAATTTTGTCAAATGCTTTTTCTGCATCTATTGAGATGATCATATGGTTTTTATTTTCAATTTGATAATAAGGTGTATCACATTGATTGATTAGGGTATTTTGAAGAATCCTTGCATTCCTGGGATAAACCCCACTTGATCATGGTGTATGATCCTTTTAATGTGCTGTTAGATTCTGTTTGCTAGTATTTTGTTCAGGGTTTTTGCATCTATGTTCATCGTGATATTGGCCTGTAGTTTTCCCTTTTTGTGTGTGACATCTTTTTCTGGTTTTGGTATCAGGGTGATAGTGGCCTCATAGAATGAGTTTGGGAGTCTTCCTCCTCTGCTATATTTTGGAAGAGCTTGAGAAGGATAGGTGTTAGCTGTTCTCTAAATGTTTGATAGAATTCCCCTGTGAAACTATCTGGCCCTGGGCTTTTGTTTGCTGGAAGATTTTTAATCAGTTTCATTTTCATGCTTGTGCTTGGTCTGTTCATGTTTTCTATTTCTTCCTGATTCAGTCTTGGAAGGTTGTACTTTTCTAAGAGTTTGTCTGTTTCTTCCAGGTTTTCCATTTTACTGGCATATAGTTGCTTATAGTAGTCTCTCATGATCCTTTGTATTTCTGTGGTGTCAGTTGTTACTTCTCCTTTTTCATTTCCAATTCTGTTGATTTGAGTCTTTCCCCTTTTTTTTCCTGTTGAATCTGGCTAATGGTTGATCAATTTTGTTTATCTTCTCAAAGAACCAGCTTTTAGTTTTATTGATCTTTGCTATTGTTTCCATCATTTCTTTTACATTTATTTCTGATCTGATCTTTATGATTTCTTTCCTTCTGCTAATTTTGGTTGGTATTTTTTTTCATTCTTCTCTAATTGCTTTAGGTGTCAGATTAGGTTCTTTATTTGAGATTTTTCTTGTTTCTTAAGGTAGGATTTTATTGCTATAAACTTCCCTTTTAGAACTGCTTTTGTGTATCCTATAGGTTTTGGGTCATCGTGTTTTCATTGTCATTTGTTTCTAGGTATTTTTTTTATTTCTTCAGTGATCTCCTGGTTGTTTAGTGGCATATTGTTTAGCCTCCGTGTGTTTGTATTTTTTACAGTTTTATTCCTGTAATTGACATCTAGTCTTATATTGTTGTGGTCCGAAAAGATGCTTGATATGATTTCAATTTTCTTAAATTCACTGAGGCTTGATTTTTGACCCAAGATGTGATCTATCCCGGAGAATGTTCTGTGCGCACTTGGGAAGAGAGTGTATTCTGTTGTTTTTGGATGGAATGTCCTATAAATATCAATTAAGTCCATCTGGTCTAATGTGTCATTTAAAGCTTGTGTTTCCTTATTTATTTGCATTTTGGATGATCTGTACATTGGTGAAAGTGGGGTGTCAAAGTCATCTACTATTATTGTGTTACTGTTGATATCCCCTTTTATGGATGTTAGCATTTGCCTTATGTACTGAGGTGCTCCTATATTTGGTGCACAGATATTTACAATTGTTATATTTTCCTCTTGGATTGATCCCTTGATCATCATACAGTGTCCTTCCTTGTCTTTTGTAATTGTCTTTATTTTAAAGTCTATTTTGTCTGATATGAGAATTGCTATACCCGCTTTCTTCTGATTTCCATTTGCATGGAATATCTTTTTCCATCCCCTCACTTTCAGTCTGTATGTGTCCCTAGGTCTGAAGTGGGTCTCTTCTAGATAGCATATATATGGGTCTTGTTTTTGTATCCATTCAGCCAGTCTGTGTCTTCTGGTTGGGGTATTTAATCCATTTACATTTAAGGTAATTATCAATATGTATGTTCCTATTACCATTTTCTTAATTGTTTTGAGTTTGTCTTTTCAGGTCTTTTCCTTCTCCTGTGTTTCCTGCATAGAGAAGTTCCTTTAGCATTTGTTGTAAAGCTGGTTTGGTGGTGCTGAATTCTCTTAACTTTTGCTTGTCTGTAAAGGTTTTGATTTCTCTGTTGAATCTGAATGAGAGCCTTGCTGGGTACAGTAATCTCAGTTGTAGTTTTTTCCCTTTCATCACTTTAAATATATCTGGACACTCCCTTCTGGCCTGTAGAGTTTCTACTGAAAGATCAGCTGTTAACCTTATGAGGATTCCCTTGTATGTTATTTGTTGCTTTTCCCTTGCTGCTTTTAATATTTTTTCCTTCTGTTTAATTTTTGTTTGATTAATATGTGTCTCAGCGTGTTTCTCTTGGGTTTATCCTGTATGGGACTCTCTGTGCTTCCTGGACTTGATTATTTCCTTTCCCATGTTGGAGAAGTTTTCAACTCTAATGTCTTCAAATATTTTCTCAGACCCTTTCTTTTTTTCTTCTTCTTCTGTGATGCCTATAATTTGAATGTTAATGCACTTAATGTTGTTGCAGAGGTTTCTGAGACTGTCCTCCATTCTTTTCATTCTTTTTTCTTTATTCTGCTCTGTGACAGTTATTTTTACCATTCTATCTTCTAGCTCACTTATCCGTTCTTCTGCCTCAGTTATTCTGCTATTGATTCCTTCTACAATATTTTAAATTTCAGTTATTTTGTTTTCATTACTGTTTGTTTGCTCTTTACTTCTTCTAGGTCCTTGTTAAACGTTTCTTATATTTTCTCTATTCTATTTCCACGATTTTGGGTCATTTTTACTATCATTACTCTGAATTCTTTTTCAGGTAGTTTGCCTATTTCCTCTTCATGTATCTGGTCTTGTGAGTTTTATCTTGCTCCTTTTCCTGTAAGATATTTCTCTGTCTTCTCATTTTGTCTAATTTACAGTATTTGAGGTCTCCTTCCCTAGGCTGCAGGGTCGTAGTCCCTCTTGCTTCTGTTCTGTGCCCCCAGTGGTGGGGTTTTTCCAGTGTCTTGTATAGGCTTCCTGATAAGAGGGACTGGTTCCTACGTTCTGGGTGGGTGGAGTTGAGTCTTTTCCCTCTGATGAGCAGGGCCATGTCAGGTGGTGTGTTTTGGGGTGTCTGTGAGCTTAGTATGACTTTAGGTAGTCTGTGTTCTGATGGGTGGGTTTGTGTTCCTATCTTGTTTATTGTTTGGTGTGAGGTGTCCAGCACTGGGAGCTCCTGGCAGTTGAGTGGAGCCAGGTCTTGGATTTAGGTAGAGGCCTCAGTGAGCACTCTCAGTGATTAACCTTCCCTCGGGCTGGGAATTCTCTAGTGGTCCAGCATCCTGGACTTGGTGATCCCACTCCAGAGCCTCAGGCCCAACTACTGGACCAAGACCCCAGAAGTCACTCATCCTGACAATAAAAGGGATTAAAAAAAAAAAAAAAAAGACTAACAAAACCCCAGACAAATGGTAAAAAGTAAAATCAAACAAAGAGAAACAGAAACAAGGAAACACACACACACACAAAAGAAACAAAAACAGAACCAAATAAATCAAAAAGCAAGGGAACAACCAGACAAACAAAAGAACCCAAGTATGAAATCAAACAATTAAGAAGAAAGCTGACAAGAACCCAAAACTGAAAAACAAAACCAAAGCAGAGTGCCAACTGAAGAATGAAGAAAGAAACGAAACAAACCAACGAAAATGGTATAAAAAAAAAAGGAAAAAGAGAAAGGGGAAAGAAGACAGAACAACAGAAAAGCAATGTAGAAACAAAAATATTAAAAAAAAAGAAAAAAGAAAATATATTAAAGAAAAGGAAAAAGACAAAGAAAACCCCAGAGAAATGGTAAAAACAAAATCAAACAAACAAACACAGAAACAAGGAAACACTCACACACGTAAAAGAAACAAAAATAGAGCCAAGTAAAACAAAAAGCAAGAGAACAACCGGACAAATAGAAGAACTCAAAAATGAAATCAAACAATTAGGATTAAAACTAACAAAAGCACGTAACCTAAAAACAAAACCAAAGCAGCGTGCCAACTGAAGAATAAAGCAAGGAAACAGAACAAACCAATAAAAATGATCTTAAAAATAGTAATAATAAAATAAAAAGGGAAAAAACACAGGGCCACAAAAAGCAAAGTAGAAATGGAAATATACAAAAAATAAAAAGAAAAATATATTAAAGAAAGAGAGGAAGAAAAAATAAAGGAAAAAAACACAGAACAACAACAGAAAAGCAGAGTAAAAATAGAAATGTATTTTAAAAAAATAAAAAATAAAAATATGTTATAAAACAGAGATCCCAAAAGACTAAAAAACAAACAAAACAAAGAAACCAAAAGACTAAAACAACAAACAAAAAAAGAAAGAAAAAGAAGCCAAAAAAAGGACCAACAACAGAATGAATCAAAACATAATAGAATTAATAGTAATAATTATGTTTCCCTGGGGTCTCTGCTGTAAGTGTCCTTGCACACACCATGAGCCACAGCCCACCTCTGCCTCCCCAAGAGCCTCTCCTCTGCCTCTGGGCTGGTCTCTAGACCTGCTGTGGGCTCTGTGGGGGACCACTCAGACTCTTACCTGGCCCAATTCCTGTTTGTGCTGTCCCCAAAGTCCACAGCTACCAGAGCTAGACTGTTTTCATTTGAGGGAACACTCATTGTCTATTCAGGTATTCCATAGATGCAGAGTCCACCTAGCTGATAGCAGGGATTTAATCTGCAGCTTGTACATCTGATGGAAAGATTTTTGATCTTCTTCCTTAGTCACCCCATCCCTGGGATTCAGCTTTGGTTTTATCCCCACCTCTGCATGTGGTCCACCCACAAGAGTATGGTCCTGAAGCTGTCTTGGAGCTCTTGGGTCAGTCCCTGTTAGGACAGTGTGCAGATGTGGTATGATTGCTTGCATCGCAGAGCCCCAGCGGCACCAAATGCACATGGAAGCCAGCAGCCATGGGTGCAAGAGATATGGCCTTAGTTTTGGCCTTTTCTCATACCTGGCATAAGGCAAGTGAGGGCCAGCCCCGGCTGGGGTTTTTCTGGCACCTGGCAGCAGGGGTGTAAGGGTCAGCCCTGAGAGGGTTTTTTTTTTGTTTTAATTGCCCTGCAGTCGGCGCATGAGGGCCAGCTCTGAGGGGTTTTTTCTTATTGCTTGGCAGCTGACGCACAAGAGATAGCCCTCAGTGTGCTTCTTTTATTGTCATAGGCAGATGCCGGTGTGTGGGGAGAGAGAGGTTACAATAGTGGTTCCTTCCCCTGCGTGACTCAGCATAACGCCCTGCTTCCATGGCAGTCCAGTCTTCCTCCATAGGCATTCCCTGCTGAGGATTTCCTCCCTCCTGTCCCCTCAGTCCATCTCCCCACAGCCAACAGCAGTTGTCGCTCCAGGCCTGTTCTCCAATCCCCATGCTCCAGCTCCCAGTCCCCTTGCACACCTGTGAAGCATGTCCCAGTCTGGGGCATGTAGGGCTGTGGTACGGACCATCTGTGTATTTCTCATTCTGTCCCATCTGCCACAGATTGGCAGCTTCACCCTCTTCCAACAGCCTCGAATGCTTCCCTTCTGTCCCACTTGATTTCCCCATCAGAGACGGGGTTTCCCCAAATTTGGGAATCTCTCCTCTGCTTCAGCTCCCCTGCCCCAGTGTGCAGGTCCCATCCCGCTTCCTCTCCTCCTCTTTCTCCCTTCTTTTTTTCCATCGTACCCAGTTATGCAGGGATTTTTATAGTCCTTTCCAGTGTCCAAGGTCTTCTGCTAGTTTTCAGTGGGTGTTCTGTGAGAATTGTTGCATCTATAGATGTATTCCTGATGCATCCATGGAGAGAGGTGAACTCCACGTCCACCTACTCCTCTGCCATCTTGAATCTCCTGGGTTTTTTGTTGTTGTTCTTCTTTTCCTAGTTGCTTTAGGTATAAGGTTAGATTGTTTGAGATTTTTCTTGTTTCTTGAGGTGGGATTGTATTGCTATATACTTCCCTTTCAGAACTGCTTTTGCTGCATCACATAGATTTTGGGTTGTTGTGTTCTTTTTTTTTTTTTCCCTCCCCCTCCCTCCCTCCCTCTCTCGTTGTGTTCTTATTGTCATTTGTTTCTAGGTATTTTTTGATTTCTTCTTTGATTTCTTCAGTTCCCCACCAGGGGTGCTTGTTCCTTCCCATTTCCTCTTTTCTATTTTATTCTTTCTTTCATCCTACGCAGTTGTGTGGGGATTTTCTTGTCCTTTTAGGTGTCTGAGGTCTTCTGCTAGTGTTCAGCAGGTGTTCTGTGAGAATTGTTCCATTTGTACATGTATTCTTGATGTACTTGTGAGGAGAGGTGAATTCCATTTCCTCCTATTCCACCATCTTGACTCCTCCCCAGTTGTTTGATTCTTTGGTGTTGAATTATGTGAGTTCTTTACATATTTTGGATATTAACCTCTTATGAGTTATATCATTTACAAATATTTTCTCCCATTCAGTAGCCTGTCTTTATTTTATTAATGGTTTCCTTTGCTGTGCAGAAGTGTTTTAGTTTGATGTAGTCCCAGTTGTTTATTTTTGTTTTGCTTCCCTTGCCTGAGGAGACATATCTAGAAAGATATTACTAAGACAAATGTCAAAGAGTGTACTGCCTGTGTTTTCCTTTAGGAGTTTTATGGTCTCAGGTCTTACATTCAAGTCTTTAATCCATTTTGAGTTAACTTCTGTGTATGGTGTGAGATAGTGATCTAGTTACATTTGTTTTCAGGTAGCTGTTCCCATTTTCCCAACACTATTTATTGAAGAGACTGTCCTTTCTCCGTGTATGTCCTTTGCTCCTTTGTCATAAATTAATTGTCCATATATGCGTGTGTTTTTTTCTGGGCTCTCAATTCTGTTCCATTTATCTATGTATCTGTTTTTGTGTCAATACAGTGCTGTTTTGGTTACTCTGGCTTTGTAATATAGTTTGAAATCAGGGACTGTGATACCTCCGGGTTTGTTCTTTTTTCTCAGGATTGTTCAGGCTGTTTTGGGTCTTTTGTGATTCCATACAAATTTTATAATTTTTTGTTCTAATTCTGTGAAAAACCTCCTTGGTATTTTGATGGGGTTCGCATTGAGCCTGTAGATTGCTTTGGGTAGTATGGTCCTTTTAACAATATTAGTTCTTCCAATACAAGAGCACAGGATATCTCTCCATGTATTTGTGTTGTCTTCAATTTCTTTTACCTGTACATAGAATATAAAAAAAACTAATAAAGAAACAAAAATAAATGAACAAATCAAACCAAACAAAAATGAATGCATAGATACAGAGAACAGAGTAGTGGTTACCAGAGGGGTAGGGGTGGGGAGGATGAAATGGATAAAGGGGATCAACTGTATTTGATGGGTAAAAAACAAATTTTTGGTGGTGGTTGTAGGCTATAGAGAAATAGAAATATTATGTACACATGAAACTTATATAATGTTATCAGTCAGTGTTACCTCAATAACAGCAACAACAAAGAACCTCTATAATGGCTGAAAAGAATTTCAAACAAAAATGAATAATTTCACCCTTTAAACTCTGCATACTGGGCAGTGGATCACTAGCTGCATAGAACCTGGTTTTCTGGGTTGGGTTTTAGATGCCATCTTTTATGCATCTCTTCTTTCTGGCCAATTTAGTAGAGAGTGAGGAAAGAAGATGAGAATTTCAATTTAGGGGGATGTAGATTTCTTGAGAATAGGATGTGAAACTTTTGCCTTTTAAGATTTTCTTGCATGTAGTAGTTAATCAGTAACACTTGAGTGAATAAAATCACATCACTTAATTAGTGTGTTAGGACATTTAGGAAAACGCCAAAGAGGGGAAGACATACATATTAAATATCATTTTAATTAAGTAAAAGCAACACACCTAAACAGCTAGGCTCCTTCCACAAGCATTGGCCTTGTAGACTGGCTTCCTACTTGCATAGATATTTCACGGCATAGCTGAGTTGCTCTGAGATTTGAGCAACCCCCCTGTGTAGTCTCTAAATGAGGAGGGGTTTCACCCCTTTAGACCTGGCTGGAGAGCTGTTCAGGTTGCTAGGCTGGAGACACATGTGCCTGAGGCCCGTTTTCCAAAGAGCACATAGAGGCCTGCAGTCTGAGTGCCTGCATTGCTCTGCACGCTGTGTGGTGGCATTGCAGTGTTGCTGTTGCCTGGCTTTTCTTTGTGATTGAATGAGCAGATGTCCTGGGGTTCAGTGACCTGCTGTGGGTGCTCGGGCCATAAGTCTGTATGTCACATCTCCTCATCTGCCACGTGAGGCTGGTGACACCTGTTAGGAGAGGTTCTGGGAGAATTCCAAGTAAGGTGATAGGGTATAAGAGCCACTAAGCACAATGTCTGTGCAAAAACATTTTTTTTCACTTGTAAAATATACATAATATAAAATTTACCATCTTAACTGCTTTTAGATTACAGTTCAGTGACATTAGGTACATTCACACTGTTGTGAAACCATCACCAGTAACCATCTCTAGAACTTTTTCTTTTTCTCAAACTCTACCTAACTAACATCTCCTCATTCCCCCCCCACGACCCCCAGTCCCTGGCAACCACCATTCTACTTTCTGTCTGTATGAACTTGACTACTTTAGGGACCTCATATAAGTGGAATCATTCAATATTTGTCCTTTTGTGCCTGGCTTATGTTACTTAGTGTAGTGTCTTCAAGGTTTACCTGTGTTGTAGCATGTGTTAAAATTACCTTCTTTTTAAAGACTGAATAATATTCCATTGTATGGATAGACCACATTTTGTTTATCTAGTCGTCTGTTGATGACTATTTGGATTATTTCCTTTTGGCTATTGTGAATAATGCTACTATGCAATGGGTGTATAAATATCTGCTTGAGTCCCTGCTTTCACTTCTTCTGGATAATTGCTCAGAAATGGAATTGCCAGATCAGATGGTAATATTTTTAGGAACTGTAATACTGTAATACTGTTTTCCACAGTGGCTGTACCATTTTACATTCCCATCAGCAATGCATGAGGATTCCAATTTCTTCACATCCTCACCAAAACTTATTTTCTGTTGTTGTTATTTTTTATAACAATTATCCTGTTGGATGTGAGGTAGTATCCACTGCAGTTTTGACTTACATTTCCCCAATGATTAGTAATGCTGAGCATCTTTTCATGTGCTTTTTGGCCATTTGTATATCTTCTTCGGCAAAATGTCTATTTATGCCTGGCACTTTTTATGTTCAACAAATATGTATTATTACCATTAGAAAGTTTCCTCAGTGAGGAAAAATAAGATGAAAAAATAAGAATTGAAACAAAGTAGAAAGTGACACTCATGCCCAGTTTTTACTTCCTCTTGGTTTAACATGCCGCCTGTTCCCTGGGGATTCTGAAGCAGGTGGCCCTTGACTTGGGAGAGCTTGGCTTGCACATGCCTCTGTTAGAACCTTTGTAATGGTGACAAGTATGGCCTATGGTGTTGATGTCAGAGTCAGTGGACACACTAAAAGGATCCCCAGCAAAGATGCAAATGTGTTCAGAGTGAAACATTTCAGAAGGAGCTGGATGGAAATATCTCTACCCAGTGTTTGCCAATTTGCTCCCTTATTTTGGAGGCATGGGAAAACACCTAGCTAGCAAAGAGAAGACTTACAACAATGATCCTGGTTTTGAATGGAAGCTCAATATAAGAGGTTTCCCAGGAAGAAGACGTGTCCTCTTGAGTCCAATTTCCCCAAGCTTGTTATGAGAAACTCCAGCCAGTGCAGTGTAGGCAGAAAACCCTGTGCTCCCAAAAGATGGTGATGTTACACATATTGAATATTTGGTCATAAAGCCTTTATACATCTTTGCGAAACATATGTCTGTGCCTTATTTTATTCAGTCATCTTTTTTGTAATCAATTCTGATATTTTTATAAGGATGATATTGATTTCTGGGACCCAGACTTCTAATAGATGCTATTACACCCAAATGAAACAAGATCTACCTTAAAATGTCTGGGCTTGTAGCTCTCTCCAGGAACAAATGAAGCTGTCAGGTGAGTAGCCTGTGCCAGCCTCAGAAGTCACTCTGGGAATTAGGTGAAATGAATGTGGAAACAGTGAACCAGAGGACTCTCTGTGACAACTCTGACTTTCGCAGCCTTGGATGTGGGTCACAGATGAACTGGTCAATGCCATGCTGAGTCATGCAGCATAGAAACCTTTTCTGCTTTTTTGTCCCTTGTGTCTGCTTAAAATTCTCCTACATTGAAGCACTTCAGAGTATAATTGCATAATTATGCATATGCATAATTGTCTAACTCGTCTATTTAATAATAATTTGTAAACATATACTTCACAGTGTTAGGAGAAGGGTATTTAGGGAAGTTTTATTTTATTATTTATTATTTTATTATATTATAAAATTTACATAATTTTTGTTTACTTCTTTTGTATCAAATACCTTCAGCTAGAGTGTTTATGCTCCTTTTTCACCTGCATGCAGACCTCCACGTTATACATGATGCAGAAGAAGGTGTTAGGAGCAGCATTTCACACCAGCAGAAGGTAAAGATGGCTCTGGATGAGGAGCCTGACCCTAATCTGGCTGGCGCTGCTCAGGGACACCCTTGGCCTTGGGGCTTTGTGTCCCAGGAATGCAGGCGCCAAGCTGCTTGCGCTCTGCACTACTGCAAGTAGGCCATCATTTGGAACAGTGCTTTCTCTACTTTGGACACAGTGACAGCCTTCAGAGCTGACACTGAAGCTGCTAGTGTTGGTGCATTAATCCCTGTCTGAGTGGCCAAGTACTGGACCCTGTGGAGGAGAACCATGGGCTCAATTCCTAAATCAACATCTCATGTCTATTTTCAAAAAACCTATCAGGTTTTGGTGAAATTAATGCCTGCATGAGTGAGTGAGCCCCATGTGTTCATGGCTGAGGAACCTCTGAGGTGGCACAAATTTCGCCTCACTGGGCAATGGCCTTGAAGCACTCGGGGCACTGGAAGCTAAAAGGGCATTTGCTGTCTGCCAGGCTCAGTGCAAAGCATTCCACACGCATTGTTTCATAAACCTTGAGTGAATATCATGAGTTGGGTCTCTTGGCATCCTGTCCTGAAGAGCCTGGAAAGCTAGACCCTACCTTTGCCATACTGCACTGCAGATAGAATTCTGAATGTGATTTATTACTCCAGTCAGAAGTCCTTGCACAGATTTGGAAGGCAATGGTGTGGGTGCTGCTGGCTTTGTCATCAGCCGCCTTCCAGTTCCTGGTCACTAGTCGGTGTCCAGAGGCAAGGCCGAGGGTGTGCATCAGGCTTGGGTTTTGCGTATGTGGACTAGCAGGTATAGTGCGGCTGTGTCACGGTACAGTGGCTTCCTCATCCTGTGTCATGGTGAACATCACGCCCCCCAAAGGCAGCAGCTCCAATGAGTGGCCAGTTCTCTAGTTCTGGGCATGAATCCCAGGGGCCAAGTCTAGAGCCAGCCTGTCTGACTCTGCCAATACTTTTGTAAGCATCTAACTCTCTGGGTGGAATTCCTTGCTTCTTTAGACAGCTAAAATATTTTTTTCTGCTACTGAACTGACTGATAAAGATACGATTTATTATTTTGATTCAAAAAGGAGGTAATTGGGTTCAGTAAGGTTAAGAATGAACAATGGATGAGTGTCAGAAATTAAATTTAAATCTAGGCCTGTTATCTCCAAAAAGAACACATTTACATTGTGCCTTTAGATTTGTTTCCAAAGTGGTTCTGAACCAATAGATATTAAAGAAGCAGAAGTTGCTCTTCTTACAGTGATACAGAATATATGTCTTGGAAACCCTGTCTTCCCCCAGCATGTAAGGTACAGGATAAAGCTTAACAAACACCCTTTAAATTCCATGTTTTTCCTTTAGAAAAAAAGAAAAAGAAACCAAAGCAAAAATGTGAAGCAATTTACAGGGAACTGAAAAGAAAGAAATGACAAACAGGGAATGTGAGCTATGACTCAGCAGCTCAACCTTGTGGAAATTTGCTACTGCTGTTTGTAATTCAAGGGCTTTGGTAATAATGCTGATACTGGGTAAGGAGAAGAGGTCTTTGGGCCCCAGACAGGTGCATATTTGAAACTGAGATTCACACATCAGATCTGAAACATAAAGGTCTTCACCCTCAGTGAAACCCTGCTGACTTCAGTCAGAGCTCTCAATGGAGAAAATGCCTGTCTTAGAACTCATAACATTCTGTCTGCAACTATCATGGATTTGGGGTTCAAATTTTTATTATTGGAGGAGTACAGTAATTCCCAAGCTGAGAAATTAACATACAAATCACTTTAGGGCACATTTACATGGATTTCTGGGAAGAAGTATATGTAAGCTTTATTTGGAGGGGCATGTTCTCACATGATTCCCATAGATAAAACACTGTCGCTGATGAACTCACAATATACAGTTAAAAGGCAAAGGAGGAAATAATTCATCATGAATGAAAGTCAAAAGAAGCAATAAACTGGAGGGTTAGACCCTCAGAAATGTCAAGTGAAAACTATGAAATAAGCACTATAAAATATTCTTGAAAAGATTAAAGGCATACAAGATGAAATTGGAAAACATAAAAGAACAAAATACTATGAAAAAGAAAGGCAGATTTTTAAAGTAAAAGAACTTCTAGAAATAAAAAAAATTAATACTCAGTGTATGAAATAGCATGTTACACCCAGCTTAAGAATTAATGAATGAAAGAAACATCTAAAAAGTATACAGCCAAGAGAAAAACAAGAAAGAAATTATGAAAGAGAATATGAGTGACATTGATTAGGGAAGAATTTTTTAAAATTTTATTGAAGTATAGTTGATTTACAATGTTGTATTTAAGCATTTTTAACATACATTTAATATGAGTTCCAGGAGGGGAAGCAGAAAAAAATGGAGATAATGTTTGAAGAGGTAATAGTTTCAATTCTCCCAGAATTCATTAAAGATATTGCTCCTCAGATTCAGGAAGCATTAGTTCTGAGGAGAACTCATTTATAAAATTGATCACACCAAGATACAGATCACCACAGACAAAGCAGAAAACTGAAGAAAGATTACATTAAAAGAAATGAAATAATTAGACTCAGAGCAAACTTCTCAGCTCTAACTACAGATAGAGCAGGGATCAGCAAACTTCAACCCATATAATGTTTTATTGGGACATAGTCCCATGCACTCATGTTAAATGGCTTGCATGTTTGTATGGCTGCTTACCTGCTACAACAGCACAGGTGGGGCTTAACTGCAGGACAGGTGGATGGCTTAATAATTCTTACCTTGGGTTTGGTAATAATCTGAGAGGCCCTCTTCTTTGTGTTGGGCTTGTTGGACAAAGGGTTAGCAGCTTTGGGATAAGTTAGACTAGGAAGGGAATCCTGGAGTTTCCTTGTCTGTGGAATGAGGGCATGAGAACACCTCACTGATTCCATGTGGGTGTTGATCAAAGGTGTAGAAATCACCCAACTCAGGCCTGGCCCTCAGGGTCCCCTCACCACAGGAGGGTTTAGAATGATCGATGTAGCTGAAATTCAGCCTCTGCACACAGATACCAAGTTGAACCTCGGACACAGAGTTTGAGTGAAGTAGAAAAGAATAGCTTTATTGCTTTGCCAGGAAAGGGGGGGCCACAGTGGGCTAATGCCCTCAGAACTGTGTGTCCCAACTTGGAGAGGGTAGTGAGGAGTTTTATAGTAATGATTCAAAGAGGGTGTGATCAGTTCGTGGACAGTCTTTTTTTTTTTTAATTTTTTTTTTATTTTTTTTTTATTTTTTATTTTTGGCTGTGTTGGGTCCTTGTTTCTGTGCGAGGGCTTTCTCTAGTTGTGGCAAGCGGGGGCCACTCTTCATCGCGGTGCGCGGGCCTCTCACTGTCGCGGCCTCTCTTGTTGCGGAGCACAGGTTCCAGACGCGCAGGCTCAGTAGTTGTGGCTCACGGGCCTAGTTGCTCCGTGGCATGTGGGATCTTCCCAGACCGGGGCACGAACCCGTGTCCCCTGCATTGGCAGGCAGACTCTCAACCGCTGCGCCACCAGGGAAGCCCCGTGGACAGTCTTTTGATTGCTTGGTGGTGAGGTAATTGGGAGTCACCTTCTGGTTATAACTGGTCTGGGGTCTAAGGGCTTGTGGGCAGCATAGTTAACTTCTTCCACCTGGGGGGGGGCGTGGTTTCAGTACCTGCAAAACAGCTCAATGATATTGTTATGTATATACCTTGAGGGGGAACCAGGCCCCTGCCCCAAGGCTGCATTATTTTTTCTTGACTGCTCCTCCCTTGTCTCTGCATTCCCCTCCCTTCCCTGATTAGCATCTGTTTGAACCTGCCCTTTGGAACTCAGGGAAGGTCATGGAGGCTAAATGAAGATTATTTCCTGTAATCAAGAAATAGGGGACACAGAAAGGCTTGTGTCCAAGAACCCCATGGGTCCTGCTAGGTTTCATTGAACTGTACAATGTCATCATAATGAGGGGCTTTCAAAGTAATCTTATGTTGAAAGTTTGGGAAACACTGCATGCTATGTCCCAGAGGGGAATGTTCCGGGGAGAAGTGTGGATTTGGTGTGCAGTGAGACCACACACATCATGTGAGGAACTGCAAAGCAACAACTTTGTCGACCCCAGTTTTCTCCACATGCATTTGACAACTACACAGGTACTACTAACATCCCGTGAAAACAGTGTTCTGTGAAAACTTCCCTCAGGAAAGTCTGTTTCAGATCAAACACTTACTCTATGGATGAGAAACCTGAGGCCAACAATGGGGAGGAGTTTTTGAGGTCAACTTGACAACTTGTTTTCTTTTGGCAGCTCTTTCCAGCTCCCGTGCGTGTTCTATTATATCATCACCAGAAAGCTGTATGCTCTTCCTTTGCCACAGTCACCAAGGTATCTGAAACCCTATGTACTGATCTGAAAAATGCATTTGAATCCAATTTTACACCAAGTAATTATTTGGTTCTACATGTATGACAATGTGTTTTTGAAGTCATGGAATTATTTGTTTCACTGAATATTCAATTCAGTGAAAGGGTTTTATTCATCCCTTTGGAAGATAATTGCAGAAAATATTATGTCTAACATCAAGATCATGTTCTTTATATAATTCCAGATAGAAATTTCGTTACCTGGCTCTAAAATTAGAACTAGACTTTTTCCCAAACCACAAAACCCAACAAATGTCAAGTGGGCTTTTTACCCTGGAATCTTTCCCATGAGCGTGAACTTACTCAGTGTTATTTTTTATTGCCTTGCAGCATAGTTTAGTTTACTCTGTCCAAGTGAATCTAATTGTGAGACTTCTGGCTTTTTAGTCAGATCTAAAATCTCTATATAAATAACCCCAAAGCATCATTTCAGGTCAAGTCTTGTGATAGAAGAGGTTTTGCCTTGTAACTTTGCTTATTTATGCTGTATGGAAGGTTAAATGGTATGACTTTCAGGTAAGGTAATTTCGGATCTCCATTTTTCAATTTCAGTGTCATTTAGAAAATTTAATCCTAGGGTCTTCCCCACTGCCTCCAATATTTTCCTTCCATCCTTCTTCCCTTCTTCCCATCTTCCTTCCTTCCTTCCTTCCTTCCTTCCTTCCTTCCTTCCTCTCTCTCCCCTCCTCCCCTTTCCTTTTTTCTCTCCAATACTTATGTGGTTTCCTCTTAGATTTTTAGAACATTAGAGCTGGGAGAGATTTGAGGGTTATGTGGTTCAACCCCAACCTTTATTTTATATAGAAGGAAATTATGTCAAAGAAGAAGGACCTTTGGTGAACCAAGATTATTGTGAAGTCACAGTCTTGTTCATTTCTCTTTTATATGTCTCCCTAACCTATATCTGATCTTACTGAAAATGAGGCCAAAGAAATGTGACTTGATGTTTTGAAACAATCTTCAGAGCCTTCCTCAAGAATATAGCATTCCTTTTTTCCAAGTGTAAAGTTGTAATAGCTTTGGCCTTCAACGTTCATTTTATTTCATATGTACAAAATATTGAGAGTTAGCCATAAAATATCTGTGTCCCTCTCTTTAATTAATTTATATTTGGTGTGTTCTCTGTTTCAAATTACATTTTAGAAAAATGTTTCTACTTCAGTATGTGTGCGTGCATGTGCATGTGTGTGAGAGACAGAAAGAGAGAGAGAGAGAGGAAGAGGCAGAAAGACCTATCCACATGTAGGTCTTTAATAGTCACAGAGTTCATGCAACCTAAATGGAAATAAAGAATTCTAACCCTTTCCCCCACAAAAAAGTCCTCCAAGATTTAATGTCTATGACATATAGTCAAAATGAAACCAATGCAACTATGTGTTCAGTGAGTTTAAGATTTATGTGAACTTAATTCGTGTCTGGCACAGTGTCTGTACAAGAATCATAGGCTATCAGGGTGGACCTAGAGATGATCATACTAAGTGAAGCAAGTCAGACAGAGAAAGGCAAATACCACGAGATCACTTATATGTGGAATCTAAAAAAAATGGTCCAAATGAACTTATTTACAAAACAGAAACAGACTCACAAACATAGAAAACAAACCCATGGTTGCCAAAGGGGAAAGGTGGGAGTACAAATAAATTAGGAATTTGGGATTAACAGATACACAAAGAGAGGTATGGACATATGTACCATGATAGCCTCTGGTATGTGCTGTTTGAGGATAAGAATAAAGTTAGTGAGTGTGCTCAGAGGACAGAGCAACTCACTCTGGAAGTATAGAGTTATTTCTGTTGTGAGAGAGACACTTAAATTGGTTTTGTAAGAAAACATAGAAAACAAAGGGGGAAGGACTTTTCAGAGTGTAGGAAGATTCTGGTTCTAAAAGGTTATGGAATGTCAAGAAATCTAACTGCATCACATAACTCTCTTTTCATCCAGGTTTTGCAAAAGTTTTGTGACTCTCAGCCTTGCCTTTGGTCCTGCTCCCAGAGAGACATCCAACTCTCACACTGGGCTACTCCCAAGTGTGTACTGCACATAGTGCCTCCAGTGAGTCCTCATAAATGGACAGTGCAGCCAGAATGGATGGATGCCTTGCTCTGTCACTGGATGCTATGCACTTTGATCAGAAGCTTGGAAAATTGTTTCCTCCTTCTCCTGGTTATAGCCATACTATAAATGACAGATACAATGTGTGGGGAGAGCTATGACCTCAGATGATGAATTAGAATTAATGAGAGTTTAAGAAGGCTGTTAAATATAAAAAAATCAATTATAACCTCATCTTACAGAAAAACACTATTAGAAAGCAATATTAAAAATTTTACTGTAACACAGTATAGGAGAAGAAATAATTTTCCTCTATCCATCTTAAATTTTTAGTTGAGGCTTTGTAACAAAAGACAGATTATGGGCTTCCCTGGTGGCGCAGTGTTTGGGAATCTGCCTGCCACTGCGGGGGAAATGGGTTCGAGCCCTGGTCTGGGAAGATCCCACATGCCGCGGAGCAACTAGGCCCGTGAGCCACAACTACTGAGCCTGCGCGTCTGGAGCCTGTGCTCCGCAACAAGAGAGGCCACGATAGTGAGAGGCCCGCACACCGCGATGAAGAGTGGCCCCCGCTTGCCACAACTAGAGAAAGCCCTCGCACAGAAATGAAGACCCAACACAGCCATAAATTAAAAACAAAAACAAAAACAACAACAACAACAAAAACTTAAATCTTAAAAAAAAAAAGACAGATTAACAAGAAAAAAGCACAGAAATTTAGTTAGGTAAGTTTTAGATGACACAGGAGCCCTCATAAGGAAATGAAGACCCAAAGAAGTGGCAAAATCTGAGGGCTTATGTATTAGATTGAACAAAGAGGGGCCCCTGTGGGAAAGTAACTAAAACACTTGGAATGATTAAATGTTTGGTCACAGTTACTCTGACAAGTCTGTTTGTGTACCATTCTCTAGGTCTCAACTCCTCATCTTCGGTGACAAGAATGTTTATTTCCTCCTGGTACAGAAAGGACATTTTTCACATGGGAAGCAGAGGTCAGAGTGCCCCCTCACACTTGTTTTTCAAGTGACTTTAGCTCAAAATAATTCTTATGCCAAAGTAGCATATCTTACGGTGACATATTCTGCCACCCTTCAATTGGATTAAAATCTCAAATACCTAATAACCAGTCTAACATAAGATAATGCAAGATATCTACAGAGGAAAGAAAATAACAAGTTGGTTTAATACACTAGAGAAGATCTAATATGCAGAGATATTGCTTGAAAGGTTCAATATGGTAAAGAAGTCAATACAAATCTCAGTCAAAATCTGAGTAGGCATCTGGTAGAACTCGATAAATTGTTTCTAAAATTCATTCAAAATGCAAACGTCCTAGAACAGCCAAAGACAAACAAGGAGAGAGGAGTTGTTCCCCCTGCTGTCAACAGTGATCACATGTGATAGCCTGGCTTAAGGTTAGGGATAAATAAACCAGAGACATAGGAAAGAACCCAGAAACTTCATGTATTGATACGTGATATGCATCTATTGCAAATATGCATATATTTATCATTCATATATGACAGAGTGGCACCAACTAATTGGTGGTGTTGGGGCATTTTGTAACCATAAAGAAAAAAATATGAACTATTGCTTATCTCACACTATATAAGGAAATCAATTCAAGAAGTAATGTACATCTAAATGTGAAAAACAAAGCTATAAAGACTTTCAAAGACATCATAAAAGAAGCTCTTTTTTCCTGTTCATTATACAAAACACATCTTAATAGAACAGAAACAGCAGTAAACAAACAGCATTTAAAAATTTGACCACATTAAAATTAAGAACTTCTGTTTAAAAAAATAAGCACCATTAAAAGAGTGACAAGGAAAGGCACTGAGGAGAAGAAGATATTTGCAACAAAGGGCTGTTATCCAAACATCTAAAGATTATATCAGGAGACCTTCAAGATAGCAGAGGAGTAAGACACTGAGATCACCTTCCTCCCCACAAATACATCAAAAATACATCTACATGTGGAACAACTCCTACAGAACACCTACTGAACACTAGCAGAAGACCTCAGACTTCCCAAAAGGCAAGAAAATCCCCACGTACCTGGGTAACGCAAAAGAAAAAAGAAAAAAACAGAGCCAAAAGAATAGGGATGAGACCTGCACTTCTGGGAGGGAGCTGCGAAGGAGGAAAAGGTTCCACAAACTAGGGAGTAGCTTCACTGGCGGGGACTGGGGGTGGGCCGGGGGTAAGATTCAGAACCACAGAGGAGAGCACAGCAACAAGGGTACAGAGAGCACAGCGGAGAGATTCTCACACAGAGGATCAGTGCCGACCAGCACTCACCAACCTGATACACTTTGCTCACACACCAGGGTGGGTGAGAGTTGAGGCTTGGGCTTTGTAGGTCAGACCAAGGGAGAGGACTGGGGTTGGCTGCATAAAAAGAGCCTGAAGGGGGCTAGTGTGCCACAGCTAGCTGGGAAGGAGTCCAGGGAAAAGTCTGGACCTGCCGAGAGACAAGAGACCATTGTTTCAGGGTGTGCAGGGAGAGGGGATTCCTGTTCCATGTGTCCACAGAAGGCAGAGCACTGCCTAAGTGAGCTCCAGAGATGGGCATGAGCCATGGCTATCAGCTTGGACACCAGAGATGGGCATGAACTGCTAACACTGCTGCTGCTGCCACCAAGAATCTTGTGTGCAAGTGCAAGTCACTACCCACACTCCCCCGGGAGTCTGTGCAGCATGCCACTGCCAGGGTCCTGTGATCCATGGGAGAACACATGGGGTGCCTCAGGCTGTTGCAAAGTCATGTGGCCTCTGCTGCCACAGGCTTGCCTCGCATTCCTATTATGATTACTGTACCCATCCCTCTCCCCTGCCTGAGTGAGAAAGAGAGCCCTAATCAGCTGTTCCTTTAACCCCCTCTTTTCTGGGTGGGGAACAGATGCCCGAGGGCGACCTACATGCAGAGGCAGGGGCAAAACCAAAGCTGAACACCAAGAGCTGTGCGAACAAGGAAGAGAAAGGGAAATTTCTCCATGCAGCCTCAGGAGAAGCAGATTAAATCCCCACAATCAACTTGATAAACCCTGCATTTGTGGAATACCTGAATAGACAATGAAGATTCCCAAAGTTGAAGCAGTGGACTTTGGGAGCAACTGTAGACTTGGGGTTTGTTTCTGCATCTGATTTGTTCTTGGTTTTATGTTTCTTAGCTTAGTTTTTAGTGCTTGTTATCATTGGTGGATTTGTTTATTGGTTTGGTTGCTATCTTCCTTTTTTAAAAAAATATTTTCTATTTATTTTTTTCTTTTATTATTAAATTTTTTTTCCTTTTTTCTCTTTTTGTGAGTGTGTATGTGTATGTTTCTTTGTGTGATTTTGTCTGTTTTGTTTTGCTTTTACCAGTTGGTTTAGGGTTCTACCTGTTGGTTTTCTTTCTTTCTTTCTTTTTTTTTTTTGCTTCCTTTTCTTCCGAGCTGTGTGGCTGGCAGGGTCATGGTGCTCTGGCTGGGTGTCAGGCCTGAGCCTCCAAGGTGGGAGAGAAAAGTCCAGGACATTGGACCACCAGAGACCTCCTGGACCTCTTGTAATATCAATTGGTGAGAGCTCTCCCAGAGATCTCTGTCTCAACACTAAGACCCAGCTCCACCCAACGGCCAGAAAGCTCCAGTGCTGGACGTCCCATGCTAAACAACTAGCAAGACAGCAACACAACCCCACCCATTAGCAGAGAGGATGCCTAAAGTCATACTAAGTTCACAGACACCCCAAAGCACACCATGGGACATGGCCCTGCCCACCAGAAGGACAATATCCAGCCCCACCCACCAGAACACAGGCACCAGTCCCCTCCACCAGGAAGCCTACACAAGCCACTGAACCAACCACACCCACTGGGGGCAGACACCAAAAATAACGGGAACTACGAACATGCAGCCTGCAGAAAGGAGACTCCAAACATGGTAAGTTAAACAAAATGAGAAGACAGAGAAATATGCAACAGATGAAGGAGCAAGGTAAAAACCCACCAGACCAAACAAATGAAGAGGAAACAGGTAATCTACCTGAAAAATAATTCAGAGTAATGATAGTAAAGATGATCCAAAATCTTGGAAATAGAATGGAGAAAATACAAGAAACGTTTAACAAGGACCTAGAAGAACTAAAGAGCAAACAAACAATGATGAACAAAACAATAAATGAAATTAAAAATACTGTAGGAGGAATCAATAGCAGAATAATGGAGGCAGAAGAACAGATAGGTGACCTGGAAGAAAAAATAGTGGAAATAACTGCTGCAGAACAGGATAAAGAAAAAAGAATGAAAAGAATTGAGGACAGT
This sequence comes from Balaenoptera acutorostrata, assembly GCF_949987535.1. Classification (NCBI taxonomy): domain Eukaryota; kingdom Metazoa; phylum Chordata; class Mammalia; order Artiodactyla; family Balaenopteridae; genus Balaenoptera; species Balaenoptera acutorostrata. Next base: position 55,541,227 of record NC_080066.1, on the reverse strand, counting down.
CTCAGAGACCTCTGGGACAACACTAAACACACCAACATTCGAATTATAGGGGTCCCAGAAGAAGAAGAGAAAAAGAAAGTGTCTGAGAAAATATTTGAAGAGATTATAGTCAAAAACTTCCCTAACATGGGAAAGGAAATAGTCAATCAAGTCCAGGAAGTGCAGAGAGACCCATACAGGATAAATCCAAGGAGAAACAAACTGAGACACATATTAATCAATCTATCAAAAATTAAATACACAACTCAGTTTGGCAAGATAGAGTAGAAGGACGAGCACTCACTCCCTCTTGCAAGAGTGCCAGAATCACAACTAACTGCTGAACAATCATCGACAGGAAGACACTGGAACTCAGCAAAAATGATACCCCACATCCAAAGACAAAGGAGAAGCTGCAATGAGACGGTAGAAGGGGTGCAATCACAATAAAATCAAATCCTATAACTACTGGGTGGGTGACTCACAAACTGGAGAACACTTACACCACAGAAGTCCACCCACTGGAGTGAAGGTTCTGAGCCCCAGGTCAGATTTCCCTACCTGGGGGTCTGGCAATGGGAGGAGGAATTCCTAAAGAATCAGACTTTGAAGGCTAGGGGGATTTGATTGCAGGACTTTGACAGGACTGGGAGAAACAGAGATTCCACTCTTGTAGGGCACACACAAAGTAGTGTGTGCATAGGGACCGAGGGGAAGGAGCAGTGACCCCATAGGAGACTGAACCAGACGTACCTGCTAGTGTTGGAGGGTCTATTGCAGAGACGGGGGGTGGCTGTGGCTCACCACAAGGACAAGGACACTGGAAGCAGAAGTTCTGGGAAGTACTCCTGGGCATGAGCCCTCACAGAGTACAACATTAGCCCCACCAAAGAGCCTGTAGGCCCCAGTGTGGGTTTGCCTCAGGCAGAACAACCAACAGGGAGGGAACTCAGCCCCACCCATCAGCAGACAAGTGGATTAAAGTTTTACTGAGCTCTGTCCACCAGAGGAACACCTAGCTCTATCCAGCACCAGTCCCTCCCATCAGGAAGCTTGCACAAGCCTCTTAGATAGCCGCATCCACCAGAGAGCAGACAGCAGACGCAAGAAGACAGACAATTCTGCAGGCTGTGGAATGAAAACCACATTCACAGAGAGATAGAAATATGAAAAGGCAGAGGACTATGTACCAGATGAAGGAACAAGATAAACCCCCCCCCAAAATACTAAATGGAGATAGGCAACTTTCTAGAAAAAAAATTCAGAATAATGATGGTGAAGATGATCCAGGACCTCGGAAAAAGAATGGAGGCAAAGATCAAGAAGATGCAAAAAATGTTTTAAAAAGACCTAGAGAATTAAGAAAGAAACACCTAGAAGAATTAAAGCACAAACAAACAGAGATGAACAATACAATATCTGAAATGAAACATATACTAGAAAAAATCAACAGCAGAATAACTGAGGCAGAAAAACAGTTAAGTGACCTGGAAGACAGAATGGTGGAATTCACTGCTGCAGAACAGAATAAAGAAAAAAGAATGGAAACAAATGAAGACAGCCTAAGAGACCTCTGGGATAACATTAAATGCAAAAACATTCGCATTATAGGGAACCCAGAAAGAGAAGAGAGAGAGAAAAGATCCAAGAAAATATTCAAAGGGATTATAGTCGAAAATTTCCTTGACATGGGAAAGTAAATAGCCACCCAAGTCCACGAAGCACAGAGCCCCATCAGGATAAACACAAGGAGAAACACACCAAGACATATAGTAATCATGTGGACAAAAATTAAAGACAGAGAAAAATTATTAAAAGCAACAAGGCAAAAATGACAACATAAAAGGGAACTCCCATAAGGTTAACAGCTGATTTCTCAGCAGAAACTCTACAAGCCAGAAGGGAGTGGCACGATATATTTGAAGTGATCTAAAGGAAGAAACTACACCCAAGATTACTCTACCCGGCAAGGATCTCATTCAGATTTGATGGAGAAATCAAAATCTTTTCATACAAGCAAAAGCTAAGAGAATTCAGCACCACAAAACCAGCTCTACAACAAATGCTAAAGGAACTTCTCTAAGTGGGAAACACAAGAGAAGAAAAAGACCTACAAAAACAAACCCATGACAATTAAGAAAATGGTAATAGGAACATACATATCGATAATTACCTTAAATGTGAATGGATTAAATGCTCCAACCAAAAGACACAGGCTCACTGAAGGGATACAAAAACAAGATCCTTATATATGCTATCTACAAGAGACCCACTTCAGACTTAGGGACACATACAGACTGAAAGTGAGGGGATGGAAAAAGATATTCCATGCAAATGGAAACCAAAAGAAAGCTGGAGAAGCAATACTCATATCAGATAAAATAGACTTTAAAATAAAGAATGTTACAAGAGACAAGGAAGGACACTACATAATGATCAAGGGATCAATCCAAGAAGAAGATATAACAATTATAAATATGTATGTACCCACCATAGGAGCACCTCAACACATAAGGCTAACAGCCATAAAAGGGGAAATCATCAGTAACACAATAATAGTAGGTGACTTTGACACCCCTAACACCCCACTTACACCAATGGAAAGATCATCCAAAAAGAAAATAAATAAGGAAACACAACCTTTAAATGACATATTAGACCAGAAGGATTATATTAATATTTACAGGACATTCCCTCCAAAAACAACAGAATACACTTTCTTCTCAAGTGCTCATGGAACATTCTCCAGGATATCTTGGGTCACAAATCAAGTCTCGGTAAATTTAACAAAATTGAAATCATATCAAAATCTTTTCCGACCACAACACTATGAGACTAGATATCAATTACAGGAAAATAAACTGTAAAAAATACAAACAAATGGAAGTTAAACAATACGCAACTAAATAACCAAGAGATCCCTGAAGAAATCAAAGAGGAAATCAAAAAATACCTAGAAACAAATGACAATGAAAACATGACGACCCAAAACCTATGGGATGCAGCCAAAGCAGTTCTAAGAGGGAAGTTTATAGCAATACAATCCTACCTTAAGAAACAAGAAAAATCTCAAATAAACAACCTAACCTTGCACCTAAAGCAATTAGAGAAGAACAAAAAAAGAAAACCACCAAAATTAGAGGAAGGAAAGAAATCATAAAGATCAGATCAGAAATAAATGAAAAAGAAATGAAGGATGAAGAGTGGCCCCCGCTTGCCACAACTAGAGAAAGCCCTAGCACAGAAACAAAGACCCAACATAGCAATCAATCAATCAATCAATTAATCAATAACAAAATAAAAAAAATCTTAAAAAAAAAAAAGAAATGAAGGAAACAATAGCAAAGATCAATAAAACTAAAAGCTGGTTCCCTGAGAAGATAAAATTGATCAACCATTAGCCAGACACATCAGGAAAAAAAAGGAAAAGACTCAAATCAACAGAATTAGAAATGAAAAAGGAGAAGTAACAACTGACACCACAGAAATACAGAGAATCATGAGAGACTACTACAAACAACTATATGCCAATAAAAAGGACAACTTGGAAGAAATCTACAAACTCTTAGAAAGGTACAATCTTCCAAGACTGAACCAGGAAGAAATAGAATATATGAACAGACCAATCACAAGCACTGAAATTGAGACTGTGATTAAAAATCTTCCAACACACAAAAGCCCAGGACCAGATGGCTTCACAGGGGAATTCTATCACACATTTAGAGAAGAGCCAACATCTATACTTCTCAAACTCTTCCAAAATATAGCAGAGGGAGGAACACTCCCAAACTCATTCTATGAGGCCACCATCACCCTGATACCAAAACCAGACAAAGATGTCACAAAAAAAGAAAACTACAGGTCAATATCACTGATGAACATAGATACAAAAATCATCAACAAAATATTAACAAAGAGAACCCAGAAGCACATTAAAAGGATGATACACCATGATCAAGTGGGGTTTATCCCAGAAATGCAAGGATTCTTCAATATACGCAAATCAATCAATGTGCTACATCATATTAGTGAACTGAAGAATAAAAACCATATAATAATCTCAGTAGATTCAGAAAAAGCTTTTGATAAAGTTTAAAACCTATTTATGATAAAAACTCTCCAGAAAGTGGGCATGGAAGGAAACTACCTCAACATAATAAAGGCCATATATGACAAAGCCACAGCCAACATTGTTCTCAGTGGTGAAGAACTGAAACCATTCCCTCTAAGATCAGGAACTAGACAAGGTTGCCCACTCTCACCACTATTATTCAACATAGTTGTGGAAGTTTTAGCGACAGCAATCAAGAAGAAAAAGAAGAAAAGTAATCCAAATCAGAAAAGAAGAAGTAAAACTGTCACTGTTTTCAGATGACATGATACTATACATACAGAATCCTAAAGATTCTACCAGAAAAGTACTAGAGCTAATCAATGAATTTGGTAAAGTAGCATGATACAAAAGTAATGCACAGAAATCTCTTACATTCCCTTACACTAACATCGGAAAATCTGAAAGAGAAATTAAGGAAACACTCCCATTTACCATTGCAAAAAAAGAATAAAATACCTAGGAATAAACCTACCTAAGGAGACAAAAGACCTGTATGCAGAAAACTATAAGACACTGATGAAAGAAATTAAAGATGATACCAACAGATGGAGAGATATACCATGTTCTTGGATTGGAAGAATCAATATTATGAAAATGACTATACTACTCAAAGCAATCTACAGATGCAATGCAATCCCTATCAAATTACCAATGGCATTTTTTACGCAACTAGAACAAAAAATCTTAAAATTTGTATGGAGACACAAAAGACCCCGAATAGCCAAAGCAGTCTTGAGGAAAAAAAACGGAGCTGGAGGAATCAGGCTCCCAGACTTCAGACTATACTACAGCTACAGTAATCAAGACAATATGGTACCGACACAAAAACAGAAATATAGATCAATGGAATAGGATAGAAATCACAGAGATAAACCCATGCACATATGGTCACCTTATATTTGATAAAGGAGGCAATAATTCACAATGGAGAAAAGACAGCCTCTTCAATAAGTGGTGCTGGGAAAACTGGACAGCTACATGTAAAAGAATGAAATTAGGACACTTCCTCACAACATACACAAAAATAAACTCAAAATGGATTAACGACCTAAATGTAAGGCCAGACACTACAAAACTCTTAGAGGAAAACATAGGCAGAACACTCCATGACATAAATCACAGCAAGATCCTTTTTGACCCACCTCCTAGAGAAATGGAAACAAAAACAAAAATAAACAAGTGGAACCTAATGAAACTTAAAAACTTTTGCACAACCAAGGAAACTATAAGCAAGACCAAAAGACAACCCTCATAATGGGAGAAAATATTTGCAAACGAAGCAACTGACAAAGATTAATCACCAAAATATACAAGCAGCTCATGCAGCTCAATATCAAAAAACCAAACAACCCAATCCAAGAATGGGCAGAAGTCCTAAACAGATATTTCTCCAAAGAAGATATACAGATTGCCAAGAAACACATGAAAGGATGCTCAACATCACTAGTCATTAGAAGAATGCAAATCAAAACCACAATGAGGTAGCACCTCACACTGGTCAGAATGGCCATCATCAAAAAAATCCAGAAACAATAAATGCTGGAGAGATTGTGGAGAATGGGGACCCTCTTGCACTGTTAGTTGGAATGTAAATTTATACAGTCACTATGGAGAACAGTATGGAGGTTCCTTAAAAAACTAAAAATAGAACTACCATATGACCCAGCAATCCCACTACTGGGCATATACCCTGAGAAAACCATAATTCAAAAAGAGACATGTACCAAAATGTTCATTGCAGCTCTATTTACAATAGCCAGGACATGGAAGCCACCTAAGTGTCCATCAACAGTTGAATGGATAAAGAAGATGTGGCACATATATACAATGAAATATTACTCAGCCATGAAAAGGAATGAAATTGAGTTATTAGTAGTGAGTTGGATGGACCTAGAGTCTGTCATACAGAGTGAAGTAAGTCAGAAAGAGAAAAACAAATACAGTATGCTAACACATATATATGGAATTTAAAAAAAAATAGTTCTGATGAAACTGGGGACAGGACAGGAATAAAGACACAGATGTAGAGAATGGACTTGAGGACATGGGGAAGGGAAGGGTAAGCTGGGATGAAGTGAAAGAGTAGTATTGACATATATACACTACCAAATGTAAAATAGATAGCTAGTGGGAAGCAGCTGCATAACACAGGGAGATCAGCTCAGTGCTTTCTGACTACCTATAGGGGTGGGATAGGGAAGGTGGGAGGGAGGCGCAAGATGGATGAGATATGGGGATATATGTACACATATAGCTGATTCACTTTGTTTTACAGAAGAAACTAACAACATTGTAAAGCAATTATACCCCAATAAAGATGCTTAAAAAAAAGAATAAATAGGAGCATTACAATGGATTTTGCATATATTACAGAAACCAACAAAATAAAATTATAAAACATGCCAAAAAAAAATATCATATCAATGAGAAAAAGACCAGTTGGTAAAAAATGGGCAGAAGGCTTAAGACATACTCCACAAATCCAAATGAGCAATAAATATAAGAAGAGGGGCTCTGATCTTTTTAGTAAGAAAAGAAATTCAAATTCAAACCACAGTAACATACCATTACATACATAAGCCAGTTGGCAAAAATTTTGTAATCTGAAAATACCATGTATTTTTGAGAAAGTGTATCAATTGGGACTCTTACAGTGCTTCTGAGCATGCAAACTAGGACCATGTCTTTGGAGGGTAGCATAGCGTTATCTATCAAAGTTAAGGATGCCTATGCGCTATGCCCAGGACTTCCTCTATCAGAGTGGATCTCAGGGAAGCTTCTGCATATGTACAAGAACCATACAGTGCTGTATGCTTCAAATAACCCCAGCCCGGAAACAAAGCAAGAGTCCCAAATGTCTACCGTGAGTGAAAAATAAATAAATGAATTGTGGTATATCCATGCAATGGAATATTATACATCAAAGGAAATGAATAAAATGCAGCTAAGCACAGTAACAAAGATGGATATCAGTATTCAGAGAGGAAAGCAAGGTACAAAATAAGACTGCCATCCTTGCAAGTCACATAAAGTTCCCCAAACGGGCAGAACTGGATAAAGGGTATAGGGATGCATACATCATTAGTAAAATTATAAGTAAGGGGACCGGGAAGTATTTATCACAAAATCAGGTTAATGGTGATTTGCAGAAGGAGGTAGAGGATCATGATTATGGAGACCACACAAAAGGCGTTTGGGGTGCTGTCAATGAGGCGGGTGCGGACATCCTGGGTATCTCTTGGGTATATATTCACACCCAGAAGGGGGAGTAGGGTTGGATATGGTGTGAGAGCAGGAAGGTAGAAACTGTGTTCTAGAACAGGGGTCCGCAACCCCCACTACCGGTCGGTGGCCTGTTAGGAAACAGGCCGCACAGCAGGAGGTGAGTGGCAGGCTAGTGAGCAAAGCTTCATCTGCTGCTCCCCATCGTTCCCCATTGCTTGCATTACCGCCTGAAACATTCCCTGCTGACCTCCATGGAAAAATTGTCTTCCACAAAACCAGTCCCTGGTGCCACAAAAGTTGGGGAAGCAGGCATAGCACAGCCCAAAGGCAAGGGAGTACCGAGTTGAGTGGTGACTACTCTAAATGGATCAGTCCTGTTACATAGTCCTAACTCACATTACAATATCTCACCTTCAAAATATTAAATGAAATACTCATGTTTTAGTCTTTAATTTCTTTTTATAAATAGACACATCAAATAACACAAAATAAATATATCACCGTTTTGCATCTGCAGATCAGAAAATAGTTACTGCTAACAGCATATAATTAGTAAATAGCTCATTATTAGCATATGATACTGATTTCTATTTGACTTAAAAAGATGTTACTTTACATTAGTGTTTGTCATTTATTCCTTTCAAGATAATGATTTATACTTCCTTTCACTATTCTAGTAGTAATCTTTTTATCCATTTAAACATGGCAAAAAAATTACATTCCGGAGTAAACATATAAACTGCTAGTACGCATACTTTGATGACACTCCAACAATAAACTAAAAGGAAAAAATTACCTGTGAATATGCTGATTGAGTAAATTTTGTGTAAACATAATTTCAACCCCAAAGAAAGGAATTTGAAAATAATTTTTAGAAATTATTTAAATTTTGTTCCAAATATATTAATTTCATTGCTTTAGAAGTTGTTAAAGTAATAATTGATTATCTCCACATAATCAACAGAACAGTGGCTGTGAACTTCTTGTTTCTATCACAGGACTGATTTAATTCCATTTTTAACACATGATCATAGCAAACATCTGTTAATGCCCCCTTTTTTCTTACTCCTACAATATTCAGCACAACCAAACCCTTGACTGAAAATATTTTTGAATGACTTTTAACCCCTATAAATAATTGTTACCATTTTTGCCACATTGTTCTAGATAGTAACAAATCTTTTGATTGATGAATTATCGAGCAAGAAAATGATCCCATTAAAAAAAAATCTGATCTTTACCATTCTAGGGGAGGAAAAACTTTACCGTGACCCTATTGGGGTCCCTGACTGGGTCTAAAAGTTAAACTGACAAAGACAGATGAGTCGGAGAAAAGCATACAATTTACCTAATGTAAGTTTTACATAACATGGGAGCCTTCATAAGGAAATGAAGACCTGAGGAAACAGTTAAACCTGAGCATTCTTATACCAGGTTTGATGAAGAGTGAAAAGTCGTGGGAAAATGTGATGAGACAAAAGGGTAAGAACTAATGGTAGTGAGATGGGGGAGTTAGCAAGGCTGTTTGTTAGGACGCCTCTCAGACAAGGGTGCTCCCTGCCTCAGGGTACAGGGAAGGCGCCTCTCACGTGAGGGTCTGATGACCTGCTTCCGGGGACAAGTGGGTGGGAAGTCATTGGGTCCTTCCAGAATCTACCATTTCTCAAATTCCTTCAGCTTAAAATATTCAACATGCCAAGGTGCCATATTTTGGGGTTGTGTGTCCTGAACCCCCGTCACCGTAAATGTAACTCAGTGAGAAAGCAAGAAATAAAACTGCTCCATGAATGTTGGTTGATTTCATGGATAAATTTGAAAAATGTCATTTCCATGATCATTAATTATGGGCAGTTAAAAATTAAACATTCACTTTACATTTTGATGATTTATTCAGTAAAAACTGAGGGTGAAACTCATGGGTATCCAGGGTGTTTTTATGGGTTGTGGAGGGTTCAATATACTTGAACATCAACTCAATGTTACTAGAGTTAAGTGGAGAAGTGAAATGTATGTATACCTATGCCATTTGAGAGAAGCTGTGATCGCTTCAATGGCACATGAAATTGCTTTGTCCAAGTTCACTAACTGAGCCCTTACTTCTAAATCTAATGGATCCTCTCAGATGTTATCTCCCTGAGCTCCTTTCCTCCCCTCCACCTTCTCCTCCCCCCCCACCCCGTCACTCCCTCCCTCCCTCCGCCCTTGGCCCTGTCCTAATACCCTGACAACTTCTTCCTCCATCCCTCTCTCAACACTGCTTCTGTTCAGACACCAGTCATTCCCCACCAACACTGGGACAGGTTTTAACTTGAATCCCTACTTAGTCCTGCCTCCAAAAATTGTTCTCCATGCTGCTTTCAGATGAATTTTGCTAAAATACACGCGGTGACTTGTCTCTTCTGCGCTTGGCTGTCTCTAGTGACCCTGTCACTGCAGCAAAGTGAAAGCCATAAAAAGCCCTGTCCTCTCCCTTGCACCCTCGTCTTCTGCACACTTTGCTCACACTTTGCTCCAAGGGACTGAACTCACCGTGGCAGCTGTCAGTTACCAACTCACAATGTTCCATCGTGTGACACCCTCACAAATACCCTGTGAGCTACTATTATGATTTGGGCATTTCAGGTGACATTCAGAAGGGCTCAGTAACCCCTATTGGATTTTTGTCCAAAATCACATGCCTGCCCTAGTGGGGTGGAAGCACAATTCTAACCCAGGGATCACACCCCAAGGCTGTGAACTTTTCCCTTTGCCTTGCCGTCTTTTCTGACAATTTCCTGAAAGGATTTGTGCATCTCTGTGCTTTTGCACAGAGCTCCTTCCTCTCCTTTCTCAGCAGTAACCTCATCCCTCCCACAATGGGCCCACGTATGACCCTAAGTTCCTCACCTCTCTGTGGTCAGCTCCATCTACCGAGCACACTCAATGACCCATTATTGGCTCAGGTCCTTCTGCAACTTTAATATTTGTGTCCTTAGTGCTGGTGACAATCCTAACATAGAAACCATGCTCGGAAAGTGTCTGCTCAAGTAAGAAATGAACAAATGTGAAGGGCCCTGAGGCCTTTGGGAGGTCGCTGCAGGCCAGATGCCAGAGGGGGACAGAGAACGCTGAGACCCAACCCAGCTTTCCACCTCGGGACAACCAAGCCAAGGAGCAAGGGTGTCTACTGTCCTTTGAGGTCTCATCAGACTGAATTTTACAACCATCAGCAACAACCCCCTAGACTTAGCGTCAAGCATATTGCATGTTTGCATTCATAAAAAGTACTGCAAAGAACAATATTGCATTGTGGGCATAGCTAAGCAAGAATTGTCTAAAAATATCTTTCTAACCCTTCCTCTTGGACACTTGAAAGATTTTTACCCAACTAAATTCCCTGCACTTATTAAGGAATTTTCTATTCCTGTGATCTCTATTGTATCATTTAAATTTTGATTTAGATTTTAATTAATGATCTGTAATTACTAAGAGCTCAAAATAGTATTATGAATTCACAAGAATTACTGTCCTGTTTGAGGTGCTCAGAGCTTAAAGCAAGGTGGGCAATTTCCTTTACAGTGGCCTGCCCTGCCCAGGCCACTATGTCAGCTGCCATTTGTTAAGTCAGACCAAAGGCAGTTCAGACCTGAGTGTCTCCTAATGTGATGCTGGGACCTCCTGCCTGGTAATGGTGTTTGGACCTCAGTCATTCCCCAGAAATTCCACTTATACTACAGACAGCTCATCAGTGAATTGCTTTTCAAATAGACCATGGTTTCTTTGAGGACAGAGGTAGGGGAGTGTGTGATGTGTGGTTAGCTCTGTGCCTGCAGCACAGTGCCATGCTCAATGGTCTAATAATGTTTGTCCAATGAATACAGTGAATGAGTCAACATAATAGTGGACATGGGACCACCAACATCCCCAGATGACACAAAATTGGCAGCACTTGATTCAGATAAGGAAACTGAAGTCACTTTTAGTTGGCCTGTGAAAAATTTCCACATATATATATATATTTTAAAGTATATATATATTTATAAGTATAAATATATACATTTATAGTGGAAATATCAAAAACAGCATTCAAAACTACATGGCTACCAAGACATGGAAACAACCTAAATGTCCATCGACAGATGAATGGACAAAGAAGAGGTAGAATATATATATATATATAGATAGATAGATAGATACATGGAATATTACTCAGCCATAAAAAAGAACAAAATACTGCCATTTGCAGCAGCATGGATAGACTTAGATATTATCATACTAAGTGAAGTCAGACAGAGAAAGACATATACCATATGATATCACTTATATGTGGAATCTAATATATGACACAAATGAACTTATCTATGAAACATAAACAGAGTCACAGACATAAAGAACAGACTTGTGGTTGCCAAAGGGGAGGAAGTATGAGGGAGGGGTGGCTTGGGAGTTTGGGATTAGAAGATGCAAACTATTATAATGGATAAACTACAAGGTCCTAATGTATAGCACAGGGAACTATATTCAATATCCTATAATAAACCATAATGGAAAAGGATATGAAAATCACTTTGCTGTACACCAGAAACTAACACAACACAGTAAATCAACTATACTTCAATAAAATAATTTAAAAAAACACCTACATGGCTACCTTTTGCCTTTTTCTTCCCCCACCCACCCACGCAGCAAAGAATTGAGGTTTGCCTTCTCTGCAGGGTAGCATAAAGCAGTCCTGGATGCAAGTTCAAGAGGTTTGCCTGTCCTCTAATTTTTGAAAAATACCTCAGCTTTTCTGAACAGGCTATAAAAATCTGTAATAAGTAGTCTTTATATCATGTAGTTTTAATTTCATAATTGTTATTATAACAGTAGTCCCTTAAGATTAGGGTTTCCAAAAGCTGGTGAAATATATTAATAGGCTCTTAATATCTAAAGAAAAAGTTAAAATGATCATCGGAGCACTTCTTTGTAGAGACCAGGGGAAGCAAGGTGTGGTGTCCATCCACAAAGGGATGTGATCCAGGACCCCAGAGCCCCTGGTCAGCAAAGCTCTTTAATATCTTGTCTAAATGCAAACTTATTATATTTTGTTCCCTTAGTAATACAAGTTCCTTTTGAAATCAGTTACTAGAGTATTTTAATAAAATACATTTTAACTGAATCTGTGTGACCGGTTGCAGTGGGCCATCTCCGTGAGAATAAAACTGCAGCCATGTTTAGCTGGTAATAATTTTTGTTAGAAGGGTCATTTTTGCTTAAAGAAAGAGGTTTCCTGCAGCAAATAGGAAACAGTTGCATGAGGGAGCAGAAGTAGCACCTACACTGTCCCTGTACCACACGGTCCTCTGCTCCCAGGATTAGAGCCGTCCAAAGAAGGCATGTTCTGGGGACAGCCAGCTCTATCCTCCGTTGGTACTATTGAGATCAATGAAATGCAAACAACCCACCCCAATGTCATGAGACATGATGGAAACTGACCGGGAGCGGGGATCTCGGACAAGAAGGTGAGACCATGGAACAAGATACTCTCCTGTTTCAAACCCGAATAGAAACAGTGGGAAAGTGCTAGGTTTAAAGTGCTGAAACATGGTGATTGGGTCCAGGAGGAGAATGGTAAGTGAGGGCAGGCGGCTCCCTCCTCTTCCCGCTCAGGGCAGCGCTGCCAGTGGAGACACAATGGAACCTACACCCTGCCTCTGCCCCCAGGGAGGGCCTAGACACACTGATGTGCAAAGGGGTCCCTGCTGGTTGACAACTCAGAAACCAATTATTGACAATGACACCGAAGATCAGAATGTCAGTTTAGTGGGTTGTAATAGATAATAGTCTGACCTTAGTCTACATCCTGGCTATCTCAAAAACCCTATGTCTCTGGGACTTGTTGGAAATTGACTGAATCTAGGACTTTGGGGCAGGGGGCATAATTGAGACTGGCCTCATCCTGCTACTTGGATACTGTTGACAGTAGCCTTAATTAAATACTGTATGGGACATGTCAAAAGGCTTTGGTCCCTGCATCAGCTGGCCAAATTAATCAGAACAGCTGGCAGAATGGCATACTCTTGGAAATTTGAGTTTGGGAAAGAATATTTTGGGACCAGCGTTGGAATGATCAGAAGACTCTCCTTACTTCCCTCTAAACACACAGGCACAAATTCTCACTGGGAACTTATATTTCAAGTTCAAAAAAGCTTTCAAGAACCTGAGAAATAAAGTAACCATCTTGCTGTATGATAGTTTGGGGCACAAACTCTGTGAGAATCATTCTCAAATGACAGCACATGGGTTCTCCTTCTACTTAAGCAGCCGGACGGAACTTGCTGCAGAATTGTCAGTGGAAATGGTTCCATTTTGGAAGTTTTGTATTTGGAGAACAATGAAACCTTTCGTGAAGTTGACTCTGATAAATATATGATGTTTGTATTGCCATCAACAGGGTTACCCTCAATGGAACCCTCCAACCTATTGGAATGTGGCAGGAGGGGGAACTCGAGAAGGAGGGGGGAAAAGGGGGGAAATCCCATTACCATTGAAGAAAGGAGTCAGGGCTGCAGTTTGGAGATGGAGACTGTAAGGACTCTGTAGATTTGGGCATCCTTTCTAACTTTTTAAAAGTTTGTTTTGTTATTTTATTTTCCTCTCCTTGATTCACTTTCGGGCTTAGCACTACATGGTTCAAGTAAAAATGTGCTTGTTTTCAGAGAAAAAGGAAAGCAGGAGTGGGAAAATTGTATTCCAATTGGGCTCCTTGAACAAGGAACCATTCCCTAGGAATAGAGTGGGTAGTCACAGGTGCAGAGAAGAGAAAAACAAGTTAAACTGTGCTCTGCAGTGAGCAGGAAAGGGTGGTTGGGGACTGAGCTTGGCCAGAGAAGATGTTTGCTGGAAAGCTGATGGAATTTTCCAACATGAACTAGAGGAGAGGGTACCCCCTGTATATAAACGCTAGTCAGTTCCCACTAGGTCAGCTAGTGGAGACTTATGAAATCCCCTTCCGGGTATCTACAAAGAAGTCATTTGCTCTCTCCCCTGAAGGGCAGGTCTTTTCCGAGTCTCTTAGGGATGTCTTCAGTTTTAATACAGCATTAATTTATTTCACTTTGTTAATTGGTTTTGTGGCTGGCCCCTGGGATACCAATTAGCTTGATTTTATAGTTAGAAAACAACAGGACCATTAAGATGATAGCCTTATGGTTTGCCAGACACATTTCATATTTTAATTGTAATCTACTATATTCATTGTTTCATGAAAGCTTTTAGACAAACCATCCCTTTGACCAGACCACACATGAGGCTCTGCAATACCCATTATTCCAACTCAAACACCTGTGCATCTGCAAGTCTTTTTCAGCACATGACACTTACCAAATGTCATGCAAAAAACATAATTAATATATGGAGCTGTAACCTCCAGTATACTTGGAGAATTAAATGTCCATCTGTAACTATTTGCTAATGTTGAACTAATAAAAATGAAGAAAAGGCAGTTTGACTGAGGAAATCCATATTAACTGTTGAGTAGAGGGGAAAAGGTAGTTTACTGCACATAGAGAAACATCAGGATGTTATTTCTCCTAAAGAAAGTATTATGTCTATTATATTTGTTAATTACACCTAGGGTTTTTAAAGACTGGGAAAAATGTTAGCATGTTATTTTTTAAAGATTCTATTAGAATGAGTTTTTAACATTTTCCCGAAAAGGAAGTCTATTATAAATGTGTGAAGCTGTTTTTAGGGACCTTTTTGGAGCTAAGTAAGATCTTAACTCACAGAATAATTTTCAAGTGGAAACTTGGCCTGGACATGGGAAAGATGTGAATTCATTGAGTTAAATCTGTGGGTTGTCCCAGAGGGTCAGTGGTGAGCTGGAGTCTCCCCCTTTCACAGGACAAGACTTTGGTCTAAGAGGTTTGGTGATTTAATGAATATTTTTGACACTTTGGGCAGTAATGACTTTTACTGATTTCTCTAAATTCCATGCAACCCTTCATCATCAGATGATTTAACAAGGCCCAGAACTTAAATCACATCTTTGCTGTGAGCAAGAATCCTGAGTATAAGTCAACAAACATGCTCAGGTTTCTGTAAGTTAAATGTCTCAGTAGAAGGAGGCCTGGAGCACCAGGCTGTAGAGAGAGATACAGGTACAGACATTCCAAGATATATTATTATTATTATTATTAAATTATTATTATTATTATTATCTGTACTCTGTGATTATCTAGCACAGAACTTTGCACATGTGGAACTCAGGAAGAGTTTTTGAATTGACTGATTTAATGAATTACCTGAATGACCTTGTAAAAGTAGTTTGCCTTCTCTGGATCTATTTTTGCACATGACAAATTATTTTTTTAAAGTTCTTTACAAAAATAATTTGGAAATAGGAATCAGAAGATCTGAGTTCAAATTCTGGGCATGTCATTCACTTGCTTTCTGCTCATGGACAAGTTACTTAATCAAGTTACTTCTCTGAAATAAACTCAACAGTACCCTCCTTCCATTGTTGAGAGAATTAAATAAATTGGATGACCCCAGTGCCTACAAGGTGCTTGGCATATAGTGCAAATTTCATAGGCACTCATCCACTCCTTTTAAGCTGTAATATTCTCTAATTCAATTCCACTTAGGAACTTGAACTCAGAGGAAAACAAATAGTTTTAAATTATTAGCCCCTTTCTGCGCTGTAAGAACTACATGACATATTCAAAGACACAGAAATACATTTTCTCATTTGGAAGACTGAATGGAGAAAGGCCATTTCATTTCCCTTTCCTTTCTGAGAACTCATTTGACTTTCAAACAGTTACAAATTTCTACTTGTCGGTGATTGCTCTCATATAGCACATGGGAGATGTGGGTCCTTGTAAATTGCCATGCCATGGCTTCAACTGGTTGTTTCCATTTCTACAGGGTTTAATGATTCAATAAAGTCATCTCATACTCACACTCCAATGTTCTTCTCACAACTGCGCTATGAGGTGGGCGGAATTGTATGCTTCTTTTTTTGAAATGAAGACATTAAAGTATAGGGAGCCAAAGAGATTTCCCTAAATTCATCTGATAAACATGGACAGGGAAAGAACAATCCGTATTGCCCAATGAGCCCATGAACTCACTCCTAGATGAAAAAGGGAAAAATAATTTGCAGTTTTATAATAATTAGTCTTCTCAATATCACCATCCAAATGTTTAATATTAGGTGGTCTTTTCAAATAACCAGACCTTGTTTTTCATATATATGTGAATGTGTATAAATATACATGTGTATGTATATCTAGGTCTATGTCGATATGACTGACAAAATATTATGATGCATGCTTAATTATTTAAATAGTCCTCTTCAAAAATACCAAGTTCAGGTAGATGGGGTAAGAATAGGGTTACCATTACTGAGATGCAGCAGTGTGCATTGGAAAAGAAATCATATTTAACTCTACCTTTACTTTTTATAGGTAGTATGTAATATACTTAACCACTCTGAAACTCAGTTTTCTCATTTGCAAAATAAGGTTAATAATGCTAAAAGGATCAAAGGAGGTATGTGTCTAACTAAATTAGAGTGTATAGTAGATGCTTAATCAAATGCCAGCCCTTCCTTCCTCAATTTTAACTTTTTAAATGGCAAAGTGTGGTACACTTACAATAAAGAGCAAAGACATAAAGGAAACGTTTGATAAACTATTACAAAATGAGTCACTAAGGTTAAGAAGAAGAAGTTGGCAGCACACGGAAAGCCTCTCTTGTGCCCACTTGGAGGTTTAAGCCCTTCACTTCTCCCCAAAGGTGAACTCTATCCTGAATTCCAGAGTTAAGTTTTTCCTGTTTTTGAACTTTATAGAACAGAAATGATACAATACACATTATTTTGTGTCTTGCTTCTTTCACTCAATAATAGTATGCTTCTGATACCACCCATGCTGTATGCTGCTACATTTCATTAATTTCATTGCTGTGTATTCTCCTATATGTATGTTCCACCATTTATTGATCCTATCTCATGTAGAAGGACTTATGGGCTGTTGATGGCTTGGGGCTGTCATGACTATGCTGCCTTAATTGTCCCAAGTACTTGTCTGTCTTTGTACACAGGCACACTCCTGTAGGGCTAGTGTTACTTAGTTACAGGATATGCATATTTCCAACCAGAGCAAGTAATAAACAAAACTGTTTACCCAGTTTTGCAGGATACATCCTCACCAGCTGCATACAAGAATTCCCTTGTTTCACCTCCTAACCAACACTTGCTACGGTCAGTCTTGTAAACCTTAGCCATTACGGTAGGCTGGTGGTGGTACCACATTGTGGTTTTGATTTGCATTTCCTGATAATGAAGGAGTGTGAACACCCTTTCACATGTTTATGGACTGAATGTTTCTGTCCTCCTAACATTCATGTGTGGGGCATTTGGGAGGTAATTAGGTTTAGATGAGGTGGCGAGGGTAGGGTCCCCATGATTGGATTAGCACCCTCATAAGCAGAGAAAGAGACCAGAGCGTGTGCTTTCTCTGTCATGTGATGGCACGGCAAGAAGGTGGCTGTCTCCAAGCAAGTAAGAGGGCTCTCACCATACTCTGAATCTGCTGGCATCTTGATCTTGGACTTCTGAGTTTTAAGCCATCCAGGCTCTGGTATATTGGGATAACAGCTTGAGCAGACTAACAGACTCAGATATCCTCTTACAAAGTGCCTGTCCAAGATTTTTGTTCATTTTTCTATTGGGTTGTGTTTTACTTAAAGACTTCTTTGTGCATACTGGATACAAGACTTTTCTGTTTGCTTATATGTTTTGCTAATATATTCTCCCATTCTGTGTCTGAGACCCCAAACACAGTAAGTTAAGCCTTTTAACACTCTTAACACTATCTTTTGTTGAACTGAACTTCATATTTTAATAAAGTCTAACTTATCAATGTTTTTGTTTATGGTTAGTGCTTTTTGTGATTTAAAACATTTTACACCCTGATGTCATAAAGATATTATCCATATCATGTTCTAGAAGAACTACTGTTTTGGCTTTAGATCTACAATCTACCCAGAACTGATTTCTGTGAATGATGTAAACTAAGGTATATTAGCTTGTGAGGGCTGCCATAACAAAGTACCACAGACTGAGTGGCTTAAACAAGAGAAATATATCATCTCACAGTTTTGGAGGCTGGAAGTCCAAGAACAAGCTGTCAACAGATCTGGCTTCTTCTGAGGACCCACTCCTTGGCTTCGGCTGTCCGTTCCCTGTGTCTTTTCATGGACTTTCTCTGTGTCTAAATTTCCTCTTCTTACAACACCCGTCATATTGGATTTGGGCACACCTTAAAGCCCTTATTTTAACTTAATTACCTCTTCAAAGACCCTGTCTTCAAATACAGTCATATTCTGAGGTACTGGGGCTAGGATTTCAACATATGAATTTTCAGGGACATGATTCAGCCCATAACTTAGGGTCATTTTTTTTTTTCTTATGTATGTCCAACTGACCTCTTACATTCATTGAAAATAATGTTTTTCTTTCTTATTTTGGTACCAAATTAATCAGAAATTAAGTATCCATACATATGTGAGTCTTATTTCTCAACATCCTCTTCTGTTACTGTCTTCATAAGTCTTACAGTAACAATACTGTTTTAATGACTTTGGGTTTTTTATGTCTTGCTACTCATGGAAAAAAAATCTTTCTACTTGTCCTTTTTCTTTAACAGGATCTTGGCTAATCTTTTTCTTTTTTCTTTCAATTTTTAAATTTTATTTATTCTTTTATACAGCAGGTTCTTATTAGTCATCAATTTTATACACATTAGTGTATACATGTCAATCCCAACCACCCAACTCAGCACACCACCATCCCCACCCCCTGTGGCTTTCCCCCCTTGGTGTCCATAAGTTTGTTCTCTACATCTGTGTCTCAACTTCTGCCCTGTAAACCTGTTCATCTGTACCATTATTCTAGGTTCCACATACATGTGTTAATATACGATATTTGTTTTTCTCTTTCTGACTTACTTCACTCTGTATGACAGTCTCTAGATCCATCCACGTCTCAACAAATGACTCAATTTCATTCCTTTTTATGGCTGAGTAATATTCCATTGCATATATGTACCACCTCTTCTTTATCCATTCATCTGTCGATGGGCATTTAGGTTGCTTCCATGACCTGGCTATTGTAAATAGTGTTGCAATGAACATTGGGGTGCATGTGTCTTTTTGAATTATGGTTTTCTCTGGGTATACGCCCAGTAGTGGGATTGCTGGATCATATGGTAAATCTATTTTTAGTTTTTTAAGGAACCTCCATACTGTTCTCCATAGTGGCTGTATCAATTTACATTCCCACCAACAGTGCAAGAGGGTTCCCTTTTCTCCACACCCTCTCCAGCATTTGTTGTCTGTAGATTTTCTGATGATGCCCATTCTAACTGGTGTGAGGTGATACCTCATTGTAGTTTTGATTTGCATTTCTCTAATAATTAGTGATGTTGAGCAGCTCTTCATGTGCTTCTTGGCCATCTGTATGTCACCTTTGGAGAAATGTCTATTTAGGTCTTCTGCCCATTTTAGAATTGGGTTGTTTGTTTCTTTAATATTGAGCTGCACGAGCTGTTTATATATTTTGGAGATTAATCCTTTGTCCATTGATTCATTTGCAAATATTTTCTCCCATTCTGAGGGTTGTCTTTTCGTCCTGTTTATGGTTTCCTTTGCAGTGCAAAAGCTTTGAAGTTTCATTAGGTCCCACTTGTTTATTTTTGTTTTTATTTCCATTACTCTAGGAGGTGGATCAAAAAAGATCTTGCTGTGATTTATGTCAAAGAGTGTTCTTCCTATGTTTTCCTCTAAGAGATTTACAGTGTCCGGTCTTACATTTAGGTCTCTAATCCATTTTGAGTTTATTTTTGTGTATGATGCTAGGGAGTGTTCTAATTTCATTCTTTTACATGTACCTGTCCAGTGTTCCCAGCATAACTTATTGAAGACACTGTCTTTTCTCCATTGTACATCCTTGCCTCCTTTATCATAAATTAGTTGACCATAGGTGCATGGGTTTATCTCTGGGCTTTCTATCTTGTTCCATTGATCTATGTTTCTGTTTTTGTGCCAGTACCATATTGCCTTGACTACTGTAGCTTTGTAGTATAGTCTGAAGCCAGGGAGTCTGATTCCTCCAGCTCCGTTTTTTTCCCTCAAGACTGCTTTGGCTATTCGGGGTCTTTTATATCTCCATACAAATTTTAAGATTTTTTGTTCTAGTTCCATAAAAAATGCCATTGATAATTTGATAGGGATTGCTTTGGGTAATATAGTCATTTTCACAGAATTGATTCTTCCAATCCAAGAACATGGTACATCTCTCCATCTGTTGGTATCATCTTTAATTTCTTTCATCAGTGTCTTATAGTTTTCTGCATACAGATCTTTTGTCTCCCTAGGTAGGTTTATTCCTAGGTATTTAATTCTTTTTGTTGCAATGGTAAATGGGAGTGTTTCCTTAATTTCTCTTTCAGATTTTTCATCATTAGTGTATAGGAATGCAAGAGATTTCTGTGCATTAATTTTGTATCCTGCAAATTTACCAAATTCATTGATTAGCTCTAGTAGTTTTCTCGTGGCATCTTTAGGATTCTCTATGTATAGTATCATGTCATCTGCAAACAGTGACAGTTTTACTTCTTCTTTTCCAATTTGGATTTCTTTTATTTCTTTTTCTTCTCTGATTGCCGTGGCTAGGACTTCCAAAACTATGTTGAATAATAGTGGTGAGAGTGGACATCCTTGTTTTGCTCCTGATCTTAGAGGAAATGCTTTCAGTTTTTCACCATTGACACTGATGTTTGCTGTGCATTTGTCATATATGACCTTTATTATGTTGAGGTAGGTTCCCACTATGCCCACTTTCTGGAGAGTTTTTATCATAAATGGGTGTTGAATTTTCTCAAAAGCTTTTTCTGCATCTATTGAGAATATCCTATGGTTTTTCTTCTTCAATTTGTTAATATGGTGTATCACATTGATTGTTTTGTGTATATTGAAGAATCCTTGTATCCCTGGGATAAATCCCAGTTGATCATGGTGTGTGATCTTTTTAATGTGTTGTTGGATTCTGCTTGCTAGTATTTTGTTGAGGATTTTTGCATCTATATTCATCAGTGATATTGGTCTCTAATTTTCTTTTTTTGTAGTGTCTTTGTCTGGTTTTGGTATCAGGGTGATGGTGGCCTCATAGAATGAGTTTGTGAGTATTCCTTCCTCTGGGATTTTTTGGAAGAGTTTGAGAAGGATGGGTGTTAGCTCTTCTCTAAATGTTTGATAGAATTCACCTGTGAAGCCATCTGGTCCTGGACTTTTGCTTGTTGGAAGATTTTTATTCACAGTTTCAATTTCATTACCTGTGATTGGTCTGTTCATATTTTCTATTTCTTTCTGGTTCAGTCTTGGAAGGTTATACCTTTCTAAGAATTTGTCCATTTCTTCCAGGTTTTCCATTTTATCAGCATAGTGTTGCTTGTAGTAGTCTCTTCGCATGCTTTGTATTTCTGCAGTGTCTGTTGTAACTTCTCCTTTTTCATTTCTAATTTTATTGATTTGAGTCCTCTCCCTCTTTCTCTTGATGAGTCTGGCTAATGGTTTATCAATTTTGTTTATCTTCTCAAAGAACCAGCTTTTAGTTGTATTGATCTTTGCTATTGTTTTCTTTGTTTCTATTTCATTTATTTCTGCTGTGATCTTTATGATTTCTTTCTTTCTGCTAACTTTGGGTTTTGTTTGTTCTTCTTTCTCTAGTTCCTGTAGGTGTAAGGTTAGATTGTTGATTTGAGATGTTTGTTGTTTCTTGAGGTTGGATTGTATAGCTATAAACTTTCCTCTTAGAACTGCTTTTGCTGCATCCCATAGGTTTTGGATCGTCATGTTCTCATTGTCATTTGTCTCTAGGTATTTTTTTGATTTCTTCAGTGGTCTCTTGCTTATTTAGTAACGTATTGTTTAACCTCCATTTGTTGGTGTTTTTTACGTTTTTTTCCCTGGAATTCATTTCTAATCTCATAGCGTTGTGGTCAGAAAAGATATGATTTCAATTTTCTTAAATTTACTGAGGCTTGATTTGTGACCCAAGATGTGATCTATCCTGGAGAATGTTCCATGTGCACTTGAGAAGAAAGTGTATTCTGCTGTTTTTGGATGGAATGTCCTATAAATATCAATTAAACCTATCTGCTCTATTGTGTCATTTAAAGCTTCTGTTTCCTTATTTATTTTCATTTTGGATGATCTGTCCATTGGTGTAAGTGAGGTGTTAAAGTCCCCCACTATTATTGTGTTACTGTCGATTTCCTCTTCTATAGCTGTTAGCAGTTGCCTTATGTATTGAGGTGCTCCTATGTCGGGTGCATATATACTTATAATCGTTATATCTTCTTCTTGGATTGATTCCTTGATCATTATGTAGTGTCCTTCCTTGTCTCTTGTAACATTCTTTATTTTAAAGTCTATTTTATCTGATATGAGTATTGCTACTGCAGCTTTCTTTCGATTTCCATTTGCATGGAATATCTTTTTCCATCCCCTCACTTTCAGTCTGTGTGTGTCCCTAGGTCTGAAGTGGGTCTCTTGTAGACAGCATATATATGGGTCTCGTTTTTGTATCCATTCCACAAGCCTGTGTCTTTTGTTTAGAGCATTTAATCCATTTACGTTTAAGGTAATTATCGATATGTATGTTCCTATTACCATTTTCTTAATTGTTTTGGGCTTGTTTTTGTAGGTCCTTTTCTTCTCTTGTGTTTCCCACTTAGAGAAGTTCCTTTAGCATTCCTTGTAGAGCTGGTCTGGTGGTGCTGAATTCTCTTAGCTTTTGCTTGTATGTAAAGCTTTTGATTTCTCCATCAAATCTGAATGAGATCCTTGCCGGGTTGAGTAATCTTGGTTGTAGGTGCTTCCCTTTCATCACTTTAAGTATATCATACCATTCCCTTCTGGCTTGTAGAGTTTCTGCTGAGAAATCAGCTGTTAACCTTCTGGGAGTTCCCTTGTATGTTATTTGTCGTTTTTTCCTTGCTGCTTTCAATAATTTTTCTTTGTCTTTAATTTTTGCCAATTTGATTACTATGTGTCTCAGCATGTTTCTCCTTGTGTTTATTCTGTATGGGACTCTGTGCCCTTCCTGGACTTGGGTGGCTATTTCCTTTCCCATATTAGGGAAGTTTTTGACTACAATCTCTTCAAATACTTTCTCAGGTCCTTTCTCTCTCTCCTCTCCTTCTGGGACCCCTATAATGCGAATGTTGTTGCATTTAATGTTGTCCCTTGAGGTCTCTTAGGCTGTCTTCATTTCTTTTCATTCTTTTTTCTTTATTCTGTTCTGCAGCTGTGAATTCCACCATTCTGTCTTCCAGGTCACCTATCCATTCTTCTGCCTCAGTTATTCTGGTATTGATTCCTTCTAGTGTAGTTTTCATTTCAGTTATTGTATTGTTCATCTCTGTTTGTTTGTTCTTTAATTCTTCTAGGTCTTTGTTAAACATTTCTTGCATCTTCTCGATCTTTGCCTCATTTCTTTTTCCGAGGTCCTGGATCATCCTCACTATCATTATTCTGAATTCTTTTTCTGGAAGGTTGCTTATCTCTACTTTATTTAGTTGTTTTTTGGGGGTTTTATCTTGTTCCTTCATCTGGTACATAGCCCTCTGCCTTTTCATCTTGTCTTTCTTTCTGTGAATGTGGTTTTTGTTCCACAGGCTGCAGGATTGTAGTTTTTCTTGCTTCTGCTGTCTGTCCTCTGGTGTATGAGGCTATCTAAGAGGATTGTGTAAGTTTCCTGATGGCTAATCTTGGTCCTTGTTATTTCCACACAGAAAGGAATTTTGTCAAGTCCCCCGAACTCCCCAAAACAAACTTGTTAGTATTTGATTAGGATGGCATTGACTTTATTGACCAATATGGGGAAAATTTACATCTTAAAAATACTGAGTTTTCTGATGTGTCACCTTGGCACATGCCTCCATTATTTAGTTCTTTTCTAATTTATGTTAACAGTATTCATACTCCCCATGTAGAGATTGTGCACATTTTCATTAGATTTATTCCTGGTTTTGAAATTTCTGTTACCATTGTACATTGTATCATATTGCAAAATTTTATTTTTTAGTGGTATGTTGGTGGTATGTAGAATTTTAGTTAATTTTGTTTCTATTGACTTTAGATTACCAAACTTGCTGACCTCACTTATTAATCAATAATTTACCTGTAAATTTCTCTGAATTTTCTAGAAATATAATCATAAATGAGATGACTGTTTTATCTCTTCTTTTCTAATCCTCCTAATTTTCATTCCTTTCCCTTGACTTACTGAATTGACAGTTTCTTTTCTTTTTTTTTAACGTTTTTATTGGAGTATAATTGCTTTACAATGGTGTGTTAGTTTCTGCTTTATAACGAAGTGAATCAGTTGCACATATACATATATCCCCATATCTATTCCATCTTGTGTCTCCCTCCCTCCCACCCTTCCTATCCCACCTTCCTAGCTGGTCACAAAGCACTGAGCTGATCTCTCTGTGCTATGCGACTGCTTCCCACTAGCTATCTATTTTACATTTGTTAGTGTACATATGTCCATATATACACTACCACTCTCTCACTTTGTCCCAGCTTACCCTTCCCTCTCCCCATGTCCTGACGTTCATTTTATAGTAGGTCTGTGTCTTTATTCCTGTCTTGCCCCTAGGTTCTTCATGACCATTTTGTTTTAATTCCATATATATGTGTTAGCATACTGTATTTGTTTTTCTCTTTCTGACTTACTTCACTCTGTATGACAATCTCTAGGTCCATCCACTACAAATAACTCAATTTCGTTCTTTTTTATGGCTGAGTAATATTCCATTGTATATATGTGCCACATCTTCTTTATCCATTCATCTGTCGATGGACACTTAGGTTGCTTCCATGTCCTGGTTATTGTAAATAGAGCTCCAGTGAACATTGTGGTACATGACTTGTTTTGAATTATGTTTTTCTCAGGGTATATGCCCAGTAGTGGGATTGCTGGGTCATATGGTAGTTCTATTTTTAGTTTTTCAAGGAACCTGCATACCATTCTTCATAGTGGCTGTATCAATTTACATTTCCACCAAAAGTATATGATGGTTCCCTTTTCTCCCCATCCTCTCCAGTATTTATTGTTTGTAGATTTTTTGATGATCACCATTCTGACCAGTGTGAGGTGATACCTTATTGTGGTTTTGATTTGCATTTCCCTAATGATTAGTGATGTTGAGCATCCTTTCATGTGTTTGTTGACAATCTGTACATCTTTTTCGAGAAATGTCTATTTAGGTCTTCTGCCCATTTTTGGCTTGGGTTGTTTGGTTTTTTGATATTGAGCTTCATGAGCTGCTTGTAAATTTTGGAGATTAATCTTTTGTCAGTTGCGTCATTTGCAAATATTTTCTCCCATTCGGAAGGTTGTCTTTTCGTCTTGTTTATGGTTTCCTTTGCTGTGCAAAAACTTCAGTTTCATTAGGTCCCATTTGTTTATTTTTGTTTTTATTTCCATTTCTCTAGGAGGTGGGTCAAAAAGGATCTTGGTGTGATTTATGTCATAGAGTGTTCTGCCTATGTTTTTCTCTAAGAGTTTGATAGTGTCTGGCCTTACGTTTAGGTCTTTAATCTATTTGGAGTTTATTTTTGTATACAGTATTAGGGAGTGTTCTAATTTCATTCTTTTACATTTAGCTGTCCAGTTTTCCCAGCACCACTTATTGAAGAGGCTGTCTTTTCTCCATGGTCTATTCTTGCCTCTATCAAATATAAGGTGACCATATGTACATGGGTTTATCTCTGGGCTTTCTATACTGTTCCATTGATCTATATTTCTGTTTTTGTGCCAGTACCATATTGTCTTGATTACTGTAGCCTTGTAGTATAGTCTGAAGTCCAGGAGCCTGATTCCTCCAGCTCCATTTTTCTTTCTCAAGATTGCTTTGGCTTATCGGGGTCTTTTGTGTTTCCATACAAATTGTGAAATTCTTTGTTCCAGTTCTGTGCAAAATGCCATTGGTAGTTTGATAGGGATTGCATTGAATATGTAGATTGCTTTGGGTAGTAGAGTCATTTTCACAATGTTGATTCTTCCAATCCAAGAACATGGTATAGCTCTCCATCTATTAGTATCATCTTTAATGCCTTTTATCAGTGTCTTATAGTTTTCTGCATACAGGTATTTTGTCTCCTTAGGTAGGTTTATTCCTAGGTATTTTATTCTTTTTGTTGCAATGGTAAATGGGAGTGTTTTCTTAATTTCACTTTCAGATTTTTCATCAGTAGTGTATAGGAATGCAAGAGATTTCTATGCATTAGTTCTGTATCCTGCTACTTTACCAAATTCATTGATTAGCTCTAGTAGTTTTCTGGCAGCATCTCTAGGATTCTCTTTGTATAGTATCATGTCATCGGCAAACAGTGACAGCTTTACTTCCGCTTTTCCAATTTGGATTCATTTATTTCTTTTTCTTCTCTGATTGCTGTGGCTAAAACTTCCAAACTTCTCCTAATTTTCATTCCTTTCCCTTGACTTACTGAATTGAAAGAGTTTCTAATCCATGTTGAATTGCAGTGGGGAGAAGAGGCATTTCTTGTCTATTTCCCAGTGTCACAAGAAATGAAACTGAGTGATGTTCTTCATCAGATTAAAGGCATTCTCTCCTATTCCTAGGAGGCTAAGAGGTTTTATATTAATGGGTGTTAGATTTTATAGTTTTTTGGCATCTATTGAAATAAGTATGTAATTTTTCTTTCATTCTGTTATATGGTAAATTAGAATGATTGATTTTTTTTAACATCTTTATTGTAGTATAATTGCTTTACAATGGTGTGTTAGTTTCTGCTTTATAACAAAGTGACTCAGCTATACATATACATATATCCCCATATCTCTTCCCTTTTGTGTCTTCCTCCCTCCCACCCTCCCTATCCCATCCCTCTAGGTGGTCACAAAGCACCAAGCTGATCTCCCTGTGCCATGAGGCTGCTTCCCACTATCTATCGGTTTTATGTTTGGTAGTGTATATATGTCCATGCCACTCTCTCACTTTGTCCCAACTTACCCTTCCCCCTCTCTGTGTCCTCAAGTCCTTTCTCTAGTAGGTCTATGCCTTTATTCTCGTCCTGCTCCTAGGTTCTTCATGACCATTTTTTTTCTTTATATTCCATATATATGTGTTAGCTGGAATCTAAAAAGAATGATTGATTTTTAAATCAGTCACTTGTTTTAAGTTAATCTTGCACTTATGGAATCCATAAACTTGGTTCTGCGGAATTACTGTTTTTGTGTAGTGCCAGATTTTATCAGCTGTTATTTTGTTTACAATTTTTGCAGCTGAATTTATGAAAGTGTTGGACCTGTAATTTTCTTTTCTACTAATTTTCTTTTTCCCTTGTCAGATTTTGGAATCAAAGTTATGCTGGCTTTATATAAAGCAATAATCTATTTTTTCCAGTTCATGAAATAATTAAGCAAGATTGGTGTGGTTTTATTTCTTAAATTTGTGACAGACTTAACTGGTAAAACCAGATGGGCTTGGAGATGTCTTTGGTGGAAGATTTATAGTTACAGTTTCAATTTCTCTAATAATTGTAGGATTCCACATTTTCTATTGTTAGTTGTATTTTTCTATTGTTTGTCCATTTCACCTAAATTTTCAAATATGTTGGCATTAAATTCCTCCTATGATATTTGTAATATCCTTATGATGTCCTCATTTTAAAAATCATTATGATCTTTGTGATGATCTCCTTTTTATC
Source organism: Balaenoptera acutorostrata (assembly GCF_949987535.1). Lineage (NCBI taxonomy): Eukaryota > Metazoa > Chordata > Mammalia > Artiodactyla > Balaenopteridae > Balaenoptera > Balaenoptera acutorostrata. The sequence goes on along the minus strand of NC_080066.1, from coordinate 55,513,134 downwards.
CTGATATATTTTCTTCTTGATCAGTCTCTCCTGGGGTTTATTAATTTTTTAGTCTTTCAAAGAATTAAATTTCATGTTGATCTTTTCTATTGCACACTTGTTTTCTATTTCATTGATTTCTGCATTTGTCTTTATTATTTTCATCCTTCTTCCTTTTGGGCTAAATTTGCTGTTCTTCTTTTTAAAACATCTTGTGATGGGCTCATTAATTTTCAGCCTTCTTTCTTTTCTATAAATTTTTCTCTGTATCTCATTGTTTTGATGTAAGTTTTACTCTTAAAAGTTTTACTCTTTTCAAATTGTTTTCTAGAAATTTGTTGGAATTTCTTCTCTGACCCATATATTTTTAGATGGATATTTTTAAACTTCCATAAGTGGATTTTCTAGTCTAAAAGTCTTTGATGTTTTATTGAAGTATTTAGTCAATTTTAAAATAGATTTGCATTTAGGTCTACCATTTTATTACTTATTGACTATTTTCAGACTATTATAAATTCATTTTTCTTCTTTCTTACCTTCTTTTAGAAAAATTTTTATCATTCCATTTTTTTTCTATTTTCTTAGAAGTTTTTTGTTCTTTTTGGTATTAGCCTAGATTTTTGACTTACAAATATCTAATATTAACCAATAATTTTCTCTCTCCTAAGACAACACAAAAACATTAAAACCCTTAAATATCATTTACCCTGAACAAGGTGTATATGTAATTTTAAATTCTATGTATTTATGTGTATGTGTGTGTATAAAATATTAAGATCTATATCTTAAATTCTATAAACTATCATTATTTTTTGATATAGTCAATATGCAACTAAATTTACCCAAATAGCTATTGCTTCTTATTCCATTTTCAATTTGATCATCTCTCTGGGAGCATTTCCTTTTGCCTGAAGAGTACTCTTTAGTATTTCCTTTAGAAAAGTATGCAGTAACAAACTCCTCAAATGTATTTAATTTATCTTCTTTCTTAGTATTTATTTTTATTTTCTTCATTGGTGCTGGTAATCACTCTATGGAGATGGGTCGGGCCCCTCACTCCTAATTTGGTTTGGATGTTGAGATTGAAGACATCATATACCCCAAGATGGTATGACAAAGTTTATTACCCACCATAGTGAGGATTTCTGGGGCCAGCACAGCAAGCTGCTAAGGTGGTCCAAAAATGGTTTTAGAGGTAGCAAAAAGTGCACTGGCTTGATATTTTTTTGGTGATTATGAGGTGAGTCAAGATGAAGGTTCTATTGCACAAGCTAGGGGCTTGTACAGATTGAACCTACCCTCCCAGCGCCCAAGGACGGAGCACCAGCCTTTCTCATCAGCTTGCCCAGTTGTGGGATGGAGGGAAAAAAGGATGAGTGAGGCTTAAAAGATGTTTTAGCAGTCAAATATCAAAAATGGAGTCAGACTTCATTACAGTTGCCCTTTGATTATTCCTCTTTTTACTATTCTTTGGTAGTTGTTCTTGGGCTAATACTATGTATTATTGGTATATAAAAGTCTATTTACAGTCAATATTATGCCTCTTCCCCCTTCACTAACAGCAGTTTGATTCTATTTACCACTCCTTACCTCTGTCTTTTGTGCTATTGTCATATCTTTTACTTCCACATACATTATGATTCCAATCTTATAATGTTATTGTCTTTACCTTAATAGTCCTAGAGCGTCCTAGAGTCCTAGAGTCCTATTCTCTGGGGTTCTGAACTAAACTGCAGGGGGCTTGTCGGACCCTGCTCCTGTGGGATCTGGACTCCAACACTGACTCTCCCAGGCTGTCCATGTCCTGCCACCCTTCTCTGCCTCTTTCCTGGCCCTCTCAGAATGGACAGATGCACCAGATTCTGGGCCTGCTTCTCAGGGTTACATTGTTCCAGAGGATCTCAGCTTTATTCTCTGTCATTGTCTTGTTTACTCTCTCTTGTCTTCAAACAGATTTACAATAATATATTTAGTCCTGTTTTTCTGGTTGCTTCCAGGGTTTAGAGTTGCCTATTATACAGTTTGCCATTGTTGAAAGTTAATATTCCCTCCACATTTCATCATCACTAAGAGCATATTTAATCTCTGAGTTTTAAGAGAATAGATAAGGCAAACATTCCACTTGAATAATAATGTAATAATTGAATGTATTACCTTCCACTGGAAAGACATCAGTGTATTGAGTCACATAGTTTTCAGTTCGCTCCAAACATTTTTGCTGCATTAATTTCTTGTGTCCAAATAAAACTCTATGGGTAGCAGGCACCTGGACACGCTGGTCTCATTGCTTATCAGGTGTCCTAAGGACTCGTGTGAAACTAGTGCAGGTAAATGCCTCACACCAACACAGATACCCCATCACCCTTCTCATGACCGAGCTAGTGGCAGGCTCCAGGCTGGGCTGCAATTGCAGAGAAGCAGATGTTTGAACACTTTGTGAGATCTTATGGAAAGCTCTCAACAGGTGGTGGAAAAGATCAGGATTTGATGGAATGTGGAGAAAGTTGAGACTCTCAGCAAGTCGTAAGGATCCAAGTTTATAAACTTTCTTCCTTTTAGAATCCATTTCCACATTTGTAGACAATTCCACAGGACTTGTGGGCCCCTGATGCCCATCTACAAAGTTGTCCAGACTACATTGACCAGGTTTAACTGCACACTCAGCTGCTCAATCTGCATCCTGGTCTTTCTATCTAGGAGTGCCCTCCTGTGCTTCAACACCATCAGTGCCTGGGGCTCTTGAAATCCAGACACCCATTTTATACTTGGAAAATTCTTCTAGGACTGACTTCTTCCTACAAGCTGCAAACTATCTCCTGGTCCATTTCATGATGCCCTGCAGGTCAAGTCCAATATTTCTCCCTTGTGACAGTCGTACATCAGTACCTATCCTCATGTATTGCCTGAGTCTTCTCTTTTCTGGGTTCATCATTCCTAGATCTTTCAGCCATTTCTTAGGCAAAATGACTTAGAAGCCACATAGTTAAATAATTTACAGAATTCAGGTAAGTAAAAAAAAGGAGTGAAGTGGGCCTGGTCTTTGTATTAAACATACAGAAATATTCTTCACTTGCACTTAGGAATCTTTAATTTTGCTGCTTTTGTTGGACACAAGAGCAGAGAAATATCTCTCTGAAGAAAAGTGCCAGCATAAGCCTGAAGGTACTTGATAAATAACAGACAGCCTCATTCCCTAGGAGACACAGGCCAGCAGGGGCCTGAGTCCACTGGGCTTGCACACCATCTAAAGGCTGCAACCCTTCTGCTCTCTGGCCCATGAGTGCCTCATAGGAAAATGGAACCAATGTGACTAGGTCTTCTGATTGTTTGTGATGAAAAAAATCAGGATCTAGATTTGTATGTGATATAGTTTGAAATTCAAATGAAAGTTCAAATCATGTTTGAGACCCTGTGGTTTGTTGTCTAACAAAGCAGTGGTCCCCTGCCTGCTTTCACCTTACCAAACCCTGTCGCTTCCTTCAGCTTGCTCCAGGAAGCCCATCTCCTTCCTGGCATGTGCCTCCCAACTCAGGAGGCTGTTTTCCAGGTATTGTGTGTTCAGTGTGGATTAAAGTTATTCTAGATAAATTTAATTGCCACCTAAAGTCTCTTAAGTCACTGCAGGGGGAGGATAAGTAACACACTCTTATGCTTGGCTCACACTGAGTTTCCTGATGGATACGACCACAAAACCATTTTTTTTTTTTTTTTTGGTCATGTCTAAATCTTGTTTCCCTCCTCTTGTTCTAAGAACTTATGGGTCTTTTGACACATGAACAGAAAGTTATAATGATCAAACTTACCTCTTCTGTAAGGTCAGCACTTTGGCAGAAAGACACTTCTCCTTATCAGTCCAGCTGGAGACAATGTAGCCAACCTTCATCACTCTGAGTTCCAATTAAGTCAATTCACACTCTCTCTCTCCAAGTGAGGACAAGGAGACATTTCTGTAGGGAACCCAGCGCCTCCCACTTGCACTTCCTTTGGTGCTCCATCCTCCTCCCTTTACTTGGGGTGGTTGTTCTTGGGGGCTAAGGGTCTTCTTTTTCACTCATCCCCTGGGGACCTTGGGGCAGACCCTGTTGGTCTGTAATGCGTCCGTTGTTGCTGGTGTGCTCACGTCTCACTAAGTCTCAGGGGATAGAAATAGAAGAGAAATCAGATGACACATTATCTTTAAAGGCCACACTATGACCTGTGTATTTAACTCTTCAGCAGCAGAATGAGAGAAGAGAAAACTGACTCAGGGAAAGTGAACTCCACCCTGGCTCAGAGCTGAATCATGTGCTTAATTGGCATGTCCCAGCCCTCAGAGACCCCGAAGTCAGGAGACCTTCCTCTTCTAGGCAGAGAGAAAGAATACATGTGACCTCTGTATGCAGACCTGTGATTGCTGCATAACAGGACAGGATGAGAGCCAAAGCAGGCAGCAGTTAAAGGATGAAGGTGGCCCTCCTGTTCACGGGCTGTGGGGCCAACGAAGCTGTGATGCACTTGGTCCTTATGGCATGTTTAATTTCAATGATTAATAATGTGTTATAAGTCTTTTTCCTGTTACCGAATTCAAGTTCATGTGCCCTACGTACAGTAAGGCCAAACAAACCAAAACATCGAAGTTTGGAGCAGAGAAAGGTTTATTGTAGGTCCAAGCAAGGAGATGGGTGGCTTGTGCCCCCCAAACCCCAAACTCCTTGAAGGGTTTCAGCAAAACATTTTTAGAATTTTTAAAAAAGATTTATTTATTATTTATTTATTTTATTTATTTTTGGCTTCAATGGGTCTTAGTTGTGGCACACTGGATCTTTGTTGAGGCACACGGGATCTTTTGTTGCCGCGCGTGGGCTTCTTTCTAGTTGTGGCATGTGGGTTTTCTCTTCTCTAGTTGTGGCACATGGGCTCTGCAGTTTGCAGCAGGCAGGCTCTAGTTGAGGTGCGTGAGCTCAGTAGTTGTGGCACGTGGGCTTAGTTGCCCTGCAGCATGTGGGATCTTAGTTCCTTGACCAGGGATTGAACCTGCGTCCCCTGCATTGCCAGGCAGATTCTTTACCACTGGACCACCAGGGAAGTCCCAGCAAAACATTTTTAAAGGCCAGGGGAAGGAAGGGTGTGGTTAGTTGTTGCAAACTTCTTGGTGTAGGAATCTTTTGTTCTTGCAGCTGTCCACGTAGGTCAGGGCACACTGTTCTGTAAACCTCCCACAAGGTAACTGTTATTCTCTGTTCTACAACTTTTTCTCTAAATGAATGGACTCTTAAAGGTCAGATCCCTAAGAATAGGCTAGCTATATATTTCAGGCTATAGGCAACATTCTTTTACAAAAGGTGCAGAGCCAGCATGACTAAGCACAGGCAACAGAGCACAAAGATTAAAGTAAAAGAAACAGACCTAATAGGGAGTCAGATTTGTTTTTCCCTATTACATTCCATTCTGTATAAGTAAACATACGAAGGTTTATATGGACACACAGATACATGAACACCAAGGCTGACTTCCTGGGATGCCAGTTAGAAGGCTGGTTCCTATAAACCTGGAAGAACTGAGACAAGCTGGGACCTGGGCCCCTTTGCTGCATTGCTGCAATGCTTGCACCTGGACACACCTCTCCTTGAGCAACAAAATACAAAGAAACTATATGGGACTAAAAATAACTGCATGCATGTACAGTTGGGGTAAATTCTGGACCCAAAAATACAAAGAAACCGAAAAACCCAACTGCCAATTTTGAAGACCCTCAAGCAAAAACAGGGTGTTGGGAGCAAAAGCAGGGTACTGAGCATGCCCCCTGCACACCACCTAAGGGGTGGGCAAAACATCTAAGCCACCCCTCCAGCCCAACCCCTGGACACACCCCTACCCTCACTCCATGTAAGGAACCAGCTCACCCCCACTCAGGGAGGGAGCAAGCAAGGGAACCTGTTGTTTGTCCTTGCTCCTCACTGCTGCAACAGGGGCCCCAATAAAGCCTTGCCTAAATTTCCTGTCTTGCCTCTAGTCAATTTCTATTGATTGGGGAAGGTCAAGAACACTGGTCAGTATCAGAACCTCCTAAGAGTTTGCCTTGTTTCCTCCCTGCGTTCTTAGACAGCAGAGAGAGCTCAGCAGAGCAACAAGGGGCTGTGGGCTTTGGCAAGAGTGTGACTGCCTGGAGAACAAAGGAAATCAGGGCCCCAGGTGCCGCCCTCCCTTGCTACCTGTGACATCAGGCTGGGGGGGCAGCATCTCCTTGGTCCATTTATGGACTGTATGCTTGCCCAGGTTTCCGGGGCATCTGGAATGCCCCTTTCCCACTGTTAAAAGGGTTTTTTTTTTACTATCTACTCTACCAAGCTCCATGATCATTAAATAAAAACTATGCCTGTAAAACAGAAGAGGCCTTATAAATGCTGTTAACAAACCCTGGTGGCCTGATAGGGTCTGACAGCTGCACTGAATGTAAATGAAGATAAGCCAGAACCCACAAAGGGCTGGGACCTCTGGGGCTGTTGCTCTTAAATTCAGATTCTCTAACCATACTGCACAGAGTGTACACCACAGATTGTTTAATAAACAAGTCTTTATAAATTGTTCTGGAGAAAATCCAGTGGTGTAAAGGGAGTCTTACTAACGGCACCACTTTCTTTTAAGAAGACCAGAATACTTCATGATAAAAAAGATGCATGAGTTTTCACAACATTCAGTGAGTCAAGGCCGTGCTGATCCCTGCCATCTGCTTCCCTGTTGCCTCTCAGCTCCCTAGAACATTTTGCCGTTAAATGAGATAAACAAAGGGCAGTCTCAGCAGCGTGAAGATAGAAAATGAGCAGAAGTACCACGTACCCCACTCACTCCGTGGACCCAGAGCCTGCTGTGCACAGCGCTGGCTGAGAGCCAATGAGTGAAAGGCAGCCCTGTGCCTCTTGGAGCATCAGCTGTGGTGGCCTTTCAGGGAAACACGGGGCAGAGTTTGCAGTGGACCTCACAACAGAGCAGACCTGCCCTTTAGCCAGCACAGAGTAGGTCCTGGGTGCCACCCACAGCTGGAGTAGGAAAGGGTGCGGGAGAGTGGGGGTGGTGGCTGCACACCAGGTGCTTCCCCTTTTCCTGGCAGACAAATGAGAGAGAGGTGTAGCCTTCTGAAAAGCGTCTAAGATGAAGGGAGCAGACAGGTCAGGTCTCACTTCTGATGTCTGCAGAGTGCCAGCACTCTCCCTCAGCCCTCACATCTGGTATCATCTGACTGGGCTAGGGAGGGACACAGGACATTAACTTGGCATCACTCAGGGCTGAGTCTGAGACTGGCTCTTCCACTGGTGAGCTGGGTTCCTTGAGCAAACTCCTAACCTCCCTCTGTTCAATGCACTTCTGTGCCTTCCTCTTTTGAACCAGGAGAGTAACACCAAAAAACTGCAGAGGAAGTACCCACCTCAGGGGTCCCAGCTTCTGTTTGGCACATAGGGGGATGGTTACCTCTCTGATCTGGCCAGCTGGACGTCAGAAGGGCACAATCTCAGTTTAACAACTTCCTCAATCCTGCGAACTTTTGGATTATTTTGGATTATTTTCTTTGTTATTCCTTAAAAACACAAAACCAAAAACAAAACAAAAAAACAAGGGCCCCTGTCATTCTCATCTGCACACAGACATTCTGGATCATTGTTTTTGCCTGGTCCACACATCTCAATTCAACAAGCAACTGACAATCCTTACCAAGTTTGTCTACACTCTTCAGTGGCTGGTTGAGATTTCACTCAGTGTTTGATGCTGACATTCCATTCAGTAAAACGGCACCAAGAAAGGACACAAAGTAAAGCAAGGAGGCATAACTGGAAGGTGAGTAAAACCTAAGATAGTTTTTATGACAACTGCTCCAGAAGTAGATGAATTGTACAGTGATCAGAGATACTCCCATGAAATTGTCTTTTGACAAAATAAAAACTTTGGCCCACGGCCCACTTGTTTACATTTGTTTATTGCTCTAAAAAGTGAAATGTGTGTGTGAAAAAAAAATCAGTTGATCAATGGCTACCTGTGTTTCTATTGACTGAAATATGATGATTCATAGAACCATCATCTTAGTGTTTCCAGACAACTGAATATCAACTTAAAGATGTTTTCTCCACCGTCAGGGCTGGTCTCTTTATTCAGTTAAGCAAGCATTTTTAGGATATTGACCCTATTGTAGACATTGTGCTTGGCACAGCAGGTAGAAAGATGGATCAGGTAGGGTTCCTGCCCACGGAGCTTACAAAGTAGTTTGAGGGTCAGGCATGTAATTAAATGATTCAGGGGGACATTGGTTGAATGAAAGCGCAGTGTAGTTAAATAAATCACTAGGAGGGACTCTTAGCTCAGACAGGTCAAGAAAGGCTTCTGATGAAGCACAGTAGGAGCAGGGGTCAGTGTGGTTGAGGGAAAAGAGAAAAGACACTCCTCGCCTCAGGGAGTGTTGTGGTTTGGAAGTTCTGCTTGGCTGGGGCATGTATCGTGGGGCATGGGATGATGAGTGATGAGGCTGGAGTCACCCTAAGGAGACTTGTCTAGTAGGAAGGGGAAGGCACTAATGGAGTTTAGGCAGGTATGCCATGGCTGTAATTATGCTTTAGAAATCTCTGTCTGGGTGCTCCATGGGCAGCAGGTTTGAGGGATGTATTGGAGTATTGAAGTTTCAGAGACAAGTTTTTAAGTTGATTGCAATAATCCAGGCAACAGTTCATGAGGCCCTGATTTGGGGTAATGTGGTAGAGACCCAGAGCATGGGGAATAAGGGCCATATTTGTTACCTTGCCTGAGCATCCATCAGGAAGCACTGTATTCAAACCAATGCAGAACAGAAAATGCATAGCAGGCTTTTTTTTTTTTTCTTTAAAAAGTTATAAACAGCTGAAATAGGGGAGGATAATAAAGTATGACATTATAATACCCATTGTGGGGAAGCCAGCTTCACAACACGGGGGAGGGACTATGTTACTCTGACACAATGGCAGAAAGAACATAGCTTTAGATGATGAAATTACACTTATTAAACAGAGACACGATTTTAGGCACCACATTCCATTTGACGGGGAGCCAAAAGCAGATGGTGCAATGCAATTTACTGGACTAGAGTTCTTCAAAAGTGTGACTTAACTTGCAACTTGGAATCCTTCTATTTGCCAAATGCTGACAACACGTCCTGCCTATTCCACTGCATATTAATTTGCATCTATCTCGGTGGTTTAGGTTTTTAATTATAGAAGAAATACAAACACATGGTAAAAATTAGAAAGAAACACAGTAGAGAAGACTATAAATTTAAAAGTAAATATTTCTTTTCCCACCCCTACTTTCCCATCCGATTCTCTAGCTATAGCTACACTTATGGATTCTTTTCACATTTTAATGGATATAAAACTTTCATACAAATATATGCTAGGTGAATATCTTTGTATATCTTTGCTTAGATGTATGGAAGTTAACTATTTCTCAGAAGTAGCATTATTGTATCTAAGACTGTGTTCATTAAATTTTTAATAGCTTTCACAAAATAGTTCTCCAAAAATACACAAATTCCTCTCCTATCCACAAGCTGTTATTTGTTTATCTATTTATTTAATGCCGTTTTATTACACATGCAGTGGTGGTAATTGATTGTGATTTCATTTGCCTTCCCCTAATGTGATGTTGTGCATCTTTTCATGTACTTACATGTCATTCATATACCTTCATTGGTGAAGAGGCAGTTCAGATCCTTGGCTCATTTGTTACTGGGCTGTTCATTTTCTTATTGGATTCTGGCAGTTCTTTATATAGTCTGGATACAACTCCTTTGTCATGTGTGTTTTTGCAAACATTGTCTCCCAGACTGTGGTTTGTATTTTTATTCTTTCAATCGTGTGTGTTGTGGAACAGAAACTTTTTGATTTTGGTGATCTCTAATTTATTAATTTATTTTTAATGAGTTACATTTTTGATATTATAGCTAAGAAATCTTTGCCTAACCCAAAGTTATAACATTTTTTAATTGAAGTATTGTCAGTTGATACAATACTCTGTTAGTTTATAATGCTCTGTTAGTTTCAGGTGTGCATCAAAGTGATTCAGTAATACATATATATATATATTTTCAGATTCTTTTCCATTATAGGTTATTACAAGATATTGAATATATATAACAATTTTTTCTATGCTTTCTTCTTAAAGTTTCATATGTTTAGGTTTTACCTTTAGGTCTATGGCCCATAATATTAGCATAAGATGTGAAGGGGTAAGGTATGGGTAAAGATTATTTGTGTGTGTGTGGGGGGGGGGGGGGGTTGTTTTGTTTTTAATATAGATGTCCTGTTGTTCCAGGACCATTTTTTGAGAAGTTTAACTTCTTACTCTTTATCAAAAATTAATCACCATACATTTGTATGTGGGACAATTTCTTGACTCTTTTTACTATATTTCCTTGTTCTTTGTGTCTATCATTTCACTAATACTACATAGTCTTGATTAATATAGTTTTTCAGTCAGTTTTTAAATGAGGTAGTTAGAGTCCTCCAAATATATTCTTTGTTTTCAAAATTGTTTTGGATATTCTAGTTTCTTTTACTTTCCCTATAAATTTAATATTGGTATTTTGTAATACTGGATATTGATATAGATTGCATTGAGTACCTAGATTTATTTTCAGAAAGATCTTCGAATACATGAATCTGCTATATTTCTATTTATTTGTCCTCTTTGGTTTTTATTTAATTAATTATTTAATTAACTATTAGTTAATGAGTGCTTTGTAGTTTCCAACATACAGATCCTATGCATATTTTGTTAGATAACTATTTCATGTTTGGGGGTGCTATTGTAAGTGGTCCTTTTAAAATTTCAATTTCTGATCATTCATTGCTAGGAGGTAGAAATAGAAGTGATTTTTGTATATGAAGTTGTGTCCTGTGACTGTGCTAACCTCACTTATTCGTTCTAGTATCTTTTTTGTACCAATTCCTTGGCACTTTCTATGTAGACAATGATGTCATCTGTGAAAAGTGACACTTTTATTTTTCCTTTCCAATTGATATGCCTTTTATTTATTTATCTTGCCTCCTTGCACTGATTAGAACCTCCATTAAGTGTACAAGTGGGCCTTCTTGCCTTGCTTCTGACTTAGGGAGAAAGCATGCAATCTTTCCCTATTAGGTATGTTGTTACCTGTAGGTTTTTCACAGATGCTCTTGATCAGGTTGAACAAGTTCCTTCTATTGCTAGTTTGCTGAATATTTTTATCATGAGTGGAATTTTTGAATGATTTCTTTCATCCATTAAGATTATTATGTCTTTTTCTTTTTATTCAGTTGACCTGATAAATTACATTCTGACAGTTGAATCAGCCTCACATTCCTGCTATAAATCTTACATGGTCAAGACTTATTCTTTTTTACATTTAGAGTGGTTTTCTTATAAACAGTATATGGTTGGATATTATATTTTTAAATCTAAATAGTCTTTTAATTGTCTCTTTTAATAAATGCCTTTGGATCATTTACATTTAATGTAATTATTGATATTATTAAATTTTATTCTTCCAGTTTTTAATTTGTTTTCTTTTCCTCTCTGATTTTTGTTCCACCATTCCAATTTTACTGCCTTCTATGGATGATTTTAATATTTTTAGTGTATCGTTTTAAATTTAAAAAATTTTTTTTAGTTTATTTTTTTAATGGTTGCTCTAGAGATAATAATATGCACACATAACCCTTCTCAGTTTCCTTAGAGTGTGTATTTTCACATCAGGTAAAAGTAGAAGCCTCACAATCATATTTGTCATTTTACTCCCTCCACTTATGTTACAGTTTTCTTATATAGCACAACATACATAGAAAACACCACCATACAATAAGCTTTATGTTCAATAGTTGTATATATTTTAAAGAATTTAATAAGTGAAAAGCAGTTCTTTATGTTTATCCAAATAGTTAGCATTTCTGAAGCTCTTCCTTCATTCTTCAAATTACTAATTTCCCTCTAGTGTAATTTTCTTAAATACTAAATTATGTTCTTTAAATTGTCCTTTAAAGAAATTCTACTGGTGACAGATTTTATTAATTTCTTCAACTGAGAATGTATTTACTTTTCCTTCAGTCCTGAGAGATGTTTTGGCTGGATACAGAATTCTGGGTGAAGAGTCCTTTTCTTTAGGCACTTTACAGATCACATTTCACTGTCTTCTGGCCTGCATGCTCTCTTCCCTTCCCCCACGGCTTTATTGAGATATAAATGAGATATAACAATGTGTAAGTTTAAAGTGTACAACATGATGATTGGATATACATACCCACTGCAAAATAATTACCAAAATAAGGTTAGTTAACACATCCATCATGTGTATGCAGTGAAAATTTTAAAATCTGCTCTCTTAGCAACTTTCAAGTATAAATACAATATTGTTTATTAGGTCACCATGCTGTACATTAGGTCTCCAGAACTTATTCATCTTGTAACTGAAAGTTTGTGCCCTTTGACCAACATCTCCCATTTCCCCCACACCTCTGCCCCTGGCAACCACCTATCTATTCTCTACTCTATGTTGTTTTGAATTTCTTCTCTCTCTCTCTCTCTTTTTTAAGATTCTATGCATAATTGAGATCATAGAGTGTTTGTCTTTCTCTATGTTACTCATTTCACGTAGCATAATGCCCTCAATGTCCAGCCATGTTGTCACAAATGTCCCTCTTTTTCATGGATGCATAATATTCTACTGTAATACACACACACACACACACACACACACACATATATTTACACATATATTTTTCTTTATCTGTTCATCCAGCAACAGACACCACTTAGGTGCTTCTATGTCTTGGCTATAGTGAATAAGGTCTTCATGTTTTCTGATGAGATATCTGTGGTCATTTGTATCATTGTTCCCCTGAATATCTTCTTTTTTCTCTACTTGTTTATAAGAATTTTTCTTTATCTTTACTCTTGAGAAGTTTAATTATCATCTGTAGGGGCATGATTTTCTTTAAGTTTATCTCATTTGAGGTTCACAGAGCTTCTTGAATCTGTAAATTTATTAATTTCACCAGCTTAGGAAGTTTTTGAACATTATTAATACAATTTTTTTCCTTTACCGATTTCTTTCTCTTCTCTTGCTGGGACTCCAGTGATACAAATGTTAAACAAATGTATCATTAATATTTTTCCACATAAATGCACTTCCCCAAAATTCAATTTAGTTTTTCACCTTTTTTCCCTCTTTCTTTCAGATTGTTAATTTACACTGACCTATCTGCAAGTTCACTGGCTCTTTCCTCGGTTGTTTCTATTCTGCTCTTGAGCCCATCCATTATATTTTTAAGTTCTTAAATTATCATTTGCTTCTCTCTTAGTTTTCATTTCTCTGTTGTAAACTCCTTTCCATTCATTTTAATTGTATCTTTACCTAATTGACAGAGTTACATTTGAAGCTTTAAAGTCTTTGAATATTATGTTGTGTAGACTGTCAGTCCCATTCAAATCTCCTGGAAAATGTTAATATTGTCATTTTAGAAGCTAATCTGTCCAGATAGGATCAGACTCCAAGTTCTGTCCTGCTTTCTGTGAGTACTGGTTCCAATCTTAAATTAATTTCAAACCTTTTGTTCCACTGCATTGGGTCTGTTCTGCGTTTCTGTCACTAAGGGGTTCTTTAAAACTTAGGTGATGATTTAAATCTTACTTTGGTCCCCAGGTCTCTGCTATGCTTGTCTGGGTCTGTCCTCCACATCCACAGCCCAGGGATGAGCTCAAGGGTATGTGGACTCATACAGAGAATGAAGGATCACCTTTTCTGCTGTCTTCTCTGTAGGATCTCCCCCTCTGGTATGAAAGGGTGCCTTTTCTGGTGCCTCTGGCCAGAAAAATTTTAGGTACCCTTGCCATTGCTGCAGGTACAGTTCCATGATTGGGGCCTGCTCTTGGGACAAAGCTACAGAAGAAAAAATGAACTAAATACACACAGGGGCTGCTTCTACCATCTTCACACCACAGGGATTCTTTTCATGATTCCTCTGGACAAAAAATAGGGCTTTTAATTGGAGTTTTAGCCTCCTTAGATGACATATTGAAACTGTGTACAAGCCCCTGTGTTCTTGTCTTTTGAAGTAAAAAGCTGACTCTAGAGTTAATGATTGGGAAACGTGAAGATGGAGAAACAAAGAATAGCTGTTGGGCTGGAGAACTGGTAACGGTTTATACTATAAGTCTGCCATGTGGCAGAATCACCAAACTCATTGTTCCCTGAAAGACATAGATAAAGGCCTGACACACATTCCTAAGTTGTTTTTACAGGAAGCAGACCCCCACCAGATGAAAACTGTTGACCACAAGAACATAGACCCTAGACTGGAATCAGAAGGTTGATGATGCTGACTCCCAATTACCTCATGACCAACCAGTGAGAAGAATGTCCACGAGCTGACCACACCCTGCTCCTTGAACCATTACTATAAGAGTTCTCACTACCCCCTCCAGGGCAGGACACACAGACTTAAGGGCATTAGTCCACTGTGTCCCCCTTTGCCTGGCAAAGCAATAAAGCTATTTTTTTCTGCTTCACCCAAAACTCTGTCTCTGAGATTTAATCCAGCACCAGTGTACAGAGGCTGAATTTCGGCAACAATATGACTCCACATTGGGGACCCACCCTCACCTCAAAGATGTGAGAAGAAAACAATATGGAAACCTCATCCCTTTAGAGTTGCCACTCCAGTTTTAACTCCTCTCCACAATCCACCTTCTTTTGTACTATTAGTAGTAGTAGTATACTACTACTATACATTAGTAGTAATCATAGTGGGAGAGTGGCCATAGAGAGCTCACTCCTTTTTTGTAGGAACTGGAAACTCATCTCATTGTTTGATTTCTTTTTTAAAATTATGAGTTAGGTCTTCTGTGATTCTCGTTAGTCAAATCCTTGTTCATATGTTTTCTTGTATTTGTTATTTTTAAAATATTTGAAATCAAATATCTTCATTACAGAACAGTAACATAAAGTTTTTTCCCCCAGCTGCTCCAAGAATCTGCATTAAAAAGTACATGACAGTTTGTATAATTTTCCTCTAGCAAGTTTCTTTTTATTTTGAAAAATATTTTAATAGACTTTATTTTTTAGAGCAGTTTTAGGTTCATAGCAAAATTGAGTGGAAAGTACGGAGATTTCCCATATATTCCCTGCCCCCACACATGCACAGCCTCCCCCACTTATGCACAGCCTGCATGAGTGGTGCATTTGTTACAATCTATACTGACACATCCTTATCACCTGAAGTTCATAGTTTATATTAGGGCTCACTCTTGGTATTGCACATCTATGGGTTTGGACAAATGTATGGTGATGTGTACCACCATTATAGTATCATACAGAGTAGTTTCACTGCCCTAAAAATCCTCCAGGCTCTGCCTGCTCATCTCTCCCTCCTCAGTTCCATCAACTTTTAATGGTTGTCTTTGTATATAATTATTATTATTTATTTTTTTAAATAAATGTATTTATTTATTTATTTATTTTTGGCTGTGTTGGGTCTTCATTGCTGCGCACGGGCTTTCTCTAGTTGTCGCGAGTGGGGGCTACTCTTTGTTGAAGTGCGCGGGCTTCTCATTGCGGTGGCTTCTCTTGTTGTGGAGCACAGGCTCTAGGCATGCAGGCTTCAGTAGTTGTGGCTCGTGGGCTCAGTAGTTGTGGCTCACAGGCTTCAGCAGTTGCAGCGTGGGCTCTAGAGCACAGGCTCAGTAGTTGTGGCGCACGGGTTTAGTTGTTCCGTGGCATGTTGGATCTTCCCGGACCAGGGCTCAAACTTGTGTCCCCTGCATTGGAAGGCAGATTCTTAACCACTGAGCCACCAGGGAAGCCCTGTATATAATTATTAATATTGTATATACCTTCCTAAGAAATCCACTTAGTAAAGCATCTTATTTCTTTTACTGTGGCAGCTGATTTCTTTTTAACTCTGTATGTATATAATCATATCATCTGTAAATAATGATGATTTTGCCACATACTTTCCAATATTTTCCTGTCACTTATTTCTCTTATGAAATTGCATTGACTAGACACTCAGAAAAAGTAATAAGTGGTGAAATTGTAGGTCCCAGCTGTATTTCTTTCTCAAAATTGGACAATTTTGGAGAATTTAATCAAAGGATTAATTATTAAAGTGTAAGCAGGGATTTGGCAAAACATCAAGAGATGATGGAGAGCCCTGGACTAGTAAAAGTAGAAACATTTGCCCCCCAGGCCTGAAGCCCTATGAAGAGAGCACAGTAACAGGACCTGGGAGGCAGGACTCATTGTGGAGTGATCTATGGAGAAGATGGCCCCCCAGGGAGGCAGTATCTAGGTCCTACTTCCTTTTCAATTAAACATTACAGAAAAATAAACAGAATAATGTAAGAACTCATGTTCTCACCTCCCACAATGAACAATTGTTAACATTTTGACATGATTTATTCAGAGCCAACAAAAATTTTATGACTAATATATTTGTAATCCTTCTCTCTCTGTTTTTCCCTCCCCAGGTCTAATTTCCCCTTCCTCTTCAGAGATACTCTCTACCATGCATTTTTGTGTATTTATAATTTTTACATAGATACAAATATAGATATACACAATTTCTAAATAATCCATAGTAATGTGCAGTGATTTTATAAAAATGATTTCATAATATAAATTGTGTTCTGATACTTGTCTTTTTTAATTTGTTTTTTTTTAATTGAAGTATAGTTGCTTTGCAATGTTGTATTAGTTTCAGGTGTACAGCAGAGTGATTCATATATATATATATATATATATATATATATATATATATATATATATGACTTTTATGAGCCTCTAGTCTCTTTGAATCTAGAATAATCCAGACTCTTTTCCCCTATGGCCTTTAGTTTTGAAAAGTCTGGACTAATTGCCTTGTACTGTGTCCAACATTCTGGATTTGTAAATTATTTTTCAGTATTGTATATTTAACTTCTCCCTCTATTCCTTACGTTTTCTGTGAACTGAAAGTTAGATTTAGATGATTTTTTTAGATTTAAGGTAAACTTTTGGCAAGAATGCTGCATAGGTGATGCTGTGTGCTTCCCATTTCATCTCATCAGGAAGAACAGAACACCTGGCTGTCCCAGGTGTTGACTTGCAGATCCTCCACCATGAAGATACATTGTCTTTTGCAATCAGCTGGTACTCTCTGCAGGGACACCCTGGCATGTTTCAAATATCCTGTTTCCCAACCACCATCCCCCTAATGGCTTAGGCATTTATTAATCCTCATCTGAATCAATCATTATATGGAAGAATCATTTATTTTTTAATTGCTCCATAAATTGAAGGATATATTTATTTCAAAGGAACTTGTAGGAATCACCACTACTTGGTAGAAATTTCCTACGATAGGTTCACGTGGGGAGGTTGTCCTGGTCTTATCTATTGTGGACATCCATGCAGGGACTCAAGGTGGTAGAAAGCAGGAGAATGAGAAGCCTGCCCCATGGGCTGATTTTATAAAAGATTCAAGGCATTCATAAATACTCTCTACCTTTCTTCTGCTGTCACCATGACAACATAAGTGAGCCTGGCTAGAACCTTCCTATTTCATTAGGGCTTCCTATGCTTATGCTCCTTGTTCCACTGAGAGCAATGTCCTTGATGTTTATTATATTCAGAGTAAATATAAATGTCTGAAAGCTGGAAGAGGGTGGAGTGTCAAGATGCAGGCTGTGGATCCTCTGTTTCACCAGGAGTGGGCTCATCACCTTTTTTTCTTTATTTAAAATCACAAGGTTTTTATTTGTTAAAATAGCTAACACCTTGTTATTTTGAAAGTGTTGTTTTGTTTGTTTTTTTGTTTTTTTACAGCTTTATTTGATATTATACTCAATTCGATGGAGTGCATATAAAAAAGAAAGATTTACCTCCTTGGAGAAACGAAGCATCGAAGTGTAGAAAAAGCCAGTGTGAGACACTTCTGTTTTCAGGACAGGACACTTCTGTTTTCAGAAGTAGACACACTTCTTGCTATGTGTCCCTCCTAAGAACAGCTGAAATCCCATCCCTGGCCATTATACATACAATAAACAAGATTCAGAACTGTGGAGAGAAAAAGGCAGCTTACCAGGGGCCTCAGGGCCGTGGAAGGTCACGTCATTGAGTTCCTTTGCTTTTCTTCATGCCTCATACATCGTGGACCGCGTTCCAGAGGAGCCAGGAACCCAGACACGCCCCGGAGAGCGCATAACAGGTGATCCAGTGGGTAAGACTCTGCGCTCCCAATTCAGGGGGCCCAGGTTCTATCCCTGGGCCGGGAACTGGATCCCGCATGCCGCAACTAAGAGTTCGCATGCTGCACGCCTCAAGGAAGATCCCACGGCCGCTACTAAGACCCGGTGCAGCCAAAATAAATAAATAAATATTAAAAAGAAAAAAAAAGAAAAAAAATCCAAGGGAAGCCTGGTCCCTAGAGTCCAAGGGCCAGGAATGGGTCAGCCTAGCAGGACCGAGAAGTTTAGACAAAACTCCAGCCAAACACGCCCTTCCCAGAGCCAGCTCCCTAGTGGGGAGTCTGACCCCCACCCTTGCTCAGCAGTGATGAGGTACACCTGTCTTCCCCCAACCCTCCTTTTTATGTTCTACTGTTGTTATGTAAAGTGTAACAAACAGGGTGAAGGATACAAAGGACCTCTCTGTGCTATTTTTGCAACTTCCTGTGAATCTATTATTTCAAAATGAAAAGTTAAATTGAAAAGTCAGACTGCTGGGTGATTATTCCTTTTTCATCTGGATGCTCTGTAGTCACTTTGGTATACATTGACTGGGTTCAGTGTCTCACAGCAAAACAATTAGAAGGAACAGCTGCTTGCCTGTTTAATTCTGGTACAATGTCCCTAAATTGTAGGTTTGGAAGGAGTACCATTTAGAACCAGGCAACTTGATTTTTTTTAAATTTATTTTTTATTGAAGTAACATTGGTTTATAAGCCTATTAAGTTTCATGTGTACAACATTCTGTTTCTACTACTGTATACCCTACGGTGTGCTAAGTCAGATGGAAAGACCAATACCATATGACTTCACTCATATGTGGAATTTAAAATACAAACAAACAAAAAATAAATGAACAAAGCAGGTTCATTGTTTTTATAGTAAAGTCAATTTTAATAGCCAAACACTACAATAAAGTAGATATTCACCAAGAATAAAATAGATATATAGGTTGTAATATAGTCATACAATGTAATATGTATAATTATACAGCAAGAAAATTAATGATTTGCTGCAACAAAAAATATCACAGGGGATAATTTCAAAAATATAATATCAAGCAATGAAACCACATACTTCTGCATGATTCCATTTATATAGAGTCCTAAAACAGACAATATTAATCTATGGTATTTAAAATGGTACTGACAGTTATGGGTCTTTTATGGTGTTTTAATGTCCCATTTATTTTCTTGGGATATGGTTACAAAGGTGTGTCTTTTTGTGATAATTTATTGAGTTACACATTAGAATTTGTGTATTTTCATCTATAAATGCTACTCCTCAGTAAAATATGCAAGTTCATTTTTTAAGTGGAAGTTCAAGGGGAAATTTTGGTGGTTCTGTGTATATGAGCATTCAAAAGAGAAAGATATCAGGGACAAAGATAGGAAGGCAGGGGAACACTTTTATAACAAAACACCACTCAATTCAATGGAAAGTAATAATGCGTCCCTTTCTTTAATTACTCATTTCAGTGTAATTCAGTACAAATTTTATGTAAGAACAATGACTGCTGAGAGGGACATTCATTAAGGGGAGCTCTGCTTTTGACCTCCAGAAAATGTTTATTTAGCACCTCCTCACTCCTCAAGGTGGAACACATCAGCAACCAAGGTAGAGAAGGTTCCTGTTTCCCTGGATCTTGGAAATGCTCACACTTAGTGTGATGCCTGGAATCTTCTAAAGGCAAAGTAATGTAACAATGTTAGATGGAGTTCAGGGTTTCTAGCCTGAAGCAGAACAAAATATAGCAGCCACAAATGCCCAAGAAGGCTATACTGTGGACAATGAATTAGACTTGCCTTTCTTCATGAGAACTACGGAAAATGGCAAGGAAGTTTTCTAGTCAGGAGAATTGTTCCTAAAGAAACAGGCTGCTTTAAGAAGTGTTGAGCGCCCTTTCATCACACATTTTTGAAAGAGAGAAGGATCACATTTTGTGAAGACTGTGGTACAGAAGGAAGTACCAGCAGGATCCCTCTGATAGCATGATTCTGGGGGTCTAGTGTGCAGTATAAGCAGATAAGTTAGGGGTCCCCCGGAGAAAGAGAACAAGGCATGGTTTTCTTGACATAAGGGAAGCCATTTTGACCTAAGCCATTTTGTGATCTAAGCCTGGCTGCAATGCTTGCCCTAGAACAGGTCTCAGTAACTAGTGATTTTAAGGGAACAGAGGAATGCAGGAACAGAGAAAAGGCAGTCAAACAACAGTGCAGTGATAAAGTAGAGTCCTAGTTCCTCCTTAAGAGATATACATAATAATATATCTTTGAGTTCTGCAGGAACTGAGGCCCCCACCCAGGTGGAGGACAGAATGATTATGTTGACCCTCCTGCCTTCAGTCAACTAAAGCTTGGACTCTGTTGACCTTTGCCCCAATTCTATGTTGAATTCTCTGCACAAACCCCCTTCATGAATATGTATGTACCCTTAGCTTAAACTTCCCCAATTTTGCTGTTGGGGAGACCCTGATTTGGGAAAGATCCTGGTGTTCTCCTTACTAGATGCAAGTAATAAATTGTTCCTTCTTCCGATCTTTGGCTCAGTTGTGTTTATTGGCTGAACACCCACCAAGAGGCGAACCCGGTTTTCAGGTAACATAAGCACACCCAGTCAGCCCCCTCAACTCTCCCTTAGGGGTGCCAGGTATGATAAAGGAGGCAGTTGGATTTGACTCCTGGATCAGTAACAAATAATTTTTCAGAACATGTAAGTCCCATGGAATCTTTGTCTTGTAATTGCGCATGGTCATCTGGCAGCTCTAGTTCCAGTGCACCCTTCTTCCCCGATCTCTGTCTGCTTCTAGAGTTGGCACCTGCAGCTCCTCAGACAAGGCCAGAGGGTTCCTGGAGGCTCTTCACCCTCAAGTGGGTGTTGGGAATTTACAGGCAACCACCCATAGTGCAGGGACACATGACAGCCCAGCTCTCTTGCCTCAGGTGGAGAAAAGTCTGAGGTGTCACTCACGCTGCTCCAGTGCTCCCTGTGGGATCAGGCTGGGGCCAGGCTTTGTCTGAACTTGCACATTTCTTTCCCCTTCCCTGTTTCCCCCACATCCTTACAGGTTTCCTGTGCGAGAAATTCCTTAATAAATCATTGGCATATGAACCCATTAACAGGGTCCACTTCTGGGGAGCCTAGCCTGAGACAATCCTGAAATAAAAAGTGAGAATACAGATTTGGCCCTGAGGTTCCCGTAGTAAGAAACAGTGCCTAAATAAACACAAACTCTGGAAATTATTTCCTCAAATTATTGTTTGATGTTAGTAGATAAGGCTTAGAGTAAAACTTGAAAACCCTACAGTGTTGTCTGTAAAAAGAATGTCTTTTTAATAGTCAAGTATTATATTCAAGAGAAAATCCAAGAAAGGGTCTTAAACATGGGTCTGTTGAGGAGCAGTACCTGGCCCTTCATCCCTGCCAAGGTCACACCTACCAGCCGTTCAGCCAGATGGCACTGGAGGTGCTGACTGGGGATGTGGCCCTTCCTCCCGGGACCTCTAGATTTAGCACATCCCAAAACTGGAAGTATGCAGTCAGAACTTTGCAGATAAGGGTTCAGTGAAGCACCAGAGATGCCCATCTAGTAATTACCTTTGTAAAATTACCTGCTTGTGGATATTTTAACATGCTTCTGGTGGTTTGTTCCCCCCACCCTCATCACCAGTTGAGTTCCAGGAGACTTTGGAGAATCTGTCCCTCACACTCACTCTCACCCTCTCCCCTCTTCAGGCAGTTACCAAGGAACTGAGGCTCCCTTTCTTGTAAATTACTGGGATGAGCTAGAAAATCAAAGGCACTTTATATGATACATTAAACAAGATGTACTTAATTGATATTTATAGGACATTCGACCCAAAAACCACAGAATACACTTTCCTCTCAAGTGCTCATGGAACATTCTCTACGATAGATCATATTGTGGGTCACAAAT
This sequence comes from Balaenoptera acutorostrata, assembly GCF_949987535.1. Taxonomy (NCBI): domain Eukaryota; kingdom Metazoa; phylum Chordata; class Mammalia; order Artiodactyla; family Balaenopteridae; genus Balaenoptera; species Balaenoptera acutorostrata. The sequence goes on along the minus strand of NC_080066.1, from coordinate 55,490,984 downwards.
CAAGCCTTGGTAAATTTAAGAAGATTGAAATTGTATCAAGTATCTTTTCTGACCACAACACTATGAGACTAGTTATCAATTATAGGAAAAAATCTCTAAAAAATACAAACACATGGAAGCTAAACTATAAACTACTAAATAACCAAAAGATCACTGAAGAAATCAAAGAGGAAATCAAAAAATACCTAGAAACAAATGACAATGAAAACACGATGACCCAAAACCTATGGGATGCAGCAAAAGCAGTTCTAAGAGGGACGTTGATAGCAATACAATCCTACCTCAAGAAACAAGAAACATCTCAAATTAACAAACTAACATTACACCTAAAGCAATTAGAGAAAGAAGGGCAAAAATCCCTAAGGTTAGCAGAAGGAAAGAAATCATAAAGATCAGATCAGAAATAAATGAAAAAGAAATGAAGGAAACAATAGCAAAGATCAATAAAACTAAAATCTGGTTGTTTGAGAAGAAAAATAAAATCGATAAACCATTAGCCAGACTCATCAAGAAAAAAAGGGAGAAGACTCAAATTAATAGAATTAGAAATGAAAAAGGAGAAGTAACAACTGACACTGCAGAAATACAGAGGAACATGAGAGATTACTACAAGCACCTATATGCCAATAAAATGGGCAACCTGGAAGAAATGGACAAATTCTTAGAAAAGTACAAGCTTCCGAGACTTAACTGGGAAGAAATAGAAAATATAAACAGACCAGTCACAAGCACTGAAATTGAGACTGTGATTAAAAATCTTCCAACAAACAAAAGCCCAGGACCAGATGGCTTCACAGGTGAATTCTATCAAACATTTAGAGAAGAGTTAACACCTATCGTTCCCAAACTCTTCCAAAATATAGCAGAGGGAGGAACACTCCCAAACTCATTCTATGAGGTCACCATCACCCTGATACCAAAACCAGACAAAGATGTCACAAAGAAAGAAAACTACAGGCCAATATCACTGATGAACATAGATGCAAAAAACTGAACAAAATATTAGCAAACAAAATCCAAAAGCACATTAAAAGGATCATATACCATGATCAAGTGGAGTTTATCCCAGGAATGCAAGGGTTCTTCAATATACACAAATCAATCAATGTGTTAAACCATATTAACAAGTTGAAGAATAAACACCATATGATCACCTCAATAGATGCAGAAAAAGCTTTCGACAAAATTTAACACCCATTTATGATAAAAACCCTCCAGAAAGTAGGCATAGAGGGAACTTTCCTCAACATAATAAAGGCCATATATGACAAACCCACAGCCAACATCGTTCTCAATGGTGAAAACCTGAAACCATTCCCTCTAAGATCAGGAACAAGACAAGATTGTCCACTCTCACCACTATTATTCAACATAGTTTTGGAAGTTTTAGCCACAGCAATCAGAGAAAAAAAAGAAATAAAAGGAATCCAAATCAGAAAAGAAGAAGTAAAGCTGTCACTGTTTGCAGATGACATGATATTATACATAGAGAATCCAAAAGATGCTACCAGAAAACTACTAGGACTAAGCAATGAATTTGGTAAACTAGCAGGATACAAAATTAATGCACAGAAATCTCTTGCATTCCTATACACAAATGATGAAAAATCTGAAAGAGAAATTAAGGAAGCACTCCCATTTAGCATTGCAAAAAAAGAATAAAATACCTAGGAATAAACCTACCTAAGGAGACAAAAGACCTGTATGCAGAAAACTATAAGACACTGATGAAAGAAATTAAAGATGATACAAACAGATGGAGAGATATACCATGTTCTTGGATTGGAAGAATCAACATAGTGAAAGTGACTATACTACCTTAAGCAATCTACAGATTCAATGCAATCCCTATCAAACTACCAATGGCATTTTTCACAGAACTAGAACAAAAAATTTCACAATCTGTATGGAAACACAAAAGACCCCGAATAGCCAAAGCGATCTTTTTTTTTTTTTTTAACATCTTTCTTGGAGTATAATTGCTTTACAATGGTGTGTTAGTTTCTGCTTTAAAACAAAGTGAATCAGTTATACATATACATATTTTCCCATATCTCTTCCCTCTTGCATCTCCCTCTTTCCCACCCTCCCTATCCCACACCTCTAGGTGGTCACAGAGCACAGAGCTGATCTCCCTGTGCTATGCGGTTGCTTCCCACTAGCTATCTATTTTACGTTTGGTAGTGTATATATGTCCATGCCACTCTCTCACTTTGTCACATCTTACCCTTCCCTCTCCCCATATCCTCCCCATATCTTCAGGTCCATTCTCTAGTAGGTCTGTGTCTTTATTCTTGTCTTGCCACTAGGTTCTTCATGACCTTTTTTTTTCCCCCTTAGAGTCCATATATATGTGTTAGCATACTGTATTTGTTTTTCTCTTTCTGACTTACTTCACTCTGTATGACAGACTCTAACTCCATCCACCACACTGCAAATAACTCCATTTTGTTTCTTTTTATGGCTGAGTAATATTCCATTGTATGTATGTGCCACATCTTCTTTATCCATTCATCCAATGATGGACATTTAGGTCAAAGCAATCTTGAGAAAGAAAAAGAGAGCTGGAGGAATCAGGCTCCTGGACTTCAGACTATACTACAAAGCTACAGTAATCAAGATGATATGGTACTGGCACAAAAAACAGAAATATAGATCAATGGAACAGGATAGAAAACCCAGAGGTAAACCCACACACATATGGTCACCTTATTTTTGATAAAGGAGGCAAGAATATACAATGGAGAAAAGACAGCCTCTTCAATAAGTGGTGCTGCGAAAACTGGACAATTACATGTAAAAGAATGAAATTAGAACACTTCCTAACACCATACACAAAAATAAACTCAAAATGGGTTAAAGACCTAAATGTAAGGCCAGACACTATAAAACTCTTAGAGGAAAAGATAAGCAGAACACTCTATGACATAAATCACAGATCCTTTTTGACCCACTTCCTAGAGAAATGGAAATAAGAAAAAAATAAACCAATGGGACCTAATTAAACTGAAAAGCTTTTGCACAGCAAAGGAAACCATAAACAAGATGAAAAGACAACCCTCAGAATGGGAGAAAATATTTGCAAGTGAAGCAACTGACAAAGGATTAATCTCCAAAACTTACAAGCAGTTCATACAGCTCAATAACAAAAAAACAAACAACCCAATCAAGAAACAGGTGGAAGACCTAAATAGACATTTCTCCAAAGAAGATATACAGATTGCCAACAAACACATGAAAGGAGGCTCAACATCACTAATCATTAAAGAAATGCAAATCAAAACTACAATGAGGTACCACCTCACACCAGTCAGGATGGCCATCATCAAAAATCTACAAACAATAAATACTGGGGAGGGTGTGGAGAAAAGGGAACCCTCCTACACTGTTGGTGGGAATGCAGATTGATACAGCCACTATGGAGAACAGTATGCAGGTTCCTTAAAAAACTAAATATAGAACTACTATATGACCCAGCAATCCCACTACTGGGCATATACCCTGAGAAAACCATAATTCAAAAAGAGTCTTGTACCACAATGTTCATCGTAGCTCTATCTACAATAGCCAGGACATGCAAGCAACCTAAGTGTCTATCAACAGATGAATGATTACAGAAGATGTGGCACATATATACAATGGAATATTACTCAGCCATAAAAAGAAACGAAATTGAGTTATTTGTAGTGAGGTGGATGGACCTAGAGTGTGTCATACAGAGTGAAGTAAGTCAGAAAGAGAAAAACAAATACAGTATGCTAACACATATATATGGAATCTAAAAAAAAAAAATTGTTCTGAAGAACCTAGGGGCAGGACAGGAATAAAGACACAGACATAGAGAATGGACTTGAGGACACAGGGAGGGGGAAGCATAAGCTGGGACGAAGTGAGAGAGTGACATTGACATATATGCACTACCAAATTTAAAATAGATAGCTTGTGGGAAGCAGCCGCATAGCACTAGGAGATCAGCTCAGTGCTTTGTGAACACATAGAGGGGTGGGATAAGGAGGGTAGGGGGGAGACGCAAGACGGAGGGGATATGGGGATATATGTGTACATATAGCTGATTCGCTTTGTTATAAAGCAGTAACTAACACACCATTGTAAAGCAATTATACCCCAATAAAGGTGTTAAAAAATAGAAAAGAAAATCAACAGCAAGAAGCTTCACAAAAATGGAAAGGTGGCATTCGACACTCACTAAAGAGTAACTTACTCCTCCAGAAGGAACTCACTTTACAGCAAAAACATCTTCACAAAACAAGCAAGCAGAGAGGTCGAATTGGTCGTTTCTGGTCACTTAGTTGTGTCTGAACCTCTGGGAGGTGCATGGGTGCCGTTGCCATGTGAGCTGTTTGCTGGTAAGGCAACGATTCCACTTTGGTTTTCATTTCCTCAGTACCTCATGTCAGTGTTGCTGGTAAAGAATTTTTTTTCCTTATCTCAAGCAGAATGGCTTTTCCTGTTCCTGAAACCCACACTGGGCTGGACTTGCACAAGTAGGAAAAAATTACAAGTAGAGAAATATAACACCCCTAGGAAACATGAGTAAATCACTGGAATTGTTTCCATTTATTGGATGACAGCAACATACCAAAGGCTTTGTGTGTATTATCTCATTTAATATATTATTATTGCATTTATTTTATAGAGAAGGAAATCAAGACTTCGGGGAGTAAAGAACTTAGCCAACTTCAGTTAGGTAGAGAGGGATGGAGCCGGGATTCTAACTCCCTCTGTCTGTTTACAGACACCACATTTAACCGTTGCACAAACCATCCACCTGACAGAGAAGTCACAGAAGGTTGACCTAAAATAAGATCATATTTCCCCAGATTCCACTGGTGGTCCCAGCTTCAGTTTCCATAATTGACTTGCTGTATATAAACCTTGTATGTGCACTGCCAAGATTTCCATCACCATCTGTCATATACCCTTTACTGCAGAAGAGATATGAGAAAATATAAGGTTCTCAAGGGTACGACACTTCTGCAGATGAAGCAATTAGAGAAAAAAGGTAAACTCTTTTTTCTGCTCTGGATTTAAAAGGAATTGTCCCTGTACAAAGAAAGAGTGAGCTTGTCTTTGGATCAATGTGTTTTTACTTAAAGACAGCGTCGAGTGACAACTGGAATGAAAGATACACTATGCTCTGGGATTCAGGGTTCCAGAAATTGTCTGAGGTATGGCTGCACTGATGAGCTTATCTTTTAATATCCAGCAGCACACTGAGACACACCCATGCAGAGTCCCAACCAATTCTTTGTGCGTGTTATAGAAACGTGTTTACCTTTGGTTAAAAAAAATGTTGGTTTCCACTCTCATCAAGATTATACCGAGTGGATGGCTGACCTACTTTTGCTGCAGTGTTTGATTTGCTTTTAATTATAGCAATTACAGTGCCCTGATCACTGGCATCATCCCCAGGATGTTGGTTTTTTCTTAATGTTATTGTTACCCAGATTACACAGCTGTGGTGCCAGTGTGATGCTTGAGAATGTTCCAGGGGTGATGTGAGCTGTCTTAGAAACTCGTTAGAGGTCAGCACTAGTTCGTTATCAAGATTTCTCCACTGGCTGCTGGGTTGACCTCATTGTAAAGAGCTACCCCTTGACATGGCCTTGGGAAACCTGAGTTGCCCTGATCATGTCCTGGAAAAAGAAGGGTTCTTTTGGGAGACCCAGCAGAGTCAACCATTCGAGGTCTACAGAGTAGAGTTTTCCAAGTGAAATTAAAATCTTCCCAGAAAAAAACTGACTTTTAGATGCCTAGTTCTTCCATTCCCCTCCCTCCCTGCCTTCCTGCCCTTCATCCCTGTATTTGTCAGTTTGGCAGCTACAACAAAGTGTCACAGACTGGGTGGCTTAAACAGAAAATATTTATTTCTCCCAGTTTTGGAGGCTGGGAATCTCAAGATCAAGGTGTAGTGGTTCTGTTGTTGGGCGAGGGCTCACTTCCTGATGTGCAGATGGCCATCTTCTCACTGTGTCCCACATGGCAGAAAGAGAGAGGAAGCACACTTTCTTTCTGTCTTTTCTTATAAGGGCATTAATCCCATCATGAGGGTTCCACCTTCATGATCTAAATACCATCATCTTGGGTATTAGGATTTCAACATATGAATTTGGGGGGAACATAAACATGTGGTCCATAGCAATCTTCAAATTCAAAACATCTATTGTAAACTTTGTGAAATAAAATTCATATTTATGACAAGACAAAAAAAATTAACACAAAAATTCTTCTCTGCCCTTTGGCCTCCCCTCTCCCCTAACTGTACATTGTGTATCAGCATTATGCATGGACCAGACCTTTCCCGTCAGCAGGAATACCTGCTCAGCCATAAACAGCAACATTCTCCCAGCATCAATAAGACAACTTTTTAAAAGACAACATTCCTTCTTGATCTTGTAAAGGGTCACATGACCCACCATTATGGTGCTTAAATCTGGATTACGTAAACTGTCAAAAATATGTCATTTGATGTACAGCCCTCTGTCTCAAAAAACTTATATAAACCGTGTCTTGACTTCTAACGGAGGAACAGTTCTCAGAACTTTCTGAGACGCTCTTCTTGGGTTATAATCCTCAAATTTGGCTCGAATAAAACCTTCCAATCTTTCCTAGATCGACTGATTAATTTTTTTTGACAACCTGTATAGGATTACTGACTATAATAGCAGTAGGTAGAATTTATAAAGACTATTCTATGCGCAAGTATTAACAACTTTCGTGTTCCCCAAGAAGTAGGGACTCTGTCATTCCTGCTTGTCAGATTTAAAAATTGCCATGGGGACGGGATAAGTAACTTTCTGAGTTGTGGGGACTGGGTTCCAATGCAGGAGACCTACTGCCTTACCAGGGACCTCCTCCCATGCCAGGATGCAGTGAGGACACCCATCTGTGTGAACAGACCTGTCAGGGGGCCTCCTCCCACCCTGATGGAGCTCGGTGGAGGCTGGGACTCTAATGTCACAAAGCTTCACCACCCCAAATTAATTAAATTGATACTATAAAAAATGGTGGTGCTTGATGTTTTTTATTCTTCTGGTTTGATGAAATGCACATAGTCAAATCTAATCAATCTTCACCTTCTCAAAAGTGGAATGATGACTCAGAGAGCAAGGTGTGGAATTACAGGATGCTCGGATGCTGCTCGCAGGAAGGCTGAGCACTGAGACCCAACCTAACTCAACTAATTTTCAAAGCCCCCTCTGCAGAGGGAAGCACTAATTTACTTACAGTCCTTTGATATGTTATTACAAATCACTCTTACCTACTCATTAGAGGAACTCCCCCACAGAATTTCCCCATTCTTTTAATTCTATGCTAATTACAGGTCTGTTCTTAAAGTACAGTAGAATGGTGAAGAATGAGACAGACCTGTGTTAGAATCTAGACTCTTCAATTTACTGACTGTTAATTTTGAACAAGTCACCTAGCCTCTGAAAGTCCCATTTTCTTTACCTGTAAAATGAAGATAATCATATCCTTCCCTGGTTTGAAGGCTGTAAGGAAGAAATGAAAGCCAACCTCACTGACAGGACTATGTTGAGTTTGCAGTAGAAACTGCTGGTTCTTGCATTTAACTAATCTTCATTTTTCACTAATCCCAAACTGATCTCTTTGCAATAAACATAAATATAGCAAAAATTTTCTTTTCATGTTTCTTTGACTCTTAGTACAGATTTAATTGAATGGAAAGTTCCAATGCTATGCAGTAATCCTTTGGTAATTCCATTGAAATGACCTGAACTGGAAAATGGTGAAATCGATTTCAGAAGTGAGACTAGTGTTTCCTCTGCACATCAGTAGGTACAGAGGAATGTCTCCTGTGGCATTCCATGGATTAGTGTAGTTTTAAGGAAGCTGTAGGAGTTTTGTGTTTATCAATACATCTTTTGTTCTTTGATTGTCAGCAGTTTTCTTGCCTTTTAGGGTATTTTAAGACTTTTTACTCCATGAAACATTGGGATTTGTCAGAAACCACCTGCCCATGACTGTCTTTCAATCCAAAGGAAGGTATGAGGGTAGATAGAGCACAGTGATCTTCCAGGGGAGGTAAGGCAAAGTGCGGAGGAACTAAAAGACAGGGAGACAAAATCCCACTGAATGGATGCGGGAATGCCTAGTGGCAGATGTTCATTTGGAGCAGAACTTGGAGTCATCAGCAGACTCATTGGAGGAGATGTTTCTTGTGGGTCAAATACAGGACTGTTCCTGCTCTCCATGAGTTTCAAGATCCCAGATGATAGAGACACCTCGGAGAATACAAAAGCACCACCTGCTCAGATTCGCCAGTTTGGGGACAGTTAAGATGAAACCCAAGGAATATCAGCCAAGAAATGGGTGAAGTGGGAGAAATTGGTCATGAAAGTGAACAAGTGTGTTGGTGAAGGTGTGTGATCTGTTAAGTTCTTGACACATTGAGCTGAAGCAGTTTGTGAGACATCCTAGTAGGGATTTCAAGTGACACATTCAGGGGAGAGACCTGGGCTGGCAATGCTGGCCTGAGATTCATTAGCAAACAGATAGAAGTTGAAAACAAGAAGGGAAAAAGATCCTCCCAATGAGTATGTGGTTCAAGAGATGCAGACCCAGGTGCCTGTGAGGAACCAAGGCTGGAGGAACCATGAGAACATCTATGAACAGGAGTTGGGTAGATGCAGCGTGCTAACATCCTCTACCTCCACTTCACCCTCCTTCCAGAGTCAGAAGTTGAAAGGGTAAAAGTAAAAACAAAACCAAACATTTCCCCGATGCACAGGCCACTAGGGTTTCAGATGACAATTAGTTTTTGCTAGTTAGATGCACTGATGCAGGACATGGATGGCTACAGGGAGGCAGAGGCCATATTCCTCCTGCTGGCTCTGCTGGCAAACAAGCAGTGAGGCCCTGAATGTTGGGGGCAGCTATGGGGGCTGAACTCAGTGGTCCGATGTGTGGTCACCAGCTCTGTGAGTGCTAAGAGACTGGCAGGGAGGGCACAGGTGTGGGAACACAGGTGTGACAGCTACACCACCCTGCACCTCACCTACATCATTGTTTTGGTGATGTTCCTCAACTCTGCATCCCGGTGGAAGCCCCCTGACTTCTACTTTTCTGGTTCATCCAGTGATTTTAGGTAAACAATGAATTCCCTGGATTAAAAGCTTCTTTCTTCAGAAATACCTAGAATTTCTGTTTTCTTGCATGGAACTGGGATGAATAAAGGAAATTTAAGCAAGCTGGGAGAAAAGACTATTTCAAATGGAAGGTGTGAGCTACAGTATTACATGTCATCAAGAGCTAATAAAAGTAAGAACTAAAAGATGTCTACTGTATTTGGAAGTTGTTCTCTACCAAAGAGATTCCAGTGGTGTCTGGATAGGGCAGGTGGCAGGGCCACCTAGACAAGTGTGCGCCCCATGGCAGGCTGATGATTTGGTGTTCTTTCAGGTTTCCTTAATTAATTAACAGCTTCTTAAAAATCAACTGGTTTTATTAAAACTCATGCTCATTAAAGAGAGTTTAGGAAAATAAGACAAAAAGAATAAAAAGTATCTATAATTCCCCGACTTTTAAAAAAACTGCATGAATATTTAACAGGTTCTCTTTTGGACTTCTTTTCAAGTCATTATTTTTTGTCTTTTAAAAAACATTTTTATTGAAATATAGTTGATTTACAATGTTGTCTTAGTTTCAGGTGTACAGCAAAGTGATTCAGTTATGTATACACACACACACATATATTCTTTTTTAGATTCTTTAAAATATACACATTACTATATATAAAATAGATAACCAACAAAGACTTACTGTATAGCACAGGGAACTATACTCAATAACTTGCAATAACCTATAAGAGTTTTTTTTTTCCTTGAATAGACATTGTAAACTCTATTAGGCTTATAACCCAGAGGTCAGTTGTCCCCTAGGTCTGTTCATTGGGCTTTTCCAAAACAAAACTCCCTTTGTGTGAAAGCATTGTTGAAAGACAAAAATTAGTGAAGAATGTGTTGGGGAGATAGAGAAGTAGTTTACATTGCATCAAGCATTTCACGTGAGGGCATCTTCAGTAGATGTTCTTCCTCCCCAGGACTCTTTGTTTCTGTGACCTGGTGGCTATGTCTACTCAGCCTTTCTTTGCTGCTTCAGTGCTCAACCCATAAGTCCCCTAACTCTTCCTTTCCATATTGCCCTTTTCAAATTCTATCCCTACTTCCTGCAGAGCAATTTAGCACTGTGGAAGCAACAGTCTTCAAGCTTGCATACATCCAACCTTGGTCAATACTCTTAAGTAGGCTTAACTTGCTCTGAATAAATCAGCAAATCATATTTTCAAGAGCAGCTCTTCCGAGATGCTAGTGGATCATTATAAAGAACTAAAAAACTTTGCCTTTCACATGTTCAAATCCACATAAGGAATTTATTACATGCAGTGAATGACAGTATAAGCAATATACATTTCACTGATTACATAAGAAGACTCCAGTAAATACTTGGGTTAATTGGTATGATAATTCAAAATTTTAATTGTGATTTTTAGTGCTTCCTTATAAGGAAATGGATAATGAAGGGGTAAAAGAAGTCATGAACTATGTGAGTGAGTGGGTTGGAACAGAGGATGTGCTAAGCACTATATGATGAATGCTCTTGTAATGTAACATCAGTAGCAGTGGGAATTGAAAAGAGGTCAAGATAAGATGGGCTACACTGCAGTAACAAACTCTGAGATCTCTTAACAGAGCACAACACAAGTTGAATGCTAAGCTTGTGCAAAGCCCAGTGTTGCCCAGGGGCTTCTCCACAGTGTGACTCAGGGCCAGGACCCTCCATTTTGTGATGCTGCCTTCTCAGTACATTCTTCCAGGTCAAGGTGAAGTGTAAAACAGTAAAGCGTGAGGACTTATTATTTCACAAGAAAAAGAAAATAGGGAGAAACAAAAGAACATAGCTATAGGGTGTGGTAGGCAATGGAGTAAAGGGGTTAGAGTTGGGAGGAAGACATCTCTGAGAAATCTTCTAAATAATTTTACTTTTGAACTATGTGTGTGTGTATTTACATATATACCCTCATCCATACATATATAAAATCTCCAATAACTTAAATCAGACAGAAAAAATAAGCCCTAATATTGAGCACAAACGGTAACAAATAAATCCAAATTTATATCAAATTAATAACATAAAGTTGTAGAGAAAATATTGTGTTTAGAAAATATTGTGTTAAATAATCCTTAATAGAGTCCTCTGGTTAAATATATTTATCAGGTTATATTCTAAAGGCAATGAGAACTAAAAATAAATTTTAAAGCTCACTCAGCAGTTTTATTGTTAATAATAGTAGTGGTGTTGTAATTTAAATTTTAAATGAATATCATTGGATAAAGCAAATAAATATTTTAACATTATTAGGAACTAACATTTTAATGTAAGATTTAAAATAAAACAAAGGAAGTAAGGAAAAACTTTGTGATATTAAATTTTAATTGGAAATACAGTATGAATTCATGTTTTAAAAAAAATTTCTAGCTCTGTCCATTGAAAGGGCTTAGAAGCAGTGACACCCTAGTAGCAATGAACATTGGCAGTATATAGATTTCCCATATAAAAGAACTAGGCCTCCTTTGAGAAATGCTGAGTCACAGTTGGGCCAGAAAAAGAATAAAATGAGTCTGATATATTGTGTAAAATGAGTCTGATATATTGTGTTGAGCTGGAAATCAAGGTAGAACCCAAAGATTCCCAGAGCGATATCAGAAGAATGTGGGCACAGGTTTGAAGGGACTCACACTGCAGCTTTTGGGTCAATTGGAACAACAAAAGAAATAATTAATGTAATTGACAGTCATACCTTATGGCTGGCAAATATTTTTCATAGCTGTATTTTTCATGACAGCTATGCGTGTGTGTGCATGCATGTGTGTGCCTGTGAGTGTTCCCATATGCTCTAGGTTCTTATTACAATGTGACTGAAAGTCCTTCTACTGAGTTGGAGGGTCTGTGACTCTTCCTTGAATGTAGATCTGTATTTGTGACTACTCCAACCTACAGAGAATGCAAACATAGCAGTCTATGTGGCTTCTGAGGCTAGGTCATAAAAAGGATAAAGTGTATGCCTGCCTCTCTCTCTCTCTTAATGCTTGTGTTTGACGCTGTTCTTGGTGGGACAGCAGTGAGTGGTGGCTTGAAGCAGGATCTTATTTCCCTGCCCAGTAGTTGAACCTGAGTAGCCTGGATGAAAACCAGGAGTCCTAGCTGCTAGACCACTAGTGGCTAAAAGCTAGAAGCAAAGTAGCCCTGACCCTTGCCCCTATTGTAACAAGAATGTTCTAAGGAGGAAAAAAACTGCAAAAGCAGGTACAAAGTTTATCATTAGAGACACAGCATAACTTGGGAGGGCACACAGAGAAACAATTTATTTATTTAAGACAGAAGCAAGGCAGAAATACTCACCCAGAGAGGAGGGCGGCCATCCTGAATGAGGAATGTGCCAGAGATGTGATTTAAATCACTTATATGAGGCAGTTCTTCTGGGTCTTGTTTCTCCTCTAACCAATTATCTCGCTTCTTTTTCCATATCTGACCTGCCCTAGAACCCTCCCAATACGTGTGCACATCTTTTTGCCAAGATGGATTCCAGCACAGAGGCTCAAAGGAGTATGACCACATATATTATGAGATGATGCCCCCTACCTTTTTGACTCCCCGAGGAGCCTTCCTTCACATCTGCAGTCGGGGAGGTTTCCTTGATCTCAGGAGTAATAGATGTGGTCGTTTAATCTCTTTACTCCAGCAGATCTCAGATCCTGCCATTAACTTTGTCCTTGGAGTGTCAGGGAAAACAAAGCTTCAATTTACTCCACTTGACAAACTCCAGCTGCTCAGCCCAGGGGCCCATCTACCTCCTACCTCAACACCATCCTAGGAGGAAACCAAAACTAGCCGGTGCAGAGCGACCACATGGAGAGGATCTTGCTGAGAGGAGCTGAGGTCCCCAGCCAAGAGCCATGATCAACAATCAGACATGTGAGTGATGACCCAAACCTTCGAATGAGATGAGCCATCCCTCTGTTCAGATGCTTTGTTCAAATTCCTGACCCACAGAACCAGTGAGCACAATAAATGGTTGTTTCATGCTACTATATTTTCAGATAGATTTTATTTGTTTCGTATTTTTTTAAAATCATGGTAAAATATACATAACATAAAACTTACCATCTTAACCAACTTAAAGTGTACAGTTCAGTGGCATTTAGGACATTCACACTGTTGTGCACCCATCACTGCCGTCCATTTCCAGAACTCTTTCATCTTCCCAAACTAAAACTCTGTACCCATTAGATAAAAACTCCCAATTTCTTACTCCCCCCTGCTCCTGCAGCCACTGTTCTACTTTCTGCCTCTGGGAGTGTGACTGCTTGAGGTACCTCATATAAGTGGAATTGTACAGTATTTGTTCTTTTGTGACTGGCTTACTTCACCTGGCATAATGTGCTCAAGGTTCATCCATGTTGTAGCATGTGTCAGAATTTCCTTCCTTTTTAAGGCTGAATACTATTCCATTGTGTAGATAGATAGATAGATATAAATATAGCTTATCCATTGAGATAATAGCACAGCCATAACAACTAAATAAATACAAATTAATGAATTCAGAAAAGATATTCCAAAAAAAAGAAAGAGAAAAAAAGGAAATCTCTTCTTTTTAAAAGAATGTTACCTAATAAATGCAAAAAGAATAATAGAATGTGAAAATAACCATTTTGCAAATCCAACTGTAATGACTAGTTCTGGCAAGAATTATCAATGAATGCTAAAATTGTTATGTGAAAGATCTGGGGGAACAGGGTATCTAATGGTGACAAAGTATCACTCCTCCGAATTTTTTCAGATTCCAAACAGGAAAATGTAGTGTTAATGTTGAGGGATAAAGCAGTCACCACCTTAACCAAATGATCAAAGTCAGCATTTCCTATGGTGGGAACCCTGAGATTGTGCACTTCCTGATTTAATGCCATAGGAAGTACCTCGGGGCATCTGTGTAGTACTTTTTCCAAAATGTTTAATCCAGAAGTATCACATCTCTAGACATAACTTAGAATTTACAGGAAAAATAAAGGAGAAAAGAACATATTAAATGACACTCTGTGGAATTTGTCAGGCACATCCAGAATGTGGTCATTCTGAAGATAAAATAAATCAATGCTTAGGAAAACTTGGCCTTGTTCCTGGCATACCTTCATGTTCAGTAAATAATAGTTGCTACTGTTACGTATTTAGAAACTCTGGTGATGATGGCAGGAGGAACGGGGAATTAGGTTGGCTATTCCTTGGTTCCTTCTTTATCATTTCAAAACTGAGACTTTTGCCATCAACTCTGGAATGAAAAAGTGGAAATGGAACCACTCTGGCAAGTCACATGTCTAGCAATCCCTTAAGTACAGTGTTTGATGTTAACAAAACTTGTAGATCTGCCTGATTTCATCATGGAATCATATGTATGACATTCAGGGTATCTGTAGGCTGCCTTGCTACCTTCTGAGCCTCCTGGGAGCATCTTGTAAAGTGCTTGCTGTGCACAGGTCCTCAGTGGGTGACTGAGCTGGCTGAGGTCAACATGATAAAAAGCACCTGGGGCCCTCTCTCCATCATGCCCTCCTTTTCCATCATCCTCTCCTCCTTTTATATTTTTCCTTACGTTATTCCCCTTCAGGCAGCCCATCTTTGACTCTTTTGACACCTCCTCTGCTATTACCCTGCGGAAACTATTTTTACTTCCATTTTATACGCTCATTTAAAAAATTGCCCCCAAACTCTAGCTCTGCCAGACAGATAAATCTGATTGTATAACCATGTTAGAATTATGTTTGACTTCATTTTCAGTCTGTGTGTGGAAAATAAATGGGGACCAAATGAAGGATGTAGTACTGGTTTGTCATTGTTTCATTTGAGAAAATAAATAAAAACAATTATTAATTTGGAAAGTTGGATCCTCAAGAAAAAATACAAGTAACATCTGACTCAATATTGTCATTATTGATAGGTAGCTAAAAAATGAGTTTGCCACATTGTTTTAAATCTGTAGTAATAAAATCAATAGCTCTTCAAATAAACATATTTTTAGTTTGGTATTCATTCAACCTAATAATACTTTATCCCTTTTACTTTTAGTACTTTATTTTAGTCCTCCTGTGCTCCTGTCATTAAAACACATTGGTTACTATGGCAATGAAAGAGTGAGAGATGTGAAAGGCACACAGTAGTACCCACAGCCATAAATGAGACATGATTTATATGCCAGGTGAACACTGGCATATATGATAGGAAATAATTAAGAAAGTGCTTTTCATAAATTCCTTTTGTAAATGATGTGGGTATTCCACTTGATTATCTGATGACTAAATTTAAATCAAATTTAATAATTTAAATTATTTTTTGACCCTCATTGCATGAAGAGGTATCTGAATATTTTCTCTTTTCTTGTGAAACCTCCCTTTGATGCAGCATTTTCATCGTAACCCTCCCATCATCTTTTCTGATGACATTCTGAGAGATTATCTTTGGGGCTGAGATTTATGTTGTTCACTCAGGCAAATGCTAAATACTCGTAAGTCAAAGGCTTTCACGAGGATTTCATAGTGTAGAAAATGTTAGCTTGATCGCTGTAGTGGTTGTGGTTAACATTTTAATGGTGGATTCAGCAAAAACAATTCACTATAGGGAATAGTGAAGCAGGGAGAATTAAATGAGTAGCAAAGTCAGATTTTTCTTCTCTGTTAGGAAAACTTGGCCACCTACCCCATTGTTTGCCACCCTGTGCTGTGAGAAAGGACTGATACAGAGAATGGGCAAAACAAGCTCTTTCAATTCACACACTACTCCCTGTCTCTTCCCCCACATCTGTCATGATGTGCAATGAGCCCAGTGACCAAGCACCATCACTGAAAGTGGGATGTGTCTTTCTGCACAGATGAGTCACACTGTTTCCCATCAGCACACTCAGACTGAGACCTGTACAACTCAGTGAGCTCCTGAAAGTTCAGAACTGTGGATTTTTTCAATTGTGTTCAATTTCCCCCCAGTTTGGACTTTATTCTTACATCTGCTTACATCCATGTAGCTTTCCCTGTCTTATGGATGGATTTTCCAATCTGAATGTGTTTCAAAAATAGCAACATCCATTGTATGTGTCCCTTTGTCAGGGGCTAGAAGTACTTTCCAGAGAAGGCACTCATGTATGTAGGACCTTGTTGGTTACCCATGAATGCCAGAGGAAGAAGTGAGATGGAAGGATGATTTGAAGGATGAAAGGTACTAAATTTCTAAATAGCACAAGGGTAATTTCAGGAGTAAGTGAATAAACAGAAAGAGTTCAAGGCACAAGAATTGGATGGAACAAATGTTATTCCAAAGCAGGTAGACAAAATTCAGATTAAGAGTAACTGTTGCAGAGGCTTCGACACTTAAAAGTCTCCAAGAGTGATGAAAAGTTAGAAGAGATGGAAAATGTTTAGTTGATAGGTAAGAGGATAACATAGGAGAACAATGAGCCATGGATATATTTATAGGAGAAAAATTCAACAGTCAACAAAGGCAGGTGGAATGTGGCTGTTTTAAACGAAGGACATAGAAGTTTTGTTTGAAAATATGCTTTCTATGGTCTTAATACCCCTTCTGAGATGTAGATCTTGTGCCTTAGGCTCTGAAAACATGATATCCATCCTTTGAGTTAAAGGGGACATTTCCTTTACTATACAACTGTAAGACATTATGACACAATTACTCAGGCAAAGAGACTTGTAACTAATCAGAAAAAGAACTATGAGCAGAATTTAATCAATCAAAAGTAGAAGAAAACACCCATAAGATTTGTAAATTGTTACACTTAATGGTTGCTCTGTGATTGAGAGGCCTGCCTTGAATTCTAGTCAAAGCACACAGGTTGATTGATGTTACTAATCTGGACATAAACTCTTAAAGGCAATGTAGCAGATGAAGCAAATAATCAAATTGTACAGCTTCTACCTCATAGAGTTATCATGAGAATTAAGCAAAATAATGTATGTCGAGCCTAGCACAATATATAGTAGTACATGGTAAACACATTATACATAAATCTGGTTCTTGTTCAAACTAGTAGTTACCAATGGGGAGGGGGAAAGGAGGAGAGGCAAGGTGGATGTAGGGGATAAAGAGGTACAAACTACTATGTATAAAATGAGTAAGCTACAAGGATATATCGTACAACACAGGGAGTATAGCCAATGTTTTATAAAAACTATAAATGGAGTATAACCTTTAAAAATTATGAATCACTATGTTGTGTACCTGAAACCTGTATAATATTGTAAGTCAACTATACCTCAATAATAAAAAAAAAAGAAAGAAAAAAAAGGGGACATTTCTTTCATTGCATTTATTGTTATCTTATTCTGTTTATGCATTTCCATTTAAAATCTGTGTACACAAATATCAAAATAGCTTGGTTAGTTGCTTGATGAGTTCTTTTCCAACCTTGAGCTCTCTATGAATTTCAAGGACAGTAGATTATGGGTTATTTTACCATAGAACAATCATTCATTAGATGTCCCATTCCAACAACAGATGGCAAATATCTGGTTACCAGCTGTTTTCCTAACCAGCTCAATAGCCAGATGTGGCTGGGAATACTTCATCCCTATTGGTCCATATTAGATGTGTGATGTTTGGGTGTTTGAATCAGCAGTTCCTTCTAATATTAATTTTAACAGTAGAGACAAGATAGCCTGAAAAGTCAGACAGGTCTTCCTAAAACCAAGATCCTGCTAATGAAAAATCTCCATTCTAGTTGCCTTTAAGGACTGTAATGATTACTTCTAGTTGTTTAAATTGAATCTTACACACACTTTGGTTTCACTTAGTGGCCAGAGCCCCATTGAATACATGAGGCATTCTTCATGCACATAGCACTCTCGATCTGTGCCCAGATGGATGCCATTTTACCGATGGAGTTACTTTCCGGGTTCTTCAAGGTACATGTTCAATGCTATTTCTGACAATTTTCTAAGAGATCCTTATGTACTTCAGTCATGTGTGGAAACAGTCTGCTGTAGTGGAAGAGCTTTGGGATTAGAATCAGATTCAAGGGTCATCTCCTCTTACTAGAAACTTCACCCACAAGAGAAAGGGGGGCAGAGTCAAGATGGCAGTGTGGGAAGACACTGAGTTAGCATCTCCCCACAACTAGGACACCTGCTGGCCGCTGGTGAGGGACCCTGATGCCCAAGGAGACGGGAGGAACCCCCAAGTGAACCAGTAGGATGTGGGAGGACTGAGGGGGGAGAAAAAGTGGAGGTCAGACAGGATCGGTGCCCCTAAGGCCAGGGAGATCAGGAGAGACAGGCAGGAGGGGTCTTCTAGGAGGAGTGGGAGAGGAGCAGAGGGCATTTGCCCTGCTCACTCAGGCCTGGGGAGCCTGCTGAGCTCCCAGACCAGTTCCCTGCCCTCCAAGTTCCCCTCACCCTGTGGCTGCATTGGTCCTGGGGGAATAGGAGGGAGGCCTGGGAGATCAGGAGAGGCGAGCAGGAGGGGCCCTCCAGGACTGGAGGAGCAGGAGAGGAGAGGAGGGCATTTGCCCAACCCATTCGAGCCCAGGAAGCCTGCTGGGCTCCCAGGTGAGTTTCCCCACCCTCTGAGAACAAGGGTGGGGAACATGCCTGGGCTCCTTTTGTTCCTTGAGCATAAGCCCCATCCCCCCACAGTCCCCCAGGGCCTTTTCCAGCCCTGTGGGTCCTAAGCATAGGCCCCACCCACCACCCAAAACTTGCCCTTGCTTAGGCCCCGCCCTCCACAGCCAAGACCTTTCTCCCCACTTTTTTTTTCTTTTCCCTCCTCCTCTTTTTTATTATTGTGGTACTGATGTACCTTCTGGTTGTTGATTCATCTATATTTTAATTTTTGTATTCTTTCTAACATATCTGTTAGTTTCCTAGTCTAATTTTATTATTTACTTTGTTATTGTTCTCTTTTTTCTTTTTCTTTTTCTTTTCTTTGCCACCCCACGCAGCTTGCAGGATCTTTGTTCATGAGCTGGGGATTGGACCGAAACTCCTGCAGTGGGATCTCCAAGTCCAAACCACTGGACTAACACAGAACCTCAGAACCCAGGGAATATTCATCAGAGTGAGGTCTCACGGAGGTCCTCATCTCAGCACCCAGACCCAGCTCTACCCAACAGCCTACAAACTCCAGTGTTGGAAGCCTCACACCAAACAACCAGTTAGACAGGAACACAATCCCTCTCATTAAAAAAAAAAGTCACAGATGAAGGAGCAAGGTAAAAACCTACAAGACCAAATAAATGAAGAGGAAATAGGCAATCTACCTGAAAAAGAATTCAGAGTAATGATAGTAGAGATGATACATAATCTCAGCAATAGAATGGAGGTATGGAAAGAGAAAATACATGAAGTGTTTAACAAAGATCTAGAAGAACTAAATAACAAACAAACAGAGATGAACAACACAATAACCGAAATGAAAAATACACTAGAAGGAATCAAACAGAATAACTGAGCAGAAGAATGCATAAGTGAGCTGGAAGACAAAATGGTGGAGCATTTATTCTGCCAAGGAGCAGAATAAAGAAAAAGCACGAAAAGAATTGAAGACTATCTCAGAGACCTCTGGGACAACACTAAATGCACCAACATTCGAATTATAAGGGTCCCAGAAAAAGAAGAGAAAAAGAAAGGGTCTGAGAAAATACTTGAAGAGATTGTAGTTGAAATCTTCCCTAACATGGGAAAGGAAATAGTCACCCAAGTCCGGAAGTACAGAGAGTCCCATATAGGATAAACCCTAGGAAAAACACACAAAGACACATATTAATCAGACTAACAAATATTAAATTCAAAGAAAAAATATTAAAAGCAGCAAGGGAAAAACAAAAAATAACATACAAAGGAATCCCCATAAGGTTATCAGCTGATTTTTCAGCAGAAACTCTGCAGGCCAGAAGGAAGGGTCAGGATATACTTAATGTGATGCAGAACAAAAACCTACAACCAAAATTACTCTACCCAGCAAGGATCTCATTAGATTCGATGGAGAAATCAAAAGCTTTACAGACAAGCAAAATCTAAGAGAATTCAGCACCAAACCAGCTCTACAACAAATGCTAGAGAAACATCTCTAGGCAGGAAACACAAGAGAAGAAAAAGACCCACAAAAAAACCCCCAAAACAGTTAAGAAAATGGTAATAGGAACATACATATGGATAATTACCTTAAATGTGAATGGATTAAATGCTCCAACCAAAAGACACAGGCTCGCTGTATGGATACAAAAAAATGACCCATATATATGCTGTCTACAAGAGACCCACTTCAGACCTAGTGACACATACAGACTGAAAGTGATGGGATGGAAAAAGATATTCCATGCAAATGGAAATCAAAAGAAAGTTGGAGTTGCAATACTTGTATCAGATAAAATAGACTTTAAAATAAAACTATTACAAGAGATAAGGAGGGACCCTACATAATGTTCAAAGGATCAATCCAAGAATAAGATATAACAATTGTAAATATTTATGCACCCAACATAGGAGCAGTCTAATACATAAGCCAAATGCTAACAACCATGAAAGGAGAAAGCAATGGCAAAACAATAATAGTAGGGGACTTTAACACCCCACTTACACCAATGGACAGATCATCCAAACGGAAAATAAATAAGGAAACACAAGCTTTAAATGACAAAATAGACCAGATAGATTTAATTGCTATTTATAGAACATTCCACCCCAAAGTGACAGAATACACTTTCTTCTCAAGTGCACATGGAACAT
This sequence comes from Balaenoptera acutorostrata, assembly GCF_949987535.1. NCBI lineage: Eukaryota > Metazoa > Chordata > Mammalia > Artiodactyla > Balaenopteridae > Balaenoptera > Balaenoptera acutorostrata. Next base: position 55,470,162 of record NC_080066.1, on the reverse strand, counting down.
TCTCCAGGATAGATTGCATCTTGGGTCACAAATCAATCCTCAGAAATGTTAAGAAAATTGAAATCATATCAAGCATCTTTTTTGACCACAACATTATGAGATTGGAAATCAATTATAGGAAAAAAAAACTGTAAAAAACACAAATACATGGAGGCTAAACAATGCACTACTAAACAACCAAGAGAACACTGAAGAAATCAAAGAATAAATAAAAAATACATAGAAACAAATGACAACAAAAACACGATGACCCAAAACCTATGGGGTACATCAAAAGCAGTTCTAAGAGGGAAGTTTATAGCAATTCAATCTCACCTCAAGATACAAGAAAAATCGCAAATAAACAATCTAACCCTACACTTAAAACAACTAGAGAAAGAAGAACAAAGCAAACCCGAAGTCAGTAGAAGGAAAGAAATCATAAAGATCAGATTAGAGGGAAATGAAGAAAACAATAGCAAAGATCAATAAAACTAAAAGCTGGTTCTTTGAGAAGATAACCAAATTTGATAAACCATTAGCCAGACTAATAAAGAGAAAAAGTGAGAAGACTCAAATCAACAGAACTAGAAATGAAAAAGGAGAAGTAACAACTGACACTGCAGAAATACAAAGGATCATAAGAGATTACTACAAGCAACTATATGCCAATAAAATGGACAACCACGAAAAAATGGACAAATTCTTGGAAAGGTACAATTTTCCAAAGTTGAGCAAGGAAGAATTAGAAAATATAAACAGACCTATCACAAGTAATGAAATTGAAACCGTAATTAAAAGTCTCCCAACCAATAAAAGCCCAGGACCAGATGGCTTCACAGGTGAATTCTATCAAACATTTAGAGAGGAGCTAACACCAGTCCTTCTCAAGCTCTTCCAAAAATTGCAGAGAGAGAAACACTCCCAAATTTATTCTACAACGCCACCATCACCCTGATACCAAAACCAGAAAAAGATATCACAAAAAAAGAAAATTATAGACCAATATCACTGATGAATAGAGGTAAAAATCCTGAACAAATTACTAGCAAACAGAATCCAACAGCACATTAAAAGGATCATACACACATGATCAAGTGAGATTTATCCCAGGGATGCAAGATTCTTCAATATATGCAAATCAATCAATGTGATACACCACATTAACAAATTAAGGAATAAAAACCATATGATCATCTCAATAGATGCAGAAAAAGCTTTTGAGAAAATTCAACACCCATTTATGATAAAGACTCTCCAGAAAATGGGCATAGAGGGAACTTACCTCAACATAATAAAGGGCATATATGACAAATGCTCAGCAAGCATCATACTCAATGGTGAAAACTGAAAGTAGTTCCACTAATATCAGGAACAAGACAAGGATGTCCACTCTCACCACTCTTATTCAACATAGTTTTGGAAGTCCTAGCCATGGCAATCAGAGAAGAAAAAGAAATAAAAGGAATCCAAATTGGAAAAGAAGAAGTAAAACTGTCACTGTTTGCAGATGACATGATACCATACATAGAAAATCCTAAAGATGTCACCAGAAAACTACTAGAACTAATTGATGAATTTTGTAAGGTTGCAGTATACAAAATTAATGCACAGAAATCTCTGGCATTCCTATACGCTAATGACAGAAAATCTGAAAGAGAAATTAAGGAAACACTACCACTTACCATTGCAACAAAAAGAATAGAATACCTAAGAATAAACCTGCCTAAGGAGGCAGAAGATTGTACTCAGAAAACTGTAAAACACTGATGAAAGAAATCAAAGATGACATAAACAAATGGAGAAATACACCATGTTCTTTTATTGGAAGAATCAATATTGTGAAAATGACTATAATACCCAAAGCAATCTACAGATTCAATGTAATCCCTATCAAACTACCAATGACATTCTTTACAGAATTAGAACAAAAAATTTTACAATTCGTATGGAAACACAGAAGACCCCAAATAGCTAAAGCAATCTTGAGAAAGAAAAACGGAGTTGGAGGAATCAGGCTCCCTAACTTCAAACTATAACACAAAGCTACGGTAATCAAGACAGTATGGTACTGCCACAAAAACAGAAATATAGATCAATGGTACAGGATAGAATGCCCAGAGATAAACCCATGCACATATGGGTACCTAATTTATGACAAAGGAGCCAAGAACATATGACGGAGAAAAGACAGCCTCTTCAATAAGTAGTGTTGGGAAAACTGGACAGCTACATCTAAAAGAATGAAATTAGAACACTACCTAACACCATACACAAAAATAAACTCCAAATGGATTAAAGACCTAAATGTAAGACCAGACACTATAAAACTCTTAGAGGAAAACATAGGAAAAATACTCTTTGACATAAACCACAGTAAGATATTTTTTGACCCACTTCCTAGAGTAACAGAAATAAAAACAAAAATAAAAAGATGGGACTTAATTAAACTTAAAAGATTTTGCACAGCAAAGGAAAGCATAAACAAGACGAAAAGATAACCCTCAGAATGGGAGAAAATATTTGCAAATGAAACAACAAAGGATCAATCTCCAAAATATATAAACAGCTCATGGAGCTGAATATCAAAAAAACAAACAATCCAGTTAAAAAATGGGCAGAAGACCAAATGGACATTTCACCAAAGAAGACATACAGATGGCCAAGAGGCACATGAAAAGATGCTCAACATCACTAATTATTAGAGAAATGCAAATCAAAACTACAATGAAGTATCACCTCATGCCAGTCAGAATGGCCATTATCAAAAAATCTAAAAACAATAAATGCCGGAAAGGGTGTGGTGAAAAGGGAACCCTCCTGCACTGTTGCTGGGAATGTAAATTGATACAACCACTATGGAAAACAGTATGATGGACGTTTCTTAGAAAACAAAAAATAGAACTACCATATGATCCAGCAATCCCACTACTGGGCATATACCCTGAGAAAACCATAATTCAAAGAGACATGTACCACAATGTTCATTGAAGCACTATTTATAATAGCCAGGACATGGAACCAGCCTAAATGTCCATCAACAGATGAATGGATAAATAAGATCTGGCACATATATACAATGGAATATTACTCAGCCATAAAAAGAAACAAAACTGAGTTATTTGTAGTGAGGTGGATGGACCTAGAGTCTGTCACACAGAGTGAAGTAAGTCAGAAAGAGAAAAACAAATACCATATGCTAACACATATATATGGAACCTAAAAAAAAATGGTACTAGTTGCAGTGAAGGAATAAAGATGTAGACATAGAGAATGGACTTGAGGACATGGGGTGGGAGGGGGAAGCTGGGGCGAAGTGAGAGTAGCATCGACATATATACACTACTGAATGTAAAATAGTTAGTTAGTGGGAAGCAGCAGCATAGCACAGGGAGATCAGCTCGGTGCTTTGCAATGACCTAGAGGGCTGGGATAGGGAGGATGGGAGGGGGGCTCAAGAGGGAGGACATATGGGGACATATGTATGCATATGGTTGATTCACTTTGTTGTGCAACAGAAAGTAACACAGTATTGTGAAGCTATTATACTCCAATAAAGATCTGTTAAAATAAAGAAAAAATAAGAAGACACTTCACCAGAGACAAACCAGTTCTTTTCCTGAGACTTCACATCTTCCTGTAAATTGCACATGATAATTCTTGTCCTGCAAACCTCACAATTGTTATAAGAATAAATGCATACTTTTTTGTGGATCTGTTTATATGTATTTTATGTAAGCATGCATTCTCTTCCTGCCTCTCTCCTTCCTTCCTCTCCTTCCTTCCTCTCCTTCCTTCCTTCCTTTCTTCCTTTCTTTTTTCTTTCTTTCTTTCTTTCTTTCTTTCTTTCTTTCTTTCTTTCTTTCTTTCTTTCTTTTTCTCTTTCTTCCTTCCTTCCTTCCTTCCTTCCTTCCTTCCTTTCTTTCTTTCTTTCTTTCTTTCTTTCTTTCTTTCTCTCTCTCTCTCTTTCTTTCTTTCTTTTTTCTTTCTTTCTTTCTTTCTTTCTTTCTTTCTTTCTTTCTTTCTTTCTTTCTCTCTTTCTCGCTCTCTCACTCCCTCTCTTTCTTTCTTTCTTTCTTTTTCTTCCTTACTTTTTTTTTCAGTGATTTTGTTTTATGCTCTCTGTTGTGTTCCTTCCAGAGCTCTTTATCCATCTCAGTTCCTCTAGGAAATCTATAATGGCATTATGTAATGGGCATTGTGTGGAATATTAATATGTTATTATGTAATAAAAAAGTTGACCCCATGGTCAAATGCCTCTGAGAAATTCTGAGTAAAGAAAGTTGGGGAAGGACCTTTGACTGAGGGGTTTCTGTGTCTCTGGTATGTTAGTGCATTGTACATCTCCAAAAGGTGGACGTCGGATGTGTGTCAAATTCTGCCAAATGCTCTTGAGCTTATTCGCTCATGGAAGCCTCTTATTACCCTGAGGTCGCCTCCCATGCACAGACTTCTAAGGAATCTCTTTTGGGAAATATAACTCTGTTGTGTCTCCTGACCCTTTTGCATCATGGCACATGCAGGAGGTGATGCTGTAACAGAGCAGGACCCCATGTGACCTTCTCAGAACAGATTCCCCTCCCGCACATCCTCTGCCTGCCCCTTGTCGGTAAAAAACTTTAGCCTCCTAGGCTTTCCCCAAGTTCCAAAGAGTAAATTTAATCAGAGAAGTGAGAAAATGCAGAAAGAAAGGAAAACAGTCAAGCAAGACAAAATAACAATAGTTTAGCCATTAAACAAAGTCAAGGACTTTCAGTTCCTCCTCAAGGGCTATAGATAATATTCTGAGCCATATCCTTTGAGCTGTTTTGCATATACTGAAACCCCCACCAGGTGGAAGAAGTTAACTGCATACTGCCCACAAGCATGTAGACCCCAGACCAGTTGGAACCAGAGGTTGATGATCTTGACCCCCAATTACCTCACCACCAACCAATCAGAAGAATGTCCACTAGTTGATCACACACCGCACAACCCCCTTTCCTCACCCTGTCTTTAAAAACCTTTCCCTGAAAGCCACTGGAGAGTTCAGGTCTTTTGGACTTCTTGCTTGGCTCCTGCAATAAACGCTGCACTTTCCTTCACCACAACCCAGTGTCAGTAGATTGGCTTTACTGTGCATGGGCAAGCAGACCCAAGCTTGATTCAGTAACAATGCTATTTGTTCAGCAGGCGGGGGTGGAAGAGGAGGTATGGACAGATGGCACAGCCTGGGATCTCCAGCAGCCCTCGATTCCCTCCAGCTTCCTTGGGGGCCAAGGGATCCATATTCAAGGGTACACTTGCAGGGCGGCTCCTCTGTCCTATTCTTTCCCCATTTCAGAAAAAGCCCTGAAGGTAGAAACTTAGGCAGTTGGTGCTGTAATGTCATTTTCTCCAAAGTTCTAACCATCCCCTCCTGGTCCCTAGTGGCCTTATTACAGCCACTTGAGGCAAGAAACCTTCGAAGTCTGACACAACCACGGTCAAACCATGACCACCTGTTCAGAATGGGCTCCATTCCAGCCTCCCTCCAACCTCTTCAAAAAAGTTAGAGTGATCCTATTATAAACATGAATGTCTTGGTGGCTGACCATCCTGCTGAGCACCCTTCACTGGCCTTCATCTCACCTAGAGCAGAGTCACAGCTCCTCACCAGTCTCAGGATCTGGATCCATCCACACTTGCACGTACTAACCTCCACTGTGCTGACATGTCCCCAGTTTCTAGAACAATCCCCACCTATTTGTCAGCATAGGCTTTTGCACTCACTATTCCCTTTGACTATCTGCTTTGTTTTTTTCTTGTCCCATAGAAGGGCTAAACTCCTGCTGTCCTTCAGGGCAGCTCTCCCTGGCTGTACGTTGCAGCAGCGTGTGCTCTGGTCATTCTCCCTCCAAGCATGTGCCGCCTCCACGCAGCCCAGCTGGCCCCACTGGACCCTTTGCTTATCCACTGGGCTGCCTCTCCTAGGAGCTTAGCAGTCTCCTTCAGCACTTTGTCCTCAACGCCTGGTATTCAGGTGCTTGATAAACTTATTTTTGAATGGATGAATGGATGAAAGGGGTATATGAAGATGAATCATGCAGACATTTCCCACAAGGAGCTTCTGGGCCAGCTGGAGAAGAAGTTACTTACCCAACTAACCCACCAGAGGTCGGGTCTGAGTAAGTGGGCGTGGTGCACAGAAAACCCCACAGAAGTACAGGTGGCTGGTGGTGGGCAGGGGTGGCTGTGAAGTCTGTAAAGCATTACAGAAGAGGAGGTGACATGTGAGTTCTGTCCTTAGTGGCTTTTTTTAAAAAAACAAATACAATGAAGAATCATGCAATGCTGCCAGCATTGGCTGCAATCCTGGGCTACAAGTCTGCACACTCCTTTGTAACTGGTCCTGGCTGGCAGAAACTTTCATTTTGCATTTACTGTTTACTATGACCCCTGCATTATCTTCAAAATAAAGAAACATGCCATCTTTTCTCTGACTTGACTTTTTACATATGAATTCTCAAAGAGCACTGTCCGGAGAAAGTGCTCTTATGGGTTCAAGAGAAGAGGAAGATGTTAAGTCTTCATTGAATAAATATGCTATAAAAGGATTAGAAATATAATGTTTAAATACCATCAGCATCCAAAATCACATTAATAAAACATATGATCAGAAAACATGTTTCCTGGTATTACATATAAAACTTGAGCACCAGCTGTTCTAAATCTAAAGCGGATTATTATGTACCTGCCTGCTACAGAATGACCAAAACCCTGACATGTGTCTTTTCAAACCATTTCTTCCCTTTCCTGGTCATCTTCCAGCCCACCAAACCAGACTCCAGGAGTGGTCACCAGGCAACATTGTCACTGCATGTCTATATAGCCCCACAAGAGACATCTTCAAAACTTCTTGACATCATTACCACTCCGTCGGTACATCCACTGTACAGCAAGCACCGTGATCACTAAGACAAAAGTGGAGGGAAGGCTGGAGCTGGGCCCACTCTCCAGTCTGGCAAGAGAAAATCTGAACACCCAGCACTGGGCCCAGCTCTGATAAGAGACAGGCCCAGGAAACGATTGTTGTGATTAATATGATTACTAGAGTTGTTGATTTTTGTTGATGGTGATTTTTGTTGTGATTAAGTAAAAAATGAGTTTCAAGAAAGCTAGATGAAGAACAGAACATCACGTGTTCGTTTCATCTTAGCCAGCCCCAGCATGGTGCTGCATGGGGTAGGGCCAACAAAGGAAGGGCTACTTCTGGGTTGGCATCTTCCCAAAGCCCGGCTTTCAGAATGAGAGACTCTCCCCCGGGATGACTGGCTGCCTGCTCCATCTCCTGGGTGCTGCTGTGTTTCTGAGGATGGGCCTATCTGCTCTCAGGCCCTAGAGGTGTTTTAAGAGCACAACCCATGAGATTTCCCACTCACGCTGCCAGAGCAGACTTGCAGTGGTCACAGCCCACAGCTCACCTTGGCCACACAACTCTGTAGTAGTGTGTAAGGCTTGGCCGGTAGTTATAGTCTTTCCTCCCCCAAAACAAACCCTGGCTGATAATCCACATTCATGATTTCGAGCAGTGAGGGCCCAAGCAGTCTCCATGGTGATGATTCACGCTTGGGTCTCCTAGGAGACAATCACACGTGCGACAGACTTCAGATTCATTTTACTGCCCAAAATATGAAGTGATTTTCTTTTCACACTGAGACACGCTCAGAATCTGTAAGTTAAAATTTAATTTTTTCTAACCACCTTTTCCCCATGGCATAAAAAGGTGCGATATTCCGAAGAGGAGAGAGAGGCCTTAAAGGTAAGAAAAAAAGCATACTGTTTCTTGAATTGTATTATAAATAAGCTTCAGGAGTAAGTGATGAGCCCAGGGCATCAGAGGTGGGACTTTCGTGTTGTATTTTAGGGACAGTTTGGCCCAGTGGATCAGGTTCTCTACTTAAATTTGGTGTTTCCTTCAATTTAATCTTGGATGATTTATAACAAAGCTCCAGTTGGGGCTGGGTTTGAGAACATGTAGGACTTCATTCATCGTGTTGATTAACAGTCTGAAGTTATTACTCACCACCACAATTCCTGCTTTGCCAGCAACACAGCCATGGAGAGTTTCCTGGTCAAAACACAGAAAAAACTCCTTTCTTAGCAGCCAAAACATTCCACTTTCCTGAAAGCTCAGACACCCACCAAGCTAACACACAGGCCTCATGAGTGATGCCCTAATGCCCCTGCGAGGGGTCAGTGCTGAAACACAAGGCAGGACAGCCCCAGGGTGGTGGCAGGAAAAACGCCATATGTGTGTCTTATCAAGAAGGCTTACCTATTTCTCAAAAATAGGAATTGGTTCGTCTCACGCTCATCCACAAGAGGGCTACCTGTTATTACTTCTTGTTGCAAATTCTCCCTGCAGCACTTTTAGAAAGACAAAGAGACAGGTGACAAGGAGGCTGACATGGAGGGTGCACAGCGGCAGTGGTGGATGGCTCTCTTCCTGCTTGAGTCAATACAACCCAGGATGCATTGTGAGGACCTACAGTGGCCCAAACGCTGAAAGGACGTAGCGTGGCCAGGCTCTTCTTTCCAGAAGGTCCTCTTCTAATTGGAAACAAACATAAACCACAACTGTAATAAAATGGGGCAGCTGCTCTTAAGAGGTGTGTTCTGTCTTTCTCTGTCTGACTTACTTCACTTAGTATGATCACCTCTAGGTCCATTCATGTTGCTGCAAATGGCAGTATTTCATTCTTTTTTATGTCTGAGAGAAAGAAAATGCCATATGATATCACTTATATATGGAATTTTTAAAAAGTGATACAAATGAACTTATTTACAAAACAGAAATAGACTCAGACATAGAAAACAAAGTTATGGTTACCAAAGGGGAAAGGTGGAGGGGATGTAAATTAGGAGTTTGGAATTAACATATACACACTATTATATGAAAAATAGGTAAACAGCAAGAACCTACTGTATAGCATAGGGAACTATATTCTGTAATAACCTAAATGGGAAAAGAATTTGAAAAAGAATAGATATATGTATGTGTATAACTGAATCACTTTGCTGTACACCTGAAACTAACACAACGTTGTAAATCAACTATGCTCCAATATAAAATAATTTTTTTTAAAAGAAGAGGTGTGTTCTGAGTGTTTGGGGAGCTCAGAGAAAAGAGTGATTGATTTTGTCTGGAGGAAAGTTGTGGGCAGTTTGGGAAGTCTGATAAAGGAAGAAGGACCAAGGGAGGCCAAAGAGAAAGGGCCATGTGTTAACTAGTTGTCAAAGAACAAGTTTAAATCATTCTATTCCAGGAGCCCAGAAAGGGGACAGCAGGAGCTGAGCTCTGGCTGAGCAAAGGCCCAGTGGTGTCAAGGTGCCTGGCATGAGAAATGGAGTATCTGGATATCTGAAATCCACGTTACACTCTTGGCTTCATGCTGTGTCTCTTTTAATTCCAGTAGCTTGTCTTTTGGACTGGACTGTTATCCCCCAGGGAACAGGGCTTTTGTTTCAATTATCTTTGACTGACACATAAAACATATTCAAATTTGTCGAATAAAGAAATGAAATAATGAATAAATAAATGTCAATACAATTTTTGAAAAAATAAGGAATTTTACTTATTGATTTTAAGTTGGTCATTAGTTTCTTTAGATCAGGACATGGGGTTCTGGGTTTTTCTTCTTTGATATTATTTTGGCAGTATATTGATGCAATATAGACACAAGAAGAACCCACCATGCCATGCAGCTTTGATGGATTAGAACTTTGCAGTTATGTCCTGATATCAATTTTAAAAAAAACCAAAAGAGTATAAAGTAGGCATTTCTATTTATACCACATCTCTCTTCTATTTTCTCTAGTGAATCAATTACCTGGGATAAGGTTTAACTGAATTACTCAATATTCTGGCACATCAACCCATACACAAATGAAAAAAAAATTAAACTGTTGGACCAAAGCAAAAATAAAAACATTTTTCAGTAAATAAAAATAAAATCAATTTCATATATGCAACTTGGATAAAAACTAACATTATGGATACAGTGCTTAAAAATACATTAGGTGGTGCTCTCCTAAGGTGGTCATGTAGACACAGTGTCTGTGAGCTGCAATCAGGCACTTAGGGTAACTTTCCATTTGTGGGATGACCAGGAAGGTCATTGCTGAGAGCAGAAGACAGTAAAGTTAACTTTAACACATCTTTAAAATGTGTGTCGATATAATGACCCTAGTTCAATGACCCACAGGTAGAATGTGGACCCTTGAAAAACTCCAGAAATAAAATTTCTGATTTGAATCTAACAGATTGCATATATATATATATATATGATATTTTAGGGACTATGGGATAAATTATAATCTTAAGAATAAATCAGGAAGGAAGGAAGGATAGATGGAAGGGGGGAAGAAAGGAAGAGAGGGAGGGAGGGAGAAAAAAAGAATGGGAGAATAGAGCAAAAGAGAAAAGAGTAACAGTTCTAAAGCTATAGAAAGGAAGAAATAATTCTGTGACTGTAGAGGTTATTGGGCCGGGCTATAAATCCAACAGGATACCACACAGCCACTTGGAAGAAATTCTTCTGTCACATGTAAGGTTCATAATAGAAACTGTATGTTTCTAGACAGATGATGGCCATTGTAGATATGTGGTAATGACAAGAATAATTACAACAATATTGGGGATAAATAAACTCACTATTAAAAGCAGTAAGTAATTTATCCAAGGTTAATAAGACTAAATAGAGATGCAAGATTCTAACCCAGGATTGTCTAACTCATGTTCTTACACACTGTAAGAAATAGTTTAAAATTTAGGTTAGAGAATCTATGAAGAAAAGGAGACTTTGGTTCATGCTCTTTAAAGAGTGATTCATGGAATATTTACATCCAATGATATGGGGTATTTTTCAAAATGCAGATTTTTTGGTCCAACCTTGACCCAATTAATCAGAATCTCTAGGATAGAGCTCAGGAATCTGCATTTTAACAAGCTCTCTGGTTGATTCATAATCACATGAAAACTTGGGAAACACTGACTTAACCAAAATGAAGTCATGGATAATCCCTTATACTGGAGGTGAGTGTTGGTACCCTGGTGCAGTATTGAATGGGAAGGGTCAGTCAACGTGACCTCTTCATTTACAATTAAGGATGTAGTACAATTCTTAGATTTGATTCTATAGTTTCACCAGTTAAAAATTTTTCCCTTTATAACAAGTCACATACTACTAACTCCCTGAGAGTTTCCTGCATTTGGGGCTATTTCCTAACTCTGGGCCTACACTTGATGCCGGTAACCCAATATCACCATCTTTACATGAGTATTTTATTTTGTCACTCGAGCAAAAGACTTCTTAACATAGCAGAAATAGTTGCAACTAATTATTGAAATTAATCCTGATAATTTCATTCCAAGTATACTTGTTTGGAGACTTATATACAATTTTTCAATTAAATTTGTATGCTAACTATAGTAGCCAGTTCTTAATTGCATGAGGGCAACATGAAGGCATCTTAACAAGAAGAAGAGAAACATGCAAACCTTGCAATTAAATATTATTATCATTTAAACAAAGTACATAGATAACTTTGGGGACATTGAATTTTGATTGATGTTATGTGTGTGTGCGTGTGTGTGTGTCAGGGGAAGGATATTTTAATCAAATCTATGTACTTCATATTGTAAATTTTCTAAGGCTTTATTTTGGTTTCTTCCTTAATGCACAATGATCTGCACCTTCCGGGCACTTAATATTTCCAATGGGCAAAAGAACTTTTCTGACAAAGACACTGAGACATTAAGAAAAGGTGGAGAATGTTGAAGCAAAACTGGATTTGTTCTATGTGACAACTTGAATACACATTTCAGATATATAATTCCACAGTTCACTATTCATGTAAAACAACTATGTCCCAAGAAGTGAAATATGCCCCAAGGATAAAAGTAACAGCTTACCTCTGAAATAGGATGTCAATAGGAAATATTGGAAATGAAAATGTTGGAAATGTTCTGTATCTGTACTGTCAATATCAGAGCCACTAGCCACATTGAGCTCTTGAAATGTACCTAGAGCAATGGAGGAACTGAATTTTACTTTTAAATTTAAATGGCTATGTATGACTAGTGTTGGCTAGCACAGCTCTACAATGTAGACTAGTCCAGATATTTAAGATTTTCTCAACTTACTAACTTGTTATATTTTGAAAGTGTATATGTAAGAAGGTGAGAAGTAAAATGTGGTAAAAGACAAGGTTTTTTAAAGGAGTTTTTCACAAAAGAAAATCAACATCATATAAATTACATATAGCACAATTTCACACAGTAACAGGGTTGAAAGTCATCTCCAACTTTCGGAAATGTTCCAATGTCAAGCTGCTCTGTGTCCTCCATGTTGGGGCCACAGGACTTGAGGAAATGTGTCACTGTGGCTAATAGTTGGTTTCTTCTACAGTGTCTAGATGTTCTTATTGTCATTAATTCTAGCAAGAGATAAAGCCTGGGGCAGGAAATGAGGACTTTGATTCAGGTGAGGAGGGAAAAAAACAAATTTTTTATTTTCTTTGGGATGAGGATTATCGGGGGACTCTGTCATGTTTTACTAGATATAAAATTATAGGTTGACAATTCTTTCAGCACATAAAACAATGTCATACCACTTCCTCCTGGCCTCCATAATTTTTCATAAGAACTCTGCTGTCATTCAGTTGGTCTTCCAGTATAAGTACAGTATAGCTTTCATGAATTTTTTTTTTTTTTGGTCTTTAGTTCCCAGAAGTTTGGCTATGATGGATCTTCATGCAGATTATTTTGGGTTTATCCTAGTTATGGTTTGTGCAGCCTTGCGTGTCTCTATGTTTATGGATTTTGCAAAATTTAGGATGTTTCCAGCCAATTTTTGAGTTTTTTTTCAGCTCCTCCCTCCCCCATCAGCCTTCATCAACACCTGAGGTAAGGAGTGCCTCCTCGTTATGAGTGGGTTGGGTGGGAGTTTCAGCTCACCAGTACACCTCTGTGGATGTCAACATACCTGGAATGCGCAGGAGTGCCTTTACTGCTACCCATGTGGTCTCCATGGGAATGGGATGTGTAGTGTTGTCTCAGTACCACTGGGAAGTGATGAAAGTCCAACTCTCCATCAGGCGTCCTCTGACAGCACCCAGCTGGAAGGGAAAAGGTGCTTCATACCAACATGATGACCTGGAAGTCCTGCCTCCTTATATGGTCTCCACTGACATTATGTGGGAAGGGGGCTCATTACTACCTATTAGAGATGAACATCCTAGCTCCCTATCAGCCTTCTCTGACACCGCCCCAGCAGGTTTAAGCTTCCCAGTTGGCTTTTACTGTCCTGGGTGGATATGTGTCTGCAGTGTTTGGCTTCAGTAGAGTGGTTACTGTCTAAATGTTTTCTATCCTACTAGGCTGCCCCTTTCTAGCTCCTTTGACTAGAGAAAGCAGCCTTTTCTTGGGCTTTTTTTTTTTTTTTTGTCTGCTCCTGTTGGGATTTCTGACTCATCAGCTTTTTCAGCTACAAATCTGGGATATATGAGGCAAAAAGAAAGCCCAGAGAACTCACTGCCATGTTGTCCTTGGGTTGCCTGGTCCCTAACTAGTATATCTTTTTCTCTTACCCTTCAGAGTCTTCTTATGATTGTTTCACATATATTTCTACATTTTTAGTTGTACTTAGTGGGAGGAAAAGAAAAATGTATGTATACTCCATCTTCTCATGTGAGAAAGTACCTGGTATAATTTTTTAATATTAAATTTAAAAAAATGATAACATGGAGTTCTTGCTATGGGGTTAGGAATTATTCTGAACACATTACATATATTTTATCCTCATGATAACCCTTTGAGGTGTATGTTTTTATTAGTTCAGTTTTCCCAAGAAGGAAATCAAGTCCCAAAGAGGCTGAGTAATGTGAGCACAAAAGCTCAGCAGGCTTGTGTGCTCACATTCCCAAGAAAGGACTGGTCCCTGGCTGGCTCCTGTGAGATGACCTCTGGGTTTTGTATGGCTGAGGCACTGGGCCAGGCTGTATCAGTGTGATGCTAACAATGTGACTTGTGATCACCTGTTGTTGTATGCCTGAGACTTTGGGCCATGTTATATCAGTCTGACTCTTCTGCTGGAGACTGAGTAGCTGAGGTCATCTTATGGTTGCTACCTGCCTACGTGACTGACCCCAGTACAGCGCTGGACACCAAGGCTTGGGTGAGTGTCTCTGGTTGGTAACACTTTGCATGAGTTGTCGCACATCATTTTTGGGGGGAATATTCACTTTCCAGGACAACTGGAAGCTTGCCTTTCTTTGTGGACCTCACCTTATTTGCCTTTCCCATTGGCTGACTTTAATCTGTGTCCTTTTACAGTAATAAACCATGACTGAGTATAATGAATTATTCTGAGTCCTGTGAGTCTTTTGAGCAAATCACCAAATGTGAGGGTTGTCTTGGAGACAACCAGCACACCAACCTCAGGTCCTATTAGTGGAGACAAAGGTTCATCTTTATCCAGAGCCTTACTTCCAAGACACTCACTTCAATACTTAGGCTCAGTTAAATGATTGGATTATTATGTCTGCAAGTTGTTTCTCTTAGTCGCTGTGCTTATGTGTTTTATGACAGCTAGGAAAGAATCACTGTTTCATATTAATACATCTTGTTTTCTCCATAGTGATGTTTCAAACATTATTCTTGCTGGCAGATATTTCTTTTCATTTGAAAAATAAAAAATTGAAGATCTTCCTTAATCTGGAAGAAAAAACTCAAACAAAAACGATCATTTGCGAATTTTTGGGAGGAAGACAGACCACTGACCATATCACAATGGGAATGCTTTGAATCACCTGGACAAACCCTGGGCTTGTGACCTGTGACAGAGCATTGAGTTTCAGCATTAAACTGATTCTCTATACCATGGATCTCCAAATTATATTAGAAATGGACTGGAAGACATTATTACAGTAATTTGGATAGTAGATACATCATCAAATCTTACATTTAGGAAAGAGCATCATGATTATGTTAAATAAATTACCACTTGTATAACTTAAGCCTGATAAAGTTTACAAAGCAGTCAAAGGGCTTACCTTTTGGCCCTTGAAAACATTTTCTTGCCACCAGCCCACCTTTGGGAGAAGCTGATCCTCATCCACCTTCACCCCTGCCCCAGGAGCCCAAGGATCCATGACATTTACATACACACCTTGTGTTCTTCCTGTGTTTCTTGGATCAGAGTTCAGACCCAAGAAGCCATTGCTCTGGGCCTGCAAACTTCAGGCCGACTCTGTTGTTTCCCCGTGGGCCTCTCTGGGGACTGCGTTCTTCTCAGACATCAATTCCAGAAGGATCCCTGGGCTATTAAAATTAATTAATATAATTTTACAATTAACTTTCATAATATTAATCTCTTAATTATCCTGTAAGCAGCAATTATGGAGCTCATGGTTCTTCTGCCACCACCTCCATGACTTATATGTGAAAATTAGCATTTTAACATGAAGTTCTGCTACTTTATTGAGAACTCAGGACACTAGAGGTAATTGGAAATTGCATTTTATTAAAGGGCAAGTGGGTGAGTGGAATTTGATCCCTGAAAGCTCAGTTCTGGGTTGTTATTTTGGTAACTTTCAACGTTTGTTTAGCCAAATGTGTCCAAACCAGCATTCCTTTTATTGCTCTTGAATTTTACTTTTGTCCCTCTGTCTATGACCATTTGCAGTGTACAGAAATTAAAGTTGTCAAAGGTTTTAGGCACTGTACCCCCTGAATCCCCTTCTGCTTGCACTGGTATTTGTGCACCAGGACTGTATCAAGCAGGCCAGAGTGATGATCTCCCTGCTCCTGATCACTTAGTCTGTGGGGGAGGGGTTTTTTTTGACTCCTAATTGCAGGAGAATGAACCCAGAATGCTCAGGTTGAGCAGTCCTCTCCTTTCCCCTGAGAAGTGGGTTTGCCAGTGGGGAGCACCCCTTGTCCTTCTCTGTCACCCATGGAGATGCCTGGAGGCATGTGTGTCTCATCCGGGACACAGTTTGAAAAGTTCTCATGCCCACTGATTTAGGCCACATTCCTCAATACTTAAGTGTTGTTCTGTAAAAGTGTTGTTCTGTAATTCTCAGTTGATTCAGGTACCAAGTGGGTAAGAAGGGCATCTTGGAAGTCCAAACCCAGTTCTTTCCACTAATCCACCAGCGTTGGAGACTTCATGGGAGCAGAACACAAGAGCAGCCCCCACAGTGTGGTAACCATTGCAAATGAGCCACAAAATCACCTTCCACAACAATAGACTGAATTTTATTTTATGTAATGTAATATTTAATAATAATAATAAATAGTTCTTTTATATCCTAATCTAAAAATTATTTAAAAGTATATTCATCTCTCCTTTTTTGTAACATATATCATGTTTCCAACCAGAATCTAAAATTCTGAAGACTGTAGTCATGTCTTATGTCTCGATGTATCCTCCCCAGATCTTAAAATGATGCTTTTACCATAACAGACACTTGTTTAATGTTGGTGACGATTTCTCACTTGGGGTTACATATGTAGGTATATGGTGATTTTTTAATAAATGAGACCATACCTGGATACATGCCATCCATCTCCCAACTTACAAACTCTCTTCCCTGGGGACAAGACATCTATTAAATGTACAGGTTCACCATCATCATATCACAGTTATTGCGAGTTGTTTTTCTGACACCCCTCAGGTGTCTTCCCCACTAAAAACTCAGTCACTGGGACAGAAATTTCGGTTGTAGTCTAACAGAGATTCAATGACATAGTGGTGAGTCTGTGAGTAGCGAGTCTTTATATTTTATACAAAGACACAACCCCCTTCGTCTTCCCACCCTCTCTGCTTCCAACACCTCCTTAGAAGCCACCACCATGGATTCTTGGCAATCAAGTGCCAGCCATTGGAGGCTCACATCAATTTACCATTTCTTTCATTATCTCATTCTAATTATTAGCTGGAGCCATATAAAACTGCCTATTTTTGACCCACAAAAAGCTTATTTCATAGTGTGAGCTATTAGTAATTCAGAAGCTTTCTGAATTGTGTCTATAGAGCTATCCATCCTCTTAGTACAGTTGGTTAATCCATCGTTTCTCATTCCTCTTTCCCCCAAGTTTTGAGGAGTGATCATCAGTGCTGATCAGCTCTTCCTGCCTACTGCAATTCCTAATTTTTTGGTACTTACTTAACTGGCTCATGGTCCATCCTTCCCTGTTTATGCAGGTGAAAAGAAACTAATATGTTTTAGACAAACATTTACTCCACAGGCATAGAAGAACAAAGCTAACAAAGCTGCCTACAGAGAAATGCACTGCGATAATCTATGAGCTAGAGAAACAGAGGAGGCAAAGTCAGCAAAATACATGTTGGGATTTTAAGAACTGTATGCTTAATACGAAAGTCCTAAACTCAGTGTGTTCAATGCTGACATCTGTGTCTCAGAAGTAATTTAAATTCAAACTTTTCTTCAGGAAACAAAGTGTGAATAGAAGGGCAATTAATATATGTAGAGTTGGTCCTCATCATTTGCAGGTTCCCTATTTACAAACTTTCCTACTCACTAAAATATGTTTGTCACCCCCAAATCTACACTCTCAGTACTTTTATGGTCATTTGTGGCTGTGTGCAGAGTGACAAAAATCTGAGTCTCCCCACGTGCCCATTCTCAGCCAAAGTCAAAAGAGACATTAGCTCTGCCTGCTTGTTTCAGCCCTCACACTGCAAACAAGCATCCTTTTCATGGCCTATTTAGCTTTTAGTGTATTTCTTCTTCTTCTTCTTCTTCTTCTTTTGTTGCATTTTTGTGCCTTTTGTTGGTAATTTTGCTGTTTAAAATAGTCCCCCGAGTATAGTGCTGATGTGGTGTCTAGTGTTCCTAAGTACAAGAAGGCTGTGATGTGCCTTACATAGTACATCAGTGTGCTAGAAAAGCTTCGTCCAGGCATAAGTTATAGGACTGTTGGCCATGAGTTCAATGTTAATGAATCAACAATATATATTAAATAAGGTGTCTTTAAATAGGTATACACTGTTTAGATACGATACAAGGTTATCTATTGATCAGTTAAAATTTTTGTGACCATAGCACAGGGAGATCAGCTTGGTGCTTTGTGTCCACCTAGAGGGGTGGGATAGGGAGGGTGGGAGGGGGATGCAAGAGGGAGGAGAAATGGGGGTATATATATATGTATATATATATATATATATATATATATATGTATAGCTGATTCAGTTTGTTATACAGGAGAAACTAACATACTACTGTAAAACAATTATACTCCAATAAAGATGTTAAATAAATAACTAAAAGGGAAAAAAAGAGAAAACATATCTGAATATGACTTCAAAATAAAACAGGAAAATTTCATTGTAAAAAAAAATTAGTACAGCCACTGTGGAGAACAGTATGGAGGTTCCTTTAAAAACTACAAATAAAGCTACCATATGATCCTGCAATCCCACTCATGGGCATATATATGGAGAAAAACATGGTCTGAAAAGATACATGCACCCCAATGTTCATTGCAGTACTGTTCACAATAGCCAGGATATGGAAGCAACCTAAATGTCCATTGACAGAGGAAAGGATAAAGAAGATAGGGTACATATATACAATGGAATATTACTCAGCCATTAAAAAGAATGAAATAATGCCATTTCCAGCAACATGGATGATTGTCAGATTGTCATACTGAGTGAAGCAAGTCAGACAATCCTATGATATCACTTATATGTGGAATCTAAAAAAAAATGATAAAAATTAACTTATTTACAAAATAGAAACAGACTCACAGACTTAGAGAACGAACATATGGTTACCAGGGGGAAGAGTGGGGGGAAAGGATAGTTAGGGAGTTTGGGATTGACATGTACACACTGCTATATTTAAAATAATTAACGAACAACAACCACAGAAAAGATAAAGTTATGGAGATGGATGGTGGCAATGATAGCCGAACAATGTGAATAGACTTAATGTCACAGAACTGTAATATAAAATGGTAAATTTTATGTGTATTCTACTACAATTAAAAATTCTTTTAATTTAAAAAGCAAAAAAAAAAAAAAAAATTTAAATTAAAATAAAAAAAAATTTGTGACCAGAAGCTCATGGGAACCAATCTCTGTATTTTCCCTAGAAGTCATGGTTCTGTACTCATTAACTCAGGGTTTGTGGTGAGTTTAAGAATGTAACTACTGTGAATAATGAGAACTGACTGTATTATGTATTTTTCTTTGATTGGTTTTCAATCATTGCCTAAATAAACATTTATGGGCACTACATTAGGAAGTAAAAAATATGCAAATGAAGAAAATGTAGACTTGCTTTTGAAACAGAAACAACAAAAAGTAGTAAAAATGCAATGTGATAAGGATTGATAGTTCCTCACAGCAATGAAGAGGCAAGAGTAATGAGCTTGTTGTTGCTCTTCATAACAAAGATAGCCAGGAATTTTTATCAATATCAATATTATCGAGATGCAGTTCAACTATTCCAGTTTGACATGGGAAGTTCTTAATTTAAAGCCTATTTAGGGACTTCCCTGGCTGTCCAGTGGTTAAGACTTCGCCTTAATGCAGGGGGTGCGGGTTCAATCCGTGGTCTGGGAGCTAAGATCCCACATGCCTCGTGGCCAAAAAGCCAAAACATAAAACAGAAGCAATATTGTAACAAATTCAATAAAGACTTTAAAAATGGTCCACATCAAAAAACAAATCTTTTAAAAAAAGCCTATTTATAGGGAATGACCTGGATGAGGTGACTGGGGAGGGTTTCTCAGAAGACAGAAAATTGTTGCAATCCTTTCTCAATGATAAAAATACTGTTTACTATGAGAAGATGAAGGAAATTCCAATCACTCTTTGGTGTAGTGACTACTTAGGTTTTCAAAAACTACCCTAAATAGCTTAAGAATAATGGTCTGCTTCCTTATCATTTCAAATATGTACAAAGTAAGAAAAGAAATGGAAATAAAGGGTGATTCTGCTTCCCAAAATTATAAAACAAATCATAAAAATTTCTTGGTGTTACAGGATAGAAAAATGGAAATATGCCAACAACAATAAAAATAAGAATTTTCTCACTTCCTAAACTTCATTCTGATCTAAATCAGTCCTCTTCTGTTAATTTTTTCAGGCATGTCCATAGGTATTCTCTCTCTCTCTCCCTCTTTCTCTCTTGTTTTTCTTTCTGAGAATTTGAAGAGTCTAAAGTTATAACAGTATTATTCTTTTGTGGTTGCAATAAATTATCTTTAAGACAAAGAATTAAAATCTTTCAAGTCCAAAATTTCATTAATTATTAGATGTGCTGTTAAGGTAATGAAACTTTTGGAGAAAAACAGATATTTTACATCGAACATACTTTATAAACCTAACAATAACACACTTTTGCATTCAATTACCTCCCACTTTCCTCATTTCTATAATCAAAATTTTGTTCTAAATCTTGTTTGTATTTGTATACTCAAAGTTTTTGTGAATCTCTTTTGGCCATTAGCAATTATAAACATACATACTTTTTTTCCCCATATCTGGTGCTTGAGATTTTGACCTCTTTATTACTTTCAGAATTGATAGTATAATTTTCAAAGGGATATCAAAGAACATCAGAGAAAATTCTGTATACATTTCTGTCAAGCTACACCCAGTTCTATTTTTTTTCTTTAACTGAATAATATATTGCTGAGAGTTAAACTGCTTATATTTTGGGAACTGTGAAGGGTCTGAGGCTTCACCGTACTTGCAAGCTAACACGTTAGCCTTTCCCTGTTTCGTGGATGCTGGCAGAAGACAACTGGGTCAGAGATGACGAACAGTTTATTATCACAGCAATAGCAGGAGCCAGAGTAATAGCGTTTTTGTGACAATTCCTTGAGCCCAAATCCTATAGGGTAGCACCAAAAGAGCCAGATGACATTTACACATACAGTGGGTGGCTTTATAGGAGAGAAACCCTGCTCTTACATCAGTGGCTGTTTCCACCTGGATAGAAAAGGACTTGTCCTGGGGTGTCACAATTTATTCCTTACTTTATAGCAGTATAATGTTTCTCAACTCCAGAAATGCTAAAACATAAAAATAACATGTATTCTAGAATTGGAGGAAATGTGGAATGTGAGACTTTTAGAAGCCTGGGGTTAAAGAAAACAATAAGACCTCAAGATTCCAAAGATGAAAGGGAATTTAAATGATCTCAACCAAATATACTTGACATCACTTTCTTTGCTTTTCACAACTCTCCTTATGAGTACCATTTTAGCCAAAATAACACATCATGGCATTTCAGATAACCACATGTTGTTTTAGGTTTTGAAAAGATTCTAAAATAATTTAAAATTGAGGGTAGTTGGAGATTTTCTGGGTCTATGTGTGCGTCTTCAGTACTAATCATGGCATCCTCAATTTCCTTCTACAGATTTTGCCAGAGAACTAAATCTGTTAATTGTGAGAGGATTCTGTCCTCCACCAACATAAAAGTACTATATTAAGAAAAACAGTGTCTCTCATGCACTCATAATCCATGAATACATGCAAATGGTATTCTTTTTAAAGTGAGATGGATAAAATTCATAATGACTAGAGATATATTTATATCACTATTCAAATATTATACTTGCATAATACAGTGTACTTTCTGTGTACCAATTACATATAAAAGATAAAAGAAGGGCTTCATATAAAAGCTACACAGCTATATTTTTTCTATTATGTGCAAACATATATATTGTAAAACCAGAACACCAAGCATCTTTCCTTTCTAAAAATAATTAAATTTCATTTTTACAACAATAAAATTTAATTGCAGTTGGCATTTTTAAAAGCCAATACTCTATTTCATCAGAAGTAGCTATAATTAATCTTTCCATATTGGATGCTACCATACCCAAAATAGTTCCAAGAAGCACATACTGTTTGGGGGAGAAAAGAGAAGAAAAATTATACAACTTTACATATGACTACTAAAAATTAATTTTTTTTCTTAATTTACTTTCTTCTTTGAAATGCTGATAAAATATTTTATGAAATGTCTTTTAACAGAAATTTTAAAATAAATTAAAAATCCATAATGTGTAACCTGAAAAATGGCCCACTAAAAGACATCCAGGTGCTAATCCCTTAATTCCTGGAACCTGTAAGCATTACCGTCTAAGGCCAAAAAAAAAGAGTCTTTGCAGATATGATAAATTAGGATCTTGTGATGGGGAACTTATCCTGGATTACCTGGGTTGTTCCTAAGGGTAATCACACATATCCTTATAAAAGGGAGAAAGAGGGAGATTTGAAACACGCACACACAGAGGAGAAGGTGAAGAGAAGATAGAGCAGAGAGAGTGTTGAATATCCTGGGCTTGAAGATAGGAGTGATGCAGCCAAAAGCCCAGGAATGCTGGCAGCCAACAGAAGCCTGAAGAGACAAGGAATGACTTTCCCCTAGAGCCTCTGGTGAGGTGGGTGCTGGTGTCCACTGGGCATTTACACTGGAACTAGGGTAAGGGATATTGGCTAAGGAGACTTCAATGCAGCGATGAGGGACTTACCCCCATGAGTATCTGGGAGGAAGAGCATTCCAGAAAGAGGTGATGGTAAGTGCAAAGGGCCTGAAGTTGGCACATGCTTGGTTCCTGGTGCATCTGGAACATATCAAGTGAGGAGGAAAGAAGGTACCAGTTGGACAGAAAGGCCTTGCATCCAAGGAAGAGCCATGGCATGGCCTTTGGGGGGAGGGTTTGAAGCAAAGGAGTGGCATTATTACCCAGTCCAATCTCATAATGCTTGCTTCATGACAGGCCAATAAATCAAGAGATGAGGTGTTGGGGCAAGGAATAGAAACTTTATTCAGAAAACCAGCAGATGGAGAAGGTGGTGAACTATTGTCCCAAAGAACAATACCTGAGTTAGAATTCAGGCTTCTTTTATGCTAAAAGGGGAAGGGGTGTGGCTGGTTGTTGCAAACTTCTTGGTGCCGGCCAGATACCCCAGAGGGGATGTGATAATCCTTTGTTCTTGCAGCAGAACACATAGGATGTTCATAAATCTCCAACAAGACAAATGTTATTCTCTGTTCTGCAACTTTTTATCTCTATATGAATGAAAAGAGTTATACCTTTAAAGGGCAGAGCCTTGAGAATGGGCTATACCATATATTTCAGGCTATAGGTAACATTCTTTTACAAAAGGTGCAGAGCCAGTATGACTAAGCTCAGGCAACAACAGAGCACAGGGGTTAGAGCTAAAAGAATAGATCCAATATGGAGTCAGGTTTGTTCTTCTCTGTTACAGGCCTGAGACTGCATTTCTAACATTGTTCCACCCTGCTGATGCTACTGGTCTGCTTTTGAGTAGCAAGGCCTTCTGGTGGGTCAGAGTCCATTTCCACATCAATGGATGTTCTTTCTGAAAATTTAAAGATGCAAAGTTCTAGCGAAAATTAGAGTAGCTATTATTTTATAAACTGTGGGCTTCATGCCTTTAAGAATGCCTTTCATTGCTGTTTCTTTCACTTCTCTGTTGAGCTATTTCACTCAATGTAAGGTTTTTGTTTTTATTTGTTTTGGTTGATTGCTTATCTGTATTTTTACAATGTCTGTGCAACTTTGGGGCAGAAACATTTCATTCGATGATCGATTGAAATGAAAGAATAGATGCTACAGCTAACATGGTCAATAGCCTCTGATGTTTATTGATATGATATATGAGAAGTATTTCAAAGGTTTATACTTTAATACCAGGCATACTATAAGTAGGGCCTACCAATACTAATACATACATATTTTGAAATATAATAAAAATATTTCTATTTGCCTTTCAATTCACAAAGTGGTGAGTTAGATAATTGGTCTTAATTGAACTGGTTAAGCAGAATTAGATTTGAATCCTAAATATTTTAATCTCTCAAGTAAGCATATTCTACTCAAGAAGGATAATTTAGCTGATGTATCCTTGGAGCTCTTATATTTTCTTTCTTGAATAACAATGTGTGTTGCAAGAAGACAGGCTTAAGTGTTCTTGAACCCTGGGGCATTTAGAGGCCACCCTGGCTGAGAGGATATGGGTCGACAAGAAGTGCATTCACCTGAAGCAGGAGACCCTAGCAGGCCATCCAACTCCAGGATCCCATTCTTCCAGGGTGAGCGGAGCCCTGCCTTGCAGTTCTACTCCCTGAAATAAGTGCCCAAGTTAGTGGGCTCTGTGGAATCCACAAGCAGGTCACCACGTATCTGGTGAGAGCTCCTCCTTAAAAGTCAGACTGACTCCAGAAATTGAGCTGCCAGAAATTTAATGTAGTATAGTATAGAAACCCCAAAGAGTCTCTAGTCTGCCTTGTCTTGACATCAAGCACATTCTTTGTCAGGGAGTAGCCTCCATGCTCACTGGTTCTTCTGTAATTTAGCACCGATTTTGGCAGGCAGGCTCTTCAGGACTTCACTCCAGCCAGGTACATGGGGAAGACACCTCCTCAAGGAACAGGCACAAGTAGGTGGGGGTGAGGCAGCAGCTTCCTCAAACCAGAGGCCTTCCTTATTCCTGGTCCTGCACCTACTTCCCACTTTTCTAGTCCTGCTTCCTCAGGTCCTGTAATAAGTTTGTCCCCTGACTGTGAGTGGTGTTGGTATTCAGGCTGCAGGAAAATGCTGAATTGGAAATGAAAAAGATCCAGACTTTACTTCCAGCCCTTCTTTTCAGACAAACCACTTCTGCTTTCTGAGAATCACATAGTGGGCAGAAAAGAAACTTGGGAAAGGATGGGACACAAGCACATGTAAGTAATTATACTAGTCTGCTCAGGCTGCCATAACAAAATACCATAGACTAGGTGACTTAAACAACAGGTGTTTACTTTCCAACAATTCTGGAGTTTGAGGGTGTAGAATCAAGGTGCCATCAGATTCAATTCTTGGCAAGGGCTCCTTCCTAACTTGCAGTGGCTGCCTTCTTGCTATGTTCTCACTTGGTGGAGAGAGAGAGCTCTTAGGTGTCTCTTCCTGTAAGGGCACTAATCCCATCACACCAGGGCCCCACTCATATGACCTGCTTTAACCTTAATTACTTCCTTGTAGGTCCCATTTCCAAATACAGTCACATGAGGATTAGGGCTTCAGCATATGAATTTGGGGGGACACAATTCAGTCCATAGCAGTAATCAATACAAAATCTTAACCTATTTCCTTCACCATTGGCATTTTAGGTTGACCGCCTATGAAAATGAGTCAACTAATTTTGATCTTTGAAAATGGCAGTTTCACATGGTTCAACTTCTTCATCAGGCTGGTATTTTCCTCTGTAGCTGATAATCCTTGATCACAGTGGGGCTATTTCCCTGGAGACCTCTAAGACCCCTTTGCTCCTGGTGGGGGCCTTGGTGCAAGTGTGTGTGGGGGGCCCAGGGACACTGGAGGGATCTGTATTTGATCTATGAATGTCCATATGCCCAAAGGGATGCAGCATTAAATAGCAAATTAAAAATCCTGTGACAGGCTGAAAGATCATGGAAGAAGGGGAAATGTTTTATCCTGATGTTTGAACAAAGTGCCCACATTTTCATTTTGCACTGGGGCCCTCAGTAGTTCTGAGGCTGGCCCTGAGGGTGGACATAGAAGAGAATCCACCATGGGCCCAGCAGACAAGCCTCAGCATCCTGACTTGGAGGCTCAGGTTCCTTTCACCTCCAGTCCTCTGTCTAGGACTCTGGATGATATGCATTCAGCCCCCAGGACTGGAAAGAATATGGCAGATGGTGGGTGGGAAGATTTGTAGGTCAGCCTGAAAAGGACATCCACCATTTCCCTCACATCCATTGCCAGAACTCAGTCCCATAGGTACAGAGGCCACCTTCTCACGGAGGCTGAGATGTGGGCCAGGTGTGCACTTGGTGAAAGAGGTATCTGGTAGTAGGAGGGCTCAGAGCTCTGCCACACAACCACCCACCTTTTAAAATACCCATCTCTTGTGGTACATAGCCATAAAAAAGAATGAAATCATGCCATTTTCAGCAACATGGATGGACCTAGAGATTGTCATACTAAGTGAAGTAAGTCAGAGAAAGACAAAAACCATATAATATCACTTATATGTGGAATCTAAAATATGATACAAATGAACTATTTACGAAACAGAAACAGACCCACAGACATAGAAAACAAACATGGTTGCTGAAGAGGAAAGGCGGGGAGGGATAAATTAGTCTGGGGTTAGCAGATACAAATTATTATATATAAAATAGATAAAAAACAAGGTATTACTGTATAGCACAGGGAACTATATTCAATATCTTGTAATAAACTATAATGGGAAAGAATATGAAAAAAAATGTACATACACTGTATATGTATAGCTGAATCACTTTGCTGTACACCAGAAACTAATACAACATTGTAAATCAACTATATTTCAATAAAAAAATAAATTAATTAATTTAATTAAATACCCATCTCAGGTCTTACTCTTAAGTTTTGAGCACTTCTTTGTTACTTCCCCCCACTAGAATGTACAGTTGGTGGGAGAAAAGCCTGTGTCTCTCTCTTAGAGTTGCAGCCCCAGTGCTTGAAATGGTGCCTAGAACCTGATGTCCTCATGAGATGTTTGTTGACTGGCTGTTGCAGCAAAAATAGAAATGGGACTTTTCTTAAATAGAAATGAGTTTTTTTTTCTTTTCTGACAAACAAGGAAAATAAAGGAACAATGGACAGGCCATGGAAGCTGCATAAACTGGCCTGAAAGAGTTAATGGATCCTAGTTTTATTTTAATTGTTACTAATCTGTAGTGCCTGTAGCTAGACTTGTCCTTCACAAAGCTAACATCTGACATTCTCTGACTCCATATGAATTACACTCTGCACCTGGCATTTTTCTCCATTTACACTCCCTTATAGCACTCTTCATTTCAGAAAGAAGGTCACAGGCCAATAACTTCAGGGACAACAGACCGTGTTGCTGAGCCACCTGATGCCAGTTTTGGCCATGAATTTGCAAAAGAAAAAAAATGCAAGACCTTAATTACTTTGAGCCTTATCACCTACCCCAGACCATGAGCCCTGAGCTATAAAGCCTTTCCCTATTCCCCAGGGAGGGGGGCACAGTTCTTGAGGCGCTGGCCCACTGTGTTCCCTCTTTGACTGTCAAAGAATAAAGCTACTCTTTCTTGTTCCTCCAAAAATCTGTCTCCATATTTCTTTTCGGGATCAGTCCACAGAGAGCCAATATTTTGGGATCATGGCTGACTGACTGACTCAATGAACAAGTTCCACAGCTCATGAGACCTGCATACCCTGTTGCTGCTGCCCACACAGACTTAACACAAATCTTGGTCTGAACTTGAATCCCATATACACCTTTACTAAGGTTAATCTACATGACTGGCCTGGCCTGACTGCTACTCAAACCCATCTTTACTTTCCTGACCTACAAGACCTCAGGTCTTCCCAGCTGACTCCTATCTCTGTTTCAGGGATACACTGGTGCTTGCAGGAAATGAAGAGAGGCAGATGGTTTCAATGATGTAATTCCTTTGTCCTCAGAAGAATATTAATAAGAAGAAACTTAAAATATAGGCAAGACTAGTTTGTGAGTACATGGTCTGGCTTTACAAATATTCAGACTTTTATGACTTGCTGATAAAGGACCATACACATAAATTTTTGTTTATCCATAATATCCCAACTTTGGAGAAAAAGTACAGACCTAGTAATGTGAAAAAAGTTTAAACTTATCCTGAGCTATTGATGAAACAGGAACCTCAAATGAAAACATCTACTAGGAATGTGCCATTTAGGGAGCAACAGACTATTGCACAAGAATCAACAAAGAACATGGTTTCAGGTTTCTGGCAGAAAAATTAATTTCTTGATGGACATTATGAGGCTGAAGATTAAGTGTTGGTAGAGAGGAGTTCAGTTCAAGCCTGCATGGTGCGTCTCCCCCAGATGGTGGTGTTTAGGTCACTTTTGGGAGGTGACACACACATGGGAATGGGATAAGTATTCCTAACAAGGCAAATGGTACATGCAGGCCAGTGTCCTTTTCCAACACACTCCACACCATTGCACATGCACAGTAAATAAACATACACACACAATATACACACACACACAGAGTTTTATAGTTCTGGTGTGGTTAGGATAACCATATGCCGAGCAGGGTAAGCCTTTCAGGACGTCTAGGCTGCTCCCATCCCTGATGTTTCAGACGTGTAATCTCAAGAGCTGAGTGTTTCTTACTCCATGTCCCAGTATTGACAGGACTCAGGCTGGCAGCCAATGATATTAGGTGCGGTTGAGTTACCAGTGTGATGCCTTGGGTCTGTGCTTCGGAAGCAATTTTATAGACCAATTGATTCAAAAGCAAAGCAGAGTAGGATGATTGAAAATCAAGTTCTCTACTCTATTACTCAGATAACTTCTCAGATGTCTCCCCTCCTTCACTGCTTTGGCACATGTTATCAACTTTTCCAGGGTCTTCTTCCTGCTAGCCACAGACATGCCTGAAGTTAGAGGTAGCCTAGGAAATGTGTGGAACTGGGTGGAAGCACTTTCATTCCAGGGCACAAGTCTCCTCCCTCTACACCTCAAAGGCAAACCATAGAGCCTCATGGTCAGATCACTGGACGCTGTGAGCAGATGAAATCCCTGTCAGGCTAGGTTCCTGATGAGTTAAGCTCTTTCTCCCACAAACCCTCCCATTCACAACCTCTGTTGGAAATGAGGCATAACCAGGAAACAAACTATAGTTTCTTAACCCCACTGAGACTTGGGTCTTCTTTGTTATGTAGCATTATTGAATCTATCCTGACATATACAGGAATGGTCAGATGGAAGAGGAACACAGCTGTAACAAAAAATATTTTTGTGGCATTAGCATGATAATTAGGTGGCAGACAGTGAGGAAACCATTTTGAGAGTTTTAAAAGAGGGTTCTCTTTATTATGTTGCAGCAAAGTATTTGCTGAAATCCTTACCTGTGATAACTTAGGAGGAAGTTGTACCTAGTGAAACTAATGAACCACGTACCTGAAAGATTTATAGCTCTAGAAGTTAATACACATAACATTGTAGTGTTGTTGATTGCTGTCAGCTCTGTTTGGTAAGGTATTACATGATAAAGGTGCACTTAGGAAATAACTGACTAGTGCAGAAGTGAAAAGGAATGTAGAGCATCCTGAAACTCACAGCCTGTTAAGGTGGACAATGATATTCTTGATCCCAAACAGAAAAGATAAAATTAAGAAAGTCTTCCTGCTTCAAATGCCCACTAAAACTTTTCAATCATTCAAAATGCTCCAGGGAAAGGAACAGAGATAGAGTGTGGCACCTAGTGTGTTTTTCAATTGGATTAAAATCAGAGTAGAGGGTAAAGCATGACCATGGTGGCCCTCCCCACTCAAGCTAGATAAGGTCCAGGTCCCTGCCCCTAAGTTGAATGAGACTCTCCTTGGAGGAAAGAAATCAAAAAAGTACAACAGTTCTGGAGACCATCTCAAAAACAATGTGGGCATGGCTACTGGCAGATAGTACTCATCGGGTCAAACTGGTAAGAAACTGGCTAAATTTTTGATGAGGGGACCAGGAAGCTGAGCTTGTTCTAGGTGTAAGATGACCCTTGGGTACCTAACTCTCTAGGCAGGACGTGACTGTAGAAATCTTCACAGCCCCTCTCTCCACTGCCCACTTCCTGAGGGAGCCCATCCCCAGCATTTTCTTTACATGTGGTTGAGGAAGAAAATGGAAGAGAAGACTGTTTAAGCTGAAGGCAGGAAATGTGGAAACATGAAGAGTCTTTTTTGAAAAGTGGACTGGAGAATTCTTCTTAAAGAGAAGAATCAAGATATACTCTCCCTTCATGGTTCAGGACACCCACGTTGTCCACCTGGTGGGGTCTCAGGGTTGCTCTGGACCAGTGACTATATCTACCAACTGTTCCCCTCTCCAAAGGGGAGTGTTTGCTGCAGAGATCCTGTCCTTGTTCAACCTCTGTATGGGGGCTCCAGGGGACAGAAAACCGAGTTTTTCAGTTTATTGGTCTCTGGATCAAAAGAAGCTCTATTCATACCCACTGAAGATATGACTATGCACTCTTGAGAGCCTGATGATGCACTGAAGGGAACTTTGGGCACTTTTGTGAACAGGGGATGAGTGTCAACAAGTTGTATGCGGAAAAGAGAGTAAATTAAAAGGTTGACTGCAGTAGACATCCGTGGGTGCCATTCACCCTGATTCTCCCCTCTCCCGAGGCACCACCCTCCCTTGATGTTAAGGGTGACCCTGTGGCTTGCTTTGATCAATGAAATGTGATCTGAAGAGATGCATCCCTTCCCAGTGGATGTAGTTAAGAACTGGTGACTGATTTTCCACACTCTCTCCCCCAACCATGGCATACCCAGAATTCTGGGTTGAGGTAGCAATCGAACCTCTGTTAGCGTGAGTACCCAAGTGACATCAGTGAAATGAGCAGAGACCTCCTGTGAATGGCAAAAAAATTTGTTGTAAGCCATCTGGATTTTGAATTGTTTGCTACTGCAGCGTGACCTCCCATCTTGACTAATACATCACTCACATATTGTAGTATCATAATAACTTGTCAATGCATGTGCTAAATCCCTAAGTATATAGCTTAAAAGGGGAAATGTCAGGATCAGATATTTACTTCTGTAGGACTTAGTGTCTGACATTCCTTTGGTAAGGATCCTTAAATTTTAAATTTTTAGGTGAATTGTTCACTATACACTCTGTGCTGTTGATTATTGTGTAAGTCCCTTGAGAGGATTTTCTACAGTGTGCTTAACAAAAACTTCAGTATTGAAAGAAGTAAGCATCATCTTCATAAGGAAAAAGGAATCAGGGGAATTGAATTTCCAAGGAAATCACAAACACTTTCCTACAGAGGAACTTTCAAATAGAAACAAAATGAGAATTTGAAAATGACATTAATGGAGCTGAGATGGAAAGTTCCTCCACTGTATCTCATAGTTCTTCACATATATAGGTTTTTGGACATATGGGTAATGCTATAAATAATTTCATATACAACTTCCCCACATATACAACTTCTCTGAGTTCTTTGAGGGGTGGGAAGGTGCTTACTCCCTGGTGTGTCTGCATAACATAGCACATTCTTTATACATCACAGGATCCCAGCCCTGCAACAGAAACTTGCATGTATCATCACTTGCTCCTTACCACAACCTAGTGATGTAGGAATTGATATCCACACATCATAAATACAGAAACCTGGGCTCCAGGAAGTTAGGGCACTTGTCCAGATTTGCACATATTTGCATAAGATCTTACGCAGTGATGTCTCTCTTTAAAGCTCACATCGTTCATTCGTTTATTTGTTTATGATTCAACATTGTTGAATGAATGATTGAGGTAGATATAAAATATATTTCAATATATAGGAAAGCATGGAAAAGGCAGGAGGCAATCCCTCTAGTGTAAAGATTTAAGAAGGAGATTTTTTGGTTGAAAATGAACTTAAAGAATATTCCCATTAATACCAATTACCTCATCATTTGACCTCATTGTTAATTGGTCTCTCAGTTCAGGGAAAAGTCCAAGATCACTCCTCTCAGGTGGCTGTTTCCTCGTGATGTCACCAGGCTCCAACTTTGCCTCTCGGTCCTTATTGGGCCTTCTTCTTTCGAGAGACAGATTTTTTAG
Organism: Balaenoptera acutorostrata; assembly: GCF_949987535.1. NCBI lineage: Eukaryota > Metazoa > Chordata > Mammalia > Artiodactyla > Balaenopteridae > Balaenoptera > Balaenoptera acutorostrata. The sequence goes on along the minus strand of NC_080066.1, from coordinate 55,438,520 downwards.
GCAAACAGAATGCCCTCCAATAAAGCATTTGAACATGCAAATGTTTAAATCATGGCATGTAGGTCACTTACAAAAAGAGGACAACTATTTCTGGTATCATTTTAAATTTACTGTGATGAGTCAAGGCTAGCGCAAGGTGAACTCCTTTTACCATCATCTGCACAGCTACATTAGCTCATCCATGTATTAAAAAATGGATCTCTCGACAGTTAGTTGGCAATTTGGCAAATTGCTCATGTATAATGCAAGAGAAGAAAGTCTAGTTTCAACTCATACCAATTCTACCTCTACATGTCATGAATAATTTTTATTTTATGGTAAAATATGTCACATGTTTATTCAACAAAATGGAAATTTGAAAAATCCCAGCTATATATTAATTTTATTATCATTAGCTCAATTTTTTATAGTCACAGATTATGTGAAGAGTGCCTACCTTTAGCTAGATGGATTTATTTATTTATTTATTTATTTTGAGAAACAAATACATTCAAGATGTTGACTTTATTTTTCTCTTTTCATGCTACATGCTTTATCAAACTTTACATCTATGAAATGGATGAATTTTAAATCCCTTGGAACAAAGGGTCTTTCCTAAGCTTTTGTGCAAAACAAATGGTTTATTAGCCAGCATATTTTCCATTCAGGAGAATTCACATTTGAACCATTAGTTTGATGAGCTTTTACACTGGATAATTAATTCCATTTTCTTTTCTTGTAAAGTCACTTTTCCTTTTCAGTTTCATTCATTTATTCATCAATATTTGTTGGCAAACTTTTATAGAACACTTGCTTTAGGGAAGACATGATGTTGGCATTGGGGCTATAGTCATAAATGAGACAGATCCATTCTGCCTATGGATGCCCTTATGGTTGGGGTGGGTGACCGGAGATTGATTAGTGCTGGAAGAAGGATTATATATTCTCAGAAATATAACAGGAGAAAATATGTAATAAGAAAAGCCTCTACTTACCTTTCCAGGATAAGGTGGAATTAAATTCACTTCTCAAGGTGTTGCTAAAGCCAAAATGTTTGCTTTGGTGCCTAAATGAACGTGGGTCTGCACTGTACTAGGATGACTAAGGCAGGAGCTGGTGTGAGAAGTGGCAGCACCAATTCTGGAAGTGAGCCCGGAGGGAAGGAGGCAAGCTGAGTGGTTACATTGCTACCATTTGCCAGCACTGTGTTCTCTATGAATTCAGCAATTTAGACACACTCACCGTCCCCATCTGCCTCCACATGCCCATCCCTAGAGAGCACTGTGGACCCACTCGTCACCCAGAATCATTGTCACATGAGAGAAAGAATGAGGAGTGGCTTCATGGGGCATCAAATCTGCATGTGTATAGGAAGAAGGCTTACTCCTCTTCATTAAGGCCTTCCAGAAGGCAACAACTATCAGCTTTTCCCTTGTTTTTAAAAGTCTTTTAAGGATGATGATGATCGTGATGATACAGAGAGGAGATATCTAGAGCCACCTTAAGTCATTTCTCTCTGGGAAGGCATTCCCAGAAGGATTAATTTTCCTTTCTTTATTATACACACAAAAAATGATTACGATAAGATCTATCACTATGTTCTTAGGTTTCTTTCAAATATTCAGAGAGAAATGCTCTGAATTATTCTGCAGGAAGAAGTAAGGAGGGCTGGAGTGAACTGTGGAGACAATAATTTAGGGGGCTTAGACGAGCTTGAGAAGGCATATCGTGTCTGTACAAACACCCAAGCACAATGGCATGAGAGCATTTCCATTGTAAAGTTGCATTATCAGGAAGCTGGAACTGGCAGTGCCATCCAATTTGAGCATAATATCCAGTTGGAACCCATCTTGCATGCAGGCAAGTGTTCCTTCTCATCCTTCAATGATTCGTTCATATCCTTTGGTATTGGTTCTTGAATGCTTATCAATATCCAAATCCAGGTCTTCTATTTTATCATTCTTGATTTTAGTTGATGGAGAACCTGGTCTTTATATTGCCTTTTTCAGCATAATGAACAATGTGTATTCTAGGTACATTCCATGGTATTTAACCTTCATTATTTATTCCATCAACTCTCTGAAGAAGCTTGGTAAGCCGATGTAAGGATCTCATGATCAAATACATATGTCTGCCCTTCTAAGGGTACCTCCTGCCATACCAATCTACCTTTCATTTCCAGAACATTCTTTACATTTCTTGATTATGGTCCTTTGCTTGCTCTTTTATCTACCTAGAATCCCTTCCTTTTTCTTAGAGTGCTATTATCCGAAAACCTACCAAGAACTCCTCACTCCCTCAGAATTCATTTCATCCACTCTCAGTGGGCCAGCAGTAAATATATAGCAAGTATTAGCTGTGATACTCTGACCCCATTTGAGTTTCATTTTAAGTTGTTGGTTCTTAATTTTGACACATATTAGAATAATCAGGGAAACTTTAAAACATATAATTGTTTGGGTCAAACTCTAGACCAAATGAATCAGATTTTTGGAGGTGGGGACAAGGCAATGATATTAAAAAGGAAAAGAAAAACAAAACATATCCAAGTAACCTCCCTGAGTAACTATAATATGTATCCAGGGTCAATATAGTTCAGTCAAAATGTTAATAGGACAAATGGTGATACCCATGTAGTCCATTTAGCTTTGAACACAGACAATTTAATCCACTGCATCTTTAAAAACCATTACACAGCGGTCCCCAACCCCCAGGCCATGGACTGGTACCAGTCTGTGGCCTGTTAAGGGCCAGGCCGCACAGCAGAAAGTGAGTGGCAGGCGACAGAGCGAAGTTTCATCTGCCACTCCCCGTGGCTCCCCATCTCTCCCATTATAGCCTGAACCATCCCCCCACCCCCCTCCCCCATCCATGGAAAAATTGTCTTCCATGAAACTGGTCCCTGATGCCACAAAGGGTGGGGACTGCTGCCTTACAACAAGGTCAACAATGGGAGTCACTTGTAACAGGGAAGAATCAGCACATGCAATGCAATCTGTTACCATTCCTGGAATCAATGTAACATAAAGTAAAGCCCTCCTGATTGGACAGTAGAATTCCTGTCATGCGTAAAGCTCATTTAAGATACCAAATTGTGGGTTTGGGCATTAGAAGTGTGCATCAGAGTGTGAAAGTTTAGAATCAGAAGTCTCGGCAGAACTGAAGGTCATGAAAAAATAGATTATCTGAACACAGGAATGAGTAAGGTTTGGTCGTGTTTGGGTCAGGCATTTGGGGACATAGGTCTGAAACTGGATGATCAGATCAAAGTAGGAGGGAAAAGTAGGGTGTAGAGATCAATATTGTAAGACCCCAACTCAACCTGAGATCTTAGAGGGGTCATAGCAGGTGAGTGATGGAAACCTAAGACACAGGTTCCAGCAAGGAGGCCACTCATGTTCAGCTAAATAAGGAGCAGCTGTGGAAGACCTGACTACCCCACCAGACATAGAAGGACTAGCTTTGAGGGTACAATTGTCAGATCAAATACAGTGTGCCTAGTTAAATTTGAATTTCAGATAAACAACACATTTTTTAGTGTAAGTATGTCCCTAATTTGCATTAGACCTGCTGCCAGGATTGGGGAGCTTGTGGAACAGAAGGAACTATTCATCTAATTCCTCCTGATAGCCAATTCCTTCTTGCAGAGAATACCCTTCTTCTTGTATGTCCCATGTGCAGCTGGCTGTACCATCACCCAGTTGACTCCCATTAAATCCATTGAAATAATATAGGAATGTTGTTAGTAACAGATGGGCCCGAACATGTAGTTGTGGGAGTCTAGATTCAGTTTCTCAGTGAAAGGAAGTCTGGATCTGAGCTTAAATCAGATCTGGCCGCATGTCTAAAATTTACTTAAGCAAATTTTTGTAATTCTGAAAAAAAATTTAACTTATTTGAATGATTTTTGCCCTGAATTTTCCATATACAAATATGAATAAATTACTCTGAATAATGTACTCTTTATTCTAACAGCAGTTTAACCATTTAAACTTGAGGTCTCTTTAATCAATAGAAATTGACAGAAATGGCTTTTAACTTTCTAGTGATTTTGCATTAAAATTGCCATCTAAGCAAATCTCTGGAGAGTCTAACTTTAACCTCCTTCAGTTATTGATGAGTAAATCACTGGGTCCTTGGAGAAATGGTGGTACAAGGAACACAGGAAAGTTCAAAGTGAACTTGGGCTCTTATGCCATAAGGCAAAATAGTATTGAAAGACTGATGAGGTCACATCAAAAGGACCCAGGTATTCTGTTGGAGTCGATGGGAATATATTTAATCAAGGGGATACGCGGGTTCATGGAACTCAGAAAAGAGAATGCCAGATAAAATAATTAAAACTCATGCTATTGCTTTGAATATTGGTGTCTTGCTTTGCTTTTTTAGTAGTAACTTTAGATGAGGTGAACAAATAATCCTATGTGATGAAGAAAGCTCTGTGCTATATGAGAAAGCAACTAATGATAGGAAAGAAAGATAGGAAAGAAAGAAATCACAGAATTCAAAAAATCATCATTATGGAACCACATGGGGAACTGGGTATTTGCATAGTGCTAACACAATCTTACATAAATTGTTGACAGTTTCAAGAAAACGGGGGGGGGGGCTCCTGACTGTACATGAAAGCTCATATTGTTATCACCCTATTTCAGGTGTCAATTTCCCATCATCACTGGTCAACCAGATGTTCTGCCACTTGATGTGATGCAATAAGAAGTACACATCACAGAGAATGACTGTTAACAAATTATGTTTTGCATGAATTTATCATGCTTTCAGATCTAACTGCCAATGTGTAGAAACTACAGGAGTTATACGATTAAACTGAGAGAGACTATGGAGAAATAACCAGACAAATCCAGAAGGTTGAATATTTTTCTCAGGGTAACTAGCTTGTAAATTTTTTTTCTATAACTTGGTGTCATGAATAAAGAAAGGGGGCAGGAGGTGTGCTGTACCAAGGTAAAAGAGATGTAAAAGTCATCGCCGCCAAATTCAACCTATAGTCATATATTTGGATTGTGATTTGGACAAAACAACAGTAGAGGATATTTTTCAGACAGTTGAGGAAATTTAATACTGCATTGGATGAAAATTTTGACATAAAATGTACATTGTAAGCTTAAAAATATCATTTACTGTATGACCTTTTGTAAAAGAAGTGAAAAGAAAAGATCTGGAGGCATCCACTGGGGGTAGACAGTGTCACCTCTGGGTGGCAGAATACAACATTGTTACTTTCTTAGTTTTGTGATCTCTATTTTCTAACTTCATATAGGCATTATACAGCTTTTGAAGTGGCAAACATTTATTTTTAATTAAAAAGGTAAATAAAACAAATATTCTTGATTAGCACACATATCCACTTCTTTTTTTAAAAAAAGGTTAATAATTGGATTTTTCTTTCTAGAACTTTGACTTAGGTTTCGAGACGAATCCATTCTCCTTAGAGTTTCTAAGTGGCTTAAATAACACGTTTCTCCTCCTTTGGATTTCGAATGGTTTTCCAACCTAGCCTGGAAAAAAAATCCCTTGAGAAAACTCTATTTTCATTGAACTTTTGATCCTACAAGAAGCAATGTTTGTAAAGCCTACTGCTTCTCTTTACAAATTCAGTCTGATGTTACATCAAAGAAATTCAGATAAACATTGAGGCAATAAGTTTCAAGCTCAAGATAAATTCTTAAACTTCTAAAGAAATTTTTGAAGTTTTTACATAACTATAACAAAAGCTTCAGGGAATAGAATAAAAGACAAGCTTAACAGTAACAGTCATAACAGTAGTAAAGGTATTAAGAGCTTAATGAGCTTTATCTACATGTTTAATGATAAAGGGAAACTGAGGCAAGGTAAAACTCAGTTGATCCAAAATACGTGGAAGAGTTACAGTTCTAAGATTTATGTAAACTTTTATAGGAGTGTAATAGTTTTTTTCTAGTGTCTATGTAGCCAATAGCTTTCTTTTCCAACAGTACCTAACACAGGGCCTTGCAGGAGAGGATATACTCAACACATATTAAATGAATATATGCAATTCCTTTAACTAAACAAAGACAATTTTCCCTGCTACATTTTAAAGCTGTTTCTACCCAGTTGTTTGAAAATGAAAAAATGTAGTTAGGCAGTGCTCATTCTTAAAAATAGTGCACAATTACTTTTGCTTTTTTATGGATTTGTTCATTATGTGGAGTACTTTGTTTGGTAGCATGTAGTTAGTAGCCAAATGTAAACTTGCAGATAGCTAAATCTTTTATTATAAAGTATTATTGCCAAATCTAGTCCACAGTACCTTATTCAAAGCTCTTCCAGCCAGCTATGTTTGGTAATTTAAAAATTTTAAAACTAAAATGTACTATTACCATGTATATAGCAACCAGCAGCATCTAAGACCACCATGCAATCAAACACATTAATATTTCTGCAGTAAAATATAGAAATATCCAAAAGTAGTATAAATAAACTCTGCAAATAGCTTTCCACTAGATCAGATCATGTTTTGCTAGCTCATGAGCTTTGGTGCCAAATGTAACGCAGCTTTGGATTTTCAGAGATTTGAGGATTTCAGAATTACAGTAAGTACTAGTACTGGGGCCTAGCATCATTAATCAATGATCTGTTTTATAAAGCAAATTCTATTCCCTTCCTTTTCAGCTGAAACATACAGAACAGTTATTTCAGTGCTTAGACAAAATTGTCTTAGGACATGTTTTAAATATAACCTTAATAATAAAGATCACTTCAGACTTGATTTTTGTGTATTACTTCTTGAGAACACTTACAGATTGTGATTACAGATAGTGATTACAGATAGTGACTTACAGATAGTGATTGGTGAGAATTCTGACCAAAACTCTGTCACAGACTAGCTGTTTATGCCCTAGCATAGATGCAGAGCTGGTTGGGTCTCTGGCCAGACCAATATATGATTTGTCATATTCTCACTGTCCTTTGGGAGTAAATTGGCATTCCATGAGTAAGTAGACAATTTATGTCATTATTAGAGTAATTAAAATAAATTACTGCCTCAGACAATGAATGGTTTCCAATGTCTCTGAAGAATAAAATAGCACTCAAAGAGAGCACAGATAGTTCTATCTTATGTAAATATAAATATTATATTGGTTAGTGAGACCTGTAATGAATGTAAAATGTTTGCCATATGAAACAAATTGATCCACTCACTAAAACTCAAATTATGTAAACATTTACCACTTTTAGAGGAAGTTAAGCTTCCTCCAAAGGTTGTATAATGTTCTGATACTGGAAATATAAAAGGACCTCTTTTTCCCAAACACCATCTCCAGGCAAAGTTAACACTACATATAATTTCTCTAATTTCAGCCTCTTCTCTATATATTGGACAAAGAGTCAAAGAGTAGGGTAGGACCCAAAACAGACCTAGAAATGGGACAAAGGATGAAGAAAGAGGTAAAGTCATTTGAGTTTACTGGGAAAGGGGTGAAAATATCTTCTGCCCAGGGATCAAATGGGATGGAGGCTATTTTTCCTCCATTCTCCCCCAAAAGTGAGGGCAAGAGCTTGGGTAGGAAGGAAAGATAAAGAGCTGGTGTGGTGGACCACAGGGACCTCTGAACCTGTGGGACCTTCAGGGTAGAGGGTCCTCCTTTGGGGAGATGTCCTTGCTTCTTCAGAGACAGAGAAGGTCCAGGAGGAGAAGTGAGGAAGAGGGTTTGCCCTGGCACAGAGTAGGCTGTCTGCCTTTGTTCACTCAGGAGTCAGGTCAGAAGGTGTCCATAAACATAAAATGTGCGCCGTTAGTGAAAAGTTCTTTGTCTTTCATACCTTGAGAATGTTAGTGCTGTGGGCTGAACTGTGTCCCCCCAAATCCATATGTTGAAGCCCTAACCCCCAGTACCTCAGAATGTGACTGTATTTAGAGATAGGGCCTTTACAGTGGTGATTAATTTAAAATGAGGGCATTAGGGTGTCTCTAATCCAATGTGACTGAGGAGAGTTGGACACAGAGAGCCGTCAGGGATGCATGTGCACAGAGGGAAGACCATGTGAAGAGGCAGCAAGAAAGAGGACATTTGCAAGACAGGGACAGAAGCCTCAGGAGAAACCACCCCTGCAGACACCTCTATCTTGGACTTCCAGCCTTCAGAACGGTGACAAAAGAAATTTCTGTTTTTTGAGCCCCACAGTGTGTGGTATTTTGTTATGGCAGCCTGAGGAGACTAACACACTTAATATAACAAAAGTGCTGCAGGAGCACGAGGAACCCATTAAAAGAAAATCTTTTTTTTTTTTAATTAATTAATTTATTTATTTATTTATTTTTCGTTTCTGCGCGAGGGCTTTCTCCAGTTGCGGTGAGCGGGGGCCACTCTTCATCGCGGTGCGCGGGCCTATCACTGTCGCGGCCTCTCCCGTTGTGGAGCACAGGCTCCAGACGCGCAGGCTCAGTAGTTGTGGCTCACAGGCTTAGTTGCTCCACAGCATGTGGGATCTTCCCAGACCAGGGCTCGAACCCGTGTCCCCTGCATTGGCAGGTGGATTCTCAACCACTGCGCCACCAGGGAAGCCCAAAAGAAAATCTTACTTGGGTGGATAGAAAGCACAAGTCAGAGAGCACCCCAGAATCTAAGAGAGTAAAAGAATTTACTGGTTAATAATAATTCATCCATTTGAAACAAGGTTTCAAAACCCTTTCTGTGGGAGGCAGAGTAATACCCACCCAAAGATGTCCATGTCCTAATCCCTGACACCTGTACATGTTACCTTACATAGCAAAAGAGACTTTGTGGATGTGATTAAGTTAAGGACCTTGAGATGGAGAGATTATCCTGGATTATCCAGGAGGAAGGTCCAATGTAGTCACAAGGTCGTTAAAAGCAGAAGACCCTTCCCAGTTGGTCAGTGAGAGATGTGATGACAGAAGAAGGGTCAAAGTAATGGCAGGCTTTTGGCTTTGGGGATGGAGAAAGGAGCCAGGAGACAGGAACTGGGGGCAGCCTCTAGAAGCTGGAAAAGACAAGGGAATGGATGATCTAGAGTCTCTAGAAGGAATGCAGCCTTGCTTGATTTTAGCTCTTCAAACCCTATTTCAGGGCTTCCCCTGTGGCACAGTGGTTAAGAGCCTGCCTGCCAATGCAGGGGACACGGGTTCGAGCCCTGGTCCGGGAAGATCCCACATGCTGTGGAGCAACTAAACCCATGCGCCACAACTACTGAGCCCGCACTCTAGAGTCCGTGTGCCACAACTACTGAGCCTGCACTCTAGAGTCCGCGTGCCACAACTACTGAGCCCAAGTGCCACGACTACTGAAGCCCGCATGCCTAGAGCCCGTGCTCTGCAACAAGAGAAGCCACTGCAATGAGAAGCCCACATACCACAACGAAGAGCAGCCCCTCCTCGCCGCAACTACAGAAAGCCCACGTAGCAACAAAGACCCAATGCAGCACCCCCAAAAAAACAAAAAACAAACCCATTTCAGACTTCTGACTTCCAGAACTGTAAGACAATAAATTTGTGTTTTAAGCCACTAGGTTTTTAGCCCTTTGCTACAGGAAAAACAGGAAACTCACTCATGTACCTCCCAATGATTCCCCAAGTCCTGGATTATTTTCATGGATGGGAAGAGGCTGTGGGGTGGGGGCAGGGCTCATTTTTTCACCGTGCAGTCTGTCCCACTGTTGGATGGCTCTTTCTTCCAGAGCTCCCTTGTTCCCCATCCTCCTCCACCTGGCATCTGGCAAAATAAACACAATTTCTCTTTTCTCAGTGTGGTGCAGCTGGAAGGTTGTTGTTGATCTTTAGTTAGAAGTGATGTTTCTAGTGTTAGGCTGTATGTGCTTAGTTCATTTTCAGCAGCTATTGACTGGGTAAGTGGACAAGTGACTATTCCAGTTTTCTCTTCTGCAAAGTGAGGTGATAACCATTTGAACCTCACAGCATTGTTGGGAGGATTAAATGAGTTAATATATACAAATATTGTTTGTAAACTTTTTCTTATGCTATTTTTTTAATATACAGTTGGATTCAGTTTGCTAATATTTTACTTAAGATATTTATCTGTGTGTGTGTGTGTGTGTGTGTGTGTGTGTACTATCAGTACAAGACTGTGTTAAAACAAGTTCACAGGTTGAAATTTTTGTACCCACTGAAGGTTTGCTCAGATTCAGGGTACCAGTATACATGAGGGCAATAAATAGCCATAACCTTTCAGAGACAGCTTATCATTTTTTCTTTTATTTTTTGTTTACTTCTTTGCTCAAGGCAACTTCCATCTTACCCTTTGGGTATCAGCTTAATGTGGGAAAGTCATCCTATGAGATGATCCATGTTGGGCAAGCCCTGGATCATGACTCCTGACATCTTCACCCAAGAAGCCATGAAACCAAAGCTCAAGTTCAGATATGGACCAAAACCTCAAGGCAAAGGTGGCCTTGGGATAGTGAGTTTCCACTAACCTCTTTGGATTCAGGCTGCCTCAAGAATATGGCCTGTCCCCACAATATTCTATTTTTTAAAATTTAATTTAATTTTATTTTTATACAGCAGGTTCTTATCAGTCATTCATTGTATACACATCAGAGTATTCATGTCAATCCCAATCTCGCAATTCATCACACTACCCCTCCCACCCCCCACTGCTTTCCCCCCTTGGTGTCCATACGTTTGTTCTCTACATCTGTGTCTCTATTTCTGCTCTGCAAACTGGTTCATCCGTACCATTTTTCTAGGTTCCACATATATGTGTTAATATAAGATATTTGTTTTACTCTTTCTGACTTACTTCACTCTGTATGACAGTCTCTAGATTCATCCACGTCTCTACAAATGACCCAATTTCATTCCTTTTTATGGCCGAGTAATATTCCATTGTATTTATCTACCACATCTTCTTTATCCATTTGTCTGTCGATGGGCATTTAAGTTGCTTCCGTGACCTGGCTATTGTAAGTACCTCAGCAATGAATATTGGAGTGGATGTGTCTTTTTGAATTATGGTTTTCTCTGGGTATATGCCCAGTAGTGGGATTGCTGGGTCATATGGTATTTCTATTTTTAGTTTTTTAAGGAACCTCCATACTGTTCTCCATAGTGGTTGTATCAGCTTACATACCCACCAACAGTGCAAGAGGGTTCCCTTTTCTCCACACTCTCTCCAGCATTTGTTGTTTGTAGATCTTCTGATGATGCCCATTCTAACTGGTGTGAGGTGATACCTCATTGTAGTTTTGATTTACATTTCTCTAATAATTAGTGATGTTGAGCACCCTTTCATGTGCTTCTTGGCCACCTGTGTGTCACCTTTGAAGAAATGTCTATTTAGGGCTTCTGCCCATTTTTGGATTGGGTTGTTTGTTTTTTTAATATTGAGCTGCATGAGCTGTTTATATATTTTGGAGATTAATCCTTTGTCCATTGATTCGTTTACAAATATATTTTCCCATTCTAAGGGTTGTCTTTTCACCTTGTTTGCAGTTTCCTTTGCTTTGCAAAAGCTTTAAAGTTTCATTAGGTCCCATTTGTTTATTTTTGTTTTTATTTCCATTACTCTAGGAGGTGGATCAAAAAAAATCTTGCTGTGATTTATGTCAAAGAGTGTTCTTCCTATGTTTTCCTCTAAGAGTTTTATAGTGTCCAGTCTTACATTTAGGTCTCTAATCCATTTTGAGCTTATTTTTGTGTATGGTGTTAGGGAGTGTTCTAATTTCATTCTTTTACATGTAGCTGTCCAGTTTTCCCAGCACCACTTATTGAAGAGACTGTCTTTTCTTCATTGTATATCCTTCCCTCCTTTGTCATAGATTAGTTGACCATAGGTGTGTGGGTTTATCTCTGGGATTTCTACCCTGTTCCATTGATCTATATTTCTATTTTTGTACCAGTACCGTATTGTCTTGATTATTGTAGCTTTATAGTATAGTCTTAAGTCAGGGAGTCTGATTCCTCCAGCTCCGTTTTTTTCCCTAAAGACTGCTTTGGCTTTTGGTGTCTTTTGTGTTTCCATACAAATTTTAAGATTTTTTGTTCTAGTTCTGTAAAAAATGCCACTGGTAATTTGATAAGGTTGCATTGAATCTGTAGATTGCTTTGAGTAGTATAGTCATTTTCACAATATTGATTCTTCCAATCCAAGAACATGGTATATCTCTCCATCTGTTGGTATCATCTTTAATGTCTTTCATCAGTGTCTTATAGTTTTCTGCATAGAGGTTTTTTGTCTCCCTAGGTAGGTTTATTCCTACGTTTTTTATTCTTTTTGTTGCAATGGTAAATGGAAGTGTTTCCTTAATTTCTCTTTCAGATTTTTCATCATTAGTGTATAGGAATGCAAGAGATTTCTGTGCATTAATTTTGTATCCTGCAACTTTACCAAATGCATTGATTATCTCTAGTAGTTTTCTGGTGGCATGTTTAGGATTCTCTATGTATAGTATCATGTCATCTGCAAACAGTGACAGTTTTACTTCTTCTTTTCCAATTTGTATTCTTTTTATTTCTTTTTCTTCTCTGATTGCTGTGTCTAGGACTTCTAAAACTATGTTGAATAATAGTGGCAAGAGTGGACATCCTTGTCTTGTTCCTGATCTTAGAGGAAATGCTTTCAGTTTTTCACCATTGAGAATGATGTTTGCTCTGCATATGGCCTTTACTATGTTGAGGTAGGTTCTCTCTATGACCACTTTCTGGAGAGCTTTTATCATAAATGGGTGTTGAACTTTGTCCAAAGCTTTTTCTACATCTATTGAGATGATCATATGGTTTTTCTTCTTCAATTTGTTAATATGGTGTATCACATTGATTGATTTGCGTATATTTAAGAACGCTTGCATCGCTGGGATAAATCCCACTTGATCATGGTGTTTGATCCTTTTAATGTGTTGTTGGAGTCTCTTTGCTAGTATTTTGTTGAGGATTTTTGCCTCAATATTCATTAATGATATTGGTCTGTAATTTTCTTTTTTTGTAATATCTTTTTCTGGTTCTGGTACCAGGGTGATGGTGGCCTCATAGAATGAGTTTGGGGGTTTCCCTTCCTCTGCAATTTTTTGAAAGAGTTTGAGAAGGATGGGTGTTAGCTCTTCTCTAAATGTTTGATAAAATTCACCTGTGAAGCCATCCAGTCCTGGACTTTTGTTTGTTGGAAGATTTTTAATCACAGTTTCAATTTCATTACTTGTGATTGGTCTGTTCATATTCTCTATTTATCCCTGGTTCAGTCTTGGAAGGTTATACCTTTCTAAGAATTTGTCCATTTCTTCCAGGTTGTCCATTTTATTGGCATAGAGTTGTTTGTAGTAGTCTCTTAGGATGGTTTGTATTTCTGCGGTGTCTGTTGTAACTTCTCCTTTTTCATTTCTAATTTTATTGACTTGAGTCCTCTCTCTCTTTTTCTTGATGAGTCTGGCTAAAGGTTTATCAATTTTGTTTCTCTTCTCAAAGAACCAGCTTTTAGTTTTATTGATCTTTGCTATTATTTTCTTTGTTTCTATTTCATTTATTTCTGCTCTGATCTTTATGATTTCTTTCCTTCAGCTAACTTTGGGTTTTGTTTGTTCTTCTTTCTCTAGTTCCTTTAGGTGTAAGGTTAGATTGTTTATTTGAGATTTTTCTTGTTTCTTGAGGGAGGCTTGTATAGCTATAAACTTCCCTCTTAGAACTGCTCTCACTGCATCCCATAGGTTTTGGATCGTCGTGTTTTCATTGTCATTTGTCTCTAGGTATTTTTTGATTTCCTCTTTGATTTCTTCAGTGATCTCTTGGTTACTTAGTGATGTATTGTTTACCGTCCATGTGTTTGCGTTTTTATGTTTTTTTCCCTGTATTGATTTCCAATCTCATAGCATTGTGGTCAGAAAAGATGCTTGATACGATTTCAATTTTCTTAAATTTACTGAGGCTTGAATTGTGACCCAAATTGTGATCTATCCCGGAAAATGTTCTGTGCACACTTGAGAAGAAAGTGTAATCAGCCTTTTTGGATGGAATGTCCTATAAATGTCAATTAAATCTATCTGGTCTATTGTGTCATTTAAACCTTGTGTTCCCTTATTTATTTTCATTTTGGATGATCTGTCCATTGATGTAAGTGAGGTGTTAAAGTCCCCCACTATTATTGTGTTACTGTTGATTTCCTCTTTTAGAGTTGTTAGCAGTTGCCCTGTGTATTGGGGTGCTCCTATATTGCGTGCATATATATTTTTAATTGTTATATCTTCTTCTTGGATTGATTCCTTGATCATTATGTAGTGTCCTTCCTTATCTTTTGTAACATTCTTTATTTTAAAGTCTATTTTATCTGATATGAGTATTGCTTCTCCAGCTTTCTTTTGATTTCCATTTGCATGGAATATCTTTTTCCATCCCCTCACTTTCAGTCTGTATGTGTCCATAGGTCTGTCGTGGGTCTCTTGTAGACAGCATATATATGGGTCTTGTTTTTGTATCCATTCAGCAAGCCTGTGTCTTTTGGTTGGAGCATTTAATCCATTCATGTTTAAGATAATTATCGATATGTATGTTCCTATGACCATTTTCTTAATTTTTGGGGGGTTTGTTTTTGTAGGTCCTTTTTTTCTCTTGTGTTTCCCACTTAGAGAAGTTCCTTTAGCATTCGTTGTAGAGCTGGTTTGGTGGTGCTGAATTCTCTTAGCTTTTGCTTCTCTGTAAATCTTTTGATTTCTCCATCAAATCTGAATGAGATCCTTGCCGGGTTGAGTAATCTTGGTTGTAGGTTCTTCCCTTTCATCACTTTAAGTATATCATGCCACTCCCTTCTGGCTTGTAGAGTTTCTGCTGAGAAATCAGCTGTTAACCTTATGGGAGTTCCCTTGTATGCTATTTGTCGTTTTTCCCTTGCTGCTTTCAATAATTTTTCTTTGTCTTTAAATTTTGCCAATTTGATTACTATGTGTCTTGGCGTGTTTCTCCTTGGGTTTATCCTGTATGGGAGACTCTGCACTTGCTGGACTTGGGTGGCTATTTCCTTTCCCATGTTAGGGAAGTTTTCGACTACAATCTCTTCAAATATTTTCTCAGGTCCTTTCTCTCTCTCTTCTCCTTCTGGGACCCTTATAATGTGAATGTTGTTGTGTTTAATGTGTCCCAGAGGTCTCTTAGTCTCTCTTCATTTTTTTTTCATTCTTTTTTCTTTATTCTGTTCCGCAGCAGTGAATTCCACCATTCCGTCTTCCAGGTCACTTATCCGTTCTTCTGCCTCAGTTATTCTGATATTGATTCCTTCCAGTGTATTTTTCATTTCAGTTATTGTGTGTTCATCTCTGTTTGTTTGTTCTTTAATTCTTCTAGATCTTTTTTAAACATTTCTTGCATCGTCTCGATCTTTGCCTCCATTCTTTTTCCGAGGTCCTGGATCATCTTCTCTATCATTATTCTGAATTCTTTTTCTGGAAGGTTGCCTATCTCCACTTCATTTAGTTGTTTTTCTGGGGTTTTATCTTGTTCCTTCATCTGGTACATATCCCTCTGCCTTTTCATCATGTCTGTCTTTCTGTGAATGTGGTTTTTGTTCCACAGTCTGCAGAATTGTAGTTCTTCTTGCTTCTGCTGTCTGCCCTCTGTAGATGCGGCTATATAAGAGGCTTGTGCAAGTTTCCCGATGAAAGGGACTGGTTGTGGGTAGAGCTGGCTGTTGTTTTGGTGGGCAGAGCTCAGTAAAACTTTAATCCATTTGTCCTCTGATGGGTGTGGCTGGATTCCCTCCCTGTTGCTTGTTTGGTCTGAGGCGACCCAACACTGGAGCCTACCCAGGCTTTTTAGTAAAGCTAATGGTGGACTCTTGGAGGGCTCACACTAAGGAGTACTTCCAGAACTTCTGCTGCCAGTGTCCTTGACCTCACAGTGACACACAGCCACCCCCCGCCTCTGCAGGAGACCCTCCAACACTAGTAGGTAGGTCTGGTTCAGTCTCTTATGTGGTCACTGCTCCTTCCCCTGGGTCCCGATGTGTGCACCACTTTGTGTGTGCCCTCCAAGAGTTGAGTCTCTGTTTCCCCCAGTCCTGTCCAAGTCCTGCAATCAAATCCCGCTAGCCTTCAAAGTCTGATTCTCTAGGAATTCCTCCTCCTGTTGCCAGACCCCCAGATTGGGAAGTCTGCCATGGGGCTCAGAACCTTCACTCCAATTGGTGGACTTCTGTGGTATGGGTTCTCCAGTTTGTGAGTCACCCACCCAGCAGTTATCAGATTTGATTTTATTGTGATTGTGCCCCTCCTACCATCTCACTGTGACTTCTCCTTTGTCTTTGGATGTGGGGTATCTTTTTTGGTGAGTTCTAGTTTCTTCCTGTCGATGATTGTTCAGCAGTTAGTTGTGATTCTGGTGTTCTTGCAAGAGGGAGTGAGAGCACATCATTCTACCCCACCATCTTGAACCAATCTCCTGGTTTGTAAACTTTCAAGTGTTGAAAACTTCTGTTGCTATATCTAGTAACAGATTATTTTTTTCACACAGGTTTTAAAATACTTGAAGGTAACCAGGATGTATCCACTTAATATCCTTTTTTGTTACATACCTCTTCAACTATCTCTTATTCACACAATTTCTAGTCCATTTGCCAACAAAACTCTTTTATTTAAGTATTAGCCAATATCTTCATGGAAAATTTTATACCAATTAAGTATCAAGGGTAATGTAGAACTACATGCTCATTTCTCTTCAAAATTTCTGGCAAAAGAGTTACCAAAGACAACTGCACTCACCTATCATCCTGAAGGCAGGGGTTATCTTAGTGGTGCTGGGCCCCAGAGCTGAAGGCGGGCTCTGGCCCCAGCTAGCATGTGTCTGTCTGTTGGCTTGCGAACCTTGAGGGGCTTTGTCCCAGCTGGAATCCTGAGCCTGGTCCCGAAGCTCCTCACTGTACGATCTTCAGTCCCCATTCTTCACCCTTCTCTTTCCTTTGCTAAAGGTGTAAAACATCATGGTGGCAAAGGGAGGGCATATGAATAGTTGCTGCAGGAGGTTTCTTTTTATGATACTTGCCCCCCAAAAATATATTAAGTATGATCTCTATTTCCACATCTTCCAATGTCAAGCCCCTCCTTCACTAACACCCTTGCATTTCCTCCAGGGCATGAGGTGGAGGAATTTAGGGAACCGTCATGGCATCCATACATGGGGATGAGGGTGTTAGTGACACTGATTACTAATCTCCTGAAGATTGATTAATGTTGTCAGGAGCTAAATAAATGTTTGGTATTGAGGAGGCTTTTCAAGAAAGCAGGGGAAAAGACCAGGCAGCTTAGTAACTCTGAAGTTTGAGGATTGGCTGCATGAGGGACAGTTCTGTTCCTCCAAGAACTCAGACACGTTTCTTCAGACTTTGGGCTTGTTTAGACAATGGATATCTCAATGGTAGCTGAGTTAAGGCTGCAAAAGTCACGAAACACCCAGTGTTGATTAGTTACAAAAGTTTTCCAAGACTTTCAGCCACCAGTCTTGACAAATGGCCTGTATCAGTGCCCTCTATAGCAAAGTTAATGATTCTGAATATGGATAAAAGGAAAAACTGGAATAAAGAATAAATTAAGTAGATCTGCTTTGTTGGAAACAGAAACTAACACATTATTCTGAAGCAATTATACTCCAATAAAGATCTATTAAAAAAAATAAATGAAGTAGAGGACATTCTTATCAAATATATTTCTTTGGTCATAAAATTATCCTTTAGTCAGATCTATTAGGCCAGGAGGAGAGATTTTGCTTTTCGTTTCTTTTTTTTCAAAAGCAGGTCCAAAAGTCAAAAGATGATTTTTTAATGTCTCTCTCAGAATCAGGTAAGACCACAGGTGGATATGCAGTGTCACAGCGTGAAGCCAGGGACTATGTCTTCTGCATTTTAATGGCTTTATATTGGGTCATACAATGAGCCCTCTATATGCGAAGGGCTGTTTCAATTCTCTCTTTAAAGATCAGAGAAATAGTAAAGAACATGCAAAAGGCACTGTATTAAATGAGTTAGAATGGAGTGTTAAGTGTTGACTCCTTCCTTCAAGGAATTTAAACATACACCACTGACAAGACGAACAAGCAGAAAGATGCAGAGAATGGCAATGCAGGAAAGGTCTCGTGGCATTCATCACAGAGTGACTGTCACAGGCAGTGTGGGACTATTGCCAACTAAATACAAAGGCTGTCTGCTCGGCTGAGCTCAGCTCTGCTGCATAAGACAATTGGGCCTCTGGGTCTGTGGAGATCTCTCCACCAAGAGCAGCAGGAACTTTGTGGACTCCACCCTGTTGTTCAGGATTAGAGTTAGCTCTAGCGGCCTTGCTAGCTGTTTTCCACAATCTGGTTTGAATTGCTTTGTTTTATTGCATATTCTGATGGCACATCCTCATGACTTTGGTTCATCACCCAGGAATACAGGGTTTGGGGTCACAATATCCTCAGGATCTAAAACAATGTCACTTTACTGTGAAAACCAGTACTTCATGTGTTTTCCTTAAATTGACCATTTCTGGACTTGCATCCTTGCCAAAATCCCTCAAAATATGACCAAAGGACACAAAATTTTAAATTAAGGTGCCATCATTTACTAATAATCTACATGCAGGAAGGAAAGTGCAAGAACAAGAGAAGCGGGGAGAGAGGAGAAGATGGCAGAAGAGTAAGACACGGAGATCACCTGCCTCCCCACAGATATATCAGAAATACATCTACACGTGGAACTGCTCCTATAGAACACCCACTGAACGCTGGCAGAAGACATCAGACCTCCCAAAAGGCAAGAAACTCCCCACGTACCTGGGTAGGGCAAAAGAAAAAAGGAATAACAGAGACAAAAGAATAGTGACGGCACCTGCACCAGTGGGAGGGAGCTGTGAAGGAGGAAAGGCTTCCACACACTAGGAGCCCCTTCACAGGCAGAGACTGCGAGTGGCAGAGGGGGGAAGCTTCGGAGCCACGGAGGAGAGCGCAGCAACAGGGGTTCGTAGGGCAAAGCGCAGAGATTCCCGCACAGAGGATCGGTGCCGACCAGCACTCACCACCCCGAGAGGCTTGTCTGCTTACCAGCCGGGGCGAGCGGGCGCTGGGAGCTGAGGTTCCGGCTTCGGTCGGATCCCAGGGAGAGGACTGGGGTTGGTGGCGTGAACACAGCCTGAGGGGGTTAGCGCACCACAGCTAGCCGGAAGGGAGTCCGGGAAAAAGTCTGCAGCTGCCGAAAAGCAAGAGACTTTTTCTTGCCTCTTTGTTTCCTGGTGCACGAGGAGAGGGGATTCAGAGCGCTGCCTAAATGAGCTCCAGAGACGGGCGAGAGCCGCGGCTGTCAACTGGGACCCCAGAGACGGGCATGAGACGCTAAGGCTGCTGCTGCGGCCACCAAGAAGCCTGTATGCAAGCACAGGTCACTCTCCACACCTCCCCTCCTGGAACCTGTGCAGCCCGCCACCGCCAGAGTCCTGTGATCCAGGGACAACTTCCCTGGGAGAACACACGGTGTGCCTCAGGCTGGTGCAACGTCACGCAGGCCTCTGCTGCTGCAGGCTCACCCCGCACTCCGTGCCCCTCCCTCCCCCCGGCCTGAGTGAGCCAGAGCCCCTGAAGCAGCTGCTCCTTTAACCCTGTCCTGTCTGAGCGAAGAACAGAAGCCCTCAGATGACCTACATGCAGAGGCGGGTCCAAATCCAAAGCTGAAACCCGGGAGCTCTGCGAACAAAGAAGAGAAGGAAATTTCTCCAAGCAGCCTCAGAAGCAGTGGATTAAAGCTCCACAAACAACTTGATGTACCTGCATCTGTGGAATACCTGAATAGACAACGAATCATCCCAAATTGAGGAGGTGGACTTGGGAGCAAGATATATTATTTTTCCAACTTTTCCTCTTTTTGTGAGGGTGTATGTGTATGCTTCTGTGTGAGATTTGTCTGTATAGCTTTGCTTTCACCATTTGTCCTAGGGTTCTGTCCGTCCGGTTTTTTTTTTAATTAAAAAAAATTTTTTTTCTGTTTTTCTTAATAATTATTTTTTTTTATTTTAATAACTTTATTTTATTTTCTCCTCTTTCTTTTTTTTCTTTCTATTTTTTCTCCCTTTTATTCTGAGCCATGTGGATGAAAGACTCATGGTGCTCCAGCCAGGCATCAGGGCTGTGCCTCTGAAGTGGGAGAGCCAACTTCAGGACACTGGTCCACAAGAGACCTCCCAGCTCCACATAATACCAAATGGTGAAAATCTCCCAGATACCTCCATCTCAACACCAAGACCCAGTTTCACTCAACGACCAGCAAGCTATAGTGCTGGACACCCTATGCCAAACAACTAGCAAGACAGGAACACAACCCCATCCATTAGAGAAGAGGCTGCCTAAAATCATAGTAAGGCCACAGACACCCCAAAACACACGACCAGACGTGGACCTGCCCACCAGAAAGACAAGATCCAGCCTCATCCACCAGAACACAGGCACTCGTCCCCTTCACCAGGAAGCCTACACAACCCACTGAACCAACCTTAGCCACTGGGGACAGATACCAAAAACAACAGGAACTACGAACCTGCAGCCTGCGAAAAGGAGACCCCAAACACAGTAAGCTAAGCAAAAGGAGAAGACAGAAAAACACACAGCAGATGAAGGAGCAAGGTAAAAACACACCAGACCTAACAAATGAACAGAAATAGGCAGTCTACCTGAAAAAGAATTCAGAATAATGATAGTAAAGATGATCCAAAATCTTGGAAATAGAATAGACAAAATGCAAGAAACATTTAACAAGGACCTAGAAGAACTAAAGAGGGACCAAGCAATGATGAGAAACACAATAAATGAAAATTAAAAACTCTAGAAAGGATCAATAGCAGAATAACTGAGGCAGAAGAACGGATAAGTGACCTGGAAGATAAAATAGTAGAAATAACTACTGCAGAGCAGAATAAAGAAAAAAGAATGAAAAGAACTGAGGACAGTCTCAGAGACCTCTGGGACAACATTAAACGCACCAACATTCGAAATATAGGGGTCCTAGAAGAAGAAGAGAAAAAGAAAGGGACTGAGAAAATATATGAAGAGATTATAGTTGAAAACTTCCCTAATATGGGAAAGGAAATAGTTAATCAAGTCCTGGAAGCACAGAGAGTCCCATACAGGATAAATCCAAGGAGAAACACACCAAGACACATATTAATCAAACTATCAAAAATTAAATATAAAGAAAACATATTAAAAGCAGCAAGGGAAAAACAACAAATAACACACAAGGGAATCCCCATAAGGTTAACAGCTGATCTTTCAGCAGAAACTCTGCAAGCCAGAAGGGAGTGGCAGAACATATTTAAAGTGATGAAGGAGAAAAACCTACAACCAAGATGACTCTACCCAGCAAGGATCTCATTCAGATTTGATGGAGAAATTAAAACCTTTACAGACAAGCAAACGCTGAGAGAGTTCAGCACCACCAAACCAGCTTTACAACAAATGCTAAAGGAACTTCTCTAGGCAAGAAACACAAGAGAAGGAAAACACCTACAATAACAAACACAAAACATTTAAGAAAATGGGAATAGGAACATACATATCGATAATTACCTTAAATGTAAATGGATTAAATGCTCCCACCAAAAGACACAGAATGGCTGAATGGATACAAAAACAAGGCCCCTATATATATGCTGTCTACAAGAGACCCACTTCAGACCTAGGGACACATACAGACTGAAAGTAAGGGGATGGAAAAAGATATTCCATGCAAATGGAAATCAAAAGAAAGCTGGAGTAGCAATTCTCATATCAGATAAAATAGACTTTAAAATAAAGACTATTACAAGAGACAAAGAAGGACACTATATAATGA
The DNA here is from genome assembly GCF_949987535.1 of Balaenoptera acutorostrata. Taxonomy (NCBI): domain Eukaryota; kingdom Metazoa; phylum Chordata; class Mammalia; order Artiodactyla; family Balaenopteridae; genus Balaenoptera; species Balaenoptera acutorostrata. Next base: position 55,416,756 of record NC_080066.1, on the reverse strand, counting down.
TCAAGGGATCGATTCAAGAAGAAGATATAACAATTGTAAATACTTATGTACCCAACATAGGAGCACCTCAATACATAAGGCAAATGCTAACAGCCATAAAGGGGGAAATTGACAGTAACACAATCATAGTAGGGGACTTTAACACCCCACTTTCACCAATGGACAGATCATCCAAAATGAAAATAAATAAGGAAACACAAGCTTTAAATGATACATTAAACAAGATGGACTTAATTGATATTTATAGGACATTCCACCCAAAAACAACAGAATACACATTTTTCTCAAGTGCTCATGGAACATTCTCCAGGATAGATCATATCTTGGGTCACAAACCAAGCCTTGGTAAATTTAAGAAAACTGAAATCGTATTAAGTATCTTTTCCAACCACAATTCTATAAGACTAGATATCAATTACAGGAAAAGATCTGTAAAAAACACAAACACATGGAGGCTACACAATACACTATTTAATAACGAAGTGATCACTGAAGAAATCAAAGGAGAAATCAAAAACTACCTAGAAACAAAAGACAAGGGAGACATGACGACCCAAACCTATGGGATGCAACAAAAGCAGTTTTAAGAGGGAAGTTTATAGCAATACAAGCCTACCTCAAGAAACTGGAAACATCTCGAATAAACCACCTAAACTTGCACCTAAAGCAATTAGAGAGAGAAGAACAAAAAAAAACCAAAGCTAGCAGAAGGAAAGAAATCATAAAGATCAGATCAGAAATAAATGAAAAAGAAATGAAGGAAACAATAGCAAAGATCAATAAGACTAAAAGTTGGTTCTTTGAGAAGATAAACAAAATTGATAAACCATTAGCCAGACTCATCAAGAAAAAAAGGGAGAAGACTCAGATCAATAGAATTAGAAATGAAAAAGGAGAAGTAACAACTGACACTGCAGAAATACAAATGATCATGAGAGATTACTGCAAGCAACTCTATGCCAATAAAATGGACAACCTGGAAGAAATGAACAAATTCTTAGAAAAGCACAACCTGCCGAGACTGAACCAGGAAGAAATAGAAAATATGAACAGACCACTCACAAGCACTGAAATTGAAACTGTGATTAAAAATCTTCCAACAAACAAAAGCCCAGGACTAGACGGCTTCACAGGAGAATTCTATCAAACATTTAGAGAAGAGCTAACACCTATCCTTCTCAAACTCTTCCAAAACGTTGCAGAGGGAAGAAGGCTCCTGAACTCATTCTACGAGGCCACCATCACCCTGATACCAAAAAAAAGACAAAGATGTCACAAAGAAAGAAAACTACAGGCCAATATCACTGATGAACATAGATGCAAAAATCCTCAACAAAATACTAGCAAACAGAATGCAACAGCACATTAAAAGGATCATACACCATGATCAAGTGTGGTTTATTCCAGGAATGCAAGGATTCTTCAATATACACAATTCAATCAACATGATACACCATACTAACAAATTGAAGGAGAAAAACCATATGATCATCTCAATAGATGCAGAGAAAGCTTTCGACAAAATTCAACACCAATTTATGATAAAAACCCTGGAGAAAGTAGGCATAGAGACCATAATATATGGCCATAATAAAGGCCATATATGACAAACCCACAGCCAACATTGTCCTCAATGGTGAAAAACTGAAACCATTTCCACTAAGATCAGGAACAAGACAAGGTTGCCCACTCTCAGCACTATTATTCAACATAGTTATGGAAGTTTTAGCCAAAGCAATCAGAGAAGAAAAAGAAATAAAAAGAATCCAAATCGGAAAAGAAGAAGTAAAGCTGTCACTGTTTGCAGATAACATGATACTATACATAGAGAATCCTAAAGATTCTACCAGAAAACTACTAGAGCTAATCAATGAATTTGGTAAAGTAGCAGGATACAAAATTAATGCACAGAAATCTCTTGCATTCCTATACACTAATGATGAAAAATCTGAAAGTGAAATTAAGAAAACGCTTCCATTTACCATTGCAACAAAAAGAATAAAATATCTAGGAATAAACCTACCTAAGGAGACAAAAGACCTGTTTGCAGAAAATTATGACACTGATGAAATAAATTAAAGATGATACAAATAGATGGAGAGATATTCCATGTTCTTGGATTGGAAGAATCAACATTGTGAAAATGACTCTACTACCCAAAGCAATCTACAGATTCAAGGCAATCCCTATCAAACTACCACTGGCATTTTTCACAGAAGTAGAACAAAATATTTCACAATTTGTATGGAAACACAAAAGACCCTGAATAGCCAAAGCAATCTTGAGAACGAAAAATGAAGCTGGAGGAATCAGGCTCCCTGACTTCAGACTATACTACAAAGCTACAGTAATCAAGACAGTATGGTACTGGCACAAAAACAGAAACATAGATCAATGGAACAGGATAGAAAGCCCAGAGATAAACCCATGCACATATGGTCACCTTTTCTTTGATAAAGGAGGCAAGCATATACAGTGGAGAAAAGACAGCCTCTTCCATAAGTGGTGCTGGGAAAACTGGACAGGTACATGTAAAAGTATGAAATTAGAACACTCCCTAACACCATACACAAAAACAAACTCAAAATGGATTAAAGACCTAAATGTAAGTTCAGACACTATCAAACTCTTAGAGGAAAACATAGGCAGAACACTGTATGACATAAATCACAGCAAGATCCTTTTTGACCCAGCTCATAGAGAAATGGAAATAAAAACAAAAATAAACAAATGGGATCTAATGAAACTTAAAAGCTTTTGCACAGCAAAGGAAACTATAAACCAGACCAAAAGACAACCCTTAGAATGGGAGAAAATATTTGCAAATGAAGCAACTGACAACGGATTAATCTCCAAGATTTACAAGCAGCTCATGCAGCTCAATAACAAAAAGACAAACAACCCAATCCAAAATTGGGAAGAAGACCTAAATAGACATTTCTCCAAAGAGGATATACAGATGGCCAACAAACACATGAAAGAATGTTCAACATCACTAATCATTAGAGAAATGCAAATCAAAACTACATTGAGGTATCACCTCACACCGGTCAGAATGGCCATCATCAGAAAATCTGCAAACAATAAATGCTGGAGAGGGTGTGGAGAAAAGGGAACACTCTTGCACTGTTGGTGAAAATGTAAATTGATACAACCACTATGGAGAACAGTATGGAGGTTCCTTAAAAAACTAAAAATAGAACTACTATACAACCCAGCCATCCTACTACTGGGCATATACCCTGAGAAAACCATAATTCAAAAAGAGTCATGTACCAAAATGTTCATTGCAGCTCTATTTACAATAGCCAGGACATGGAAGCAACCTAAATGTCCATCATCGGATGAATGGATAAAGAAGATGTAGCACATATATACAATGGAATATTTCTCAGCCGTAAAAAGAAACGAAATGGAGTTATTTGTAGTGAGGTGGATCGAGTTAGAATCTGTCATACAGAGTGAAGTAAGTCAGAAAGAGAAAAACAAATACAGTATGCTAACACATATGTACGGAATCTAAGGGAAGAAAAAAAAATGTCATGAAGAACCTAGTGGCAAGACGGGAATAAAGACACAGACCTACTAGAGAATGGACCTGAAGATATGGGGAGGATATGGGGAGAGGGAAGGGTAAGATGTGACAAAGTGAGAGAGTGGCATGGACATATATACACTACCAAACGTAAAATAGCTAGTGGGAAGCAACCGCATAGCACAGGGAGATCAGGTCTGTGTTTGTGACTACCTAGAGGGGTGGGATAGGAAGGATGGGAGGGAGGGAGATGCAAGAGGGAAGAGATATGGGAACATATGTATATGTATAACTGATTCACTTTGTTTTAAAGCAGAAACTAACACACCATTGTAAAGCAATTATACTCTAATAAAGATTAAAAAAAAAAAAAAGAACAAGAGAAGCCCGTGGGTGTGTCCACCCTCAGGCCAATCCTCTCCCTCACCTGCCCAGGCCCCTACTGCACCTGTATGTAGAACCCACGCAGAAGTTGCCTGGCAATCAAAGCATGATGTCCAGGGGCTTTGCCCAGGAACCTCCTTTCTCCATGGCTGAGAGGTGTACTGCATTTCCAGAGAATTTCTTTTTCTTTACTTGTGCTCAGGGATTCTTTGTAACACAGGGAAGATTTGGAGAGAGGTAGCTTGTGCTGAGGTGGTTATGAATCTCTGACAAGGGAAAAGTGAGTCAACTCAGATTTCTGGGGAGTTTTCTCATTTGTGCTCATCAAAATGTGATCCCTGGTGACATAAAGTCCATGGGCGCTGGTCTCTTTAGGGAGTTCTGACATTTTGTCTAGGTTTACCACTGCAGCCAAGCTGTTGACAGCCTGGAATCTTTGATGAAGCAAAGCCTTGTGAGCCCAAACTGGGCCTTGGGACTCAGCCCCTCCAGCAGAGAGCATCCAGGAAAAGCCAGGAAGCATCTAATGCCAAGTTGTGTAGGTGGAGAAGTCACTTGGAGTGTCTACCCATTGGGCTGCATGCAGTTTGAAGAACATTCTGGAAGACAGTGTGGGACTTGCAGAGATTACAGAAACAGATGAGAGCAATATGCCTGGTTGCAGAAGACAGACTATTCCTAGCTACACTTGGCTGATTGGTTACTGTTGTTTCTGCTATTTTTAATGAGAAAAATAGAAATCAACATCAAAACCTCACTGTAAAATATTAAGGACTACAACAGTTTTTAAGCTATACAAAATGATATAGAATTCTCATTCTGCAGGATAGATCCACCATTCTCAATGATTCCATTGACTGCCCCATGGATCGTGTGGGCTGGGTAGGCTCCACTGACTTTTACAATTGACCTTTCTGTTGCTCTGAAGGCTCCCCTGAAGCCTTGCCACTGGTCAGACAAAGTGAAGGGCAATTCATAACAAATGCTGTCTAAAGAGGGATATTTTTAAACCATAAGATAATTCTTAACAGCTTCAAAAATAAAGCTTGTCAAGGGAAAGAACGTTTCCGCCCAATATCCAGACTTAGTTCAATAAACATTTGTTCTGCCTTTCCCCTGTGTCACATGGAGAGGGAGGAGCCGGGAAAGTCAGTGAGAGACAGTCATTGCCCTGGAGGACCTAATATTGGTTTCCTCCAATGAATGGCACCCAAATGGAAAAATGCACAAGCATGAAAAATTGTGCGTGATATTTCTCATGCTATCAAATGACAATGTTTCAGAGGAGGTGTTTACCATGAAAATTGCATTCACCAATACAGATCTCCACAATGTTACACACATACCTAGAATTGTGGCATTTTTTAGGAGAATTTCCTAAGTTTAATAGATAATAACTAATTAGTGACTGCAATCACAGGTGTACACAGGAGCAGCTGTGGACCTTAGCAGTGGCTGCTGGGAAGCCACTGCTGGACCATTCATGCCTCTCATAACTGGAGCAAATGTAACTGCCACATCTGCAGCTGTGGATGTGTCTAACCAATTCCAAGGTGAGACCTGGGTGTAACAGCGATCTTCCTCTCGTTTGCAGTGAAAGCCCTGATGTCCTAAAATTCTATAAACACTCCCCTGTAGTTGGGTGTCTCACCACATGGCTACACATTAATGTAACAAAGCTTGGTTTTCTTCATTGTTTATCCTTCCCACATTCTGGACCCTGTCTGTTGGAAACTTAGTAAGAAAATGTAATTTATTCTTACATGTGAGGAAATAGAGATTTGAATAGCAATGGTTTACTGGGTTTCAAACGACAAAACAGAGGTCTAGTCTAAGATTGCTAATTGATCAAACAGATATAGAGCCTCCTGTTGTCTGATTTCAAAGAGTCCTCTCTCAATAAGTCTGCCTTCCAGGTCTACCTCACCCCCTCTTGTGAACCACTCTCTGGAAGACTCCTTATGCTTCATGAACAGATTATCACTGTTGATAACACAAGGACAGCAAACTCCAGAGCACAAAAGCCCGGCTCCCCCAGAAGGGACAGTGGAGACGCTGCTGTTACCTGCTCTTGGGTGGAGACACCTCCACTAGAAATACTTGCTGGAAGGTTGTTCTGTAAATGGGGTTTTCCTGGACACTTATCTGCATTTGGAAGGAGAAATCCTTAGACCTCTGACACAGACATGGCTCAGAAAGGCCACAGATGAAGAAGAGCATAAACAGGAAGATGAGTGAGATGAGTAAAGCCACTTTACTCTTCCAGGCAATAATTCTTTCAGGAAAGTCAAACTGTGAATCTCTCAAGCTGCAAGGATGAGAATTCTCTCCTTGCAACCCTCTAGCTCTGGGCTTCCTGAGTTGCTAGCAACAAAGTCTCAATTTCTATCTCTATTTAAAACATTTTTTAACTACACAGGTGAACCTATCTATGAAACAGAAACAGACTCACAGACATAGAGAACAGACTTGTGGTTGCCGTGCTAGGGGAGGGGGGAAAAGGATTGATTGGGAGTGTGGGGTTAGCAGATGAAAACTGTTATATTTGGATGGATAGACAACAATATCCTACTGTATAGCACGGGGAACTATATTCAATATCCTGTGATAAACCATAATGGGAAAGAATATGAAAAAAGAATATATATTTGTATGTATAACTGAATCACTTTGCTGTATAGCAGAAATTAACACAACATTGTAAATCAACTATACTTCAATTAAAAAATTTTTTAATCCTTCAGGAAATGTAGTATTTCCTACAAAAATTGCTTTGCAAATTTCTCATAAATGGAATCTTTCAAGCAACCTGGGAATCCATAGGGGAACCCAAACTCTTAGTATTGAGCAGATTTCTGTCTGAAATATCTTGAGATGGTAATTCTCTGGAGTTTAAGTTGACTAGGTCTAATCTTGGTTAGACCATAAAATGTTGTTTATTTTTCTTCATGAAGAATTTGATCATTAGATATACAGCTTGCAAGCTTTTAGATCACTCTTCTTCTGTAATTGGCAGATTCCACAATACAATACAGTAGAATCTGTGTTTAAGAAGGAAAAGGAAGTGTGTGGTATTTTTTCTGTCATTATATAGGATGGCTAACAGCAATTGAAATGCTTCCCTCTCAATATTCTTCATCTATTTTCACAAAGACTCTTTCTACCTCACAGGAATCCTTCCTATTTAAAGGCTCCACAAGAAAATGATTGTTGTCCCTAAAACCTACAATTACAAGTTTCTGCCTAGAAGGTATAGTATAGTTTATTAACAATATATCAATATTTCTCCTCTTTCCTGTAGAATACAGAGCAATCGCTTCAGAATAAATGAGAAAATAAGCACAAGCAATGATACGGAGGACCAGGAAGCAGCAGAACTCAGGGCTGCAGACAGAGCCAATAGATTTTTCCATCCCTGATATGCTATGAGTATAGGGCTTATACTATGTTTGTGATGAAGTAATCAAAGCATAACTGGATTGTAGCCATACCAGTACTCTTTGCTGGTATTGATCTGAATAAGACAGAGCCTGGGGAAGGCATATCTGAAACATGGGAACCCTGAGAAAGATGCTAGAAGCTCAGTAACATGGGGTTTGAAGGTAGATTCAGTCCTTCCCAGAAACCTGGCATTGAAAATAAGCCCTCTGAGAAGATGAGGGAGGCAGACCTCTCTGCTTTCAAAAACAACAGATGTAAATCCCTAAAACTGAGAGCTGCTAGGAGAGTTGACTCCTCTGGCTGGTTGCCCAGGCAAAGAGGAGTTCATGCCCAGGGAGATGCGACAGATGAATCCTAGGCTGGTATCAGCGTGGATCAGTGATTAGAGGTAGTATTTTCAATATGCGCCTGGGAAGTGCCAGGAAACAACTTGCATTTCTAACAATCAAGATCAATAGCGCTGGCCGTGCCTGGGGTATGGCGGTAATGAGGGACCAGTGATGGAAGTGGAGCAGCTGTGAAAGCCTTAATCCCTTGGCCATCCAGCACTCAGCTGTTTCTGGAGCAGCCTGGGCCATGCCCTGTAATGACATCATCTTTATATATAGACCAACCCTAAGTAAGTTGTGGTCTAATAGTTTCTTAAAAGATGGCTGTACAGCACAGGGAACTATATTCAATATTTTGCAATAACCTATAAGGGAAAAGAATCTGAAAAAAATAGATATATATGTACATATAACTGAATCACTTTATTGTAAACCTGAAACTAACACAATATTATAAATCAACTATACCTCAAGTAAAAAAACTAACTAAATAAATAAATATTTAAAAGATGGCTGTTTGTAACCAACAACAGAGGGTTTTGATGGTGGTTACATCGGTAAGATTTCTCCCTCTTTTTGTTGATTGGCCTTATAATTTGTGTGCCGTGGATCAGACCACTACCACCCCACCCCAACTGCATTGCCTCTTGGCCATTTCTCCATGGACATCTTGGACCTCACACAAGCAAGGCGCTTAGTGTTCTGCATTAATTCTGAGGAACCAAAGGTGGGTGTATGTAACATCCTTTGTGAGAAAATGATACTTTCCTTAATAAACTAATACTAGTAACATGAATATTATGTATTACTATGTATTATACACAGTGTTAAGTACTTTATATGTATTAAATTCATTTAATTTCTTACAAGTTTATGAATTAGGTAATATTATTTCCCCTAAATGAAAGAACAGAGCAGTTAAATCATTTGTCCAAAGACATTAAGCTAGCAGGTGGCTGAGCTGGCATTTCACCATGTCAGGCTCCAGAGGTCAAGCTGTTAAACACAAGGTCACACCAGCGAGAACATACACACACAGCCCTCTTGGTGGGTGAGATCTGTGGTCCCCAGCTCTGTCTACCTGAGCTGCTTCTGAAAATATCTTCTTTGTTACCACTTTATAGGCATTTTAGATTTAACAACGAAAAATTGGGGTGCTAAAATGTTAAAAGTTTGAAAGACATTTATAAAGGCTACAAATTGGTAATAAAAAAACAGTGGTACAGTACAGGGAATCACTGCAGTCTTATTAAAAAATTGGAGCTCATCTTCTGGGATACAGGTCCAGTTCAGCTGTACCTGAGAGCTCAAAGGAGAACCTAGGAAGGTGGTGTTTCCAAGCTTCAGGCTCCCTCTCTGTGGGCAGCACTGTCTTTAACACCTCTTGACCAGGAGAGTTTATCTAGATGCCCTGACTCCACAAAATCCAGACCAAGAAGGTCATGTTCTTCTTCATATCTACATCCCACCTGACAGATAAAAGTTTTTCCTCTAGTGGTTCTCACTGACTAAGGGTTTACTATGTGTTGGGCACTGAACATTTTGTAAATATTATTTCATTGATATTTGCAACAACCTTGAAAAATTGGTAACATCATCTCATTTTACTGATGAAGGAACCAAGACCCATAGTAGCTAATCAACTTGTTTTTGTTCTAAGAGAGGGAAAGTGAGAGAACAAGAGTAAGAGGAAGATCATAGGATAATTTAAGGTGCAAAAAATCACCTAGAAAGTAAATTAGATGCTTGGAAATAAGATCCTGGTGTAGGATGAAACTAACTTGTTATCGTTTCTGGACATTTGGTCTACTCCAAATCTCAGACTCAATTATCCATGTTAAATATATATTATAATACATGTATTATTTTCTATATTGAATGAATTGTTGGCTTCCATTGCTGATCAAGTTGGAGTAAAGCAACTGGATTTAACTTCCTGTCAAAAACAACTAAACCAGCCAAAATGTATAAAACAATGGTTTTCAGATATTGGACATCAAGCATCATAGTACAGTGATCCCTGAAAGAAGAGAAACACACAAGCTAATCATGATCACCCAGCTTACTGCCTGGAGAAATTTCTAGGCTTCAGCACAAGATGGAGAATGCAGGCTGTGTTCAATGGTCTCTTTGAGTTGAAAGGATATTCCTTGTTTATAATATAATATAAATATAATATAATATATAATACTTATAATATAAGTATTGCTACTCCAGCCTTCTTTTGGTTTCCATTTGCATCTTTTTTCACCCCTTTATTTTCAGCCTGTGTGTGTTTTTACATTTGAAGTGAGTCTCTTGTAGGCAGTATGGGTCTTGTTTTTTAATCCATTCAGCTACTCAATGTATTTTGATTGGAGTGTTTAGTCCATTTACAGTTAAAGAAATTATTGATAGGTATGTACATATTACCATTTTGTTAATTGTTTTCTAGCTGTTTATCCAGTTCTTCTCTGTTTCTTTCTCTTTTGCTCTCTTCCTTTGTGATTTGATGACTTACTTTAGTGAAATGCTTATATTTCTTTTTCTTTTTCTTTTTGTATTTATGCAGGCTTTTGCTTTTTGTTTACCATGAGGCTTACCTATATTAACTTCTAACAGTCTATCTTAAGTTGATAACAACTTAAATTTGATCCTACTGTAAAGCTCAACATCATTACTCTCCCCTCACAATGTTTTGTGTTTTAGATGTCCTATGTCTTATGTATTCCTTAAATAATTATTGTAATCATAGCTATTTTTACTACTTTTGTCCTTTAATCTTCATACTAGATTTATAATAATTAATCTAATACTTTTACTATATATTTACTTTTCCAGTGAGATTTGTTCTTTCATGTATTTTCTTGTTACTAATTAGTGCCCCTTTTTTTCAGCCTAAAGAAGTCCCTTTAACATTTCTCATAATGCTGTTTTAGTGGTGATGAACTCCTTTAGGTTTTGCGTGTCTGGAAAATCTTTTATCTTTCCTTCAACTCTGAATGGTAGTTTTGTTTGGTAGAGTATTATTAGTTGGAAGTTATTATTTTCTTTCAGTGATTTGTATACATTGTGCCACTCCCTTAAAGCCTTCAAAGTTTCTGCTGAAAGATCTGCCGATTATCTTATGAGGGTTCCCTTGTATGTAACAGTTGCTTTTCTCTTGTTGCCTTTAAGATTCTCTCTTCAGCTTTAATCTTTGCCATTTTAATTATAATGTGTCTTGGAGTGGACCTCTTTGGGTTCATTTTGTTTGGGACTCTCTTTGATTCTTGGATTTAGATATCCGTTTCCTTCTCCAGGTTTGGGAAGTTTTCAAATATTATTTCTTCAAATAAGTTCTCTGCCCCTTTCTCTCTCTCTTCTCCTTCTGGGATCCTTATACTGTGAATGCTAATATGCTTGATGGTGTCCAAGGGGTCTCTTAAACTATCTTCATTTTTAAAAATTCTTTTAAATTTTTTTCTGTTCAACTTGGGTGATTTCCACTACTCTGTCTTCCTGTTCACTGAGCCACCTCTCTGTATCATCTAATCTACAGTTGATTCCTTCTGGTGTGTGTGTGTGTCTGTGTGTGTGTGTGTGTGTGTGTGTGTGTGTGTGTGTGTGTGTGTTTTAATTTCAGTTATTGCATTCTTCAGTTCTGGTCCTTCTTTATATTTTTTAACTCTTTGTTAAACATCTCACTGTGTTCATCATTCTTCTCCTGAGTTCATTGAGTATCTTCATGATCATTACTTTGAACTCTTTAGTGGGTAAATTATTTCCACTTCACTCAGCTCTTCTGGAATTTTGTCTTGCTCCTTCGTTTGGAACATATTCCTGCATCTCCTTATTTTGCCTAATTCTCTGTGTTTATTTCTATGTATTAGGTAGGTTGGTTACATTTCCCAATCTTAAAGAAGTGGCCTTACGTAGGAGATGTCCTAAGGTGCCCAGGAGCAGAACTATATGCTCTGGTCACCAGAGCTATATGCTCTAAGGGTGCCATCTATGTGGGCTCTGTGGGCCCTTCTTTTGTGGTAGGGCTAATTAGTGTGGGTGCACTGGTAGGTGGGGCTGGCCCCAGCCCACTTGGCTGCCAGTGTGGTGTGCCACTGTGGCTGCTTCACATGGCATTGCTGGCCCATTGGTGAGTGGGACTGGGTCTGTTCATGGCCTACTGGGTGGCCTGGGAGTCCCAGGCCCAGTGCTGTCTTGCTGGTGCTGGCCTGGACATAAGAAAGGTTAACAGGAGAAGAGCATAGAGATTTTATTCTATGTTTACACATAAATAGGAGCCTTCACAAGAGAATGAAGATCCAAAGAAGTGATGAGAGAAGGAAGATTTTATCCTTTTAGATGAAGATTTAATAATTTTGTAAAAAATCGATAAGACAAGGGATTTGTAGGTAGTACATGGTGTAAAGGTAACTAGGAAGGTGGGGCTCTCTGGGTTTCCTGGATCTGGATGTCTGTTTCCTTCCCCAATTTAGGGAAGTTTTTGGCCATTATTTCTTCAAATAATTTTTCTGTTTCTCTCTCTCTTCTCCTTTTGTAAACTCTACAATGTGAGTGTTAGTCCAGTTGATGTTGTCCTATAAGTCCCTTAAGCTATCTCCCCCCTGCCCTTTTATCTGCTCCAGTTGGCTGAGCTCCACTGCCCTGTCTTTGAGTTCACCAATCCTTTCTTCTGCTTTACCTAGTTTGCTGGTGAACTCTTCTAGTGTATTTTTAAGTTCAGGGATTGTACATTTCAGCTCTGTGACTTCTATTTGGTTCTTTCTTATATTTCCTGTCTCTTTGTTGAAATTCTCACTGTGTTCATCCATTCTTCTCCCCAGTTTGGTGAGCTTCTTTATAATCATTACTTTTATTGCTCTATCAGGTAAATTACTTATGTTCATTTCATTAGGTTTTTTTTTAAAATTTCTGAGGTTTTATCTTGTTCTTTCCTTTGTGACATATCCTTGTGTTTCTTCATTTTTCATGAGTCTCTGTGTTGGTTTCTAGACAGTAAACAAAAAAACCCACCTCTTCCAGTCTTGAAGGAGTGGCCTCCTGTAGGAGATGAATATTGTCATTCATCCCTGAATCATCTCTTGGTTCTCTCAAACCTCTGTGCTTGTCCAAACAGGCTATTATATTTTTAATAGCTCCCAGTAGTTTAAAATGTACCAAGACCCGTCAGTGTCCCAAAGGGGAAGATCTCAGCAACTAGTCTCAAGCTGACTGGAATCCAGACCCTCAGGCAGCAGCTTTCAAATGTATGCAAGTATATACAGTTTTGAAGGGCAGCAAGCATTAGTCCTGTTGACCACCAGGGTCAAGTGATCTGGAGATGTCTCCTGGGTGACAATCACAAAAATCAGGGCTCCATAAGCTCCTTTCTGGGAGATATTGGTGAGCTGCAGGGAGAGAAAGAGCACCAAGATAGTGTCCAGAGCCTATGTTCTTAAGATCAGCTTCATTGACCCCTAGATGTTTGCCAAATCTGAAGCCTCCTCCTCAGTCTGAATCTCCAGGACAAGCAAAGTGACCTCCTTCACATAAAGACTGGGAGAGGAGGAGGTGTGTCTCAGTCCACTGTCTGTGCAGTGCCCTGCATGTGGCAGCCTGCCTTCTAAAAATAGAAGAGAAGAGAACTCTTCCATACACGTTTTATGAGGCCAGCATTACCTGATACTAAAATAAGACAAGGATGACACAAAAAAAGAAATTTACTGGTTAATATCACTGATGAACATAGATGCAAGAATCCTTTACCAAATGGTAGCAAACTAAATTCGATCAATGTGATACACCACATTATTAATTTTTTTTTTTTTTTCATTTTTGGCTACACTGCATGGCTTGTGGGATTTTAGTTCCCTGACCAGGGATCAATCCCAGGCCTGAGCAGTGAAACTGCTGAGTCCTAACCACTGGACCACTAAGGAATTCCCAACAAATTGAAGAATAAAACCCATATGATTGTGAGGGACCTTCAATATGGTGGAGGATTAAGACATGGAGATCACCTTCCTCCCCACAAATACATCAAAATACATGTACATGTGGAACAACTCCTACAGAACACCTACTGAATGCTGGCAGAAGACCTCAGACTTCCCAAAAGGCAAGAAACTCCCCATGTACCTGGGTAGGGCAAAAGAAAAAAGAAAAAACAGAGACAAAAGAACAGGGTAGGACCTGCACCTCTGGGAGGGAGATGTGAAGGAGGAAAAGTTTCCACACACTAGGAAGACCCTTCACTGGTGGAGACAGTGGGTGAGTGGGGTGGGAAGCTTTGGAGTCATGGAGGAGAGTGCAGCAACAGGGGGGCAGAGGGCAAAGTGGAGCTATTCCCACACAGAGGATTGGTGCTGACCAGCACTCACCAGCCTGAGAGGCTGGTCTACTCACCCGCTGGGGTGGGTGGGGGCTGGGAGCTGAGGCTCAGGCTTCGGAGGTCAGATCCCAGGGAGAGGATTGGGGTTGGCTGCATGAACACAGCCTGAAGGGGGTTAGTGTGCCACAGCTAGACCGGAGGGAATCTGGGAAAAAGTCTGGACCTGCCTAAGAGGCAAGAGACCATTGTTTCCGGGTGTGTGAGGAGAGGGGATTCCTCCCCTGTCTGCCCACAGAAGGCAGAACACTGCCTGAACAAGCTCCAGAGAAGGGTGCGAGCCATCTATCAGTTCAGATCCCAGAGACGAGCATGAAACTCTAACGCTGCTGCTGCAGCAACCAAGAATCCTGTGTGCAAGCACAGGTCACTATCCATAACCACCCCCCCCCCCCGGGAACCTGTGCAGCACTCCATTGCCAGGGTCTTGTGATCCAGGGACAATTTCCCCAGGAGAACACACAGTGCGCCTCAGGCTGTTGCAACATTGCGCTGACTTCTGCTGCCACAGGCTCGCTCTGCATTTCAATTATAACTATACCATACCCCTCCCTTCCCCTGGGCTGAATAAGCAAGAGTGCCCTAATCAGCCGCTACTTTAACCCTGTCCTGCCTGGGCGGGAAAAGATGCCTGAGGGTGACCTACAGGCAGAGGTGGGCCAAAACCAAACCTGAACCCCAGGAGCTGTGTGAACAAAGAAGAGAAAAGGGAATTTCTCTGTGCAGCCTCAGGAGGAGTGGATTAAACCCCTACAATCAACTTGATGTACCTTGCATCTGTGGAATACCTGAATATACAACAAATCATCCCAAAATTGAGGTGGTGGCCTTTGCGAGCAACTGTAGACTTGGGGTTTGCTGTCTGTGACTGATTTGTTTCTGATTTTTATGTTTACCTTACTTTAGTTATTAGGACATGTTATCATTGGTGGATTTGTTTATTTGTTTGGTTGTTCTCTACTTTTTTTTATTATTACTAATTTTTAATTTTCATATTTTTAAAAATTTATTGCTATTATTTTTTTTTATATTTTTTCTTTCTTTTTTCTCCCTTTCTTCTGAGCCCTGTGGCTGACAGGGTCTTGGTGTTCCAGCCAGGTGTCAGGCCTGTGCCTCTGAGATGGGAGAGCCAAGTTCATGACATTGGACCATCAGACACCTCCTGGCCCATGTAACATCAATTTTTGAAACCTCTCCCAGAGATCTCCATCTCAGCACTAAGACCCAGCTCCACCTAATGGCCAGCAAGCTCCAGTGCTGGATGCCCCATGCCAAACAACTAGCAAGACAGGAACACAACCCCACCCATTAGCAGGGAAGCTGCCTAAAATCATACTAAGTTCACAGACACCCCAAAACCCACCAACGGATAGGGCTCTGCCCACCAGAAAGACAAGATCCAGCCCTACCCAGCAGTACACAGACACCAGTCCCCTCTCCACCAGGAAGCCTAAACAAGCCACTGAACCAACCTCACCCACTGGGGGCAGACACCAAAAACAACAGGAACTACAAACCTGCAGCCTGCTAAAAGGAGACCCCAAATACACTAAGTTAAACAAAATGAGAAGACAGAAAAATATGCAGCATGTGAAGGAGCAAGGTAAAAACCCACCAGATCAAACAAATGAAGAGGAAATAGGCAGTGTACTGGAAAGAACTCAGAATAACGACAGTAAAGATGATCCAAAATCTTGGAAATAGGATAGAGAAAACACAAGAAATGTTTAACAAGGACCTAGAAGAACTAAAGAGCAAACAAACAATGATGAACAACACAAAAAATGAAATTAAAAATACTCTAGAAGGAATCAATAGCAGAATAACTGAGACAGAAAAATGGATAAGTGATCTGGAAGACAAATAGTGGAAATAACTGCAGCAGAGCAGAATAAAGAAAAAAAATGAAAATAACTGAAGACAGCCTCAGACACCCTTGGGACAACATTAAATGCAAAAACATTCGAAGTATAGGGGTCCCAGAATAAGAAGAGTAAAAGAAAGGGACTGAGAAAATATTTGAAGAGATCATAGTTGAAAACTTCCCTAACATGGGAAAGGAGATAGTTAATCAAGTCCAGGAAATGCAGAGAGTCCCATACAGGATAAATCCAAGGAGAAACATGCCAAGACACATATAAATCAAACTACCAGAAATTAAATACAAAGAACAAATATTAAAAGCAGCAAGGGACAAACAACAAAAAACATACAAGGGAATCCCCATTAGGTTAACAGCTGATCTTTCAGCATAAACTCTGCAAGCCATAAGGGAGTGACAGAACATATTTAAAGTGATGAAAGGGAAAAACCTACATCCAAGATTACTTTACCCAGAAAGGATCTCATTCAGATGTGAGGGAGAAATCAAAACCTTTACAGACAAGCAAAAGTTAAGAGAATTCAGCAACACCAAACCAGCTTTACAACAAATGCTAAAGGAACTTCTCTAGGCAGGAAACACAAGAGAAGGAAAAGATGTACAAAAACAAACCCAAAACAATTAAGAAAATGGTAATAGGAACATACATATCGATAATTACCTTAAATGTAAGTGGATTAAATGCTCCAACCAACAGACATAGACTGGCTGAATGGATACAAAAGCAAGACACGTATATATGCTGTCTATAAGAGAACAACTTCAGACCTAGGGACACATACAGACTGAAAGTGAGGGAATGGAAAAAATATTCTATGCAAATGGAAATCAAAAGAAAGCTGGAGTAACAATTCTCATATCAGAAAATATAGACTTTAAAATAAAGACTATTACAAGAGACACTACATAATGATTAAGGGATCAATCCAAGAAGAAGATATAACAATTGCAAATATTGAGGCATCCAACATAGGAGCACCTCAATACATAAGGCAAATGCTAACAGCTATAAAGGGGGAAATCTACAGTAACACAATCATAGTAGGGGACTTTAATACCCCAATTTAACCAATGGACAGATCACTCAAAATGAAAATAAATAAGGAAACACAAACTTTAAATGATACATTAGATGAGATGGACTTAATTGATATTTATAGGACATTCCATCCAAAAACGACAGAATACACTTTCTTCTCAATTGCGCATGGAACATTATCCAGGAGCGATCATATCTTGGGTCACAAATCAGGCTTCGGTAAATTTAAGAAAATTGAAATCATATCAAGTATCTTTTCTGACAACAGTGCTATGAGACTAGATAGCAATAATGGGAAAAAAACTGTGAAAAACACAAATACATGGAGGCTAAACACTGTGCTGCTAAGTAACCAAGAGATCACTGAAGAAATAAAAAAATACCTAGAAACAAATGACCATGAAAACACAACGACCCAAAACCTATGGGATGCAGCAAAACCAGTTCTAAGAGGGAAGTTTATAGCAATACAATCCTACCTTAAGAAAAAAGAAACATCTCAAATAACAACCTAAACTTACACCTAAAGCAATTAGAGAAAGAAGAACAAAAAAACCCCCAAAATTAGCAGAAGGAAAGAAAACATAAAGGTCAGATCAGAAATAAGTAAAAAAGAAATAAAGAAAACAATAGCAAAGATCAATAAAACTAAAAGCTAGTTCTTTGAGAAGATAAACAATATTTATAAACCATTAACCATTAACCAGATTCATTGAGAAAAAAAGGGAGAAGACTAAAATCAACAGAACTAGAAATGAAAAAGGAGAAGCAACAACTGACACTGCAGAAATACAAAGATCATGAGAGATTACTACAAGCAACTATATGCCAATAAAATGGACAATCTAGAAGAAATGGGCGAATTCGTAGAAAAGCACAACCTTCCGAGACAGAACCGGAAAGAAATAGAAAATATAAACAGACCAAACACAAGCACTGAAATTGAAACTGTGATTAAAAATCTTCCAACAAAGAAAAGCCCAGGACCAGATAGCTTCACAGGGGAATTCTACCAAACATGTAGAGAATAGCTAACACCTACCCTTCTTAAACTCTTCCAAAATATAGCAGAGGGAAGAACACTCCCAAATTCATTCTACAAGGCCACCATCACCCTGATTCCAAAACCAGAAAAAGATCTCACACACAAAAAAACTACAGGACAGTACCACTGATGAACATAGGTGTAAAAATCCTGAACAAAATACTAAAAAACAGAATCCAGCAGCATACTAAAAGGATCATACATCATGATCAAGTGGGGTTTATCCCAGGAATGCAAAGATACTCAAATCAGTCAATGTGATACACCATATTAAAAAACTGAAGGATAACAACAAAATGATAATCTCAATAGATCCAGAAAAAGCTTTTGACAAAATTCAATACCCATTTATGATAAAAACTCTCCAGAAAGTAGTCAGTGGAGGGAAGTAGTGGAAGGAACTTACCTCCACATAATAAAGGCCATATATGACAAAGCCACAGCCAACATCGTCCTCAATGGTGAAAACTGAAACCATTTCCACTAAGCTCAGGAACAAGACAAGGTTGCCCACTCTCACCACTAATATTCAACATAGTTTTGGAAGTTTTAGCCACAGCAATCAGAGAAAAAAAAGAAATAAAAGGAATCCAAACCAGAAAAGAAGAAGTAAAGCTGTCACTGTTTGCAGATGACATGATACTATACATAGAGAATCATAAAGATGCTACCAGAAAATTACTAGGACTAAGCAATGAATTTGGTAAAGTAGCAGGAAGCAAAATTAATGCACAGAAATCTCTTGCATTCCTATATGCTAATGATGAAAAATCTGAAAGAGAAATTAAGGAAACACTCCCATTTACCATTGCAACCAAAAGAATAAAATACCTAGGAATAAACCTACATAGGGAGACAAAAGACCTGTATGCAGAAAACTATAAGAAACTGATGAATGAAATTAAAGATGATACAAGCAGATGGAGAGACATACCATGTTATTGGATTGGAAGAATCACCATTCTGAAAATGACTATACTACCCAAAGCAATCTACAGTTTCAATGCAATCCCTATCAAACTACCAATGGCATTTTTCACAGAACTAGAACAAAATATTTCACAATTTGTATGGAAACACAAAAGACCCCGAACAGCCAAAGCAATCTTGAGAACGAAAAATGGAGCTGGAGGAATCAGGCTCCCTGACTTCAGACTATACTACAAAGGTACAGTAATCAAGACAGTATGGTAGTGGCACAAAAATAGAAATATAAACCAATGGAACAGGATAGAAAGCCCAGAGATAAACCCACGCACCTATGGTCACCTTATCTTTGATAAAGGAGGCAAGAATATACAATGGAGAATGGCAGCCTCTTCAATAAGTGGTGCTGGGGAAACCTGGACAGCTACATGTAAAAGAATGAAATTAGAACACTCCCTAACACCATACACAAAAATAAACTCAAAATGGATTAAAGACTTAAATGTAAGGCCAGACACTATACAACTCTTAGAGGAAAACATAGGCAGAACACTCAGTGACAGAAGTCATAGCAAGATCCTTTTTGAATCACCTCCTAGAGAAATGGAAATAAAAACAAAAATAAACAAATGGGGCCTAATGAAACTGAAAAGCTTTTGCACAGCAAAGGAAACCATAAACAAGACACAAAGACAACCTTCAGAATGGGAGAACATATTTGCAAATGAAGCAACTGACAAAGGATTAATATCCAAAATATATAAGCAGGTCATGTAACTCAATATCAAAAAAACAAACAACCCAATCCAAAAATGGGCAGAAGGCCTACATAGACATTTCTCCAAAGAAGACATACAGATGGCTAACAAACACATGAAAGGTGCTCAACATCACTAATCATTAGAGACAGGCAAATCAAAACTGCAATGAGGTATCACCTCACACCAGTCAGAATGGCCATCATCAAAAAATCTACAGACAATAAATGCTGGAGAGGGTGTGGAGAAAAGGGAACACTCTTGCACTGTTGGTGGGAATGTAAATTGATACAGCCACTATGGAGAACAGTATGGAGGTTCCTTAAAAAACTAAAAATAGAACTACCATACGAGCCAGAAATACCACTACTGGGCATTTACCCTGAGAAGACCATAGTTCAAAAGTGTCATGTGCCACAGTGTTCATTGGAGCACTATTTACAATAGCCAGGACATGGAAGCAACCTAAATGTCCATCATCAGATGAATGGATAAAGAAGATGTGGCACATATATACAATGGAATACTTCTCAGCCATAAAAAGAAACAAAATGGAGTTATTTGTAGTGAGGTGGATGGAGTTAGTCTGTCATACAGAGTGAAGTAAGTCAGAAAGAGGAAAACCAATACCGTATGCTAACACATATATATGGAATTAAAAAAGAAAAAAAAAGTTCTGACGAACCTAGGGGCAGGAGAGGAATAAAGACGCCGACGTAGATAATGGACTTGAGGCCATGGGGAGGGGGAAGGGTAAGCTGGGACGAATGAGAGAGTACCGTCAACATATATACACTACCAAATGTAAAATTGATAGCTAGTGGGAAGCAGCTGCATAGCACAGGGAGATCAGTTCAGTGCTTTTTGACCATGTAGAGTGGTGGGATAGGGAGGGTGGGAGGGAGATGCAAGAGGGAGGATATATGGGGATATATGTATACATATAGCTGATTCAGAAACTAACACCACATTGTAAAGCAATTATACAGTAAAGATGTTAAAAAAAAGAAAGAACAGAAAAGAAGTTCTTTTCCTAGGAAACAAAGAGGAAAAAAAGTGATCACCTCAATAAGTATAGAAAAAGCTTTTAACAAAATTCAGCATCCATTTATGATAAAAACTCTCCAGAAAGTGGGTATAGAGGGAACATACCTCAACATAATATAGACCATATGTGATAAGCCTACAGTGAACATAATGGTAAAAAGCTAAAATCTTTCCTCTAAGATCAGTAAAAAGACAAGGATATCTACTCTTGCTGCTTTTATTCAACATAGTATTGGAAGCCCTAGCCAGAGCAATTATGCAAGGAAAAGAAATAAGAGGCATCCAAATTAGAAAGGAAGAAATAAAACTGTCACTATTTGCAGATCACACGATATATATAGAAAACCCTAAAGATTCCATCAAAAAACAGAACTAAAAAATAAATTTAGTAAAGTGGCAGAATACAAAATCAACACACAAAAATCTGTTGTGTTTCTTTATATTAGTAACTATCAGAAAGAGAAATTAAGAAAACTATCCTATTTAACATCAAAAAAAAAATAAAATACCTTCGAATAAATTTAACCAAGGAGGTGAAAACCTGTGTATTTCTTTTTCTTTTTCTTTTTTTAACATCTTTATTGGAGTATAATTGCTTTACGATGGTGTGTTAGTTTCTGCTTTATAACAAAGTGAATCAGCTATACATATACATATATCCCCATACCTCCTCTCTTTGCATCTCCCTTACACCCTCCCTATCCCACCCCTCTAGGTGGGCACAAAGCACGTAGCAGCTCTCCCTGTGGTATGTAAGCCTGTGTATTTAAAACTACTAGACATTAATGATAAAAATTGAAGAAGACAGAAATAAATGGAAAGACATTTCATGCACATAGATTAGAATAATCAATATTGCTAAAATGTCCCATACTACCCAAAGCAATATACAGATTCAATGCAATCCCTATCGAAATTTCAATAGTATTTTTATATAAATAGAACAATCCTAAAATTTGTACAGAATCACAAAGATCCCAAATAGCCAAAGCAATCTTGAGAACAAAGAACAAACCTGGAGGCATCACGCTCCCTGATTTCAAACTAAATTATAAAGCTATAGTAATCAAAATGGTATGATACTGTTATACTCCAATAAAAATGTTAAAAAAATGGTATGATACTGGCATAAAAATAGACACGTAGATGAATGGAAGCGAATAGAAAGTCCAAGACTAAACCCACACATATATGGCTAATTAACTTACAACATAAGAGCCAAGAATAAACAATGGGGAAAGGCAAGGCTCTTCAATAAATGGTGTTAGAAAAAGTGAACAACCATATGCAATATGATGAAACTGGACCATTATCTTCCACCATACACAAAAATTAACTCAAAATACATTAAACATTTGAACATAAATCCTGAAATCATAAAACACCTAGAAGAAACCATAGGCGGTAAACTCCTTGACACAGGCCTTGGCAATGAGTGTTTTTTTACTCTGACTCCAAAAACAAAAGCAACAAAAGCAAAAATAAGCAAGTGAGACTACATCAAACTAAAAAGCTACTGCACAGCAAAGGAAACCATCAAATGAAAATGAAATCTACTGAATGGGAGAAAATAACTGCAAATCATATATCTGATAAGGAGCTAATATCCAAAATATATAAAGAACTCATACAATGTAATAGCCAAAAAAAAAATCCAATTAAAAAATGGGCAGAGGCTGTGAACAGACATTTTTGCTGAACATCATTGTTCATCAGGGAGATGTAAATAAAAACCACAGTGAGTTATTACCTCACACCTGTTAGAATGGCTATTAGCAAAATGACAAGAAATAACAAGTGTGGTGAACACATGCAGAAAAGAGAACACTTGTGCACTGTTGATGGGAATGTAACTTGGTGCAACCATATGGAAAACAGTATGGTGGTTCCTCAAAAAATTGAAAATAGAACTACCATATGATCCAGCAATTCCAATTCTGGGTATTTATCAGAGGAAAATGAAAACACTAACTCAAAAACATATCTGCACCCCTATGTTCATATGCAGCATTGTTTACAATAGCCAAGATGTGAAAACAACCTGTGTCCAACAATGGATGAATGGATAAAGAAAATGTGGTACATTTACAATGGAATATTATTCAGCCATGAGTAAGGACATTTTTGTTGTTGTTGTTCAAATTAGCTTTATTTACGATAGCCTTAAACTGGAATCATCTCAAATGTTCATCAACAGGTGAACAGACAAACAACTGTGGCACAGCTATACAATGGAATACTGCTCAGGGTTAAAATGGTTGAACTACTGATTTGTGCAACAATGTGGATGAATCTCAAGAACAGTATGCTGAGTGAAAGAAGCCAGACAAAAAAGAATATATATGATTCCATTTATATGAAACTCTAGATAAGACAAATCAAATCTATAGTGATAGAAAACTGATCAGTGGCCAGGGGTGGAGATTGGGGAAGGGGCACAGAGAACCATTTGCTGATGAATATGTTTCATATTTTGATTGTGGTGGTGGCTTCATGGATGTATATATTTGTCAAAGCTCCTTTTGAACTGCAATCTGGTTGTCCACAAGAGGCATCCCAAAGGTAGAGTGATTGGAGTGCTCCACTGGAAAGTAGAGGCAATAAGTGCATTTATAATCTGGAGAGAATTTACAATAATAATAAAACTGATTAAAAGTCAGTCTGTTTTTTATCATCTCTATGCATTGGCAATCCTAACAGTGTCAATGATAAAATACTTCTCTCCGAAAAAATCTTTTGTTAGTCTAAGTTCTAAACGATTGTTGCTGTTGCTACTGATTTTTAAAATAACATATATCCAAACTTCAGGTTAGCATCTGTAGTTCAGGCTTTCACTAACTATATGCTAGATTAATGCAGTAGCTTCCAAAGGCAGTTGTTCTCATTTCATTCTCTTCTTATTCCAATCTGTCCTTCATACTGCCACCAACAGCTCTAAAAATCTCTACTGGTTAAAGGTCCCAATTATTTCTCTTCCCGAAAGTGTGAGGATAATTCTCTAGCTAGGAAAACTGGGACCTTTAGGTTCTGGATCCAGCCCTTCCTTTCTAGAGCCTCACTAGTTCCTTCTCCTTGCACTTTCTATTTTAGTGTATCTCATGGCGTGGTCCTTGGACCTCCTTCCCTGGAATCACAGAAAGATATAGAGGGTAGGGATGGATGTATCTAGGTCCTGCTCAAAATCTGCAGAATCAGTATATCTGAGGATGGGGCCCCAAGCTCCTCAGGAGACTCCTAAGCATAATACAATTTAAGCATTGCTGCTCTATCTTCCCCAACTACTTCCTTGCTGTCCTGAACATGCAGGAGACCTTCACGGCAGGAGCCTGTTTTGTAGTTCTCTTCCCTCTCCTGGAATACACTTTTCTTTAAAAAGCGAATCCTTCCAGTATTTTAAGGGCAAATCTAATTGTCACCTCTTGTATGGAATCTTCTCTGCTCCTCCTTCTCTATGCTCCCACAGCACTTTTACACACTTAGACTGCAGCTTACATGACTCGGTGTTGTAGTTATTGCGGTAACCATTAGTATGATTTCTCAAATGTTTCTGGTTTCCTCTCTTCCATGATAAGATTGAATTCTTGGCCCCTGGTGTTAGTGGTCGTATGATCAATTTTTATCAATGAGTTGTGAGTGAAAGTCATCTGTGCCACTTTCAGGACAGAAAGTTTAATAGAACCCTATTTCTATCTGCTGTGGTGACTTGGTTATATCCCGGAAAGTGATGATGGACCTCAATCTGAAGGGTCAATTGATGGGGTGTTTTTGTGAGCCCTTATGTCTACTGCCCATAGACATATGTTACTTAGAGATATCAGTAATGCCTACGTGTGGTTAAAGGATTTTGTCTTAGTCCGTTCAGGCTACTATAATAAATAACATGGATGGGGTGACTTAAAAAACATACATTATTTCCCATGGTTCTGAAGTCTGGAAGTCCAAGATCAAAGTGTTGGCAGATTTGGCCTCTGGTGTGGGACTACTTCCTGGTTCATAGATGACCATCTTCTCATTGTGTCTTCACATGGAGGAATGGATGAGGGACCTCTCTGGGGTCTCTTTAATAAGGACACTAATCCTATTCATGAAGATTTCATCTTCATGACCTAATCATCTGCAAAGCCCCACCTCTTAGTACCATTACACTGGGGATTAGGTTTCAACATATGAATTTGGGGGTGGGGGCACAAATATTCAATTCATAAAAGACCTTATAGAACAATTTGATCCCATTACTTTGGCTTTTCCTTTACTCTTCCTTAAGCTGGAGCATGTGCGAGAGCATGGAGGCAGCATACTGTATTGGTTAAGAGCACAGGCTTAGATATGGATTCACAGCCCAGTTCCACCATTTATTGGCTGCATATCCATAGTCAAGTCACTTAAGCTCCCCACATCTCTATTTTCTTATTCTTAAAATGAAAATAAGAATTTCTACTCTAAAGGATTGTGGTGAGAATCAAATAAGATAATGTGTGACTCTACGTTAGCTCTTTGCTGGGTATCAAACAGTACTATCTATGGTAATCGTGGAGGACCCCCTGCATCCATGTGACCATCTTGCCTAAGGGATTTTGCTTTCTGAGGCTGCACATCAGATAACATAGTTCTTTCATCAGAGCTAATACTTCTGGTTCAATTGAGTAGTTGAGCAGACAAATTACTTAAATTATACGGAGAAAAAAATCAAAGTGATGCCAACTATACAAAACTAAGAGTTAAAAAAACGGCTAAAGCCTTTGTTTAACCATTTTTTATGTTTTAAATACCAAACTATCTAACTTTCCTTAACAGACACAGAGAATTAGTACTATAAATGTCTCCATACATTGAGAATATACTATTTATTGTAGCTGTTTTACTGGCATTCTCACGAAAATATAAAACTTAATCCTAAAATCAAAGACATTTATAATTTAAAACTGCTTCAGAAATAATCAGATTCATTATTTTCATTTCACAGGTGAAGAAATTGAAACCTATTTGGCATATGAGATTATTAGGACTAAACTTCCAAGTGTCTTGAATCAAATGATTTTACCCTAACACCATACTGCCCTAGACCTGGTACTTTAGTTATTGTTTACTAACGCCTGTATTCTTTTTTTATTTTTTCATTTTTAATTGTATAAGTATAGCTGATGTACAATATTATATGTTACAGATGTACAACATAGTGATTCACAATTTTTAAAGGTTATATTCCATTTATAGTTATCAAATATTGGCTATATATTCTGTATTGTGCAATATATTCTTGTAGCTTATTTATTTTATACATAATAGTTTGTACTTCTTAACCCCCTACCCCATCATGCCCCTCCTCCCTTCCCTCTCCCCACTGGTAATCACTAGTGTGTTTTCTGTACCTGTGTGTCTATTTCTTGTTTTGTTATATTCATTAGTTTGTTTTATTTTTCAGATTCCATGTATAAGTGATATCATACAGTATTTGTCTATCTCTGTCTGATTTATTTCACTTAGAATAATACCCTGCAAGTCCATCCATGTTATTGTAAATGGAAAATTCTGTTCTTTTCTACTGCTGAGTAGTATTCCTTTATATATATATATATATATATATATATATATATATCACATCTTTATCCATTCACCTGTTGATGGACACTTTGATTGCTTACATATCTGTTTTTTTTCACATGTCATCCCATTTATTTAAACATATATAAAACTTCAGTGTTTTATTTTACTAAATGTATATACTAGTTTTTTTAAAACAAAAGAAAATACAACCAGCTAAAGAAGTTAATAGCATTCATATCATTCTTCTCAGTTTTATGAAACCAGTAAAATGAGGCCCAGAAAAGTACCCTGAGTCACACAAGCTATTATAGATCAAGCTGCTGTAAAAGATCCAAATACCCAGTGGTTCCCCAAATTGGAAGCTTTTTTCTCTCATGTAAGCCACCAGTGGTAGAAAGGAGTAGGAAATGGATAAGCTGCTTTTTTCCAGGGATCATCCAGCACCCCATGTTTCTTAGGTCTTCGTCTTTACTCTTCCGTAGTGTATTGCTCTTTGTTTTTTAAATTTTTTTTATTTTTTTAAATCAGTCATCAATTTTATACACATCACTGTATACATGTCAATCCCAATCGCCCAATTCAGCACACCACCATCCCCACCCCACCACAGTTTTCCCCACTTGGTGTCCATACGTTTGTTCTCTACATCTGTGTCTCAACTTCTGCCCTACAACCCAGTTCATCTGTACCATTTTTCTAGGTTCCACATACATGCGTTAATATTTGATATTTGTTTTTCTCTTTCTGACTTACTTCACTCTGTATCTGTTGATGGGTATTTAGGTTGCTTCCATGACCTGGTTATTGTAAATAGTGCTGCAATGAACATTCGGGTGCATGTGTCATTTTGAATTACAGTTTTCTCTGGGTATATGCCCAGTAGTGGGATTGCTGGGTCATATGGAAATTCTATTTTTAGTTTTTTAAGGAACCTCCATATTGTTCTCCATAATGGCTGTATCAATTTGCATTCCCACCAACAGTGCAAGAGGGTTCCCTTTTCTCCACACCCTCTCCAGCATTTGTTGTTTGTAGATTTTCTGATGATGCCCATTCTAACTGGTGTGAGGTGATACCTCATTGTAGTTTGGATTTGCATTTCTCTAATAATTAGTGTTGTTGAGCATCTTTTCATGTGCTTCGTGGCCGTTTGTATGTTTTCTTTGGAGAAATGTCTATTTAACTCTTCTGCCCATTTTTGGATTGGGTTGTTTGTTTCTTTAATATTGAGCTGAATAAGCTGTTTATATATTTTGGAGATTAATCCTTTGTCCATTGATTCGTTTGCAAATATTTTCTCCCATTCTGAGGGTTGTCTTTTCGTCTTGTTTATGGTTTCCTTTGCTGTGCAAAAGCTTTGAAGTTTCATTAGGTCCCATTTGTTTATTTCTGTTTTTATTTCCATTACTCTAGGAGGTGGATCAAAAAAGATCTTGCTGTGATTTATGTCAAAGAGTGTTCTTCCTATGTTTTCCTCTAAGACTTTTATAGTGTCCAGACTTACATTTAGGTCTCTAATCCATTTTGAGTTTATTTTTGTGTATGGTGTTAGGGAGTATTCTAATTTCATTCTTTTACATGTAGCTGTGCAGTTTTCCCAGCACCACTTATTGAAGAGACTGTCTTTTCTCCATTGTATATCTTTGCCTCCTTTGTCATAGATTAGTTGACCATAGGTGAGTGGATTTATCTCTGGGCTTTCTATCTTGTTCCATTGATCTATGTTTCTGTTTTTGTGCCAGTACCATATTGTCTTGATTACTGTAGCTTTGTAGTATAGTCTGAAATCAGGGAGTCTGATTCCTCCAGCTCCGTTTTTTTCCCTCAAGACTGCTTTGGCTATTCGGGGTCTTTTGTGTCTCCATACAAATTTTAAGATGTTTTGTTCTAGTTCCATAAAAAGTGCCATTGGTAATTTGATAGGGATTGCATTGAATCTGTAGATTGCTTTTAGTAGTATAGTCATTTTCACAATGTTGATTCTTCCAATCCAAGAACATGATATATCTCTCCATCTGTTGGTATCATCTTTAATGTCTTTCATCAGTGTCTTATAGTTTTCTGCATACAGGTCTTTTGTCTCCCTAGGTAGGTTTATTCCTAGGTATTTTATTCTTTTTGTTGCAATGGTAAATGGGAGTGTTTCCATAATTTCTCTTTCAGAATTTTCATCATTAGTGTATAGGAATGCAAGAGATTTATGTGCATTAATTTTGTATCCTGCAACTTTACCAAATTCATTAATTAGCTCTAGCAGTTTTCTCGTGGCAGATTTAGGATTCTCTATGTATAGTATCATGTCATCTGCAAACAGTGACAGTTTTACTTCTTCTTTTCCAATTTGTATTCCTTTTATTTCTTTTTCTTCTCTGATTGCCATGGCTAGGACTTCCAGAAATATGCTGAATAATAGTGGTGAGAGTGGACATCGTTGTTCCCTTCCTGATCTTAGAGGAAATGCTTTCAGTTTTTCACCATTGAGAATGATGTTTGCTACGGGTTTGTCATATATGGCCTTTATTATGTTGAGGTAGGTTCCCTCTATGCCCACTTTCTGGAGAGTTTTTATCATAAATGGGTGTTGAATTTTGGCAAAAGGTTTTTCTGCATCTATTGAGATGATCATATGGTTTTTCTTCTTCAATTTGTTAATATGGTGTATCACATTGATTGATTTGCGTTTATTGAAGAACCCTTGCATCCATGGGATAAATCCCACTTGATCGTGGTGTATGATCCTTTTAATGTGTTTCTGGATTCTGTTTGCTAGTATTTTGTTGAGGAGTTTTGCATCTATATTCATCAGTGATATTGGTCTGTAATTTTCTTTTTTTGTAGTGTCTTTGTCTGGTTTTGCTATCAGGGTGATGGTGGCCTCATAGAATGAGTTTGGGAGTGTTCCTTCCTCTGCAATTTTTTGGAAGAGTTTGATAAGGATGGGTGTTAGCTCTTCTCTAAATGTTTGATAAAATTCACCTGTGAAGCGATCTGGTCTGGACTTTGTTTGTTGGAAGATTTTTAATCACAGTTTCAATTTCATTACTTGTGATTGGTCTGTTCATATTTTCTGTTTCTTCCTGGTCCAGTCTTGGAAGGTTATACCTTTCTAAGAATTTGTCCATTTCTTCCAGGTTGTCCATTTTATTGGCATAGAGTTGCTTGTAGTAGTCTCTTAGGATGGTTTGTATTTCTGCGGTGTCTGTTGTAACTTCTCCTTTTTCATTTCTAATTTTATTGATTTGAGTCCTCTCCCTTTTTCTTAATGAGTCTGGCTAATGGCTTATCAATTTTGTTTCTCTTCTCAAAGAACCAGCTTTTAGTTTTATTGACCTTTGCTATTGTTTTCTTTATTTCTATTTCATTTATTTCTGCTCTGATCTTTATGATTTCTTTCCTTCTGCTAACTTTGGGTTTTGTTTGTTCTTCTTTCTCTAGTTTCTTTAGGTGTAAGGTTAGATTGTTTACTTGAGATTTTTCATCTTTATTTAGGTAGGCTTGTATAGCTATAAACTTCCCTCTTAAAACTGCTTTTGCTGCATCCCATAGGTTTTGGATCATTATGTTTTCATTGTCATTTGTCTCTAGGTATTTTTTGATTTCCTCTTTGATTTCTTCAGTGATCTCTTGGTTATTTAGTAACGTATTGTTTAGCCTCCATGTGTTTTTTTTTAACGTTTTTTTCCCCTGGAATTCATTTCTAATCTCATAGCGTTGTGGTCAGAAAAGATATGATTTCAATTTTCTTAAATTTACTGAGGCTTGATTTGTGACCCAAGATGTGATCTATCCTGGAGAATGTTCCGTGTGCACTTGAGAAGAACGTGTAATCTGCTGTTTGGGAATGGAATGTCCTATAAATATCAATTAAATCTATCTGGTCTATTGTGTCATTTAAAGCTTCTGTTCCCTTATTTATTTTCATTTTGGATGATCTGTCCATTGATGTAAGCGAGGTGTTAAAGTCCCCCACTATTTTTGTGTTACTGTCGATTTCGTCTTTTATAGCTGTTAGCAGTTGCCTTATGTATTGAGGTGCTCCTATGTTGGGTGCATATATATTTATAATTGTTATATCTTCTTGGATTGATCCCTTGATCATTATGTAGTGTCCTTCCTTGTCTCTTGTAACATTCTTTATTTTAAAGTCTATTTTATCTGATATGAGTATAGCTACTCCAGCTTTCTTTTGATTTCCATTTGCATGGAATACCTTTTTCCATCCCCTCACTTTCAGTCTGTATGTGTCCCTAGGTCTGAAGTGGGTCTCTTGTAGACAGCATATATATGGGTCTTGTTTTTGTATCCATTCAGCAAGCCTGTGTCTTTTGGTTGGAGCATTTAATCCATTCACGTTTAAGGTAATTATCGATATGTATGTTCCTATCACCATTTTCTTAATTGTTTTGTGTTTGTTTTGGTAGGTCCTTTTCTTCTCTTGTGTTTCCCACTTAGAGAAGTTCCTTTAGCATTTGTTGTAGAGCTGGTTTGGTGGTGCTGACTTCTCATAGCTTTTGCTTGTCTGTAAAGCTTTGATTTCTCCATCAAATCTAAATGAGATCCTTGCCGGGTTGAGTAATCTTGGTTGTAGGTTCTTCCCTTTCATCACTTTAAGTATATCATGCCACTCCCTTCTGGCTTGTAGAGTTTCTGCTGAGAAACCAGCTGTTAACCTTATGGGAGTTCCCATGTATGTTATTTGTCATTTTTCCCTTGCAGCTTTCAATAATTTTTCTTTGTCTTTAATTTTTGCCAGTTTGATTACTATGTGTCTCGGCGTGTTTCTCCTTGGGTTTATCCTGTATGGGACTCTCTGCGCTTCCTGGACTTGGGTGGCTATTTCCTTTCCCATGTTAGGGACGTTTTCGACTATAATCTCTTCAAATATTTTCTCTGGTCCTTTCTCTCTCTCTTCTCCTTCTGGGACCCCTATAATGCGAATGTTGTTGCATTTAATGTTGTCCCAGGGGTCTCTTAGGCTGTCTTCATTTCTTTTCATTCTTTTTTCTTTAGTCTGTTCCGCAGCAGTGAATTCCACCATTCTGTCTTCCAGGTCACTTATCCGTTCTTCTGCCTCAGTTATTCTGCTATTGATTCCTTCTAGTGTAGTTTTCATTTCAGTTATTGTATTGGTCATCTCTGTTTGTTTGTTTTTTAATTCTTCTAGGTCTTTGTTAGTCATTTCTTGCATCTTCTCAATCTTTGCTTCCATTCTTATTCCAAGGTCCTGGATCATCTTCACTTTCATTATTCTGAATTCCTTTTCTGGAAGGTTGCCTATCTCCACTTCATTTAGTTGTTTTTCTGGGTTTTTTTCTTGTACCTTCATCTGGTATATAGCCCTCTGCCTTTTCTTCTTGTCTATCTTTCTGTAAATGTGCTTTTTGTTCCACAGGCTGCAGGATTGTAGTTTTTCTTGCTTCTGCTGTCTGCCCTCTGGTGGTTGAGGCTATCTAAGAGGCTTGATGGGAGGCTCTGGTGGTGGGTAGAGCTGACTGTTGCTGTGGTGGTCAGAGCGCTGTAAAACTTTAATCCACTTGACTGTTGATGGGTGGAGCTGGGTTCCCTCCCTGTTGGTTGTTTTGCCTGAGGCAACCCAAAACTGGAGCCTACCTGGGCTCTTTGGTGGGGCTAATGGCAGACTCTGGGAGGGCTCATGCCAAGAAGTACTTCCCAGAACTTCCGCTGCCATTGTCCTTGTCCCCACGGTGAAACAGAGCCAGCCCCTGCCTCTGCAGGAGACCCCCCAACAGTAGCAGGTAGGTCTGGTTCAATCTCCCCCAGGGTCACTCCTCCTTCCCCTGGGTCCCGATGTGCACACTATTCCATGTGCACCCTCCAAGAGTGGGGTTTCTGTTTCCCCCAGTCCTGTTGAAGTCCTGCAATCAATTCCCACTAGGCTTCAAAGTCTGATTCTCTATGAATTCCTCCTCCCATTGCCAAACCGCCAGGTTGGGAAGCCTGAAGTGGGGTTCAGAACCCTCACTCCAGTGGGTGGACTTCTGTGGTATAAGTGTTCGCCAGTCTGTGAGTCACCCACCCAGCAGTTATGGGATTTGATTTTACTCTCATTGCGCCCCTCCTACCATCTCACTGTGGCTTCTCCTCTGTCCTTGGACGTGGGGTATCCTCCTTGGTGAAGTCCAGTGTCTTCCTGTCGATGACTGTCCAGCAGTCAGTTGTGATTCTGTTGTTCTTGCAAGAGGGAGTGAGAGCACGTCCTTCAACTCCGCCATCTTGGTTAATCTAGTAAGGACATTTTTTTTTTTTTAATCTCATCTGTTTGGAAATATATGTTACCAAAAATTATTTTGAATTTTATTCTAGTTTTTTAAACAGCAGGTACTAATTAGTTATCCATCCTATACATATTAGTGTATATATGTCAATCACAACCTCCCAATTCATCACAGCACCACCACCTCACCCCTCCCCTGCCGCTTACCCCCCTTGGTGTCCATATGTTTGTTCTCTACATCTGGGTCTCAATTTCTGCCCTCCAAACTGGTTCATCTGTACCCTTTTTCTGGGTTTCACATATATGTGTTAATATATTTGTTTTTCTCTTTCTGACTTACTTCACTCTGTATGACAGTCTCTAGATTCATTCACGTCTCTACAAATGATGCAATTTCGTTCCTTTTTATGGTTGAGTAATATTCCATTGTATATATATACCATATCTTCTTCATCTATTCATCTGTCGATGGGCATTTAGGTTGTTTCCATGACCTGGTTACTGTAAATAGTGCTTCAGTGAACATTGGGATGCATGTGTCTTTTTGAATTATGGTTTTCTCTGGGTATATGCCTGGTACTGGGATTGCTGGGTCATATGATAATTCTATTTTTAGTTTTTTAAGGAACCTCCATACTGTTCTCCATAGTGCTTGTATCAATTTATATTCCCACCAACAGTGCAAGAGGGTTCCCTTTTCTCCACACCCTCTCCTCCATTCTTTTCCAAGGTCCTGGATCTCTTAACTGTCATTATTCTGAATTCTTTTTCTGGAAGGTTGCCTATCTCCACTTCATTTACTTGCTTTTCTGGGGTTTTATCTTGTTCCCTCATCTGGTAGATAGTCCTCTGCCTTTTCATTTTGTCTATCTTTCTGTGAATGTGGTTTTTGTTCCACAGGCTGCAGCATTGTAGTTCTTCCTGCTTCTGCTGTCTGCCTCTGGTGGATGAGGCTATCTAAGAGGCTTGTGCAAGTTTGCTGATGGGAGGGACTGGTGGTGGGTAGAGCAGGCTGCTGCTCTGGTGGGCAGAGCTCAGTAAAACTTTAATCCACTTGACTGCTGATGGGTGGGGCTGTGTTCTCTCCCTGTTGGTTGTTTGTCCTGAGGCGCACTAACACTGGAGCCTACCCGGGCAGTCAGGTGTTGGCCCTCTGTATTCAAGATTCCACATTCATGGATTCACCCAACTGTGATTTGTGTAGTACTGTATTATGTATTCATTCAAAAAAGTCCATGTATAAGTGGGTGCAACAGCCAAACCCATGTTGTTCAAGGGTCAGCAGTACTAAGAAACTAAATAACATATTTCTAAGTAACCCATGAATCAAAGAAGAAATCAAAAGTGAAATTAGAATGAATTTTGAAATGAACAAAAATTAAAACACAGTATATCAAATCTTGTGTGATGCAGTTTGAGTAATGATTTGAGGGAAATTCATAGTAGTTAAAGTAGTGATTTGAGGGAAATTCACATAACTATATTTTAAAAAGAAGACCTCAAATCAATGACCTCTGTGTCCACCTTATGGAACTTAAAACAGAGAAGCAAATTAAAACCAACAAAATCAGAAGAAAGGAAATAAATATATTATGACAACTCCTACCTTCTAGTTCCTTTCTACTTTTATCTTGGCAGAATCAGAATGAGTGGTTCTATGGGATGAGTACCCTGAAGGATAGTACTCAATTAAGAAGAGAGACATTACTGCCACAGGTGGGGGTGGGGGGGCCGTGAGGTTACTTCTAACTCTGGTCTTCAAGGAGGTGATTCCCTAACGTTCATATTGTTACTGTCTTTCTGACTGCCATTGATGAATAAGTCAACAGTTTCAGGGCCAGAGTGCAGCTGAATGAATGTACCCTTTATTCTGCCACTTATTGATGGGGACTTCCTTCTGAGCTCTGATCTTTTAATTTTGTTGAGGATAGTTTTATGTCCCAGGATGTGGTTTATCTTGGGGAATGTTCCATATACACTTGAATAAAAAGTGTATCTGCCATTGTTGAGTGGTGTGTTCTATAGATTTCAACTGGATCCTGTTGACTGATTGTGCTGTTTAGGTCTTCTCCATTGCTAATTTGTAGTCTAATAGTTAGTAAGAAGGGAGTGTTGAAGTCTCCAACTATAATTGTGAATTTGTCTATTTCCCTTTTCAGTTCTATCAGTTTTTTGCTTCACACGTATTTTGTGTTTTCTGTTCTTTATATTCAGTTGTCAAACATATTCTGTCATTTGATTCATATACATTTAGGATTATTATGTCTTCCTGGTGAATGATTATTTTATCATTATAAGTAATGTCCCTCTTTTCTCTAGTATTTGTCTTTGCTCTGAAATCTACTTTATCTAGTATTAATCAAGTCATTCCCAGGTTTTTAAACTAATGCTTGTATCTTTTCCCATCTTTTTACTTTCAGCCTACAAATGTTATTAAATTAGAAGTGAGTTTCTTTTTAATGGCATATAGTTGAGTCATATTTCTTTATATTCTATGGCAATTTTTGTCTTTTTTATTGCTGAATTTAGACTGCTTATATTTCAGATAATTATTGATGTGTCAGGGCTTAAGTCTGCCACTGCATTATTTGTTTTCTGTATGTTTATTCTGTTTCTCACCCCTGTTTCCCTTGCTTTCCTGTGGATCATTGAACATTTTTTTAGAATTTTGCTTGATTTATATTAATGGCTCTTTGCATAGTTTCCACAGTGGCTCTGGAATACAGAATTACAATATATATATGTGACTTACAGTTCACTGCTATCAACATTATATCACTTGGAATTAATTGTGAAAAACTGACTTCCATTTAGTATCATTTATTTTCCTCCCTTTTATTTATTTATTTATTTATTTATTTATTTATTTATTTATTTATTTTAACATCTTTACTGGAGTATAATTGCTTTACAATGGTGTGTTAGTTTCTGCTTTATAACAAAGTGAATCAGCAATACATATACACATATCCCCATATCTCCTCCCTCTTGTGTCTCCCTTCCACACTCCCTATCCCACCCCTCTAGGTGGTCACAAAGCACCAAGCTGATCTCCCTGTGATATGCAGCTGCTTCCCACTAGCTATCTATTTTACATTTGGTAGTGTATATATGTCCATGCCACTCTCTCACTTTGTTGCAGCTTATACTTCCCCCTCCCTGTGTCCTCAAGTCCTTTATTCTGTTTGCTAGTATTTTGTTGAGGATTTTTGCATCTATGTTCATCAGTGATATTGGCCTGTAGTTTTCTTTCTTTGTGACATCTTTGTCTGGTTTGGGTATCAGGGTGATGCTGGCCTCATAGAATGAGTTTGAGAGTGCTCCTCCTTCTGCTATATTTTGGAAGAGTTTGAGAAGGGTCTTCTGTAAATGTTTGATAGAATTCGCCTCTAAAGCCATCTGGTCCTGGGCTTTTGTTTGTTGGAAGATTGTTAATCACAGTCTCAATTTCAGTGCTTGTGTTTGGTCTGTTTATATTTTCTCTTTCTTCCTGGTTCAGTCTCAGAAGGTTGTGCTTTTCTAAGAATTTGTCCACTTCTTCCAGGTTGTCCATTTTATTGGCATAGAGTTGCTTGTAGTAATCTCTCATGATCCTTTGTATTTCTGCAGTGTCAGTTGTTACTTGTCCTTTTTCATTTCTAATTCTATTGATTTGAGTCTTCTCCTTTTTTTTCTTTATGAGTCTGGCTAATGGTTTATCAATTTTGTTTATCTTCTCAAAGAACCAGCTTTTAGTTTTATCATTCTTTGTTATTGTTTCCTTCATTTCTTTTTCATTTATTTCTTTTTTTTTTTTTTTTTTTTTTTTTACCTAAAATATTCAGATTATTTTTATTTATTTATTTATTTATTTATTTATTTATTTATTTATTTATTTATTTTTTTTTATTTTTTTCCACACACACACACTGTATTTTATTTTTACAAGAGATAGATAGACTGACACCAAGCATTGTACATGGATGACCACAACAAAAGCAACAATGATTGCAATTACCAAACATGAAACACACTTATACTATGTCATAATATTGACATTCAGTCCAGTAATCCTCCACTGTAACAGCTCCTTTACTTTGCAGTGAAAATTGATTTGTATATTCTTTTCCTCTGAGTCCTTGTGGGATTTTTTTTTTTTAATTCAGACAGAAAGTCACAAAAATTATACTCATCCTCATCAGTTCACTCAGTCCCATGTAATTAATTTCTTTTTTTTCATCTTGATCTTTTGTTAGCAGTTTTATGAGTTCATCAGTTTTTCATTAGAGTTCTGAAAATGCTTATTCATTCAGTTCAGCAGTACAGTCAGTTACCAGAAACCTGTACTTGTCAGAGTCTTTTCCATGAATTTCTTGAAGATGAAACTCTTTTATAGGAACATATTTGCAAAATCATCAGAGTACACCCAGAACTGTCTGTAAATGACAAAAGACTTAAAAATGACCATGGTTAAAGATTTGATGAAAGTTCATAATAATGCAGTTGACAAGAGCTTTTAGTTTTATCATTCTTTGTTATTGTTTCCTTCATTTCTTTTTCATTTATTTCTGATCTGATCTTTATGATTTCTTTCCTTATGCTAACTTTGGGGTTTTTTTGGTTGTTCTTTCTCTAATTGCTTTAGGGGTAAGGTTAGATTGTTTATTTGATATTTTTCTTGTTTCTTGCGGTAGGATTGTATTGTTATAAACTTCCCTATTAGAACTGCTTTTGCTGCATCCCATAGGTTTTTGGCCGTTGTGTTTTCATTGTCATTTGTTTCTAGGTATTTTTTGATTTCCTCTTTGATTTTTT
This sequence comes from Balaenoptera acutorostrata, assembly GCF_949987535.1. Lineage (NCBI taxonomy): Eukaryota > Metazoa > Chordata > Mammalia > Artiodactyla > Balaenopteridae > Balaenoptera > Balaenoptera acutorostrata. The sequence continues at coordinate 55,379,450 of NC_080066.1, read as the reverse complement.
CAGTGATCTCCTGGTTATTCAGTAGTGTATTGTTTAGCCTCCATGTGTTTGTATTTTTTTAGTTTTAAGATTTTTTTTTTTTTAGTTTTCATTATTTTATATGACTTGGCATGGATTTCTTTAGGTTTATTATGTTTTAGGTTATTATACTTCTTGAACCTATAAATTTAGATGGATGGATGCCTTAAATCCTTGTCATGTAATTCCAACATCTGGTTCATCTTGATACGTGTGTCAAATGATTGTCTTTTCTTATTCAAATTATTATTTTCTTGGTTCTTGGTACAACAAATGGTATTTTGCTACATCCTGAGTTTTTGCCCAGGAAACACTGAGCCCTACTTGACCTTTTATTTTAGCAGACAGTGGTCCTGATTTGGTTTAGCAATCAGGTCCTGGCCTACTTGGTGGGCTGTAGTTCCAATGGCAGTTTCATGTTCAGAGTCTTTGCACTGCTATTTGTGTCTGCTGGGTTTATTTGGTACTCTTGGTGCCCCCTCCTACCCATCCTAAGGTTGAAGGGTTTTCCCTCAGCTAGATCTCTGTCTCTCAGTGGGATAGTGAGTCAAAGAGGTTTTCCAGTTTGGTCTGTTTGTTGTGCTGCATCTCCTTTGCTGTTTCTGCCTGGAATTACCCAGAGGGGGGAGATCTCAGGCCCACAAAGACAAAGGGACTTCCCAGACAAGGCTGGCAGTGTGCGATGAGCCTGCCTGGGTTGTTTTCTTTGGGTAGGTTTTGTGTCAGGGCATGAGGTCTGGGTGACCTTCCTCTATTGAGTGGGGAAGTAAGACATCCTGATACTCTGTTGTTCCTACAGTCCTAGGGTCCTAAACCAGATCTTCTTTTTCTAACCACCTTTCAGAGCTCTGCTCTGGTTGTATCTTGCATTATTTTCAGGGTTGTTTGGACTGTTCATACTGCTCATTTTTTACTCTTTAACCCTAATCCAACAAAAATAAAAGCTCCATGAGGGAAGGAATGTGTGTCCCTTTTGTTTTCTGCTGTATCCCAAAGTACAAGGAGTGGTGTCTAGCACCATTGAATAAACTACCAAGCAGAGTTTTCTCTGACTAACAGCACAGCAGAAATGTCACTTGCTTGCAGCTGAAGCAGATACTTCCGATACAACACACAGTAAGAGAGAACACCTTGATTTTCCCTGATGCATTAGCAGCAAATTCTATTAAAAACAGAAAAGAAAATGCTTTCCACACCCAACTTTATACACATTGGCTTGTAGACATATCTTTTAGGAAGCCCACAGATATATCAAAGTTAATTAACCTTTCTTCCAAATCTTTCTTTTGTTGTCCAATATCTAATCTGGGACTTAGATAAAAGTGCCCATCCAACTGAAAGAAACTAGAAATTATCCTAGACATTTCTCTCCTTATCACCAACATGCAACATGTCACCAAGTCTTGTTGAGTTTTATCATAAATGTATGGATGTAATGTAGTGTTTTTATATCTAATTTCTGTTCTCTCATCTCTCTTCTGCTTTGCTTGGGTCATTGTAATTTCTCTCCTGGTGAACTCCAAGACCCCCTTCTTATCTCTGAGCCTCCAATTCTGCTCCTCCTCCATGCACCCACTATATCGCCTCCTTGGTAATCTTCCTAAAGTTTGCACAAGGCCTTTCATCTGTGCACAGCAACCATAAGTGTAACAATAACAACAGTTTACTCTTGGACTGCTACTGAACACTTCAAAAGTCTAAATAGAAATACATAATAAGTGCCAACCACACACCAGATTTCAAAGACTTGGTACAAAAAAAGGAAATAAAGTATCTCACTAATAATTTTATATTGACTATATATTGAAATAATAGTATTTTGAATATACTGTAATTAAAGAAAATACATTGTTAAAATTAATTTACCTGTTTAGTTTTATTTTTTATGTGATATAAGAAAAATTTTAATTACACAGAGGTCTGTATTCTATTTCACTTTCTATTCATTATATTTCTATTGGATATTATTTATATCTCTACTGCTCTAGATTATAAGGCCCTTCCTTTTTCTCTAATCTGGTCTCTGCCATTCTCCTACAGGATTCTGAATTCTAGTTTTGCTGAACTTCTGGAAGTTCCTCACACAGTGTGATTTAAGTAAGTTCCTTAATATCTCTGAGTCTCTTTCCTCATTTGAAAATTGAGCATAATAATAAAACCTTCCTCACAGAGTATTTTTTAAATTTTATTTATTTAATTTATTTACTTTTGGCTGTTGGGTGTTCGTTGCTGCGTGCAGGCTTTCTCTAGTTGTGGCAAGCGGGGGCTACTCTTTGTTGAGTGCACAGGCTTCTCATTGCAGTTGCTTCTCTTGTTGCAGAGCATGGGCTTTAGGCACGTGGGCTTCAGTAGTTGTGGCTCACAGACTTTAGTGTGCAGGTTCAGTAGTTGTGGTGCGTGGACTTGGTTGCTCCGTGGCATGTGGGATCATCCCAGACCAGGGCTTGAACCCATGTCCCCTGCATTGGCAGGTGGATTCTTAACCACTGCACCACCAGGGAAGCCCCCTCACAGGGTATTTATGAGGATTAAATTAGATTGTGCATGTAAAAAACCTTAAGGAGTTTCCAGCTTCAGCACTCAACAAATATTAGCTATAAGTGTCATTAAAAATGGATCTCCCAAGTTCCAGTTCCTGCATAGCAGGGTAAGGAGCTCTGTAGAATAGCTTTCCAATGAAATAAGCATAACTGGTAAAAATTATTTTTAGAAAAAGTTTAAGTTTGTGGAGGACTTCAGTTTCAGGTCTAACATCTAACAAACTTGGAAAGAGTCACTCTTACCCTTGCCACAAGAAAAATCTGAACAACTTGAAAATCAATGACTTTTCCTGGAACCAGCAGAGAACTGCAATCACAAGGCAAACCATCGCCCAAATCTGGAGAGACAGGAGAACACAGAGAGCCACAGCTGAGGTCTGCTTACCTGGAGCAGAAGCCACTGGAGCCATAAACTGGTAGGAATGCTCAAAGGGTAATTCTGACAAGTTGCTGGAGACTACATGTAGTAATCAGGGTTCTCCAGAGAAACAGAACCAATAAGACGTATATATGTAGCTATGCATACACATACGTATACATACGGAGAGAGAGTAATTTTAAATAATCAGCTCATTCAGTTGTGGAGACTGGCAAATCCAAAGCCTACAAGGCAAGGCTGTAGGCTGGAATTCAAGGGAAGAGTTTATGTTGTAGTCTCAAGTCCAAAGGCCACCTGGAGGCAGAAATCCTTCTTGCTCAGGGAGGTCCACCTTTTCTCTTAAGGCCTTCAACTGATTGGGTGAGGCCCACCCACACTACAGAGGATAATTTGCTATACTCAAAGTTTGTCAATTTAAATGTTAATCTCATCTAGAAAAAAAAAACAACGCTTCATAGCAACATCTAGATGGGTGTTTGACCAAACAACTTGTCACCACTGCCTAGCCAAGTCATTCCATAAAATGAACCATTATACTAAGTACAGGATAGTCTGGGAGTGAGACCCTTCAGAAGTCCCAGGCTTAGGGAAGTCACCACACATTCGTGTGTTACCTCCAGGAATTCCACCAGGTTCTCATTGCAAGAATCAAGGGAGAGCCTCTCAATGCTCTAGTGGGGCAGGAAAAACAATCTTTGGGATATACACCCCAGGTGGGGTGTTCTTTCCAAGAAGGGCCTACTCTCCAAGGAAAAGGTCTTATCAGATCCTTGAGTGACCTGGGAAAGGCTCCTCCAGCCTCCCGATCTCCTGTCAGGGGGTGGAAGCCCCCCAGGGTGACTCATGTGTCAGCACTGCTGCTGGGCCTGTGGGTGTCTCTATGCTTCTAAAAGATAAACAGTGATACTTAAGATTTCAAGGATCAAAGATAATCGAGATAACTCTGATCTTCTTATGAGTTTCAATCACCCAACTGTGTAAATTTAGAACAAGCCTGACACTCAGACACTGGAGCAGAACTCTGGCTGTCCCTCTGCTGAGACCTGCAATGCTCACTTTGGCCCCAAGCCACCTCTGAACAACTGGAGGGCGCCCTGGCCACCTCTGCCTTTCATCTCCTCTGCCTCACTCCCCTGCCAGCGAATCCTTTTATTATGTTAAACTGGGACGTCAGTACTGGAATTAGAAAGGAAACTACCAGCTGCTTTGTCCTCCAGGAAACACTAATTAGCCAGCAGCCAGGATCTCAGGCGACAATGGGATGCATGCGGGCTAATTACCAGCTAGCTGCCTCTGCACCCGGGTGGCTCAGGCGGCAGCACCTGCAGTTCAGGGCTGAGATATTTTTAGGATCTGGAATTTCCTCCTGGCCCTGATCTTGCTTTTGATGTCTTCATCTCACATCTCCTTTTGCAATAGCTTTCCCACTGGTCTCTGATTTCTAGCCAAACCATCTTGCACAAAACAGCCAAATTCATCGCTTTAAACACAGGCCCAATCATATCATTTCCCATACCCAGTTTGTCAGCACAATCCCCATGCTACATGTAAATTACAGTCCAGCGCTGAAGGCTTTATATAAAGGGACCAAACCCACCTTTCCAGCCTCCTGTCAGCCACTGCCTTCCTCAGCCCTACCCTAACCAGCACTTTCACCTCTAATGTGCTCACAATAACCACCATGGGAGCTTTAAAGACAGAAACACAAACTGTATGCAGACCAATAAAGAATCTCGAGGTGTGGGGAAAGGGTATTGGTAGCATTCTAAAAGCTGCCCTGGGGACCCCACCGCTCAGCCAGGATGGAGGACTCTAGGGCAGGCAGAAGTTCAGGAGGGGGCTAGAATCAGTCTTGTGGGTAGGTCTTTGGAAGGTGTGTATACTTCCAGCCAAAGCCTGCAGCACAGCCCTGTCCTTCCCTCATGACCATGACAAGTTAAGACGTACATCTTCCCTTCAACTCTGACCACACAGATGGGATCTGACATCCCGCTTCCTTCTTTCTGGATTCATCTGGTGAGTGTAAGGGCTCATTACTGTAAAGTGTGTTCTGCCCAGGCCAGGTCCTGGTTTGTTACACCCTTTGGACACTGTCTACACTGTCCAACCTGCAGCCTCCACTTTCCTCCACCTGACCCAGCTCCTACTTCCTCTCTGCTCAGAAGTCCTCTTAGCTGAGTCTGTTGCATGAAAATGCTTGTAACAGGAGCTAAAATGGAAATTTTCTCCAGGCACCAAGATACAGTTGAAGTGTGATGGCTAAGTGATGTGTCAGACCACCTGGTGCAAAATTTACAAAAGAAAAAGATCTTCTTACAGGTTTCACACTCTCATCCTTTTGAGACACACAGAGAGAGAGAGCAAGAGAGAAAGAGAGAGAGGGAGCAGGAGCAGGGGGAGGGGGGGTGATCTTCCTGATGTGAGCATGGCTGCCACATGCAGGATCCACACCCCTTACCACACACGTGGAGGTGTCTGTGGCTCTCTACTTCCTGTCGCAGAGCTAGAGAGAGGCCTTCTAAGATCTCTCTGGAAGTCTTGGTTTGGGAGACACCACTACTGTGTTTGATGCTCTGGGTGCCCTAGAGGCTGAGGCAGCCTCTGACAGCTCTGGTGGCCTTGGTCCACCTCCACCCACCTTGGTCCAGTCTGTCGGGAGCAGGATGCCAATGTGTCTTCTGGACCAGAGAGGGGAGCAGGAGCCGCTCTGGGGATGGCTGGGAGGGGTGATGGCAGGGATGAAGAAACACGGCGCCCCAGGAATGCAATACTGTGACTGTTGTAAGAATCACAGGTAAAGAGGTCCCCAGCCATGGGAATCTCTCAAGAAAAACCCCTGGAAGAAAAGAGTTGGCTTCTACCATTTGTGGGTCCTCTTCCCTGTCTGGCCAACTGGTCCCTTCCTGGTCTCTCGGCTGCAGTGGCTGCTGGCCTAGGCCAGCATTCTCCTTTCCACAGCCTTCTACTGGGCCAGAAACACATTTATTCAAAACCACAATCTGTCCAAAATTAAACAGAAGAGAGCAGTCATCCAAACTAAAAGAAGGAGAAGGCAAGGGGGAAGAGAAGCACAATTCCTCTATCTCCTGGCACTGCTCCCCATCCTATGTCCCCTGGTGGGGTCGCTGACCACTGGGGAAGGGAGGGGAGGGGTCCTGCTGCTGATGCTTCAGCTGCAGGGTGACGCCTTGCATGGGGCTCCTCGTTGATGAACCAGGCAAGGCTGCCACCACCTGGGATGCACGGTAAAGTCAGGGCCTGCCCACCTTCTCAGGACGACTCAGGAAGAGGCTACCTCCACTGGATATTTCTCAAAGGGATGATGGATGCCTCCTCCTCTTCCTTCTCTGTCTCTCAAATCCCAAGGATGCTTGTCTATCACCTCAATGACAGGCCCTTCAGGAAGCCTCCTCCTCATTGCAAAGCCTTGCTTCATTGCTTTTCACTCCTCAAAGGGCTTTCACTTTTTACCTTTTTTGTTTTGCACTCCTGTACTGCCTGGTACCTACATCAGTGTCTTATTTCCCCTGTTACCCTCCCATCTAGACAGAGACTGGAGCACTGACCGGCAGGAACAGCGTCAGGTAGCATTTATTCTGCACCCGCCCTGCACCAGGCACTGTGCTAAGCTCCCCACCCACTTTGTTGCTGGATTCCCCAAACCTCTGAGGTCAGCTTGCACTGGAGCCATTTTACAGATGAGACGGCTGAGGCTTACAGAGGTGTATAACCCCAGGAGGTAGGACAGCCAAGATTCTGACGAATGTTTTGCTTATTGAAGCACCTGGCAAATTGTAGGGCTCAGTGAAGATTTGGTCAGTGAATAAATATTGTCTGGGTCTCGATCTACACCATTTAAGTGAACATGCAGAAGACTCTTATAGCCCCGAATGGTTTCATCCTTTTCAAAAATAAGCAACCAGGAATTTCCTGGTGGTCCAATGGTAAAGAATCCGCCTTACAAGATCCCACATGCTGCGGGGCAACTAAACCGGCGTGCCTCAACTACTGAGCTCGTGTGCCTGAACTAGAGAGCCTGTGTGACGCAAACTACGGAGCCCACGCGCCCTGGAACCTGTGAGCCACAACTGAATAGAGAAAACCCACATGCCACAACTAGGGAGAAGCCTGCGCGTTGCAACGAAGAGCCCGCACGCCGCAACAAAATATCCCGCAGGCCTCAATGAAGATCCTGCGGGCCGCGACTAAAACCTGATGCAGCCAAAAATAAATAAAAACAAAACTAAACTAAAGAGACTCTGCAAACATTTCCTACACTGCTTGGTGTGGATATGACTTCAGTTTTTTAAAAATTTAAATTAAATTAAAAATAAATAAATAAAAATAAGCAACCATTTTAATTTATTTCTGAGCCACATCTATCACTTTATCAGAAATCAACTAAACTGAGGTTATTATGCCCCCTCTTTCAAAAGCTTAGTTTTAATTTCTTTACAATGTTGGTTTGAGGTTGACAGTATGGTTTTTCTCTGAAGAAGTTTTTAACCATTTCTGACAAGGTGGATGAAACACTGCCTTTTAAATTTAAACATGCAAAAAGGTCCTCTGGGAATTTTGCAGGTTCTGACTCAGTGAGTTAGGGGTAGGGCCTGACATTTGGCATTTCCTACAAGCTCCCAGGTGATGCCAGAGCTGTTGGTCTGAGGAACACGCTTTGAGAAGCAAGAGATTGAACTTGACCTAGAGTTTGACTCACTCTATTTATAGAAATAAAGTATAAATTATATGATCCTTACTTCCAAGTGAGGAGGGCTGTCTAGCCCTAGGCAAAGACGACTGCTGTGAGTTGAACTGTGTCCCCCAAGAATTCATATGTTGAAGTCTTAACCACCTGGTACCTCAGGAAGTGGCTTAATTTGGAAAATGGTCATCGCAGATGTGATCAGTTAAGAGCAACTCTTAACTAAGGTCAAACTGGAGTAAGGTGGGCCCCAGCTCACTGTGACTGGTGTCCTTATAAAAAGAGAAATTGGACACAGAGACAGACATGCATGCAGGGAGCATGAAGATGAAGGCACAGAAGGGGGGATGCTGCTACAAGCCAAGGGATGCCCAAGATGGCCAGCAAACCACCAGCAGCTGGGAGAGGTTGGGAAGAGTCTCCTTCATGACCCCCAGAAGGAACCAACCCTTGACTTCAGACTTCTGGCCTCCAGACTGTAATCTTCTGAGCCACTGAGTTTATGGTCCTTTGTTATGGGAAACTCATACAAGGATGATGCATTTTCACACTACAGTGTTGCAAAACTCCCCCATGAAAAGGAGAATGGGGGCCTCCCTGCCTCACTTCATTAATTAGAAGCTTAGTGTAAGGAGCTGAGGCATGCGTGACTTTTAAATGGCAGGTAATATGTGGAGCATTACTCACTATTCCTTAATTAATACTTGTCTTGTCACTTCCTTTAATTACCTTTACTTGGCTTGGCTCCCTTACAGACCTGTCACCAGAATTTCTTGGCCAGCAGTATCTGCTTTCTCTTCTTTCACCTGCTCCTTTCCTTACCTGCACCTTTCCTCACCTACGGCTCAAAGACTTCTCCCCAAGGAGCCAAAGTCTCCTTGGCTGTGTGTGTGCATTTTCACTTGGTTTACACTCTTGTCATGTTCATCAGAGTCCCTGGGGGCTGTCTCATCTCTCATACATATGTGAGTGAAAAGATACTGTCTGCCATATCAGTAAACAAAAGATATTGTGGCCATCAGGCCATCATATTACAGCCACCCTGATGGTGAGACCCGAGGAAGCTCAAGATGGAAACAGGATGCCCATCGTCAAGCCCTCAGTCACTGCAGCCACCACTGATGGTGCACCCTGAAGAGACTCAGGATGAGAAAGAACAGGATACTGGCCCCAGAGAGCCAAGGTGCATATCAAAGGAATGATTTCAATGAGCCCAGACTCTTGCATCTGCCCATATATAGAAAAGCGCTAAATTTCTTAACATGAGATGTCTGGTTTCCTTTAATTAACAGTAATCTCTTGATGTTCTGACTACCTGGTCTTTTTGCAAAAACTCCTATAAATCCTGGCTCCTCCCTTACCTCTTTGGAGCAGTCCCTCAGAGCTAAGAGGCTGCATCCCGGGCTTACATCCTCAGTTTTGTCCGCCAAATAAAACTTTTATGTTGTGCACTTCTTTCAGTCGACAGATACAAATCTGAAGATGACCCCCAAGATTCTGTTTCCTGGTTATTCAATCAGATGCTAATCTAGGGGCTTCTGCGAAAGGATTTCCTAGATGTAATTATTATCCCAAGTTGGTTGACCTTAAAGTTGATAAGGATGTTACATGGTGGGGCAGCAGTCAGGCAGGCAAGTTTTTTAAAAGCAGAGTTTTTTCAATCTGGGTGCAGAAGAGGAAGTCAGTTTCCAAGCATGAGAAGGATTTGACACACCATTGGTGGCTTGAAGATGTGGAGGGCATTGCACAGGTCAAAGAGTGTGGGCAGCCTCTTGCAGCTGAGAGCAGTCCCTGACTGACAGCCCAAAAGGAAATGGGGACCTCAATCCTGCAACCACTAGGAACTAACTTCTGCTACCAACTTGGATGATATGAGAAGAAGATTCTCCCCAATCTCCAGCTAAGAGCCCTGTCCAGATAACACCTTGATTTAGATTTGTGAGACCCAGAGCAGAGAACTCAGATGAGCCCTCTTGAACTTTTGCCCTACAGAACTCTGAGGTAAAGAGTGGTATTGTTTTAAGTTGCTACATTGGTGGTTATTTGTTACAAAGCAGTAGATAGCTAATACACTCTCCAACCTAACAGAGTCCTGAAGGGCATTGTGGTTTTCCTCCCCCCTCCCCCAACCTCACTGCACTGGAAGAGTGCTGAGCCCCAGGCAGGACCTTTTGGATGACTGACCACGGCTTCTTGGTAATCTCATGTTCCACTTGTGCTATGGGAACTAGGTTGCTATGATTTTTCTGAGTTTGCTGTTGAAAACCTACCATACAGCCAGACTCCCACAATGCTTCCTGCAACAGGATCTCCTATCAGTTGAAAATAAGTGAGACACTGTGAACATCTATAATATAGAAATAGCTATGCTCCAGTCAAATTAAATGACTTTAATAATTAACATCAAGTCCTGGATATGAAAATAAACCTGAGTGGAAGAAAAATAGTGACAGAAGAAAACCACCTTCCTGTTGCTGAAGCCAAAGCTCATCCGCTGATTTTTATTTGGCTATACATTCCCTCCAGTAAAATGAGTGTTAGTGTGTTGACACAGGCATCAGTGCAAAACGGACTTGCTCAGTCCACCTCCACCCTTGCCTCCCTGCCCTGATTCACAATGAGGCAGGCAAGCCCCCACCTCTGTTAAGAGGCACAGTGTCCAGGGCTTCAGGTGGCAGCTGGGTGGTTCCCCAGGGCGTGCACTGCTACCTGCAGACCTGAGGGTGCTCATCTCCATGTCCTGTCCACCCACCCCAGCTGGCAGCAGGTGCTGTTCTCCCTGCCTCACCTTCCCTGCACCCCCTCCCCTGTTAGCATCTTCTTTCTCATCCACTGCCCCTGCCCTTTCTAGACTTAACTAAGTCTCTCTGCGGGCCTGCTTCTGAGAACATGGGACAGTCACCAGACTTTACATTGCTTTGATTGCTCAGGGGGCTGAGAGAGTGAATGGCTCTGGAGGGACCAGGGGAGCCCAGGGCACTCACACAGCCACCAGCTGCCAGGACTGACTCACCACAGGGATGTGTAACAGAAGCCCACCCTCACCCATACTGCCACTATGAGCAAGTCAGGACTTTACCTCTTTGAACACCAGGCTATCCACCTTTAAAATTAGCAGAATACTAGTACCCACTTCACAGGCCTGTTGCCAGAGTTTGAAAAAAGAATGCAAGTAAGTGGATTCGAATTGTATTGTATGATGGGTATATGGTCAGTACTAAGCAAGCATTGGTTATTTCAACATATCACATAAAAGTAATGTGACTTCGCTTTGTAAATTAAAAAAAATTTCCCCTGAACCACTATACCTTTTTTTCTGATTTTATTTGGATTATTTTGATAGCAGTGAACTGGGAGGGCTCCTGGGTATAGGGTCAGAAATACTAGAAAGAAGCCTCAGTGCGGCCTTTTGCTATTTGTATAACTTGGGGAAATCCCTTCCCCTCCCACCTGGTTCTCTCCGACCCCTCCCCCATGGGTAAGGGACTTGTTGACACCATGATGCCCTGGAGAACAGCCTTTACCCTGCAGTGGGCTGCTGTAAGCCAGCTTTCAGGTGCTGGCCTCGTTGCCTGTACAGAGGAGGTGAGGCACCCAGCTGGGTTACAATGCCTCAGGGAGGAGCTGACATCACGTGCTGCATGGCTCCTGAGTAGAGACCTTTGGTCTGTTGTTGCTGTTTTGTTTGTAATTACCTTGGCATGCCGTTGCATGAAGGGAGGTGGCAACTTTCTAAAAGTTGCAAACATTTTAAAAGCACGAGAGGAGGGGTTTCTTTCCAGTTGTTAGTCTATTACCTTCTCAGCCTTTATTGAATTCAGGGATTTTAAAAGCAAGACAGGATGTCCGGCTCCCTTGGATCCTCCTAAGGAGAAAGGCACTCAGCCTTTTCTCTCCTCCATCAGCTCGGAACAGCTTGCTGTCAAACTCCAGCCCCAGCAGCGTAAAAGTTGCTCTAACAAGTTAGTGGTATTCTGAGCTGCAAAGTCCAGAAGTCATTTTCCAGTCTTTATGGCATTTAACTTCTCTGCAGCATCTGGTCTTTCAATGCTCCCTTTCAGAACTTCTCATCTCACCTCCCTTGAGAGCATCCTCTCTTGTCTTTCTCCCTTCTTTGGTCTCTGTGAGGCTGCAGGGCTAGTCCTGGCTCTCCAGATTCAATGGTTCCATTTTCAGTAATTTTGCTAGCCAGCTGATGTCACACTGGTGCTTGAAACCAGCTCAGGTGTGGGTATTTATACCATGGAAATTGTCCAAAACTACAATTTGTGACATTTTCTTTTCCTTTCCAGTAAAGCTGATGTTAAACTGTTGGTAGTTAAGGGCTCATCTTGCTCTGCCCACGTCTTAAACACTGCGGTTCCTTAATGTTTCTGTCTTCAGGTCTTTTTCTTTTCTGTGCTCTCCCATGATTGATTTATTCTGCACTGCACCTTCTGTATACTTCTCCATGTGAATGACTCCCAAGCCTACCTTACTTTTCTTTCATCTCCAGTCTTACATAGCAAACAGACTACTGTCCAATTATCCTCTGAGTGCGGAATGTCCAAATCCAGTGTACAGATCCATGTGGGCAAGCCTGCCCAGGCCTGGCTTCTCTGCTCAGGAACGATGCCCTGTCTTCAGGAAGCCTGTCTCCTCACATCCTCCACAGCTCTCATCCCACTTCCCAAACAGCTTCTGAAACTCTCCACTTCTCTCCATCTACACTGCAGACCACATAGTTCAAGCCACCAACATCTCTCACCCACACCAGCCTCCCAACAAGCCCTTTGTATCCACTCTTGTCTGACGCTCGTTATTTCTCCATATGGTAGAAAGATGAAATGTTTGACCCTGCAAACCACAGTCTTCCTGTTTAAACTCTTCTGATGGCGTCCGTGGTCCTTAGAAGGAGAAACCCTTAGCAGATTTATGCAGCCCCCCTCCAGCCTCATCTGCATCAGCCCCTCCCCTCACTCCCCCAGCAGAGTCCCAGCCTCTGTCTCTCCCTGCCTTGGGGGCAGGCTGCCACCTCTGTCGGAGCCCCGTCCTCTGCATCCGTGTGGGCACCCCTTTCACTGGTGGACACTGCTCACTCCTCATTCTCAGCCTTACTGCTCCACCCTTGGGGCACCTTCCCCTCCTCCCTTGGCCACAGAAGTCCTGGCTCCACTGCCAGCAGTGCCCAGGTCTTCTCTGTTGTGACACTCGTCACCTCTCCTTGACCATTGTCCGTCTGATTTCCGGAAGGTGGAGACTGTCCTGCACTCACACCGGTGCCAACTCTCAGACCCGGCTCCACATCTTGCCTAGTCATCAAAATCACAGCTTCTCTAACCCATTGCTTTTTTTTTTCAGAAGCACCTCCGTTGGGTCAGGCCCTTCTGGAGTTTGCATCAGGCTGATAGCTGCTTTTATACCTTCAATCATTCTGTCATCCAGACCATTTTCTGCATGGTTTCCATAGTGCTAAAGTGCAAGACTGAATATGTCATTCCTCTGCTGAAGTTTCCCGTGATGAAAACCATGGTTCCTCGGCACAGCAGAAGGTGGCCGGCAGCCTGGCGCTTGCCCTCAAGCACCGTGTTCCATCACAGCGCCCATCACCCCCACCCCAACATCTCACCTTCGCTGCACTTTGGTCTTCAGGTGTCATGTCCTCCAGGGCAATGTCACCAGTCCTCAAAGTCAAAGACCCCGTCCTGGTGCCCCCAGTACCTGGGCATACTTCCAAAGGACACTTAACCTCCACCTTGGAAAAATTAGTTTGCTGACGGCCTGAAGGCAAGACCCTCCCTTTGTGCATCTTATGTCCCCAACCATGGATGCAGTGACAGGTGCAGAGTCAGATGCTCAAGGCGAGTTGTTGGCTGATTGCAGTAAATTAACAAAGGACTTGTGTGCACAGGACTGTCTACTGCTCCTTAAACAAAGCAAGAAGCTCTTATGTTATCCTTTCAACAGTATCCTGCTCTTCAGCTCCATTGTTTGATATCAGTGGGACCACGTCTACAGAAAGTTCACAAAACCAGGTTCCCTGACAGTCATGAAAGGACCCATCCCTCCTTGTTTCAGTGTCACCTGTGAGAAGTGTACTTTAAATTAGGCTGGTGTATAATTATGGCATTTCCCCTCAGCTCATGTCTATGCTTTGTTTTCTTACTGAAATGTGATTACTAAGTAGAAAAATAAAAAGTCTTCCTAGTTGCTTGCTGCTGTGAGGCCAAGGTGCTGTTTTTCTTGCTGTGTTGACAGCAATTACTCCATCTGATTTTGCCTTCAGAAAGAGTCTCAGGACACAGAGGCCTGAATTTCCAAGTGTTCCAGTTCACTATGGTTTCCCCAACTCAGGCCACCTCCTCCCTTATATTTACTTTTATATTTTCTCTCATTTCAAAAATAATTTGAAGAATATTGATCCTAGAAGTCTAGGTTTGTCATGGCACTATAAAGCATTTTTATTTTTATTTTTTTATTTTTTTTTTTGGGGGGATTTTTTTTTTTTTAATGAGGATCTTGAATCAGATGCGTATGTTTGATTGATTGATTGATTGATTTTGGCTGTGTTGGGTCTTCGTTTCTGTGCGAGGGCTTTCTCCAGTTGTGGCAAGCGGGGGCCACTCTTCATCGCGATGCGCGGGCCTCTTTCGTTGCGGAGCACAGGCTCCAGACGCGCAGGCTCAGCAGTTGTGGCTCACGGGCCCAGCCGCTCTGCGGCATGTGGGATCTTCCCAGGCCAGGGCTCGAACCCGTGTCCCCTGCATTAGCAGGCAGATTCTCAACCACTGCGCCACCAGGGAAGCCCAAGCATTTTTAAAGTCTATACTTCATTCAGATTTCCTTAGTTCTCACCTTTTCTCATTTTTCTGTGCCAGGGCCCTATCCAGGATCCCACATTCCATTTAGTCATCATGTCTCTTTAGGCTCCTCTTGGCTATAAGAGATTCTCAGACCCTCCTTGTTTTTGATGACCTTGACCATTTTGAGGAGTACTGGTCAGGTATTTTGTAGAATGTCCTTCAGTTTGTATTTGTCTCATGTTTTTCTCAAGGTTACGCTGAGTTTGTGGGTTCTTGGGAAGAAGACCACAGAGGTAAGTTGCCATTCCCATCACATTACATCAAGGGCACACATGGTCCACATGACTCATCCCTGCTGAAGCTGACCTCCATCACCTGGCTGAGGTCATGTTGGCCAGGTTTCCCCACTGTAGATTTACTCTTCTTCCCCCTTCTCATGCTCTGCACTTTGGAAGGAAGTCACCTAGAAAGGAAGTCCATGTTTAAGGGCTGGGGACTTAAGCCATCTAACTCTTTGTGGGCAGAATAGCTACATAAATTATTTAGAATTCTTTTGCATAGACATTTGTCTACTCCCACTTCTCATATATGTATTTGATTATTAATTTCTATTAGTAGGGAATCATGGATATTTATTTTATGCTCTGGATTATAGTCCAGTATGATGTCATTAATTTTGTTGCCCAATTCTTTCAGCTTTGACCAGTGTCCCCTTGACAAACCCATCATTTGGTTTGCTGAGCACTACAAGATTCCCAGCCTCATCTTATGCCCCAACCCTGGAATCGGCCACCTCTCCAAGAGACCTGGTTCTTCTTAACCGGAGAATGATAAGAGAAACCAATCTCTGGGCATTGAATGTACTTGTTGCTATTGGGGTGAAGAATTTGCAGGAATGTTGTTCCATTCATAATATATGCAGGACCATATGATCCTGCAATCTCACTCCCAGGCATAAATCTGGAGAAAATTCTAATTCAAAAAGATACATGCACCCCAATGTTCATAGCAGCTCTATTTACAATAGCCAAGACATAGAAGCAACCTAAGTGTCCATCAACAGATGAACAGATAAAGATGTGGTGTATATACACAGTGGAATATTACCCAGTCATAAAAAAGAATGAAATAATGCCATTTGCAGAAACATGGATGCACCTAGAGATTGTCATACTAAGTGAAGTAAGCCAGACAGAGAAAGGCAGATATCATAAGATATCACTTACATGTGGAATCTTTAAAAATGATACAAATGAACTTACTTACAAAACAGAAATAGACTTAGACATAGAAAACAAACTTATGGTTACCAAAGGGGAAAGGTGGGGAGGGATAAATTAGTAGTTTGGGATTAACAGATACACACTACTATATTTAAAATAGGTAACCAACAAGGACCTATTGTATAACACAGGGAAATATATTCAATATCTTGTAATAACCTATAATGGAAAAGAATCTGAAAAATAATATATATTTTATATATATATATATATCTGATCACTTTGCTGTACACCTGAAACTAACACATTGTAAATTAACTATACTTCAATTAAAAATGGTTTAAAAAATTAAAAATTAATATTAAAAAGTGTATATACATGCAGGAATGTTTTCCATTCAAAATATGTTAAGAATATTCTCCCGAATACTATTTGTTCTCAATAAAATCAAACTATAAAAGATGTATTTATCATAAGTCTTTTAGATTTTATTAGGTTTTCCAACATTACCACTTTTTTTCTCATGTTTTGCAAATTAATATTACTATCCTCTTCTTCTAAGCACACACATGAAATTCCAAAGGCATAGCTGAAGTCTAACTTTAGTTTTACCAGTTTCAGTCTTATCTCCTTTTCTTATTTATCACCCAATCTAAAAGAGATTCTGTATATCCCTTCTAACATCAGCTTAGTGATTATTTTATTTTCCTTTATTTGAGCTGATTCTAGTCCTGCCCAGACTTTCTTGTCCAGCAGCTAGAACTTCAGGGCGTAAGAGGCATCATTACTTTGCACATGGGTAAGGTAATGCGTTCTGGATTGTGTCCAGTCCAATCAGAACATTTGGCTGACCTTTCTGGTAGGAGCAGCACATTTAACCAATGTCTTCAGTAAATGGTCTATAGTGAATCTCGGGTACATTTCCTGGATCATCACTGAAAGTTCAGAGCTCAGAATCTTATGAAAATAGCTTAAGCTTCTTTTTCTTTTTCTAGATGTGTTATTTTGCTCTTGCTCACATTATATTTCATCTGCCACTTTCCTGCAGCCTTGCTAGACTGAATTACTTCCAAGATTGAATTTAATCATTGGCTATACCTGAAATGATGCTGTGTGAGCTGTATCAGAAATAGACCTGCTAAATATGAGACTTTGCTCTTTCTAAATTAGGGAATCACTTTATACTTGTACATTTAGCTATGGGTGAGGGTTGAAATGCCATGAGAATGCAAGTGTACCCTGATTCTTAAGCTCATGATGATTGCACAAAATGCTGAAAGTACCAGCAGTTTCTCAGAAGGGATTTCTGGCATATTCTGGCATCTTTTATTCAGGATGCATGAGGCCAATGGATAGGAGGAAGTTGCAGAAAAGGAAGATGCCAACTTCACCCATTTATGGTGAGTTTGTGTACAACACGGGGGAGGTTTTACCCAAGTATGTATCATCCTTCTCCTGTAATTTTAAGTCAAGAGATTAATTCAGCGAATGCTAATTGAACATCTATTCTATGCCACATGTGTACTGGGGTTGGGCAGTCGAGGGGGCAGAACTCCTTCCCCAGTACTGGCCCCTGGTGTTTGTCCCCGTGCTTCTTCAGGGCTGAGGGCCAGCTTGAGAATCTTCACCTGGTTTAGAGCATCTGCTCTGAATAAATCAAGAGGAGCTGAATTTATCCAGCCTGGCTACATCGCGAGTGAGTGAATCTCAAATTTCTTATCTGTAGCTTTGAATATCACTACAATTCTGTTAGAAGTATTTATTTATTATTATGTTTTACTTTTACCATCAGTTACCACTTGTCTCACTTTCTCATTGAAATATATCCCACATGAAATCATTAACTGCACATTCAAAAGTGCCATCTATGTTGGGCGTGAGCCCGCTGAGGTGGTATTTTAAATTCTTCCATTTCATGCCAGACACGACAGCCTTGAAGGGAAGCAAGTGATTACCATGGCATTCAAAGATAGAACTCTGAATGCCACAAGCAGAATGTCACTGCTTGCAGTCATAGCTGAAAGCCATTTGGGTAATGTGCATTTCTTAATCATGATTAAGGGATGTAAAACATGACTACATTTTTAATTGTCAAATTAAACCTTATATATTTCAGGCATCAAAAAACAAAAAAAAACCTACACCCTAATTCTCAGTCCTTCTAGAGCAGGTTCTAACAAGACGGATATGAGTCTTGGGTCTGTGCAATGTGTTAACCCTGGGACCACCAGGCTTACTCCTTCCCTGCCCAGTGAATTGGATGCATCTGCTTGCAAAGTGAGCTCAGAGTGCTGGAGAAAGTCGAGTCTAATTAAGAGAGCTTCACCAGGTATCAAGTCAGGGTCCAGGAACATGCTAGTACCAACTTGGCAACAAGAGGCAGGGCTTCTCAACAAGCCCTGGCTCCCAGCCCAAGGCAGGGTTCTGGGTACTGGAGGGCCCAGCCCTGTGCTGTTGGCACCCATGCAACATTTAGGACACACTGGTACTAAAAATTTATTGCTGTTTATCTTAAATTCAAATTTAGCTGGGCGTCCTGTATCTTATCCGGTACCCCTAGTGAGGGGACACCTCCCAGCTAGCAGCAGAAGAAAGATCCAGGGACAGAAGTGGTAAGAGAACATGTGTTCCATCACCCTATGACAAAGGGCCTCAGAAACTGGCTGCTCCAAGAGGCTGAAACAGTCCAAAGAGTGGGGACCTCCTTGGGCTGCAGGAAATGGAGAGAGTGGAGAGCACCTGTGCTCTTCATCTTCTCTGAAAGGTGACGATAAGGAGGCCACAGCAGAGGCAGTCCTCCTGGAACATCTGAATGTCATTCCCTTGATCCCAATTCCTTTTTTCCCCAGTTTTATTGAGAAATAATTGACTTACATCACTGCATATGCTTAAGGCATACAGAATGATAATTTGATTTACATATTTTGTGAAATGATTACCACAGTAGGTTCAGATCTTCTCATATACATACAATAAAAAGGAAAGAAAGAAAAAAGGAAAAAAAAATTCTCCTTATGATGAGAATTCATAAGATTTACTCTCTTCACAACTTTCCTCTTAACAATTTAATGCAGCAGTACTAGCTACAGTCATGATGTCATACATTACATCCCTAGTAGTTATTTATCTTATAAATGGAAGTTTGTTCCTTTTGACCACCTGCATCCAATTTCCCCTCCCCCTAACTTCCACTTCTGGTAAGCACAAGTCTAATCTCTTTTTCTATGAGTTTGTTTTTTTGTTATTGGTGTTTGCTTTGTTTTTGTTTTAGATTTCACATATAAGTAAAATCATACAGTATTTGTGTTTCTCCATCTGACTTATTTCACTTAGCATCATGTCTTCAAGGTCCATCCACATTGTTGCAAATGGTAGGATTTACTAATTTTTTTTGGCTGAATAATATGCCACTGTGTACGTGTGTGTATGTGTGTGTGTATATATATGTGTATATATATATATATATATATATATATATATATATATATATATATCAACATTTTTATCTGTTCATTCATCAATGGATACTTAGGTTGTTTCCATGTCTTGGCTATTGTAAATTATGCTGCAATGAACATTGGGGTAGGGTATATGTATCTTTTCAAATTAGTGTTTTAGTTTCTTTTGGATATATTCCCAGGACTGGAATTGCTGGACCATATGGTAGTTATATTTTTAGTTTTTTGAGGAAACACCATACGGTTTTTCACAGTGGCTGCACAAATTTATATTCCCACTAATAGTGCATAAGATTCCCTTTTCTCCACATCCTCACCAGCCTTTGCTGTTTCTTGTCTTTTTGATAATAGCCATTCTAACAAGTGTGACATGATACCTCATAGTTGTTTTATTTTTCATTTCCTTAATGACTAGTGATGTTGAGCATCTTTTCATGTATTTGTTGACCTTTCATATTTCTTCTTTGGAGAAATGTCTATTCAGGTCCTTTGCCCATTTTTTAATTAGGTTTTGTTTTGTTTTGTTTTTTGCTATTGAGTGATTTGTATGGGTTCTTTATAAATTTTGGATTAACCCTTATCAGATATATGGTTTGCATATTTTTTCCCATTCCATAGGTTGTCTTTTCAATTTGTTGATGGTTTAAAGAAGAACAAAGCAGGAGGCATCCAATTCTTCTTTTGGTGATTGAGAAGGGGACAGTGAAGGGCCTTGGGCTCCCCCTAGAGGCCAAGGGGAACCATCCTTGTACTGGGCAGAGAATGTTTCACTACTACACCTCCAGCTGAGAAAGCTAGGTTCATGGAGTCACCCCCAACTCTGAAAAAATTTTAAAAGGCCTTCAATTCCCAGAAATCAGGAAACTTAACAAGTGAAGAGCAGGACTGGCATTGGTTGTCTACAGCTGTATCCATGCTGACTGGCCACTGTTTTGTTCACACAGTGTTTGGGCCACAAGCCTTGTTAAATAGTTGTAATAATCACTGCCAGTTAGGGGACCAGCCATACAAAGGTGATGGGGGCAGGCATGTGACAGTCCTGGAGGGGAAGGCAGGAAGAAGTGATATTTGGTTCTCACATAAGCTAGCACTTACACCTACTGGGACCTTGTTACACTGTGTTGTAATTGCTATTATCATTAGGGTTACATTTGTATACTGTGAGGTTACTGAAGACAAGAATGTTCTGTGATCTCTTGGGTCCAGAATACAGTAGATACTCAAAAACTGAATCATTGAATGGATAGAATACTGTGTATATAGGTAATATCTTTTTTTTTTAATTTTTAAATTTAATTTTATTTTCTTATACAGCAGGTTCTTATTAGTCATCAATTTTATACACATCAGTGTATACATGTCAAACCCAATCGCCCAATTAATCACAACCCCACCTCCACCCCCCCGCCACTTTCCCCCCTTGGTGTCCATACATTTGTTCTCTACAACTGTGTCTCAATTTCTGCCCTGCACACTGGTTCATCTGTACCATTTTTCTAGGTTCCATGTATATGCATTAATATATGATATTTGTTTTTCTCTTTTGGACTTACTTCACTCTGTATGACAGTCTCTAGATCCATCCACGTCTCAACAAATGACCCAATTTTATTTCTTTTTATGACTGAGTAATATTCCATTGTATATATGTACCACAACTTCTTTATCCATTCGTCTGTCAATGGGCATTTAGGTTGCTTCCATGACCTGGCTATTGTAAATAGTGTTGCAATGAATATCGGGGTGCATGTGTCTTTTTAAATTATGGCTTTCTCTGGGTATATGCCCAGTAGTGGGATTGCTGGATCATATGGTAATTTTATTTTTAGATTTTTAAGAAACCTCCATACTGCTCTCCATAGTGGCTGTATCAATTTACGTTCACACCAACAGTGCAAGAGGGTTCCCTTTTCCCCACACCCTCTCCAGCATTTGTGGTTTGTAGATTTTCTGATGATGCCCATTGTAACTGGTGTGAGGTGGTACCTCATTGTAGTTTTGATTTGCATTTCTCTAATAATTAGTGATGTTGAGCAGCTTTTCATGTGCTTCTTGGCCACCTGTATGTCACCTTTGGAGAAATGTCTATTTAGGTCTTCTGCCCATTTTTGGATTGGGTTGTTTGTTTTCTTAATATTGAGCTGCATGAGCTGTTTATATATTTTGGAGATTAATCCTTTGTCCGTTGATTTGTTTGAAAATATTTTCTCCCATTCTCAGGGTTGTCTTTTCATCTTGTTTATGGTTTCCTTTGCTGTGCAAAAGCTTTGAAGTTTCATTAGGTCCCATTTGTTTATTTTTGTTTTTATTTCCATTACTCTAGGAGGTGGATCAAAAAAAATCTTGCTGTGATTTATGTCAAAGAGTGTTCTGCCTATGTTTTCCTCTAAGAGTTTTATAGTATCCGGTCTTACATTTAGGTCTCTAATCCATTTTGAGATTATTTTTGTGTATGGTGTTAGGGAGTGTTCTAATTTCATTCTTTTAAATGTAGCTGTCCAGTTTTCCCAGTACCAGTTATTGAAGAGACTGTCTTTTCTCCATTGTATATCCTTGCCTCCTTTGTCATAGATTAGTTGACCATAGGTGCATGGGTTTATCTCTGGGCTTTCTATCTTGTTCCATTGATCTATGTTTCTGTTTTTGTGCCAGTACCATATTGTCTTGATTACTGTAGCTTTGTAGTATAGTCTGAAGTCAGTAGTCTGATTCCTCCAGCTCCATTTTTTTTCCCTCAAGACTGCTTTGACTATTCGGGGTCTTTTGTGTTTCCATACAAATTTTAAGCATTTTTGTTCTGCTTCTGTAAAAAATGCCATTGGTAATTTGATAGGGATTGCATAGAATCTGTAGATTGCTTTGGGTAGTATAGTCATTTTCACAATATTGATTTTTCCAATCCAAGAACATGATATATCTCTCCATCTGTTGGTATCATCTTTAATGTCTTTCATCAGTGTCTTATAGTTTTCTGCATACAGGTCTTTTGTCTTCCTAGGTAGGTTTATTCCTATGTATTTTATTCTTTTTGTTGCAATGGTAATTGGGAGTGTTTCCTTAATTTCTCTTTCAGATTTTCCATCATTAGTGTATAGGAATGCAAGAGATTTCTGCGCATTAATTTTGTATCCTGCTACTTTACCAAATTCATTGATTAGCTCTAGTAGTTTTCGGGTAGCATCTTTAGGATTTTCTACGTATAGTATCATGTCATCTGCAGGCAGTGACAGTTTTAGTTTTTCTTTTCCAATTTGTATTCCTTTTATTTCTTTTTCTTCTCTGATTGTCATGGCTAGGACTTCCAAGACTATGTTGAATAATAGTGGTGAGAGTGGACATCCTTGTCTTGTTTCTGATCTTAGAGGAAATGCTTTCAGTTTTTCTCCATTGAGAATGATGTTTGCTGTGGATTTGTCGTATATGGCCTTTATTATGTTGAGGTAGGTTCCCTCTATGCCCACTTTCTGGAGAGTTTTTATCATAAATGGATGTTGAATTTTGTCAAAAGGTTTTTCTGCATCTATTGAGATGATCATATGGTTTTTATTCTTCAATTTGTTAATATGGTGTATCACATTGATTGATTTGCATATATTGAAGAACCCTTGCATCCCTGGGATAAATCCCACTTGATCATGGTGTATGATCCTTTTAATGTGTTGTAGGAATCTGTTTGCTAGTATTTTGTTGAGAATTTTTGCATCTATATTCATCAGTGATATTGGTCTGTAATTTTCTTTTTGTGTAGTATCTTTGCCTGGTTTTGGTATCAGGGTGATGGTGGCCTCATAAAATGAGTTTGTGAGTGTTCCTTCCTCCACAATTTTTTGGAAGAGTTTGAGAAGGATGGGTGTTAGCTCTTCTCTAAATATTTGGTAGAATTCACCTGTGAAACCACCTGGTCCTGGACTTCTGTTTGTTGGAAGATTTTTAACCACAGTTTCAATTTCATTACTTGTGATTGGTCTGTTCATATTTTCTGTTTCTTCCTGGTCCAGTCTTGGAATGTTATACTTTTCTAAGAATTTGTCCATTTCTTCCAGGTTGTCCATATTATTGGCATAGAGTTGCTTGTACTAGTCTCTTAGGATGCTTTGTATTTCTGCAGTGTCTGTTGTAACTTCTCCTTTTTCATTTCTAATTTTATTGACTTGAGTCCTCTCTCTCTTTTTCTTGATGAGTCTGGCTAATGGCTTACCAATTTTGTTTCTCTTCTCAAAGAACCAGCTTTTAGTTTTATTGATCTTTGCTATTGCTTTCTTTGTTTCTATTTCATTTATTTCTGCTCTGATGTTTATGATTTCTTTCCTTCTGTTAGCTTTGGGTTTTGTTTGTTCTTCTTTCTCTAGTTTCTTTAGGTGTAAGGTTAGATTGTTTATTTGAGATTTTTCTTGTTTCTTGAGGTAGGCTTGTATAGCTATAAACTTCCCTCTTAGACCTGCTTTTGCTGCATCCCATAGGTTTTGGATCATTATGTTTTCATTGTCATTTGTCTCTAGGTATTTTTTGATTTCCTCTTTGATTTCGTCAGTGATCTCTTGGTTATTTAGTAAGGTATTGTTTAGCCTCCATATGTTTGTGTTTTTTACGTTTTTTTCCCTGTAATTGATTTCTAATCTCATAGTGTTGTGGTCAGAAAAGATGCTTGATATGATTTCAGTTTTCTTAAATTTACTGAGGCTGGATTTGTGACCGAAGATGTGACCTATCCTGGAGAATGTTCCGTGTGCACTTGAGAAGTGTAATCTGTTGTCTTTGGATAGAATGTCTCATAAATATCAATTAAATCTATCTGGTCTATTGTGTCTTTTAAAGTTTCTGTTTCCTTACTTATTTTCATTTTGGATGATCTGTCCATTGGTTAAGTGAGGTGTTAATGTCCCCCACTATTATTGTGTTAGTGTTGATTTCCTCTTTTATAGCTGTTAGCAGTTGCCTTATGTATTGAGGTGCTCCTATGTTGGGTGCATATATATTTAAAATTGTTATATCTTCTTCTTTGTTTGATCCCTTGATCATTATGTAGTGTCCTTCTTGTCTCTTGTAAAATTGTTTATTTTAAAGTCTATTTTATCTGATATGAATATAGCTACTCCAGCTTTCTTTTGATTTCCATTTACATGGAATATCTTTTTCCATCCTGTCACTTTCAATATGCATGTGTCCCTAGGTCTGAAGTGGGTCTCTTGTAGGCAGCATATATATGGGTCTTGTTTTTGTATCCATTCAGCAAGCCTGTGTCTTTTGGCTGGAGCATTTCATCCATTCAGGTTTAAGGTAATTATTGATATGTATGTTCCTATGACTATTTTCTTAATTGTTTTGGGTTTGTTTTTTTAGGTCTTTTTCTTATGTTTCCCACTTAGAGAAGTTCCTTTAGTATTTGTTGTAGAGCTGGTTTGGTGGTGCTGAATTCTCTTAGATTTTGCTTGCCTGTAAAGCTTTTGATTTCTCCATCGAATCTGAATGAGATCCTTGCCAGATAGAGTAATCTTGATTGTAGGTTCTTCCCTTTCATTACTTTAAGTATATCATGCCACTCCCTTCTGGCTTGTAGAGTTTCTGCTGAGAAATCAGCTCTTAACCTTATGGGAGTTCCCTTGTACATTATTTGTCATTTTTCCCTTGTTGCTTTCAATAATTTTTCTTTGTCTTTAATTTATGCCAATTTGATTACTATGTGTCTCGGTGTGGTTCTCCTTGAATTTATCCTGTATGGGACTCTCTGCACTTCCTGGAATTGGGTGGCTATTTCTTTTCCCATGGTAGGGAAGTTTTCGACTTCAATCTCTTCAAATATTTTCTTGCATCCTTTCTCTCTCTCTTCTCCTTCTGGGACCCCTATAATGTGAATGTTGTAGTGTTTAATGTTGTTCCAGAGGTCTCTTCGGCTGTCTTCATTTCTTTTCATTCTTTTTTCTTTATTTTGTTCCGCAGTCATGAATTCCACCATTCTGTCTTCCCGGTCACTTATCCGTTCTTCTACCTCAGTTATTCTACTATTGATTCCTTCTAGTGTAGTTTTCATTTCAGTTATTGTATTGTTCATCTCTGTTTGTTTGTTTTTTAATTCTTCTAGGTCTTTGTTAAACATTTCTTGCATCTTCTCAATCTTTGCCTCCATTCTTTTCCCGAGGTCCTGGATCATCTTCACTATCATTATTCTGAATTCTTTTCCAGAGGGTTTCCTATCTCCATGTCATTTGGTTGTTTTTCTAGGGTTTTATCTTGTTCCTTCATCTGGTACATAGCCCTCTGCCTTTTCATCTTGTCTATCTTTCTGTGAATGTGGTTTTTGTGCCACAGGCTGCAGGACTGTAGTTCTTCTTGCTTCTGCTGTCTGCCCTCTGGTGGATGTGGCTATCTAAGAGGCTTGTGCAAGTTCGGTAATATCTTGAGAAATGGCCAGCTAATGTATTTTAATTTGCAGTAAAGCAGGTTGCCCCATATCTTCCCATCCATTGAATCAACAGCATTTTTTGCTTCTGAGAGAGGGCAGATACCACCACAACCAACAGAAAAGCCATTATTCAATATCCAGTTTCAACCCACAGTTTTCAGAGTCAGTCATGCTGAGATCCTAGCTTTCCCACATCCAGAGCCAAATTTGGAGACATGAGAAGAGAGCTTTGCTTTGAGTCATCGCATATGACAGACACAGACTGTGAGGAGAGTCCCTGATATGAAGGGCTGTGTGAGAAGTTCCATGGAGAGAGAGAGACATGCAGACATGATTGTCCTTGGCCTGTTCAGGGGGGCAACATCCAGACAAGTTTGGGGAAACATGAGAACACTGGGACTGGTGCCCGCTCCTTTGAGTTCATCATGACACCCATCCAGGCAGAGTAGCCCTGGTGGGGGAGGTGAGGAGGGAAGGGAGCAGGACACTGAAGGATGGCTATGGGGAGTGAAGGTATAGACTTTGCATCCACCTGTAGGAACATCTGTAACTTTTGAATCTCAAAGGGGACCCCTTGTGCTCCAAGTTCAGGGAGGATGGACACCTAGCAGCCAACCCAGCAGACAGGACTCCACACACCACTGCCCTGATACTGACCTTTAAAGGTGGGTGTATTTTTTTCCTTGGGCTGCTGTGTAAGTTACCACAAACTAAGTGGCTTAGAACAATAGAAATTTATTCTCTCACAGTTCGGGAGGCCAAAAGTTTGAAATCAAGATGACAGCAGGGCTCGTTCCTTCTGGAAGCTATGAGGCAAAACCACCCCCTGCCTGTCTCCTCTCTTCTGCTTGTCTTCTCTCTTCCAACTTCACCAAGTCAGGATCCTTGGCTTTCCCTGACTTGTACATGCATCACTCCAGCCTCTGACTCTATCTTCATCTCACATGGTCTTCTGCTCCATGTGACTCTCAAACCACCCTCTCCTTTCTTTTATAAAGATACCAGTCGTTGGATTTATGGTCCATTCTAAATCCAGGATTATTTCAAGATTCTTTGAAGTCCGATTCCAAAGAAGGTTACATTCTGAGGTTCTGGGAGGATGTGAGTTTGGGGGGATGCCATTCAATGCACTACAGTGGAGTTAAAGTTCAGCATCAATTGTTGGGAAAGGATAAACACTCATTGATGGGGAAGATGGTTAGTATAATAAAATGAAATACAAAATTTAAATAGCTCTTTAACTGGGCTGGAAATGCTCTTACAATCATGTTATATATTGTTAACTTTCTAGTCATTACTATATTCTTAATTTTAAGTACATTATATCATTTGTAGTTTTAAGGTCTAATGACATTGTAGAGTGATCAGAGAACTTACAAGGATAAAATGTATGTGAATTCAGGATAAAAGGATAAGTGCAAGTGTAGAATTCATGTGAATAAAAACACATATTAGGTTCAAATGGGGATTTGCTTTTCATTGTGTCTCTTGTTAAATGCTGTGGGTGTAGAATTGATGGAAAATTGACATATGTCAGCATAGATGCCCCCACCCTGTGTGCCATTCTCGTGGTGCCCTGCTCAGCTCTTTGCCCACTTTCCTCTTTCAGACTGTGTGGCCCTGTGTTTTCATAGTCATGGCCCATAGATTCCATGGAGTGGGAAGTGTCCTGGAGGGTGATCTCCTCCAAGATGTAACTCAGGGTCCTGCTATTGAGGCTGTTGAAGCATTTTCATCTTTGCAGTCACCACCAGAGACCCACACCTGGATGGAGGAGGCATGTCTGGAGGATGGGGCAGGCAGATGTACATGCTGGCCCTACCTCCCTCTGGGCAGTGGTTTACTTTGGGGAGCAGTAGAAGACTTATGTCAACCTGTCTCTCTATCTTTGGTTTTATAGTAGTCTATAATCACACTTTAAAATTTTAAATTCCTATTTTAAATTGGTGATGGTGATGTAGATCCAAGGCTGATACTCACTGACACCTTTCTTCCAGCTTTCATATTTCTGCAGGTCTCCAAAGATACAACAAGAGACCAATGAGGAAGTTAACACATTAGAAAGAGGGTAGGGGCTAAACTAGGTAATTCAGAGTGTGGAGATGATGAATGAGAGCTAGATTATAGAAACATTCGAGAAAGTTGAATACACAGATCTTAGTTCTATACAAATGGAGTCCCAAGAATAAACCCAAGTACCTCATAATTTCCCAAGCTTGACGTGTAAACTAAATTGTAATATGAATCACAGATTTTGTCAAAGATAAATACCTTTCATGCTTGTATGTACATTGTGCATGTGTGAAATGTAATGAATATATTGATATAGATAGGTACACAAGTTGACAGAAATATGTTTTCTAAGAATAATATATAAAACATGGTATAAAAGTGGCATATTAAATTATGGATAGCTTTTTAAATAAACATTTCAATATTAGTTTTTTATTATGAATTTATATAGCAACTTTGCTCTCAGAAATTCAAAGTGAATGGAGTGAAAATGACTGCAATTTTCCTTTCAAGTTAAGAGGTCATGAGAGAAATCACGTATTTTAGACTTAAAAAGACATCTAGAAATCCTACTTTTTTCAGACATCTTATTTTTTCAGACGATTAATCTGAGGTCCACTAAAAACTGACTAGAGAATGTACAATCTGTCCATTAGACATATTACATCTGTCAGTGACACCAGAGCTCCCTTTGGTTCAACGGTGGACTGAACCAAGATTCATGTCTAAAACTCCAACTCAATCATTACTCTTAAGAGTCCAACTCAAACAATGGATTTCATTAATCTTCATCACTATAAATGTATAAATAAATTTATAATTACCCAGACTGTTTCCAAATTAAGGCTCTATATTTTACAAGAACAATTAATGAAATTATCACATCAATAAAGGTTAAAAGAAGAAAATTTTTTACTTTTGAATATCCCCTGTACTTACTATTGTCTGTGGCTCTCACTGTTGGCTGTACAATTTAATCACTTGAAGACCTGGACTCTGGGACCCCACCCCAGATATTCTTCTATTGTTGGTCAGGAGGTGGGTACCGGGCAGCATCGTCATTTGTAAAGTGCCTTCAATGATTCAAATGTGCAACCAGAGTTGGGAACCACTGGTCTAGCAATTTTCCTTTTCTTATTGGGTCTTCTGAAGCACAGCCATTAGGATCAGTGTGAAATTAAAAGTTAATAAGGTAGTCAGAATTGGGGGGTCTGAACTATCTATGTTAAGATATACTAGCCTAGCCTTATAGGCATTCACTTTGCTTCACATACATTTAAACCACACCCACCACCACCCCCACCACCCCCGCCCCGCAACTCTGGGTTCCCACCTATGTAACTCTCCCAAAGATTACCAGCCCTTTCTCTAGACCCTGACTCTATTTCTTCACTACAAATAAATCTGGATTCCGTATTTTCTACCCTCAGAGCACCTTTTCCCATATTTCCTGTTTTAGAAAAAAGCACTCCTCTCTTTCTAGTAGCTTAAACCAGAAACTTCAGAAACGTGTGCTAGCCAGAGTGCCAGGCACTGGGGATCCAGCAGTTGAGAGAACTTGTTCTTAGTTGCCCTGAGGATGTGGACTTTGAGGCCAGGTGGTCACTGAGTCAGGAGCATCCAGAGCTTTTTGTGTGGTTGCCATGCTGATGAATGCCACATGGATGGCCTCCTGTCTCGTCTTCCAGCCCAGGTTTCCCCTGCAGCCAATGAGCTCTCTCCAGAAGATAAATTTGAGGTGTCCTTCCACTTAATACTATCAATTTTTTTGTCATTGACAGAAAATGTACAATCAACCTGCTGTGGCTGATAGTCCTCCAGGTCTGATGTTAGCCCCAAACACATCATCCACTTCATAGCTCTACAACATCCTGTGTTCCGTACTACCTGCCGGCAACATCTCCCTCACTTCTTTACTGGGGAATTCATGTTCTTCAAACCCCAGGCTTTGCGTGACCTCACCTTTGAAGGCTTCCTTTAGGCCTCTAGGAATTTATGCTTTCTCTCCTTATATTAGTCCCAACTCATTGAACAGAAAGTCATTCTATTGTGGTTGTCATCCTTTCTGCTATTTTCAGTTGCTGTTCTTTAATTATTAATCTTTTTTAATTGAACTATAGTTAATTTACAATGTTGTGTTAGTTTCAGGTGTACAGCAAAGAGATTCAGATATACATTTTTTCCAGATTCTTTTCTATTATAGGTTATTAAAAGACATTGAATAAAGTTCCCTGTGCTATACAGTAGGTCCTTGTTCTTTACCTATTCTATATATGGTAATGTGTATATGTTAATCCAAAACTCCTATCCCTCCTCCCCACTCCACTATCCTCTTTGGTAACCATAAGTTTGTTTTCTATGTCTGAGTCTATTTCTGTTTTGTAAATAAGTTCCTTTGTATCATTTTTTTAGATTCCACATATAAACAGTGATATCACGTGATATTGTCTTTCTCTGTCTGGCTTACTTCACTTAGTATGATAATCTTTAGCTCCATCCATGTTGCTGCAAATGGCATTACTTCATTCTTATTTTTATGGCTGAATAGTATTCTATTGTATATATATATACCACATCTTCTTATCCATTCATCTGTTGATGGACATTTATGTTGCTTCCATGTCTTAGCTATTGTAAATAGTGCTGCTATGAACATGCGGGTACATGTATCTTTTCAAATTACTGTTTTCTCTGGATATATGCCCAGGAGTAGAATTGCAGGATCTTATGGTAATTCTACTTTTAGTTTTTTAAGCAACCTCCATACTGTTTTTCATAGTGGCTGTACCAACTTAAATT
This sequence comes from Balaenoptera acutorostrata, assembly GCF_949987535.1. Classification (NCBI taxonomy): domain Eukaryota; kingdom Metazoa; phylum Chordata; class Mammalia; order Artiodactyla; family Balaenopteridae; genus Balaenoptera; species Balaenoptera acutorostrata. The sequence goes on along the minus strand of NC_080066.1, from coordinate 55,349,136 downwards.
CCCACCAACAGTGTAGGAGGGTTCCTGTTTCTCCACACCCTCTCCAGCATTTGTTATTTGTAGACTTTTGAATGATGCCCATTCTGACTGGTGTGAGGTGATACCTCATTGTAGTTCTCATTTGCATTTCTCTAATAATTAGTGATATTGAGCATCTTTTCACATGCCTGTTGCCCTCCTGTATGTCTTCTCCAGAGAAATGTCTATTTAGGTCTTTTGTCTCTTTTTGATTGGGTTGGTTTTCTTTTTCTTTTTATATTAAGCTGTATGAGGTGTTTGTATATTTTGGAAATTAATCCCTTGTCAGTAGCATCATTTACAAATATTTTCTCCCAGTCCATAGGTTGTCTTTATTTTTTAAGAGTGTGTTAAGAATACTTTATTCCCACCATATTAACTTGAAGTCTCTCTCAATAAATGTTTGTGGTTTAAGAATCTATGGGGCTCAAGACTTAAAGATATTCTCTTTTGTCTATTTCAGCATTTTTCCATGTCAGGAATCACCTCATTCTAATGATTTTTGCCACATGAGATTTATATATCATTTATCTGTCTTCTATTTATTTATTATTCATCCATCTTCCATCAGTTTCTTTTCTATACTCTATGTATCTGTCACCTATGTATCAATCTTCTCTCATCTGTCCATCTCACTATTTTTTTCTGAGCTATTTGAAAAAAGTGTAGAGCTCATGACAACATAAAAAGATAGACTAAGAGACCCCCATCCCTCTCTATTATGAGTGATCATTTTCATTTGTTTCTGATTTATCATAGTAATAAATTTTTGTGATAATAATCAAATATGTTTTCTTAATACCTCACTGATCCTTCTCTCAGTTTTCTTTTTTGTTGTTATTGTTATCATTGATTTCTTTCTTGCCGTTGACCTTATGAGATAATCACCTCATCCTTGAACATGCTTATAAATTTTGTTACCTGGGCAATTTTTAAAAGAAATAGATAATGCAAATATATACTTGACGAGAAAAGACATAGAAAAGAAACACACATACACGCACCTTCAGTACATTTAGTTGTGAAAAAGAATGAAAATTGGCTTGATAGAAACAGATCAGTAGGTTGAATACATTTTCACATCCCAAAAGTTTCCATAAAGGCGCAGACCCCAAAACAGAGTCATGTCTCAGCCCAGGTGGAATATCAGGTTTCTCCTGCATTAATTTTGAATTATATCTAATCTTTTGCAAAAACAGAGAAAATGAAACCGTGAAGGCTGGAGGTAAGTTGAAGAAACCTTTCTTCCTCAGCACTGTGACAGAATGCATGTAGAAAATGTAACAAAAATTCTGGCCAGGCATCTTCAAGGTCAGGAGGAGGAATTCCTCCATGAGGGTAAGTGGAAAGGATTGAATATTTCTCCAGAGTTCTTGGAATGTTTGTTTGAGGCATTAATTAGGGCAGTAATAGGTAATCACTGAATGGTGTTACCAAGGAACCAAGGAAGATAGGAGGGTCTTCGACCAGTGTTGGGAACTGCAGACCCAGAAGTAACTCAGTTAAGATGCTTGGAGCACAAAACATAAGGTGTGGAACACAATTCTACTGTTAAAGTTAATTAAAGAATGCCCCCCAAAGAATCTATATGAAATCCCTGGAAAAGGACAAAGAAGACAGAGAGAGGAAATAGCCTGTTTATGTCTATTGCAAGTATCTCAAGTGCCCCAGGCACTGGGGACAAAACAAAAACAAATAGGAAAACCTCTGCTTCAAGGAGCCTCAATCTAACATAAACAAAAAGTATTATACAATGGGTAAGTTTTGTAAAAATGTGCAGAAGTCCTTTTCTGAACACACTATATGTATATATACATATATATATATCTTGCTTTTTGTACTTAAAATACAAAGAGTTCTTTCTTATTTTATTCACATCATAGTTCACATTATTTTATTTCATAGTTTATTTAGCCAGTTTGTTACCAGTGTATTCAACACTATTATTGGATTTTGGCTTACTTTATCCTAATGTATTCTGAATAAATATGGAAATATGCTGTTTGGTATTTGTTGATGTGAATCTTGAAGTGATGTTCCCAAAAATGAGATAGCTGGATAGAAAGATAAATGCATCTGCAATTTTGTAGGATTTTTCCAAATTCCTTTCCATTTAGTTAATGATTCTCCAAAACCTTGCCAATAACAGAGTGGGTTGGTAGGTTTTAGATTTGTGCCAACCTGCTGGGTAAAGAAGGAGTATCTTAATACAGTTTAAATGTGCATTTATTTTACTAAAAGTGAGTATCTTTACATGTTCATATGCTTTGTTAGTTGGTTGTATTACTAATTTTGTATTCTTGTCTTAGAAAACAAAAGACAGAATTTTCTTCTTTATATGTTAAGAAAATGAGTCCTTTTGGCTATGATGTGAATTAAAAATATTTTTCCCAAGATTATTTGTCTTTTGACTTTGCATATGATTTTTTTGCCAAGTCTTTTTTAATGTAGTGAAATTATCAATTTCTCAAATTTAAGTTATATTTGAAAGGCTTTTTTCATTCCCAAATTATAGAGCTATGCATCCATGTTTTCTTCTAGTATTTGAATGGTTTCATTTTTAGACTTGAATATCTAATCCCTTGGAAATTATTTGGTTTCATGATGTTAGATAAATATATGCCCTTATTATTTTCTAAGTGGCTATCCAGTTTTAACACCTTTTATCAAATATTCATTGTTCCCAGTGATTTGAGAGGCCACATTCTGGTGGCCTAAAATGACCCTCACATATGGTATTTACATCTTTAATTTTCCTCCACAGAGTGTGGCAAGGGTGATAAGGTGTCACTCCTGTGATTACCTTACATTCCATGATAAAGGTGATGGGTTGCTACACTCATGATTAAATGATGCCACAGAAGACTCAATCTCTCTGCATTGCTGGCTTTGAAGAAGAAAGCTGCCATGAAGTAAGTGGCCATGTCTGAGAAGCCCACGTGACAAGGACTGCAGGTGGCTTCCGGAAGCTGAGAGAAGCCCTCAGCAAGGAACTGAAAACTTCAGTTCTGCAGACACAGGAAATGATTTCTGCCATCAGCCCAAAGGGGATGGCAAATTGGTTTCCCCCCAGCCAACTCTTTGAGGCACCACAGCTCCAGTGACAACCTGGATTGCAGCCTGGTGAGACACTAAACAGAGAACCAGTTAAGCCATGCTGGGCTCCTGACCTGCAGGAACTGTAGGATAATAAATGAGTGTTGATTTTCAGCTGATAAATTTATAGTAATTTGTTACACAGCCTAGATAACTAATACACTTTCATGTCATCCCAAATTTCAAAATGCAATTTGGACTAATTCTGTACTTTCTATTCTATTCTATTTGTTTGTAGCCTTTTCATGCTTTAGTATTACTATTAAATCACAGTTCTTCATATATGTCTTAATATCTGGTTGAACTAACTCCATTCATAGCTGTTCTTTTTCATGGTTGTCCTTGCCATTCTTGATTATTTATCCACATAAAATTTAGAGTCAATCAGTATGGCCAGAAGAAAAAATTGTTATTTTTACTGGGCTCACATTAAATTTTTATGTTAACTTGAGGAAGTTGTATGATACTGAGTTATTTTACTCAAGAATGTATCTGATGACTTTCCATGCACTCTACTTTGCCTTTTGGAATTATGTGTAGGTTTTGCACAATTTTGGATGATCGATTATTAAGCTTTTAAAAATTAGAGGTAAGTCGTTTGTATTTTAAGGAGTCTCTGTCTCATTTAATAATTTTTGGCCTGAATTTTATCTTGTCCTATATCAAATTGTTTCAAATACTATTTTACTCTCTGTTGAAGTATCTGAATATGATCTATTAATGTGGTAAAATGTTAAGCATTTTTAAAAATCAGGAATGAGTGTCAGGTAATATCTCAGAGTCTATGGAAGTATCTAATTATGAGTTTTCTTCTTAGGTTTATTAATAGGGTGAAATACATTAATATATCTTCTAATATTGAGCCATCCTTAAATTCTTGAGACTCCTAGAGTTTCTTCTTCACCATGCATACTAAATGTGCTATGGGATTTTTCTTGCTAATATTTTATATAGAATTTTTGCAGTTGTAAGTGAGATTGAACTGTATTTTTCTTTTGGGTATAATATTTGACAGGTTTGGGATACATTATTGATCAATATGCTTTTTTTTTTATGCTCCCAAACAATTAAAGAACATTAGAATCTTGTTATTGTTAAATAGTTTGATAGAATTCCCTTGATAAATCATCTGGATTTGATGCCTTTTTTTTTTTTTGGTGAAGGGGGGTGCATGGAAACTTTCTCTATTTCATCTATGAATATTAGTTTATTAAACTTTTATCTCTATTGTTATTAATTTTGATAAATTATGAATTTTCTATGAAATTATTGATTTCAAAAATTGATTCAATTATTCAATCAATAATTGATTATTTATTTCAATTATTGACTTCAAAAAATGGATTTCAATTTTATTTGCCTAGTATTGAGAAAATGGTCTCATAATTTTAGAAATTTCCTATGTTTTAATGTCTATTTCTCTCTAGATGTATCTTAAGTATTTTGCTTTCTCTTTTATCTTGATTGAGATATATAGTGATTATATTATTGATTTTTCAAAGAGTCACTTTTCAAAATGGATTTCAAATACTACTTTTCTGTTATCTACCTCATTATTTTCTGCTTCTTCTCTCTTTTGATTTACTTCTTCCTTTTTCTAATTTTTTTCACTTGGAGGTTTAATTCATTTATTTTCATTATTCTTTTCTAAATAGTGTTTGAGGCTACATTAAAAATTTATCACTGCTTAAAATGTATCTCATAGATTTCCATATATTTATTTTATTATCAATATTTTTGACCTAAGAGTTGTTTGAGATTTTTTAACACCCAGCTGGATATGTTAACATTTATTTCTACTGCCATTACACTGTGGTAAAATACTTTTTGTATATTATTTCTACTTTGTGGAATTTATTGAGGTTTTCTTTATACCTAACAATAAATGGTTAATTTTTATGAATGTCTCATGTTCACTTGAAATGAAGATTTGTATTCTCTGTGATTTTGAATACAAAGTCCATAAAATTCACAATACCTGTAATATTAATCATGTAGTTTGGTCTTCTATTCAAACTATATATATATATACATATATATTTATATTTATATTTATACATATATATAGTTTATCCAGTTGAGTCTTGCAGTAACAGTGCTGTGTGAAAAAAAAATCCCAATCTCCTTAATAATTAATGTGTTTCTATATTCTTCTCCTCGAATTTCCTAAAGTTTCTACTTGGTACATGTTGTTGCTATGCTATTTGGTATGTAGATATTTATAATTGTTGTATATTTGTTGATAAATCTGTCATTTGTATTTTAAGGAGTCTCTGTCTAGTTTAATAATTTTTGGCCTGAATTTTACCTTGTCCTATATCTACATTGTACCCCTGATTTCTGTCTGCTATACACTTTTACACATCCTTTTATTTTTAGACCTTATATTTGTTTTAGGCATCTCTTTTATATGGAGCATATACATTTGTTTTGCTTTGTGAACCAGTATTAAAATCATTTTTTTTTTTACTTAAATAGGCAATATAAGCCCTTTCACATATATTGATTAAGTGATATATTTGGTTGATATGGACATATAATTTTATCCCATTTCTTATATGCATTATGTCATATTTACTATGTGTATCTTATTATGTTGTCTTTTCTCTTTTCATTTTTCATTTATTTTATTTTTATAGTTATTTTTGCCTCTATAATAGTTTGTATTTTGTTTGAGAAGTTACATTTATACTAATTGTCTAACAACACCTTCATCACCTCTTTTATTACTAAGGATTCTATTATTCTCACCTTGAAATTATATCATTTCCCACTTAACGGCTATGTGTCAATCAATATTTTTTATACTACATCTTTCATTTTTTCTTTTTAAAATTTGTATTATTTTTACTTTGACAGAGCTCTGAATTTACTTTTCTTAGCCAAAATCAGAAGTACAGCCAGTCCTTTCAAAATTATTTTTTATAACTTCTTTTATTCAAAACACTTGCAGAATTATATATACTTATATAGTTGTAAGTATTAGTTCTATTCCATTTTTTCCCCACTCTTTAGAAAAATACGTTTTATATGTATTGGATACCAATGTATAGACAATAATAATACCATAGCACAAGCTAATTTCTCTGTATTGGGGTTTTACTTTTCACCAATGTTATATTTAAATGACATTTTTGATCTGTGATTTGTGTTAAATTCAATGTGTTTTTTTTTTTAATCTTAAGAATACTATGTTAGGAAGAAGACGTTCAAGATGGTGGAGGAGTAAGACGTGGAGATCACCTTCCTCCCCACAAATACATCAGAAATACATCTACATGTGGAACAACTCCTACAGAACACCTCCTGAATGCTGGCAGAAGACCTCAGACTTCCCAAAAGGCAAGAAACTCCCTGCATACCGGGGTAGGGCAAAAGAAAAAAGAAAAAACAGAGACAAAAGAATAGGGATGAGACCTGCACTTGGGGAGGGAGCTGTGAAGAAGGAAAAATTTCCACACACTAGGAAGCCCCTTCACTGGCAGAGACAGGGCGTGGGCGGGAGGGAAGCTTTGGAGCCACAGAGGAGAGCACAGCAACAGGGGTGCAGAGGGCAAAGTGGAGAGAATCCTGCACAGAGGATTAGTGTTGACCAGCACTCACCAGCCTGAGAGGCTTGTCTGCTCACCTACCGGGATGGGTGGGGCTGGGAACTGAAGCTCCAGCTTCGGAGGTCAGATATCAGGGAGAGGACTGGGGTTGGCTGTGTGAACACAACCTGAAGGGAGCTAGTGCACCACAGCTAGCCAGGAGGGAGTCCAGGGGAAAGTCTGGAACTGCCTAAGAAGCAAGAGATAATTGTTTTGGGGTGTGTGAGGAGAGGGGATTCAGAGCACCACCTAAACGATATCCAGAGAAGGGTGCAAGCCATGGCTATCAGCGCGTACACCAGAGATGGACATGAGATGCTAAGGCCGCTGCTGCAGCCACCAAGAAGCCTGTGTGCAAGCACAGGTCATTATCCACACTTCCCCTTCCGAGGGTGCAACCCACCACTGCCAGTGTCCTGTGATCCAGGGACAACTTCCGCAGGAGAACACACGGCACACCTCAAGTGGTTGCAAAGTCACACCAGCCTCTGCCACCACAGGCTCGCCCTGAATTCAGTACATCTCCTCCCCTGGACTGAGTGAGCCAGAGCCCCCTAATCAGCTGCTACTTTAACCCCATCCTGTCTGAGTGAAGAACAGATGCCCTCAGGCGACCTACATGCAGAGGCGGGGTCAAATCCAAAGCAGAACCCCAGGAGCTGTGTGAACAAAGAAGAGAAAGGGAAATTTCTCTGAGCAGCCCCAGGAGCAGCGGATTAAATCTCCACAATCAACCTGATGTGCCCTGCATCTCTCGAATACCTGAATAGACAACGAATCATCCCAAAATTGAGGTGGTGGACTTTGTGTGATTTTGTCTATATAGCTTTGCTTTTATCATTTGTCCAAGGGTTCTATCTGTCCTTTTGGGTTTTTTTTTAGTATAGTTTTTTAACACACGTTATCATTGGTGGATTTGGTTTTTGGTTTGATTGCTCTCTTCTTTCTTTCTTTTTTTATAACTTTAAAATTTTTTTTTAACTTTAAATGTATTTTTTATTTTTTAATTCTTTTTTATTTTTTATTTTAATAACTTTATTTATTTTTTCTTTCTTTTTTTTTTTCTCCCTTTTCTTCTGAGCCATGTGGCTGACAGGGTCTTGGTGCTCTGGCCGGTGTCAGGTCTGTGTCTCTGAGGTGGGAGAACTGAGTTCAGGACATTGGCCCACCAGAGACCTACTAGCTCCACATAATATCAAACAGCAAAAGCTCTCCCAGACATCTCCATCTCAACGCTAAGACCCAGCTCCACTCAATGACCAGCAAGCTACAGTGCTGGACACCCCATGCCAAACAGCTCACAAGACAGGAACACAACCCCACCCATTAGCAGAGACGCTGACTAAAATCATAATAAGGTAACAGAAACCCCAAAACACACCACTGGAGGAAAACCTGCCCACCAGAAACACAAGATCCAGCTTCATCCACCAGAACACAGGCACCAGTCCCCTCCACTGGGAAGCCTACACAACCCACTGAACCAAACTTAGCCACTGGGGGCAGACAAAAAACACAAAAGGAACTACGAACCTGCAGCCTGTGAAAAGGAGAACCCAAACAGAGTAAGTTAAGGAAAATGAGAAGACAAAGAAACACAAAGCCAATGAAGGAGCAAGGTAAAAACCCACCAGACCAAACAAATGAAGAGGAAATAGGCAGTCTACCTGAAAAAGAATTCAGAGTAATGACAGTAAAGATGATCCAAAATCATAGAAACAGAATAGAGAAAATATAAGAAACATTTAACAAGGCCCTAGAAGAACTAAAGAGCAAGCAAACAATGATGAACAACACGATAAGTGAAATTTAAAATTCTCTAGAAGGAATAAATAGCAGAATAACTGAGGTAGAAGAACAGATAAGTGACCTGGAAGATGAAATAGTGGAAATAACTACTGCAGAGCAGAATAAAGAAAAAAGAATGAAAAGAATTGAGGACAGTCTTGGAGACCTCTGGGACAACATTAAACGCACCAACATTCAAATTATAGGGCTCCAGAAGAAGAAGAGAAAAAAAAAAAAGGGTCTGAGAAAATATTTGAAGAGATTATAGTTGAAAACTTCCATAACATGGGAAAAGAAATAGCCAATCAAGTACAGGAAGTGCAGAGAATCCCATACAGGATAAATCAAGGAGAAACACACCAAGACACATAGTAATCAAACTATCAAAAATTAAATACAAAGAAAAAATATTAAAAACAGCAAGGGAAAAACATCAAATTACATACAAGGGAATCCCCATAAGGTTAACAGCTGATCTTTCAGCAGAAACTCTGCAAGCCAGAAAAGAGTGGCAGGACATATTTAAAGTGATGAAAGGGAAAAGCCTACAACCAAGATTACTCTATCCATCACGTATCTTATTCAGATTTGACAGAGAAAACAAAACATTTACAGATAAGCAAAAGCTGAGAGAATTCAGCCCCACTAAACCAGCTTTACAACAAATGCTAAAGGAACTTCTCTAGGCAGGAAACACAAGAGAAGGAAAAGACTTAAAATAATAAACCCAAAACAATTAAGAAAATGCTAATAGGAACATAAATATCGATATTTACCTTAAATGTAAATGGATTAAATGTTCCAACCAACAAGACACAGACTGGCTGAATGGATACAAAAACAAGACCTGTATATACGCTGTCTACAAGAGACTCACCTCAGACATAGGGACATATACAGACTGAAAGTGAGGGGATGGAAAAAGATATTCCATGCAAATGGAAATCAAAAGAAAGCTGGAGTAGCAATTCTCATATCAGACAAAAGAGACTTTAAAATAAAGACTATTACAAAAGACAAAGAAGGACACTACATAATGATCAAGGGATCAATCCAAGAAGAAGATATAACAATTGTAAATATTTATGCACCCAACATAGGAGCACCTCAATATATAAGGCAAATGCTAACAGCCATAAAAGGGGAAATCGACAGTAACACAATCATAGTAGGGGACTTTAAAATCCCACTTTCACCAATGGAGAGATCATCCACAATGAAAATAAATAAGGAAACACAGCTTTAAATTATACATTAAACGAGATGGACTTAATTGATATTTATAGGACATTCCGTCCAAAAACAACAGGATACATTTTCTTCTCAAGTGCTCATGGAACATTCTCCAGGATAGACCATATCTTGGGTCACAAATCAAGCCTTGATAAATATAAGAAAATTGAAATCTTATAAGTATCTTTTCCATCCACAATGTTATGAGACTAGATATCAATTACAGGAAAAAAATCGGTAAAAAATACAAACACATGGAGGCTAAACAATACACTACTAAATAACCAAGAGATCACTGAAGAAATCAAAGAGGAAATCAAAAAGTACCCAGAAAAAAAATGACAATGAAAACACGATGACCCAAAACCTTTGGGATGCAGCCAAAGCAGTTCTAAGAGAGAAGTTTATAGCAATACAATCCTACCTCAGGAAACAAGAAACATCTCAAATAAACAACCTAACCTTACACCTAAAGCAATAAGAGAAAGAAGAACAAAAAAACCCCAAAGTTAGCTGAAGGAAAGAAATCATAAAGATGGCCATAATCAAAAAATCTAGAAACAATAAATGCTGGAGAGGGTGTGGAGAAAAGGGAACACTCTTGCACTGTTGGTGGGAATGTAAATTGATACAGCCACTATGGAGAACAGTATGGAGGTTCCTTAAAAAACTAAAAATAAAATTACCATATGACTCAACAATCCCACTACTGGGCATATACCCTGAGAAAACCAGAATTCAGAAAGAGTCATGTACCAAATGTTCATTGCAGCTCTATTTACAATAGCCAGAACATGGAAGCAACCTAAGTGTCCATCATCAGATGAATGGATAAAGAAGATGTGGCACATATATACAATGGAATATTACCCAGCCATAAAAAGAAACGAAATGGAGTTATTTGTAATGAGGTGGATGGAGTTAGAGTCTGTCATAGAGAGTGAAGTCAGAAAGAGAAAAACAAATACTGTATGCTAATACATATATATGGAATCTAAGGAAAAAAAAAAGGTCATGAAGAACTTAGTGGCAAGACAGGAATAAAGACACAGACCTACTAGAGAATGGGCTTGATGATATGGGGAGGGGGAAGGGTAAGCTGTGACAAAGTGAGAGAGTGGCATGGACATATATACACTACCAAACGTATAATGGATAGCTAGTGGGAAGCAACCGCATAGCACAGGGAGATCAGCTCAGTGCTTTGTGACCACCTAGAGGGGTGGGATAGGGAGGGTGAGAGGGAGGGAGATGCAAGAGGGAAGAGATATGGGAACATATGTATATGTATATCTGATTCACTTCATTATAAAGCAGAAACTAACACACCATTGTAAAGCAATTATACTCCAATAAAGATGTTTAAAAAAAAAGAAATGAAGGAAACAACAGGAAAGATAAAGAAAACTAAAAGCTGGTTCTTTGAGAAGATAAACAAAATTGATACACCATTAGCCAGACTCATCAAGAAAAAAAGGGAGAAGACTCAAATCAATAGATTTAGAAATGAAAAGGGGAAGTAACAACTGACACTTCAGAAATACAAAGGTTCATGCATGATTACTACAAGCAACTATATGCCAATAAAATGGACAATCTGGGAGAAATGGACAAATTCATAGAAAAGCACTACATTCTGAGACTGAACCAGGAAGAAATACAAAATATAAACAGACTAATCACAAGCACTGATGTTGAGGCTGCGATTAAAAATCTTCCAATAAACAAAAGCCCAGGACCAGAAGGCTTCCCAGGCAAATTCTATCAAACATTTAGAGAAGAGGGACCACCTATCCTTCTCAAACTCTTCCAAAATAGCAGAGGGAGGAACACTCCCAAACTCATTCCATGAAGCCACCATCACCCTGATACCAAAACCAGACAAAGATGTCACAAAGAAAGAAAACTACAGGCCAATACACTGATGAACATAGATGAAAAAATCCTGAACAAAATACTAGCAAACAGAATCCAACAGCACATTAAAATGATCATACACCATGATCAAGTGGGATTTATCCCAGGAATGAAAGTATTATTCAATATACACAAGTCAATCAATGTGATAAACCATATTAGCAAATTGAAGGAGAAAAACCATATGATCATCTCAATAGATGCAGAAAAAGCTTTTGACAAAATTCAACACCTACTTATGATAAAAATCCTCCAGAAAGTAGGCATAGAGAGAACTTACCTCAACATAATAAAGGCCATATATGACAAACCACAGCCAACATTGTTCTCAGTGGTGAAAAACTGAAACCATTACCTCTAAGATCAGGAACAAGACAAGGTTCCCCACCCTCACCATTATTATTCAACATAGTTTTGGAAGTTTTAGCCACAGCAAACAGAGAAGAAAAAGAATCCAAATCAGAAAAGAAGTAAAGCTGTCACTCTTTGCAGATGACATGATACTGTACATAGAGAATCCTAAAGAAACTATCAGAAAACTACTAGAGCTGATCAATGAATTTGGTAAAGTAGCAGGATATAAAATTAATGCACAGAAATCTCTTCCATTCCTATACACTAATCATGAAAAATCAGAAAGAGGAATTAACGAAACATTCCCATTTACATTGCAAAAAAAGTATAAAATACCTAGGAATAAACCTACCTAAGGAGACAAAAGACCTGTATGCAGAAAACTATCAGACACTGATGAAAGCAATTAAAGATGATAAAAACAGATGGACATATATACCATGTACTTGGATTGGAAAAATCAACATTGTGAAAATGACTATAGGACACAAAGCAACCTACAGATTTAATGCAATCCCTATCAAACTACCAATGACATTTTTCACAGAACTAGAACAAAAAGTTTCACAATTTGTATGGAAACACAAAAGACTCCGAATAGCCAAAGCAATCTTGAGAAAGAAAAATGAAAATGGAGGAATCAGGCTCCTGGACTTCAGACTATACTACAAAGCTACAGTAAACAAGACAGTATGGTACTGGCACAAAAACAGAAATATAGATCAATGGAACAGGATAGAAAGCCCAGAGGTAAACCCACGCACATATGGTCACCTTATTTTTGATAAAGGAGGCAAGAATATACAATGGAGAAAAGACAGCCTCTTCAATAAGTGGTGCTGCGAAAACTGGACAGCTACATGTAAAAGAATGAAATTAGAACACTCCCTAACACCATATACAAAAATAAACTCACAATGGATTAAAGACCTAAATGTAAGGCCAGACACTCTAAAACTCTTAGAGGAAAACATAGCCAGAACACGCTATGACATAAATCACAGCATGATCCTTTTTGACCCACCTCCTAGAGAAATGGAAATAAAAACAAAAATAAACAAATGGGACCTAATGAAACTGAAAAGCTTTTGCACAACAAAGGAAACCATAAACAAGACGAAAAGACAACCCTCAAAATGGGAGAAAATATTTGCAAACGAAGCAACTGACAAAGGATTAATTTCCAAAATTTACAAGCAGCGCATGCAGCTCAATATCAAAAAAACAAACAATCCAGTCGAAAAATGGACAGAAGACCTAAATAGTTATTTCTCCAAAGAAGATATACAGATTGCCAACAAACACATGAAAGGAGGCTCAACATCACTAATCATTAGAGAAATGTAAATCAAAACTACAATGAGGTATCACCTCACACCAGTCAGAATGGCCATCATCAAAAATCTACAAACAATAAACGCTGGAGAGGGTGTGGAGAAAAGGGAACACTCTTGCACTGTTGGTGGGAATGTAAATTGATACAGCCACTATGGAGAACAGTATGGAGGTTCCTTAAAAAATTAAGAATAGAACTACCCTAAGACCCAGCAATCCCACTACTGGACATATACCCTGAGAAAATCATAATTCAAAAAGAATCAAGTACCACAATGTTCATTGCAGGTCTATTTACAATAGCCAGGACATAGAAGCAAACTGTGTCCATTGACAGATGAATGGATAAAGAAGATGTGGCACATATATACAATGGAATATTACTCAGCCATAAAAAGAAATGAAATGGAGTTATTTGTAGTGAGGTGGATAGACCTAGAGACTGTCATACAGAGTGAAGTAAGTCAGAAAGAGAAAAACAAATACTGTATGTTAACACATATATATGGAATCTTAAAAAAAAATGGTTCTGAAGAACCTAGGGGCAGGACAGGAATAAAGACACAGACGTAGAGAATGGACTTGTGGACACAGGGAGGGGAAAGGGTAAGCTGGGACGAAGTGAGAGAGTGGCATTGACATATATACACTACCAAATTTAAAATAGATAGCTAGTGGGAAGCAGCCACATAGCAGAAGGAGATCAGCTCTGTGCTTTGTGACCACTTAGAGGGGTGGGATAAGGAGAGTAGGAGGAAGACACAGGAGGGAGGGGATATGGGGATATATGTATACATATAGCTGATTCACTTTGTTATAAAGCAGAAACTAACACACCATTGTAAAGCAATTATACTCTAATCAAGATATTTAGAAAAAAGAATACTATGTTAATCTTTATTATTTTTTAATTAAAAATTTTATTGAGGTAAAGTTGATTTACAATATTATATAACTTTCAGGTGTACAACATAGTGATTAATAATTTTTAAAGTTTATACTCTCTTTATAGTTATTATAAAATATTGGCTATATTCCATGTGCTGTACAACATATCCTTGTAGCTTATTCATTTTATGCATAGTTCTTTGTACCTCTTACTCCCTTACACCTATATTGCCCCTTCCCCCTTCTCTATCCCCCCCCCAGTAACCACTAGTGTTTTCTCTGTATCTGTGAATCTGTTTCTTTTTTGTTATATTAACTAGTTTGTTATATTTTTAGATTCCATATATAAGTGATATCATACGGTGCTTGTCTTTCTCTGTCTGACTTATTTCACTTATTTCACTTAGAATAATACCCTCCAAGTTCACCCATGTTCTTGCAAATGGCAAAATTTCATTCTTTTTTATGGTGGAGTAGTATTCCTGTATATATATATATATATATATATATATATATATATATATATACACACACACACACATATAAACAAGCACATACCACATAAACATATACATACCACATCTTCTTTATCCATTCATCTGTTGATGGATATGTAGGTTGCTTCTAAATCTTGTGATTGTAAATAATGGTGCTATGAACATTGGGGTGCATGTATCTTTTCAAATTAGTGTTTTTGTTTTCTTTGGATATACCCAGGAGTAAAATTGCTAGATCATATAGTAGTTCTATTTTTAGTTTTTTGAAGAACCTCCATACTGTTTTCCACAGTGGCTGCACTAATTTACATTCCCACCAACAGTGTAGGAGGGTTCACTTTTCTCCACATTCTCACCAACAATTGTTGTTTGTGTTCTTTTTGATGATAGCCATTCTGACAGGTGTGAGGTGGTATATTATTGTGGTTTTGACTTACAGTTCGTTCCCTGATGTTTAGCGATGTTGAGTATCCTTTCATGTGCCTCTTGGCCATCTGCACATCCTCTTTGGAAAAATGTCTATTCAGGTTTTCTGACCATTTTTTAATTGGGTTGTTTGTTGTTTTGATGTTGGGTTGTATGAGCTGTCATATATGTTAGATATTGACACTTTATCAGTCATATCATTTACAAATACTTTCTCCCATTCAGCATGTTGTCTTTTTTGTTTTGTGGATGGTTACATTTGCTTTGTAAAATCTTTTAAGTTTAATTAGGTCTCATTTTTGCTTTTATTTCTTTTGCCTTAGAAAACAGATCCAAAAAAAATATTGCTACAGTTTAGCAATTGTGGGAGCTTGCAACTGCCCACCAGTGGGTGGGGCTGGATCCTGAGAAAACTGGTTTGGATCCCCAAAAGCTGGTATCAGTCTGCTGGTGGACTGGATTGGTTCTTGGGGGGTCCTAGAGTTGGTGCCTGCCCACTGGTGGGTGAGGCTGAGTCCCAGAATGACTGGCCATGGGACCTGGGGGTCCCAGAGCAGGTGTCAGTCCACTGGTGGGGCTGGGTCCAGGTCCCAGTGCCAATAAAGCTACAGGGAGGATTCTAAAATGGCACTTGCCAGCACCTGTGTCCTTGTGGTAGAATGAGCTCCCAATAATGGCTGCCACCAGCATCTATGTGCCCAGAGTAGTCCTGGCTGCCTCCTGCCTCTCCAGGGTCTTCTCCAAGATCAACAAGTTTGGTCTGACCCAGGTTCCTTTCAAATTACTTCTTCTGCCCTGGGTCTCAGAGCATGTGAGATGTTTTTGTGCATCCTTTAACAGCCCTCTGGCTCCCCTGAAATCAAGCCTCACTGGCCTTCAAAATCATATCTTCCTGGGGCTCGTCTTCATGTTGTAGGTCCCCCAGACTGGGGAGCCCAATGTGGGGCTTGATCCCGTCACTCCTTGGGAAAAGTCTCTGTAATTGTGATTATCCTCCCGTTTGTGGGTCACCTACTCAGGGGTGTGGGTCTTTTCTGCTATTTTCCAGATTGTTCTCTTTGATAGTTTCTCTGTAAATAGTTGTAATTTTGGTATGCCCATGGGAAGAGGTCTTCCTGCTCTGCCATCTTGGCCAATGCTCTGTATCATCCATGATTTCTGATGAGAAGTCAACTGTTACTCTTATTGTAGTTCTCATGTACATGATGAATTGTGTACATGAATTTTGTGCATGCATCTTGGTATATAAAGTCATGCACATGAGCCTTGCTGCTTAAAAGATTTTCTCTTCAGCTGTGACTTTGTCTGGGTAAGGATCTCTTTGTGTTTAAAAATAAAATTGCCAGAGAGAGAAGATGGCAGAAGAGTAAGACACGGAGATCACCTTCCTCCACACAGATACATCAGAAATACATCTACACGTGGAACTGCTCCTATAGAACACCCACTGAATGCTGGCAGAAGACGTCAGACCTCCCAAAAGGCAAGAAACTCCCCACGTACCTGGGTAGGGCAAAAGAAAAAAGAAACAACAGAGACAAAAGAAAAGGGACGGGACCTGCAACAGTGGGAGGGAGCTGTGAAGGAGGAAAGGTTTCCATACACTAGGAAGCCCCTTCGCGGGTGGAGACTACGGGTGGCGGAGAGGGGAATCTTCAGAGCCACGGAGGAGAGCACAGCAACAGGGGTGCGGAGGGCAAAGCTGAGAGATTCCTGCATGGAGGATCGGTGCCGACCAGCACTCACCAGCCCGAGAGGCTTGTCTGCTCACCTGCCAGGGTGGGCGGGGGCTGGGAGCTGAGGCTTGGGCTTCGGAGGTCGGATCCCAGGGAGAGGACTGGGGTGGGCGATGTGAACACAGCCTGAAGGGGGCTAGTGCGCCAGAGCTAGCCAGGAGGGAGTCCGGGAAAAGGTCTGGAACTGCTGAAGAGGTGAGAGAATTTTTCTTCCCTGTTTGTTTCCTGGTGCGTGAGGAACGGGGATTAAGAGCACTACTTAAAGGAGCTCCAGAGATGGGTGCGAGCCACGGCTATCAGCGTGGACCCCAGAGACAGGCATGAGACGCTAAGGCTGTGGCTGCTGCCACCAAGAAGCCTGTGTGCGAGCACAGGTCACTCTCCACACCTCCCCTCCCGGAACCTGTGCAGCCCGCCACCGCCAGAGTCCTGTGATCCAGGGACAACTTCCCTGGGAGAATGCACGGTGCTCCTCAGGCTGGTGCAACGTCACGCAGGCCTCTGCCGCTGCAGGCTCACCCCGCATCTGTACCCCTCCCTCCCCCAAGCCTGAGTGAGCCAGAGCCCCTGAAGCAGCTGCTCCTTTAACCCTATCCTGTCTGAGCGAAGAACAGACAACCTCAGGTGACCTACATGCAGAGGCAGGTCCAATTCCAAAGCTGAAACCCGGGAGCTGCGCGAACAAAGAAGAGAAAGGGAAATTTCTCCCAGCAGCCTCAGAAGCAGCAGATTAAATCTCCACAAACAACTTGATGTACCTGCGTCTGTGGAATACCTGAATAGACAAAGAATCATCCCAAATTGAGGAGGTGGACTTTGGGAACAAGATATATTATTTTTTCCACTTTTCCTCTTTTTGTGAGTGTGTATGTGTATGCTTCTGTGTGCGATTCTGTATGCATAGCTTTGCTTTCACCATTTGTCCTAAGCTCTGTCTGTCCATTTTTTATGTTATTTTTTGTTTTTTTTTTACTTAAAATTTTCTTTTCTTTTTTTCTTAATAATTATTTTTTATTTTAATAACTTTATTTTATTTTATCTTTATTTTATTTTATCCTCTTTCTTTTGTTTTATTTCTATTTTTTCTCCCTGTCATTTTGAGCCATGTGTATGAAAGGCTCTTGGTGTTCCAGCCAGGCATCAGGGCTGTGCTTCTGAGGTGGGAGAGCCAACGTCAGGACACTGGTCCACAAGAGACCTCCCAGCTCCACATAATACCAAATGACGAAAATCTCCCAGAGATCTCCATCTCAACACCAAGACCCAACTTCACTCAACGACCAGCAAGCTACAGTGCTCGACACCCTATGCCAAAGAACTACCAAGACAGGAACACAGCCCTATCCATTAGCAGAGAGGCTGCCTAAAATCATAATAAGGCCACAGACACCCCAAAACACACCACCAGACATAGACCTGCCCACCAGAAAGACAAGATCCAGCCTCATCCACCAGAACACAGGAACCAGTTCCCTCCACCAGGAAGCCTACACAACCCACTGAACCAACCTTAGCCACTAGGGACAGATACCAAAAACAACAGGAACTACGAACCTGCAGCCTGCGAAAAGGAGACCCCAAACACAGTAAGATAAGCAAAATGAGAAGACAGAAAAACTCACAGCAGCTGAAGGAGCAAGGTAAAAACACACCAAACCTAACAAATGAAGAGGAAATAGGTAATATACCTGAAAAAGAGTTCAGAATAATGATAGTAAAGATGACACAAAATCTTGGAAATAGAATAGACAAAATGCAAGAAACATTTAACAAGGACCTAGAAGAACTAAAGAGGAACTAAGCAATGATGAACAACACAATAAACGAAGTTAAAAATACTCTAGAAGGGATCAATAGCAGAATAACTGAGGCAGAAGAATGGATAAGTGACCTGGAAGATAAAATGGTGGAAATAACTACTGCAGAGCAGAATAAAGAAAAAAGAATGAAAAGAATTGAGGACAGTCTCAGATTTCTGGAACAACATTAAACGCACCAACATTTGAATTATAGGGTTCCCAGAAGAAGAAGAGTAAAAGAAAGGGACTGAGAAAATATTAGAAGAGATTATAGTTGAAAATTTCCCTAACATGGGAAAGGAAATAGTTAATCAAGTCCTGGAAGCACAGAGAGTCCCATATAGGATAAATCCAAGGAGAAACATGCCGAGACATATATTAATCAAACTATCAAAAATTAAATATAAAGAAAACATATTAAAAGCAGCAAGGGAAAAACAACAAATAACACACAAGGGAATCCCCATAAGGTTAACAGCTGATCTTTCAGCAGAAACTCTGCAAGCCAGAAGGGAGTGGCAGGACATATTTAAAGTGATGAAGGAGAAAAACCTACAACCAAGATTACTGTACCCAGCAATGATCTCATTCAGATTTGATGGAGAAATTAAAAGCTTTACAAACAAGCAAAAGCTGAGAGAGTTCAGCACCACCAAACCAGCTTTACAACAAATGCTAAAGGAACTTCTCTAGGCAAGAAACACAAGAGAAGGAAAACACCTACAATAACAAACCCAAAACATTTAAGAAAATGGGAATACGAACATACATATCGATAATTACTTTAAATGTAAATGGATTAAATGTTCCCACCAAAAGACACAGACTGGCTGAATGGATACAAAAACAAGACCTGTATATATGCTGTCTACAAGAGACCCACTTCAGACCTAGGGACACATACAAACTGAAAGTGAGGGGATGGAAAAAGTTATTCCATGCAAATGGAAATCAAAAGAAAGCTGGAGTAGCAATTCTCATATCAGACAAAATAGACTTTAAAATAAAGACTATTACAAGAGACAAAGAAGGACGCTACATAATGATCCAGGGATTGATCAAAGAAGAAGATATAACAATTATAAATATTTATGCACCCAACATAGGAGCACCTCACCCAACATAGGAGCACCTCAATACATAAGGCAAATACTAACAGCCATAAAAGGGGAAATCAACAGTAACACAATCATAGTAGGGGACTTGAACACCCCACTTTCACCAATGGACAGATCATCCAAAATGAAAATAAATAAGGAAACACAAGCTTTAAATGATACATTAAACAAGATGGACTTAATTGATATTTATAGGACATTCCACTCAAAAACTACAGAATACACATTTTTCTCAAGTGCTCATGGAACATTCTGCAGGATAGATCATAACTTGGGTCACAAATCAAGCTTGGTAAATTTAAGAAAATTGAAATCATATCAAGTATCTTTTCCAACCACAACGCTATGAGACGCTATGAGATATCAATTACAGGAAAAAAATCTGTAAAAAACACAAACACATGGAGGCTAAACAATACACTTCTTAATAACGAAGTGATCACTGAAGAAATCAAAGGGGAAATCAAAAATTACCTAGAAACAAAAGACAATGGAGACATGACGACCCAAAACTTATGGGATGCAGCAAAAGCAGTTCTAAGAGGGAAGTTTATGGCAATACAATCCTACCTTAAGAAACAGGAAACATCTCAAATAAACAACCTAACCTTCACCTCAAACAACTAGAGAAAGAAGAACAAAAAAACTCCAAAGTTAGCAGAAGGAAAGAAATCATAAAGACCAGATCAGAAATACATGAAAAAGAAATGAAGAAAACAATAGCAAAGATCAATAAAACTAAAAGCTGGTTCATTGAGAAGGTAAATGAAATTGATAAACCATTAGCCAGACTCATCAAGGAAAAAAAGGAGAAGACTCAAATCAATAGAATTAGAAATGAAAAAGGAGAAGTAACAACTGACACTGCAGAAATACAAATGATCATGAGAGATTACTGCAAGCAAATCTACACCAATAAAATGGACAACCTGGAAGAAATGCACAAATTCTTAGAAATGCACAACCTGCCGAGACTGAACCAGGAAGAAATAGAAAACATGAGCAGATCAATCACAAGCACTGAAATTGAAACTGGGTTTAAAAATCTTCCAACAAACAAAAGCCCAGGACCAGATGGTTTCACAGGTTAATTCTATCAAACATTTAGAGAAGAGCTAACACCTATCCTTCACAAACTCTTCCAAAATATTGCAGAGGGAGAAACACTCCCCAACTCATTCTACGAGGCCACCATCACCCTGATACCAAAACCAGACAGATGTCACAAAGAAAGAAAACTACAGGCCAATATCACTGATGAACATAGATGCAAAAATCCTCAACAAAATACTAATAAACAGAATCCAACAGCACATTAAAAGGATCATACACCATGATCAAGTGGGGTTTATTCCAGGAATGCAAGGATTCTTCAATATACACAAATCAATCAACGTGATACACCATATTAACAAATTGAAGGAATAAAACCATATGATCATCTCAATAGATGCAGAGAAAGCTTTTGACAAAATTTAACACCCATTTATGATAAAAGCTCTGCAGAAAGTAGGCATAGAGAGAACTTTCCTCAACATAATAAAGGCCATATATGACAAGCCGACAGCCAACATCATCCTCAGTGGTGAAAAACTGAAACCATTTCCACTAAGATAAGGAAGAAGACAAGGTTGCCCACTCTCACCACTATTACTCAACATAGGTTTGGAAGTTTTAGCCACAGCAATCAGAGAAGAAAAAGAAATAAAAGGAATCCAAATTAGATAAGAAGAAGTAAAGCTGTCACTGTTTGCAGATGACATGACACTATACATAGAGAATCCTAAAGATGCTACCAGAAAACTACTAGAGCTAATCAAAGAATTTGGTAAAGTAGCAGGATACAAAATTAATGCACAGAAATCTCTGGCATTCCTATAATGCAGCTAATGATGAAAAATCTGAAAGTGAAATTAAGAAAACACTCCCATTTACCATTGCAACAAAAAGAATAAAATATCTAGGAATAAACCTACCTAAGGAGACAAAAGACCTATATGCAGAAAATTATAAGACACTGATGAAAGAAATTAAAGATGATACAAATAGATGGAGAGATATTCCATGTTCTTGGATTGGAAGACTCAACCTTGTGAAAATGACTCTATTACCCAAAGCAATCTACAGATTCAACGCAATCCCTATCAAACTACCAATGGCATTTTTCACAGAACTAGAACAAAAAATGTCACAATTTGTATGGAAACACAAAAGACCCCGAATAGCCAAAGCAATTTTGAGAACGAAAAATGGAGCTGGAGGAATCAGGCTCCCTGATTTCAGACTATACTACAAAGCTACAGTAATGAAGACAATATGGTACTGGCACAAAAACAGAAACATAGATCAATGGAACAGGATAGAAAGCCCAGAGATAAACCCATGCACATATGGTCACCTTTTCTTTGATAAAGGAGGCAAGCATATACAGTGGAGAAAAGACAGCCTTTTCCATAAGTGGTGCTGGGAAAACTGGACAGGTACATGTAAAAGTATGAAATAAGAACACTCCATAACACCATACACAAAAATAAACTCACAATGGATTAAAGACTTAAATGTAAGGCCAGACACTATAAAACTCTTAGAGGAAAACATAGGCAGAACACTGTATGACATAAATCATAGCAAGATCCTTTTTGACCCAGTTCCAGAGAAATGGAAATAAAAACAAAAATAAACAAATGGGACCTAATGAAACTTAAAAGCTTTTGCACTGCAATGGAAACCATAAACAAGACCAAAACACAACCCTCAGAATGAGAGAAAATATTTGCAAATAAAGCAACTGACAAAGGATTAATCTCCAAGATTTACAAGCACCACATGCAGCTCAATAACAAAAAAACAAACAACCCAATCCAAAAATGGGCAGAAGACCTAAATAGACATTTCTCCAAATAAGATATACAGATTGCCAACAAACACATGAAAGAATGCTCAACATCATTAATCATTAGAGAAATTCAAATCAAAACTGCAATGAGATATCATCTCACACTGGTAAGAATGGCCATCATCAAAAAATCTAGAAACAATAAATACTGGAGAGGGTGTGGAGAAAAGGGAACACTCTTGTACTGTTGGTGGGAATGTAAACTGATACAGCCACTATGGAGAACAGTATGGAGGTTCCTTAAAAAACTAAAAATAGAACTACCATACGACCCAGCAATCCCACTACTGGGCATAAACCCTGAGAAAACCATAATTCAAAAAGAGTCATGTACCAAATGTTCATTGCAGCTCTGTTTACAATAGCCAGGACATGGAAGCAACCTAAGTGTCCATCATCAGATGAATGGATAAAGAAGATGTGGCACATATATACAATGGAATATTACTCAGCCATAAAAAGAAACGAAATGGAGTTATTTGTAATGAGGTGGATGGAGTTAGAGTCTGTCATACAGAGTGAAGTAAGTCAGAAAGAGAAAAACAAATACAGTATGCTAACACATATATATGGAATGTAAGGAGGGAAAAAAAAGGTCATGAAGAACCTAGTGGCAGGAAGGGAATAAAGACACAGACCTACTAGAGAATGGACTTGAGGATATGGGGAAGGGGAAGGGTAAGATGTGACAAAGTGAGAGAGTGGCATGGACATATATACATTATCAAATGTAAAATAGATAGTTAGTGGGAAGCAACTGCATAGCACAGGGAGATCAGCTCTGTGCTTTGTGGCAACCTAGAGGGTGGGATAGGGAGGGTGGGAGGGAGGGAGATGCAAGAGGGAAGAGATATGGGAACATATGTATATGTATAACTGATTCACTTTGTTATAAAGCAGAAACTAACACACCATTGTAAAGCAATTATACTTCAATAAAGATGTTTAAAAAATAAAATAAAATAAAATTGCCTACTTGGAGTTCACTCAGATTCTTGGATGTGTTGATTAGAGTTTTTTTTTTTTTAAGTCAAATTTGGGGAGTTTTCAGCCATTATTTCTCTATATTTTCTGCCCCTTTCTCTCTCACCTCCTTCTGTTATTCCCATTATGTTTATCTTGATGTGTTTATACTGTTCCACATTTCTCTGAGGCTCTGTTTATTTTTTCTTTCTGCTCTTCAGTCTGTACAATCTCTAATAATCTATCATCAAGTTTGCTGATTCTTTCCTCTGCCAACTCAAATCTTCTGTTGAACAACTCTAGTGACTTTTTCATTTCAGTTATGTAATTTTTTACTCCAACATCTACCTTAGTTTTTTAAAAATTTCTATTGATATTCTCTATTTTATGAGTTGCTATATCATGTCTTTCTTTAATTCTTTAAACCTGGTTTCCTTTAGTTCTGTCAACATATTTGTAATAACTACTTTTAAGTATTTGGCTGCTATGTCCAACATATTTGTCTTCTCAAAGGCAATTTCTACCACTGCTATTTTTCCCTCTATATGGACCATTCTTTCTCCACACTTTTCTGTTTCTTTGCATGTCTCACATTTCTTATTGTTGGACACTAGACATTTTAGAGAATATATTGTAGCAACTATGAATACTGATCCCCCCCTTCCTGTAGCTTGGTATCTCTGGATTGGACTAATTCTATGTATCTGTTTTTTCTGCATTGCACAGCCTCTGGTATCCCTACTTAGACTTTTTCCTTTGTTTTTATCTTTTAGCCTGACTTCCTAGGAATCACCTCCTGGTCTTCATAAACAACCTATTGGCTAAAGATTGTACTTAAACCCCCTTAATCACTTACATTTTCACCCTTTACCATTGCATGTGTGTGTGGCTTGTGGACTTAGTGCTTTCCCTGTTCAAAGAGTTTGACTTTGCCCCATATTCATCCTGGGACTAGTCTCTGTCCTTGTTTCTGTCACAGAACTCCTAAAACCCTTGAAATTTCCTAGGTGAATAGAGCAGTAAAGGTGTCTTGATATTCATAACAAACCCCTTTCAACCACTCCTGAGTTTATGTTAATAAGGTAATTTGGGGAAAGCTTCTAGATAACCACAGAATAGCAGCTGGTTGCCAGGGGAACCAACCATGAATAGTGGGTTGGAATTTTCGTACCACCACTTGACCTCTGGGGAGAGGAGAGTCACTGGAGGTTGAATCAATTACCAGTGGTCAGTGATTTAATCCATCATGACTATGTAATGAAGCCTCTCTAAATACCCAAAGGATTGAGTTAGAGAAGATTCTAGGGTGATGAGCACATGGAGGTGCTGGGAG
Source organism: Balaenoptera acutorostrata (assembly GCF_949987535.1). Taxonomy (NCBI): domain Eukaryota; kingdom Metazoa; phylum Chordata; class Mammalia; order Artiodactyla; family Balaenopteridae; genus Balaenoptera; species Balaenoptera acutorostrata. Next base: position 55,324,149 of record NC_080066.1, on the reverse strand, counting down.
TGTGGTAGACCTGGAGAGAGAACAGAAGCTCCACGCCCTTTCCCATGTACTTTGTCATATACATCTCTTCCATCTGGCTGTTCCTGAATTATATCCTTTATAACAAACTGGTAATCTCGTGAGTAAACTCTTTTCTTTGGTTCTATGAGCTATTCTAGCAAGTCATTTGAACCCAAGGAGAGGTTTGTGGGAACTTTCAACCTCTAGCCTGTTGGTCAGAAGCACAGGTGACAACCTGGATTTGCAATTGGCATCTGAAGTGGTGGTGGGGGGTGGGGCAGTCTTGTAGTACTGAACCCTTAACATGTGAGATCTAATCTACCTCCAGGTAGAATGTGTCAGAATATAGTTGAATTGTAGAACACCCAGCTGGTGTTGAAAAATTGTTTTGTGGTGTCGAAAAAACACACACATTGGACCCCACCCCCCACCATGTGTCCCCAGCAACTCTCCTCCTGCCAGTCAACACCCACACTCTCCTCTAGTATTTCATGTTCTACTAATCGACTGTCTTTGCACTTCTCTAAACATGCCATACTTATAAGTTTTTCCACATACTGGATCCTCTACCTGGGGACCCCCAGCAGTCCTTGTCACCTTGCTAATGTTTCATTCCTCTTACAAAACCTCAATCTGACTCCAAACTGGTCCTGTTTTCTGAAAATATTTTAATCATGTCTTCTATGATTTGTTTTACATGTCCTAACCCTGCCCCAATCCTGATCAAGAATATGATCTCCTGGGGTCATAAAAACATGCTGTATTTACCTTTGTGTCCCCAAGTTTTTGGTAGTGCCTGGCATAGAGGAGACACACAGGCCGTCTTTGATGGACTGGATTTAACCATTAAACTCAGCACAGGTCAAGCACACCAGGAGTGCTGTAGAGGGACTTTGGGGAACAGAAGTGAGGCCACAGGAAGCAATCCAACCATATGAGGAACACATGATGGGCAGCCTGTCTGAAGGGAGGCCAGGGTGTGATGTTTGTAAGCCCTGGGATGCTGGGGTATGATGTTTACCAGCCCCGAGGTACAAGACCAAGTTGACTCATTCTGTCTCCTTGTATGGCATCATGAGAACGAGAGGTGGATGTTACAGAAAATCCTGTTTGGACCCCAAATAAGGCCCAGTACTTTCTTATAAAAAGTGCCTCTAACCATACCACAAGCTTCTAGGGAGAGAGTGAGGGCCAGATGAGGGCTGGGGACAGGTGACAGATGGTAGGCAGAGAGCTCTGAATCAAGGATTCTGTGGTTCCCTCAGGATGGCCACACTTGGGTAAATTCACCACAAAACAAAGGCCTGTGGTGGACTCAGGACTCAAGCCTCAAAAGAGAAACTCGGGCTAAGTGGACAGCTCTGGGGAACCAAAACATCAGGAAAATTCCAGAGCAATTGGAACCCATGGTAAATCTCCATAAGACCGTTTGTTGAAAGGGGGTAATAAACATGTGGCCAAAAGGAGAATGAGCCAAGTAAGCTGCCCTGAATCTCAAGCTGCACCAGAGGGGTTTCTCCTCTTCTCTCCTCCCAGCTGAGGGTCCCCTGGGCTCAGGAAACACCGTCTGTCCTCACCCGCTTCCCCAGTTGAAGCCATCACTCTGCGGCGTCCATCTCCTGATTCCTGAGGCGGACACACCGGTGACAGAGCAAGGCAGAGAGTTTCAATGATGCTGCGGGAGACCTGCTGGGCAGGCCACACGAGGCATGGGCTGCAGGCCTTTCAACCATCAGCAAGCCAGACTTACAAGGGCTGGAAACTTGTTCAGTCAGTGATCTGCATCTTTCTCTGTGTTGCTTTGTGGAGCTGAATAGACAGGTCCCAGAAAAGACATTTTGGGAGAATGTGGTCAGGCCTAGTCATGCCTGTGTTGATATGGCAAGTCATCAAAAATAAACCCAATTCAAATACAGTTTTATCTGTATGTTGTGTGTGATTTTAACTGTTGTATGTTTTTCTGACCTTTTCCTTCCTTTGTGGATTGCACATCACAATCCCTTGAGAAGTCCATCAGTAAGTAGATTTGTATTACCATCTTGCATGCTGATTATCTCCGGAGTCTGTAAAATCCTTTCACTTGCACTTATTCAGCAAGTAGTTCTTCCACTAAACAGCACTCCGCACTCGTTACTAACGACCCGGTCTCTTCTAATGCTGTGAGGGCAACTGGAGAGCCAAAGCAGAATAAGGGCCACACTTAATGCTGAGTGAGGATAGTGCCACGAAAGAAGAATGCCCCCCATATTCAGGACTCCGGAGGTTAAGTGAAATATGTGTTTGTTGGTTTTGAATCTAAAACAAAAGAAAAAACTGCCTGGAGGCTCCTCTATCAGCATCTTTGTGAATGACAAGGAACACAGCAAACAATACTCCAGAAGAAAAATTGCTGATGGACATCAGTTCAGAGGGTGCTGATGGAACCGAGCAGAATGCTGTGCCTCCCCACTCCTCAAGTACAAAGGCCCCCTGTGTCCCCTCTCTCTTGTCTGCAGAAAAGCTGAAGTCTCCCAGACCTCCCAGAGTCACAAGAGAGCAGGGTCGAGCAGTTAATGATTAGGACAATAGTCACAGACTCAGTGTCTGATGAAAGAATGGGATTAACACTATTGCTCATAATAATCTATATTTTTGTGGGTATTAGAATAATTGTACCTTGCTCTGCTCATATATGTAAGCAGGCAACTAAAATTGTCAGCAAAGAGATGCTACAGACCTATGTCAACATCTTCCACTCTAAGAATACGGTCCCCTATGTCAGCATGAAGAAGTTACAGAAGACAGACATCCACTTTTAATCCCATAGAAATGGAATGATGTCTGACAAGTGGGGATTTGTAAGCAACTCTTTTGCCCCTTTTCTGTTTGCCCATCTCTGTTTTCCTCAGACCTTAATTATAAAAATGAGATCACTAGGAAACATTTAACCTAACTCCTGATTTTGCTCTACTGAATATACACAATGCCTTGCCTAACCTGTTGACTCCTTTCCTGGATTAAAAGGAATAAGAATGAAGAATTAAGTAGTTAAAGAATGACTAAATCTCTACCCCCATGTTCCCCTTAGCAAATTTGCAGGCGGACCACACAGGCAAGACAGCATCCAAAGGAAGATCAGGAGAAGTCAGCAGGTCTGCACACAATGGAAAAATGATGAAGAATCTGACCTCCTTCCTTAACGATTAACTGAGATTGTTTCCCCTTTTTCCCTTTAAAAATTGTCATGGCTGAGCAGAATCTTCAGAGTTGGTCCCTGGACAAGAGTCCAGCTTCTCCCCAGATTGCTGGCTTTTCTGAATAGAGCCCCTTTCCTTTCTCCTGACACTTGCCCCTCGATTATTGGCTTTTGAGCAGCGAGCAGCTGAACCTGAGTGCGGTAACACTGACACCCCTGCTTCTTGCTGGTGGTGCAGTTTAGGTCTGACTGACAGGAGGGAAGGAGAAATAGATTCCATGAAACCCTTGGATGTATTTGTTACTGGATCAATTTTCCCCTCCTCTCCCTTTAATTAAAAATTCAGTTCTGATAAATTAGATTGTTGGGTTTTTTTGCTGCTTTTGAGAGGGAAGCATGTCCTTTTCCAGCATCACAGTCCCGCAGCTTGTGCACAGGTGAGTGCTCTCCGGTACTCATTCTGTGGCAGCTCTGCAGAACTGATTAAAACAGGGATGGGAGCAGAGCAGATAGATAAATGACTGCAGAGGCTTGGCTGTCTCCAGAGCTTATTAGACCTATTTCAGTTGCCAAGGAGTAATGTGCTTGCAATAGGTTTTGCGTTCTATTCTCCTAGGCTCACTTCTGTTATCTCCCTCTCATTGGAGAAACAGCCAATTCAGAGGGATGGGGACTGATTATCCAGCAAGATACAACAGTGGGAAGAATGGACCTGGAGAAACTTGTTTGTGGAATTCATTTTCCTATGTTCTAAAGCATAGAAACATCAAAAGGGAGGATAAGCAAACATTTAAAGAGAAGTTCCCCTAACATGTCCCCTCTGTGTCTTCATGAGCTTGGAGTCAGAGAGACCAGAGTCCCAGTCTAATCAACAAAACAGGTGTCTGGGAAGCCCCAAGTCTGTTGGGCTTTGTCAGCCTTTATTTAACACAGGCTGTCTTCTCCAGCCCTACACTGCGTAGGGACCAAAGTCTGCAGCCAAGACCGTGGAGAGCGTTCAGTGATTAATACGTCATCAGGCACTTGGTGAGATTGTATTTCAAGACTTTTCTGTGACTAAGTTATCTGAAAATAGAATGAATCATCACAAGGGTTTTCCATGGCTAAGGTGAGAATGTGGAATGAGTTTTTTTTTCATTTTCCTTTCTTTTATATACAAAAAGCCCCTGAAGGCTGTTTTCATTAACTGCTCCAACATTCATACTTACTAGATTCCAGTACATCTGTCTGTACCTAAATCTTTTTTTTTTTTTTTTTTGCACTTCTGATACTTTTTCTTTAACTCAGGAACTAGAAAGCAGGGTGTCAAGAATAGCAATTGCATACACAAGGTGAACCATTTTCTTTTACTGAGTATTGAAAGGAGTTCCCATTGACATTTTATCAGCGTCCCTCCGTGGACCGTAAGCAAAATGTTCTCCAATTTGGTCTGAAGTGAGGAAAATGCAATCTTTAGGGTTCGGCTCCACCTATGTAAAAATTAGAGGCAGTGTTTTAATATTTATCTTGAGACCAAATTTTAGAGTTTAATGACTGGCCAGACACTTTGTTAACTAAATCTATGAACACCTTTTAGCAACTGCAGGCCTAGTTTTCTAGCCTAATTCTTTACAGAACTGCAAGGCAGCTGCTTCCCTTTCTTCCCTTGTAGATAGTCTTCTTTGTTATTGCTATTAACCAAGATTTAAAAGCTTTAAAGTTTACATTATTATTGTGAATAAATATTTCTACATTTCCTTAAACCTTTGGCAATCTATATAACCCTTATATAAGGAAATGAAAAAATGAATAGGGTAATTATTGCCTGAAGCAAAAGCAACTATGACTTGAAAACTATTGAGGACAGTAAGTTCAGCTTATACCTGCCTTTCTCCAGGCTAAGTAAGGCTGAATATTACCTGTTTACTATTTGTTATCCATCCTTTCCAAGCAACAGCCTTTTCTAAAAGGATGCCCACTGTTTGCAGCATAGGTTCTGAAAAGGGCTTCAAAATCAGGAAATCTTCTCCTATGTCATGTGAGATTGTGAGGGAAGAAGCACTCTCATACGTTGTAAATGTAGATCAAGAGATGGCCTTCTGGAAGAAAGCTGGTGACAGCCATCAAAATTTTAAATGCATAACCTTTGTCTCACTAACTATGCTGCTCAGAATTTATGCGCATATGTGCCAGCACAGGATAAGGTGTCTATGAGGAAATTCAAGCCCATCACTGAGGGACTGGTGAAATAAATTATGGTATATCCAAAAGTAGACTATTACACAGTCACTGCATGAACAGAATGAGGTAGACCTATATACACTAATGTGGAATGTCCACGTGTAAAGTGAAAAAATCAAGTCTCCTGCTGGTCTAGTTTGCTGCCATTTTTAAAAGATACATTAATGTAAATAAATATGCTTTGAACATCTGAAGGATACACTTTTACATACAAAAAGCCCCTGAAGGTTGTTTTCATTAACTGTTCTAACATTCATACTTACTATCTTCCAGTACATCCGTCTGTACCTAAATCACTTTTAAATATGTCCTTATAAATGAGGCTGCTTGCCCTTTGCCAGATGAAACCTATACTCTGCTTCTTGGAATTCTGAAAACATTTGTGTGGTGAAATAAAAATGTGACTCTAAGCTCCATAAGGATGGACTAAAAAGAAAAATTAATTTCAGAACTTGATCTACATATGCTTTTCAAAAGCAAAAAATTGAACATTGATTCTGTTCTTGTAACAGTCGGTAACTGATATATCATATTGAACAAAGAGGAAGAAAGCAGCAGGGGTTTTTTAATTTCTTTTTAGATCTTAATGGAATTTTCAAACATGTTACAAGCAGATTGCACAGAACACTGAACCACCAAGAACCCATCCCATGGCTCCAAAATCCATTTCCGTTCTGCTGTTCCTGTGTCACATGTTCATTTAGTTTTTCCATTTCCTCTGTCTCCTACCACTGTTTCTGGGAAGGGCTGGTGTATTTTAAAGCAAACCCCATTTCATTTCACTTGCAAATATTTTAGTAGGTACCTTTATGAGATGATGGCTTTGTTTGTTTAACATAAGCACAACACCATTATCACAACGCCCCAAAATAACATTAATTCCTTATCATCTTCATCTAATATCCAGTCAATGTACAAGGTTCCTGGATTGTCCCCCAAAGAATAAAAATGTCTTTTAATGATTGGATTGCTTGAATCAGGATGCAGGCAAGGCCCACACTGCATATGGTCTGTAGGTCTCCTGAGCCTTTATTCCTCGAGAACACCCACACCCACACCCCTTTTCTGTGCCATGCCTTTGTTAAAGAAATTGCATCCATTGTCCTGAGATTTATTTTACACTTTGGATTTGAATTACTGCTTCCTCCTGGCATATTCTGAAGCTGATGGTAGACCCATAGAAAGCCTTCCTTTGGCTGAAGTGCAGCTTTTTTGGTCAAGAATACTTTATAAGTGGTGGGGTGCTCTCTGTTGCACAGGGTCAGAAACACACACTGCCAGGTTGTCCCTCATTTAATAACATTAAGAATAAGAAACAGGGTCAAGTGGCATTAACTCACTTCATCCATTATAAAGTTCCCTGCAACCCTTCGTCTAATGGTTTTATCAGCCACTGATACTGCCGGTTCCATTGTTTCACTGGAGTTTGCAAAATACAGTTTTGGAAATTATCTATCCTCCTACTTTTGATAGCTGTTATTCTATTACCAAGTCCAAGTTGTACTGCTCACCTCACGACAGGCCAATAAATCAACAGACTGTTGTTGGGACCAATAATAGCGACTTTATTTGGAAAGCCAGTAGACCGAGAAGAAGGTGGCCTAGTGTCCCAAAGAACCATCTTACCCAAGTTAGAATTTAGGCTTCTTTTATATTAAAAAGGGAGGGGTGTGGTTAATTGTTGCAAACTTCTTCCTGTCGGAATCCTTTGTAGGTCTGGTCATGATGTTCCTGTAAACCAGCTGTCCCCAAACTTTTTGGCACCAGGGACCAGTTTCGTGGAAGACAATTGTTCCTCAGATGGGGGATGGGGGCAGCGGTTCAGGTGGTAATGCGAGTGATGGGGAGCGGCAGATGAAGCTTCACTCGGTCGCCCACTATGCACCTCCTGCTGTGCGGTCTGGTTCCTAACATGCCATGGACTGGTAGTGGTCCGGGGGTTGGGGACCCTTGCTGTAAACCTTCAACAAGACAAATGTAATTCTCTGTTCTGTAACTTTTTATCTCTGTATGAATGGGAAAGTTTTATACCTTTAAAGGTCAGAGCCTTGAGAATGGGCTGTTATGTATATTTCAGGCTACAGGCAACATCCTTTATAGTGATTAACTTGTAGCAAAAGCAATAGAATACAAACATTAAAGTAAAAAAAAAAAAACCAGAATCGATATGGAGTCATATTTGTTCTTCCCTATTACAGTTCTTCTATAGAGAATAACTTTTTCTCATCAAATATAGTCTGCTCAGGAAAGCTTTGTTTTCTCCTGGTATTTACAGATTTGCAGAAATAATGAGCTTGTACTCTAGCAACCTCAATAGTGAGCAAAGAATTTATTTTAAAAGTATCATTATTGCCTTATTTATTTTTATGTATGTGATATATATTTGATATATTTATGTATTTGATTTATTACATTGTCTTTTATTTTTATATTATTTGAGAGGAGATTTCCTTTTAGTTTTGTTATATTTTGATTTGCTTCATTAAAAATTATTATTAAAAATTCCAGATAAAAAGTAGAGGGAATACTGCAATGAACCGCATTTAGTTATCATCCCAGCTTTAACAATTCTGAAATCATGGTCAGTTTTGTTTCATGTATACTACTCCCCTTTCCCATCTCAGATTATTTTGATGTAAGTCCCAAATGCCACAAGATTTTATCTGTAAATATTCATCCCTAAAATCAACGAACAGTAATTCCTTGCTATCTTCAAATATCCAGTCAGTGTTCAAATGTTCTTGATTGTCTCATGATTTTTTTTTTACAGTTACTCTGAATAAGGATTGAAATAAGGTGCATATCTTGTCTTTGTTCAATGTATGTTTTAAATCTCTTTTAGTCAACGGGCTCACCTTCCTCTGTTTTTCTTGGTGCTTTATTCATGGAAGATGAATGAACTTATCTTGTAAAGTTTCCTATAGTCTGGATTTGTTGACTCAGGTCATTAAATACGTTTCTCTGTTCCCCATGTTTCATGGAAATAGGTAATTAGGTCTAGAGACTTGATCCAGTTTACGTTTGACTTTCTTTCCTTGTTTGTTAAGACAACTTCATGAGTGGCAGTGTACTACTAGCTTTAAAACTATCTGGTTCCATAGCATCCTGCAGTTTAGCTGAGGTTATTGTTGTGAAACCTTCAGTATCTACTCATGTGTTTATACATAGTGCATGCGTTTCAATCTGTTATGACCAGGGTTCTTAGACTCTTTATTCAATAAAAATTGATAATAGGCCAGACCAGGAAATTCAGGCAGGGCTTCACTGGGACTCAGCACTAAGCAGTGAAAACAAGTAACACTTTTTCTTTCTCACTCTCTGAGAGAG